>NC_143215.1:668000-1293000 GCF_030267445.1 Bombyx mandarina
TAACATCGTGTAATAAAAACTAAACCCGCAAAATTATAATTTGCGTAATCACTGGTGGTAGGACCTCTTGTGAGTCCGCACGGGTAGGTACCACCACCCCGCCTATTTCCGCCGTGAAGCAGTAATGCGTTTCGGTTCGAAGGGCGGGGCAGCCGTTGTAACTATACTGAGACCTTAGAACTTATATCTCGAGGTGGGTGGCGCATTTACGTTGTAGATGTCTATGGGCTCCAGTAACCACTTAACACCAGGTGGGCTGTGAGCTCGTCCATCCATCTAAGCAATAAAAAAAAAAAAAAAAAAACATGGTATGTAGTGTGTGTAATGTTTCTTTATTGATTTAATGTATCTTCTATGCATTATTTAAAAAAAATATTAGCATTGTGCACTTCTTCTCTATATTCTCTATAAGTGTGGAAAATTTCATACTCCTCCGTCAGCGCAATTTTCGTAAAAAGGGATACAAAGTTTTTACTTCACGTATTAATATATTATTATAGATGTATATGGACTCCAGTAACCACTTAACGCCAGGTGGGCTGTGAGCTCGTCCATCCATCTAAGCAACAAAAAAAATAAGTCATTTTGATTACTATAGAATATCGTGACCATGACTTCAACTGCTTTGAACTTTAACTTTATATCGCTGATTTAATTATAAATTGTGGGATAAAATTAGCGAACACACTAATGGATACATGTTTATTATTCAAATGAAAGACTCTTTAAAGTGATTTCATCAACACGTCAGATAAAGTTTGGTGGCCGTGAAACGGTGATTCAGCCATTTACAGATATCAGATTATCTACTAGTTTTGTTATACAATTGTTAGACTCCGAGTCAGCACTAAGAATGTGTAATGTACCGAAAAAGTCAAATAAGGAAGTCCAGTAGTTCAGTAAGGAGCATTTTTACTGGTGGTAGGACCACTTGTGAGTCCGCGCGGGTAGGTACCACCACCCCGCCTATTTCTGCCGTGAAGCAGTAATATACATTTCGGTTTGAAAGGCGGGGCAGCTGTTGTAACTATACTGAGACCTTAGAATTTATATCTCAAGGTGGGTGGCGCATTTACGTTGTAGATGTCTAAGGGCTCCAGTAACTACTTAACACCAAGTGGGCTGTGAACTCGTCCACCCATCTAAGCAACAACAAAATTAAATATCTTTAAATGACTTCACAACTGAACTCTAAGTCATAGATTTTACCCAATAACTTAAAGATGGTAACAAAAAACCATTTCAAAATAACATTGATGTATTTCCAGACGTACAACTGGAATAAATCGACTCAAGAAATGATATTGTTCGCGTTCTTCGTCGGCTACACCACCATGATGATCCCGATGGGTATAATAGCGCAGAAATTCGGTGGAAAATTTCCGATTAGTGTGGCGCTATTCGTTAATGGAGTTGTCTCTATCATCAGCCCTTGGATCCCTTTATTTGTAAGTCCTTAGTATAATATAACAGGACTCCGAAACTGTGATACTTTAAGACAAATATTTTTTGTATGGAAACTAGCGACATCTTGCAGCGGATGCCCCTAAACATATATGTTGTTAAAGTTAAGGCATTTAATTATTGCATAGCTAAATATTAGAAAATTAAAAATTAATGAATCATACAAGTTTGTTATAAAAGAATTTACCATAGAATATTTACAAAATCTTTTTACCTAATTTATGTGTATTATCTATGAGTTTATATGTATAGCTGTGTTATATAACACTGATTGTGACAGTTAGATAGATAGATATATATATATATATATATATATATATACAGTCCAGTTCAAATGAGTATATTTTTATTTAGAACTGTAATATATTGGGTTACGTTGATTTTAAAACCAAATTAGCTTTTTAAATTACTTTAAATCTTATCCGCCCATATTGATCTTGATTACGGAATCCTTATTGAGTGCTTCTTAACAGCTTTAGTGCGGAATGAGGCTTAATACACCTCGTCCGTATTTTCTTTGCAACGGTCTAAGAAAGACTTCTCTGTTATGCAGAGGACGTACCTTTAATTTGATTGAATTTGGGAAAGAGATGAGTGTATATCCAAGATGTCCTATTAAATGGAATGACCATTGTGAACTGGCTAGAAACACTTATTCAGCCATTTTATTGAACTGAATAACATGATCCGTTAAGCTAATGTTTATATGCCTACCGGCACATAGCGTATTTTATTAAATCTGTGGTAAATTATGTCTTTACTGAAAACATAAGCAGATTAACTTCGAATATGACAGCTACATTTCTATCGGTTGTTTAGGAAATGAAATATATTCTGTAAATACAACTAAATACTTTTTATTCTCTAGAGCGGATGGATGGGTCTGGCCACATGTCGATTGATTCAAGGGATGACACAAGCAGCTCTCTATCCGAGCATGCACACAATGCTGGGTAAATGGGCACCGTTGAGTGAAAGAGGAAGATTGAGCACTTATGTCTACACGGGTAAGATTAACATCACGATTTAATGGAATGTTTTTTTTTTTCTATCAGTAGGACAAAAAATAATAATAATCATAAAAGAATAAGTTAGATATCGACATAATCCTACGTCGATATCTAACTTATCGGTTATACATAAAATAGGGCGCGATCTTGGCTCCTTACTCCGAACACATTTAACATAGCGATATTTCTGAAAATATCTCCGCTAATATGCAAAGCTGGAATTTCGGGCAATATTTTTGCAATTTGTCTTAAATCCGTTCCCTCGGGTTGGCAACGAAACCGACGAGGTACTAAATCACAACAAAAACCCTAATCGCCTAAGAACATCAGAAATCAAGAACCGGGCGGCTTCTTTTGTAACTTTGAATCTGTGAACAATTATTTTTGTTGTCAAGTTTGTTAGGATCTTTGGTTTAAAAGCAGTGACGGTTGAGTGACTATCAAAAGAAACCCTAATTTATGTACGTGATGAGCCGCGAGGGTCTGCTTTAAGTCATAAAACGCCTGCTACCGAAATCGCAGTTAACGAAAAATACGTGAAGAATGTTGGTGTTTTTAAAGTGAAATTGTGTTTGCTGATTGTGAATATGGCAGCCTAGTTTGGGCCACGAATTTTTTGTTGCTTTACAACAAGAGCTAAACAATCATTCGCACTGGAAATAAGTGGGGCGGGGATATTAGAGTTGAGGTGTTACAACAATACCAATCACTTAAGAGTGGTGCAGGCACTCTTTGAGATTATTCAATCAGCTCCTTGTACCATCGCTATCACCATGCACTATTGCAGCAGAGCTCATCCTCCGGTCATTTCATTGAAATTTAAGCCATTACTTAACATCTTATCTTATATTATATTATATCATATCTTAGCTTTTATTTTACTTTACACATTATATTAATATATTGCAGTCAGTATAATAAGAATATATTATCATGTAGTCATAGTAGCATCATATGGCGAAACTTTTGACTTTCAGTCAGATTGTCTAAATAACTGATCTAACAACTTCATTAATGAAAATTAAAGCTGACCTCCTTAATACGGATCGGAATATGTTCTCGTATGTTTTCGTGAAACAGCCTTTAGCACGGAATCATACTGAATACAGTTCGACTCCGAAACTTAGTTCTGGAATTGTACACAATAATTCCCGCGACAATTCACGCCGTTCTATAAACATTTACATTAATTCCTATTCTGTTTCATTTACTATGCCACTAAGACTACGACCGCGACAAAGCTAGCTCGTTAGATTATTTAGTTGGCTTAGATGATAGTATAATCTAGGTCATTGAGTTGAGGCATTGAGGGTTGGTCGAGGTTTTTTGGAATAATGTGAAATGTCAAACCTAAGCGCTTTGCTGTGCGTTAGAAGTAGGCACACATGACACAGCCCATGTACCCACTACTCTCCCATAGGATAGGATATATGCAAAAGTAAAAATTAAGATTAGAACATTATTACTACGCACGAATGACGAACTAGTGGGCAAAGATCACATGTCATATTATCCAGAACGCTACTACTGGTTGATATCCAAAAAGATTATTCATATTAAATCCTCTATTTTTACACGCATTATATTAGCTTCACTTGTATGTGTGTTTGTATGTTTGTAACTGACTCCTTTAGACGCGATTTTGACCCACTTTAAACCTTTAGGCCCGATTTCATTCAAACTTTGTAGATTAAAAAAAAGCGTGGTGTGCTTTTTAAGATATTATTGAAATAATAATTCTTCTACTCATATCTGTCAGAAAAATATTTTTAACTAATAACACCATGCACCCCACGCTTTTTTTACAATAAAATATATTTTATACTATTTTCTATTTAAATTTATTAAAATTTATTTTCTATTTTTTAGTTGAATTTTATGTAGAGCGTTTTTTTTAACTATTATAATTTATTTTATTTATCGCCCTAGTATACAAACGAGCATGCAGCCCATCTGATGGTAAGCGGTTACCGTCGCTCGTGGACGTCAACAATGCCAGGGGCAGAGCCAAGCCGCTGTTTACCGTTTAATACTCTCCACAAGCCTTGTTTGAAGAAGGACATGTCATAGCGCTCACCATGGAGGAGAGCTCATTCCAAAGCCGGATGGTACGAGGCAAAAAAGGTCTTTGGAATTGTACTGTGGATGAAAACAGTTTTTAGAAGTAGGAAGGGAGGAGTCTCTAGTCTATACATATCTTATATCTTTAAACGAGCAATTCTTGTATATAAATATTATATATTATATAATCTGAATCGCGGAAACGGCTCCAACGATTTCCATAAAATTTAGTATACAGGGGATTTCGAGGGCGATTAATCGATCTAGCTATAAATCGTAGCTAGATCGATTTATCAGAAAATGTTGTTTCATTCGTGTTTTCAATAATCAACTTTATCGATAACTAGCGACCCGCCCTCGCTTCGCTTCGGAAACATTAAAACACACATGAAACCAAAAAATAAAATAAAAAAAATAATTTAAAAAAGTAGCCTATGTTCATCAAGGACAATGTCGGCTTCTAATGGAAAAAGAATTTTTCAAATCGGTCCAGTAGTTTCGGAGCCTATTCGAAACAAACAAATCTTTCCTCTTTATAATATTATAGTATAGATTAACTTAAACATAAACTTTTTTTTTTAGTGAATGAAAATAACAAATAATATTATAAAATATAATATAACTAATATCAATCTGTAATTCGTATTTAAATATAAATTCCAAAAAACACAATTAATAATCAAAAAAAAAAAACGAGCAAGGCTCGGTCATCCTCTAGTAGTTAAAAATTAAAGCAGGTACGTTGTTTCAGGATCTCAATTCGGAACAATCTTGATCTTCGAAATATCAGGACTATTTGCTGGTACACCGGTCCTTGGTTGGCCCGCTATATTTTGGTTGTGCGGTATCCTCAGTTTTGCCAGTTTCGGTCTTCTTATCTGGTTCGTCGCTCCGTCTCCTCGCGAACATCCGACCATAAGTGCTGAAGAATTATCTTACATTACGCAAGATGGAAATGTTGATGCTTTCCCGAAGGTAATGTTTGACTATTTTGGATGAGATTCATTGGGAAGTAGAATATATTATTTACTAGAAGAGCGCGAATACATCACAATTCAATGATGAACACAGACAACAGTATAGACAAGTCCAGATTATGATTATTTATATCGTGATCACGCAGGAGCCAGTCACCGTCGACACCCTGACACATCCTGACGGATCCATCAGATCCAATAACCTTTGTATTAGACGCCTTGAACTTTAACACTAGAAGCAGGCTTAGGGACCCCGGTAACTCGTCGAACTCGGCAAAGAGTTCGATGTGCAACCTAACCCATGAATCAGCTCGCTAAGTTTCTCGCCGTATCTTCTCAGCGGGTCACGATTCCGATCCGGTAGTAGATTCATTCACGAAGCAGCTGCTCTTGAGTTGTCAGGTCTCCTTCGGAGGTGCTCGGGCAGCTCTTAGCAAATCCCACCTCTCCTGGCTGATCCTGGACCACCAGTAATCCTTCAATCCTAAAAAAACGATTGTTCATCGTTCTGCGGGTACACTGGGTGCTTCATCGTTTAGGCCGGGGCGACTTCAAGACAAGAAATGAGTAATTGAATTTTAAGTCTTTGAATTCCAAAGCTGTAACTTTAAGCTTCAAACACTTAAGTTTATATTAAAATATTCGCTTCGCAAAATTGTAAATTTTATTAAGTTGAAGTTATTTGTTAAGTGAATTTATTAATATATTCCTTTGAATACTTTATAAATGTATATAATATGTATTTATATGCCTATATATAATAATATATTTACGCTTGTGTATGGTATGGATATACTATTTTTGTGTAAGTATTTGTAATTTATAATAATATAAATTTCATTGTACCTACCACTACCTGTACACTCACTTTGGTTGACCAGTTGATCATTCTTTAGGCATTAAATCCGCCAACGTAAATTTTACGTGAAATGTGATAAATAAATAAATAAATTATTGAAGAGCTTATCGTCTTCCAGAAACGCAGAACGCCATGGACGCATATCCTCACTAGCACAGCAGTTTGGGGTCTGGTAGTGAGCCACGCCGGGAGTTCGGCAGGATACCTTCTAGTCCTCACTCAGATGCCAACGTACATGAACGAAATACTTAACGTAAACATTGAAACTGTAAGTTCTTTCTTCAATATTATAGTTTAATATTACATCGTCTCAAACTTTTTCGTCTGTGTATTGCATGTCGCGTGACGGTCGGCCGCGGAATAGGGTTAAAGTAAAAGGCGCTCGTCAGAGCAGCCAAGGCCAATGTGGCGGCGCCTATAGTTCGCAGCAGCTGAACGTGTAGTGTAATAAACTATTACTCATTTGTACCAGTGCTCCAAGCTATTTTGTTTGTTTTTGTCAGTGTTTAAAGTAAATGTTGTTTGACAGAGTTAAATGTCTATAATGAGAAAAAAAGTTTCACTTTTACCGTGGTTTCATAAAACCACAGTCCTTTTTTTTTACTGCCCTTGAAGGCAGACGAGAATACGACCCACATGATGGCGAGTTACCGTCGCCCATGGACTTCGGCAATGCTTGGGGCAGAGCCAAGCCGCTGCCTACCGTTAAGTACTCTCCCAAGCCTCTACAAGGTTTTTTATTAATTAAAAAGGTAATTTCACGACATATGTCTTGTATAAAAGTGGTTACTGAACCTTAAAGATTTCCTATCTGCTGCCTGACTAGACACCTTAGATTAGATCGAAGTTTTAATTACGAAGTCACGACATATACACATACATATGCGAGGACTGTAGGTCGTTTTGGTAATATAATTACAAAGTAAATGGTGCACTAAACAATAATGGGCTTTACTTTAAATAAAATCAAAACACACAATAAAGTCTCAATCTAGCAGAAAGTGTATCTCGGTGTAGATCTGATTGCTTATATAACAATAAAAGCGAATACATACATTTCTAATTGTTACGATCTCCAGTTTATTAGAGTTTGAAGATACAATGAAATGAATGAGCTATTATTAAAAGTAACAATTTATTCATTTATGTCATCGTCTATTATTTGGTTTTTTTATTGCCCTTGTAGGCAGACGAGCATACGGCCCACCTGATGGTGAGTGGTTACCGTCGCCCATGGACTTCAGCAATGCCAGGGGCAGAGCCAAGCCGCTGCCTACCGCTTAATACTCTCCACAAGCCTCGTTTGAAGAAGGACGTGTCATAGCGCTCGGGAAACACCGTGGAGGGGAGCTCATTCCATAGCCGGATGGTACGTGGCAAAAAAGACCTCTGGAAACGCAATGTGGTTGACCGCAGTGGCTCCAGGTAGTGTTTTATATGCTTACTCTGTACATGTGGTGTTAAATAAAGAGTTATATTATAATTATTATTATTATTCAATCTTCAGAATGGAATCTACTCATCCCTCCCTTACTTATCCATGTTCACGATGGCGATATTTTTCGGCTACATATCTGATTACTTACTGAACAAAAAGATTATGACAGTAGCCAACATCAGAAGAACAGCGAATACCATAGGAATGGTACTATCTGGGTTTTTCTTGATTGGATTCTGCTACGTGGATAAGGCCTGGCTGGCTGTATTGCTACTAATGATATCATTTGGCATGCATTCTGCTGTTCACACTGGATTCCATGTAAGTTTCATAAACACATTTACCGAATTTGTAGAAGTAGTTGTATTAGTTCTGCTTCTAACTGTATTAGGTAGGCGCTGACACGAAGGGTGTTTTACACAGTGAGTATGAATATGTACTGCTTTGAATAGTTTATTGAAGATAGCAATATTCACAAACAAACTATGACAAGAGTGGTACTATAAAGAATTAACATATAGGAGTAGTATAGCACTGACACAAACGATGGGTAGCACAGCAAATATCGATGTGTACTGCCCGCAGTTTTCAAGATTGCCGAAGTGTTGAACAACAATAATAGATGATTGCCTGAATTCATCGGCGATAGCGATTTTGTCAAATTGTAAGGCGGTTGCCCAAGTAGTGGCGAGTAAGTGAGTCGCCACATCACTCCCCCGGCGAGACCGTGGCTACGGTCGATAGTAATCAGGCAGTTTAATCTTTCGGCCGCTTCTTGTGGTCTTTTCAACAGGCTTGGTTGGAGATACACCTTCTGGAACTCTCGTCATGTAGGCCGGCTTCAGATGATCTATGGAGACATTTACAAGCTTCCCTCGAACTTCGACAGTGAAAAATTTTGGCTGCCTTTTGACAACCTTGAAGGGACCAGCATATGGTGGTACCAGAGAACCACGCACATGATCTTGTCGGATGAAGACATGGGAGGTTGTATGTAAATCGCGAGGTATATAAAATGGTGAATTGCTATGCCAGGATGTCGGTCTTGGTGTCAAATTCGCCATGCATGCACGTAGACGAGTTGCATAGTGGGTGACGTCAGATACTTTGTAGTCTTCATTTGGTGAAATGAATTGACATGGCAGACAGAGGGGCTCACCGTACACCAGCTCTGCAGGAGATGCGTCAATGTCATCCTTCCAGGAACTGCGCATGCTCATCAGTACGAGAGGAAGTGCTTCAGTCCATTGCGAAGATGTATGGCACATGATGGCTGCCTTCAACTGGCGATGCATTCGTTTTTTTTATTTTTATTGCTTAGATGAGTGGACGAGCTCACAGCCCACCTGGTGTTAAGTGGTTACTGGAGCCCATAGACATCTACAACGTAAATGCGCCACCCACCTTGAGATATAAGTTCTAAGGTCTCAATTATAGTTACAAGTTCCGCCGCCAACGGAATAGTCGCTCGACTATTCCGTTGGCGGCGGGGTGATATGCGGTAGTCCGGAAGTGGTGAGCACCTATTAATGCAGCTATGGCTTTGAATAAGTGGCTCTCGCATTGACGACCACGGTCGGTAGTCACCCTCAGTGGACATCCAAATCTGGCAATCCAGCCGGTAACGAGGGCGACAGCACAAGCTTCAGCTGTAATTTTGCTGAGTGGTATCGCCTCAGGCCATCGGATAAAGCGGTCAATGACAGTGAGGCAGTACCTGAAACCAGCAGACAGATTTAGAGGTCCTACGATGTCAAGATGGAGATGAGTGAATCTTGACGAAGGAGTAAGGAAAGAGGAAAGAGGAGAAACTGTATGGCGAGTTACTTTACTTCTCTGACAGTTTAAGCATTGTCTTGACCACTCTCTACAGTCTTTCCGAATCCCTGGCCACACAAATCTTTGCGCAAACAGTCGGACTGTAGCTGACGATCCTGGGTGATGAAGTCCATGTAGTGTGTTGAAGACTTGTCTTAGCATATATTTTGTGATGAATGGTCGTGGAGGGTGCACACTGGTGTCGCAATAAACGGGTAAGCTACTATACTCGGAAGATAACTTTTCTAATTTTAGAGAACTTCCATTACGCAGAAGATCTTGCAGCTCTGGATCTTGTTCCTGAGATCGTGCAAGATGCTCATAGTCGACACATGGAGCGACTTCATCCACCCGAGAAAGTGCGTCGGCGACTACGTTATCCTTTCCAGGTATATATTTAATATCCGTAGTAAACTGTGATATGTAGTCGAGATATCTGAATTGCCTTGGTGAACATTTCTCCCTGTTTACTGAGAAGGCAAAAGTCAGTCAGAGCTATGATCAGTGAAGATGGTGAAATTTCTTGCTTCGATCATGTGTCGAAAGTGCTTTATTGCCTCATAAACTGACAGTAATTCTCGATCATATGGACTGTACTTCGATTGGGTGGAACTAAGCTTGTGGGAGTAGAAAGCGAGTGGTTCCCAATGTTCACCTCTCCTTTGTTGTAGAACAGCTCCGATCGCTGTGAGAGACGCGTCAGTGACAATCGCAAGATCGGCGGTTGGATCCGGGTGAGACAAAAGCGTTGCCTGAGATAAAGAAGTCTTACAATCCTCAAAGGCTTTTAACATGACTGCACCCATATCCACAGGATGTGAACCTTTCATTTTAACTCCTGCCAGAGCGTTGTTCAACGGAGCTTGTAACTGGGCGGCATTGGGTATGAAACGGCGGTAGAAATTAAGCCTGCCTAAGAATCTTCGGAGTTCTTTCACAGTCTTGGGAGCAGCAAATTCCTGGATAGCTTAGACTTTAGTGTCCAATGGTTTAGTACCTGTAGCAAACACTTCATATCGTAGGAATTCCACAACCGATTGACCAAAAGTACATTTAGTTGTGTTCACCAGAATGCCATACTGCCGGAGACGATCAAAGAGTTGACGTAGATGACACTTATGTTCCTCTAGCGATGAAGAAAACAATAATATATCATCAATGTATCCATAGGTGATGTCGAGGCCTAGTAGCACCTCATCTATGAACCTTTGGAATTTCTGAGCGGCATTCCTCAAACCAAAGGTCATATATGGAAATTCGTAAAGTCCAAAAGAAGTAGTGATGGCTGTTTTAGGTATATCCTCAGGATTAACGGCTATCTGATGATAAGCCTTCACTAAATCAATTTTAGAAAAGATGAAACATCCAGAAAGCTTTTGTGAGAAGTCATGGATGTGGCGTATTGGATACCTGTCAGGTATCGTCCTCGCATTCAGTGATCGGTAATCGCCACAAGGATGCCATCCGTCATCTTTCTTCTTCACCAAGTGCAGAGCAGAAGACCATGCACTCTCTGAACGCCGGGCTACGCCGCTTGCCAACATATCCTCGAACTCTTTCTTCGCGGCTTGCATGCGTGCTGGATCTAAACGTCGAGGCTTGCAAGCAACTAGAGGTCCCGGTGTAGTTCTAATATGATGAACGGTGTTATGCTTAAATGTGGTAGAGAGCATACCTGCTGGCCTTGTGATTTCTGGGAACTCTCTCAGAATATCGTGGAAGTCAGTTTCACCAGTGACGGCTTTGATAGAAGGAAGGTCATTAGTCATCCCGATAGGTGTCGCGACTGCAGACAGAGAAGTGATGCAATCAATAATACGTTGTTTTCTGCAATCGACGAGTAAGTTGTAGTAAGACAAGAAATCCACTCCGATGATAGGCTTCGAAACGTCTGCAACAGTGAATTTCCACGCGAAGTCTCTTCTTAGTCCAAAGTCTAAATGAAGAGTTACAGGGCCATAAGTGTGTATAATAGAATTATTCGCGGCTACAAGATCATATTTCGACTTGGTACAGGGCGCTTTCACAACCGACCGTGGAAAAACACACAGATCGGAACCAGTGTCCACTAGGAACTGCATTTTTGAAGTACGGTCGGTGATAAAAAGACGGCCTGAAGAATGTGGGCAGTCGTTGGCCGCTACTTCCGACCGCCCCCGGAGTTTTCCGACGCGAAACTGCATGGCTGTTTGCACTTCTGAGCTTTGATCCCATAAGTAAAGTGGTAGAAGCAGTAAGGGTGATCTGCGGGTGGTTGTCTAGGCTTGGAGCGACTTTGAGAACGACTATTCCAGCGGCGCCTAGATCTATTTCTCGAACGGCTTCTTCGACCCACCTGTTTAGAGAGCAAGCTGATTTGTTGTGTCAGTGAATTGATTTGCTGGGCCATCTCACTCATCGTCGGATTGCCTTGCTCATTACCTTGGGCTTGGGAAGACGCGCTAGCCACCTGTGGTACTGTTGGGGCCATTTCACATACGACATCTGCCAAGTCACTCAGCTTCTCCATTGACGATCCTTTAATCGTAGCGACTGCTGTTTGCACGTTCACAGGCAGACGACTGGTCCAGGTGGTTATTATAAAATCAGATGGAACGTCTGAACCAGCTAGACTTGTCAAGTGGCGTAGAAACTGAGACGGTTTCCGATCTCCGAGTTCTTCGTGCATGAGAAGTTGTCTTACACGCTTCTTCTGTGATATAGATAGTCGCTTGATCAGCTCTGTTTTGAGTTTTTCGTATTTATTTGAAGCTGGCGGTTTAGTTATGATGTCTCTCACCTCCTTGGCGTACTGTGGTTCCAGGTTCGCTGACACATACGTAAACTTAGTATCGTCCACAGATATCCCTGAGAGCTTAAATTGCATCTCTATCTGACTAAACCACATTTCTGGGTGCTCTGAATGGCGGAAGAATAGCGGAATGCGCACACCAACTCTGTAGATCTCTTGAGACATCTTTGGATCTTCTTTTTGGGCCATACCGGATAAATATTCAAATACGCTCAGTACGTATGACTTGGACCACCGGATAAAAATATTTTGCGTCTACCTTGTTGAATAAAAATGTTATAGCCGAAAACGATAATGTATACGATAATTAATTTTACATTTAATACACTTATCTTCGGTTTTCTTGCTGTCGAGGATCACCACTGTAGAAGTAGTTGTATTAGTTCTGCTTCTAACTGTATTAGGTAGGCGCTGACACGAAGGGTGTTTTACACAGTGAGTATGAATATGTACTGCTTTGAATAGTTTATTGAAGATAGCAATATTCACAAACAAACTATGACAAGAGTGGTACCATAAAGAATTAACATATAGGAGTAGTATAGCACTGACACGAACGATGGGTAGCACAGCAAATATCGATGTGTACTGCCCGCAGTTTTCAAGATTGCCGAAGTGTTGAACAACAATAATAGATGATTGCCTGAATTCATAGGCGACAGCGATTTTGTCAAATTGTAAGGCGGTTGCCCAAGTAGTGGCGAGTAAGTGAGTCGCCACAAATTAAATAAACCTGGCAGTAGCATGATTATGAGTACTCGTGAATACATTCCTTTTAACGTGAAGTTCTTGAGAGTCCGCGCGGGTAGATACCACCACCGTCTATTTCTGCCGTGAAGCAGTAATGCGTTTCAGTTTGAAGGGCAGGGCAGCCGTTGTAGATGGCGGCTTCGCCCCGGTGAAGGTCAAGGGGCGACCTGAGGGGGTAGAGACCGCGCGGCGCGCTACCAGCACTCTAGCACGCTGCTAAGGAGTTACGAAAGAGCGACCGGTTGGCGGTGTATCGCGTCCCGACCTGGCAGGCTGGTTCTAGTCCAGCGGGGTATTCCGGGACACCAGCGGCACCGTCTGGGGGCCTGACGGGCCCGCGATCTGCTCTCAACACCTGCAGATCGTTGAGTCTCACATACCCCGCGCGCCCTTTATGCGCGGGGACCTCGTAGGAGGTTCGGCCACCGGCCCGAAAAAAAAAAAAAAAAGGCAGCCGTTGTAACTATACTGAGATCTTCGAACTTATATCTCAAGGTGGGTGGCGCATTTACGTTGTAGATGTCTATGGGCTCCAGTAACCACTTAACACCAGGTGGGCTGTGAGCTCGTCCACCCACCTAAGCAATAAAAAAAAAACCTGATCGTATCAATCACTATTATTATCTAGTATAGAAGGTACCTATGTAGTTTTCATGTTGTGCCAAAACATTATCACGAATATGTTTAATGTTTTGCTTAAGGGTTTGTTGCACTTCTTGTTTTTGGTTGACACTTCATAAATTGATGTTTTTCATTGTTTTATCCGTACCGAAGAGTTCACAGTTTGTCGGGTCTCAACTTATCAGAACTCATAGTTACTCGAGCAGACATAACTTATTTCTGTGATTACTGTTTCCTGTGCCTACATCTATATCACCGATCCGTAGTAGCGGCTTATTAGGTAATATACTTTGCTTTCTACCTCAATCCTTTCGCTAATTTATAACGCAATCCACAATCTCTGCGATACAGAGCCTAGGATTTTCAAAAAAACGTTTCCATGACTCAGATAGCAGGTAATATCCAACGGGAACTCTCTATCCCAAATCTAATGAAAAATCTGAAAACAAAGAGAAGTAGGTACTTAAATTGAATCTTGTTACAGATAAATCAAATAGACTTGTCACCGAACTTTGCTGGTCCCATCATGTCTCTGGGAAACATGGTGGCGAACCTGACCAGTCTGCTGGTACCGGTCATTGTTTCAAACATCGTGAAAGATGATTTGGTAAATATATTCCATACTGAAACAAACAAGCTTGCTTCAATCACTCACGTCATTTTTAGACAACGTAAATATTTGTTTTTAATTTTCGCGAGCCAACGAATTCTCATGCTATTGGTTATTCCATAGAAGAACATAATGATGCACCTTCACTACAATTATACTTCCACCAATAAAACGACGATGCTAATTAAATAGTTCGATGATACTTATTTGGTGAAGACGCTAAACTTGATTTCTTCAGAAAAGCTGATTACAATTAGTCATTAAGTGATTTAGATTGAGTGTTTGCTTTACGATATTTATTTTAGTTGAAGTAAATGGCATACATACCTATACATATGCGCTTACCTCATCTGAAACCCGCGGGAATGAAATAATTATAAGATCTTCATTAACATTACAACAAAATTATATCGCATTCGAAGTTTCAACTATACAGGAAAAGTAATTCTATCCTAAAACAGTTCCAATAATTACATTGCGACAAAAATAAATCGAAAATTCATGATGAAATTCACAATTGCTGATTTTTACAGTACGGTTCCAAAGACGTACATAAATATATAAAAATACACTTGACGTAATTAAGAATATTTTATTTAAGCGGTAACAAAAACAGCGTCCTAACTTCCAAACTATTTTGTTAGTTAGTCCAACAATAAAAGTTATCTAAATCCTACAGACAATATTGACTAAGCCCTCATCAAATGTAACACACATTATAAGAACATACCTAGAACTCAGATAATTCATTTCCTATAAGCTTAAGGCAAAGGCTACTGATATATGAAAATTAGTGTATTCTGTCGGTAGGGATATTGTACCCTTATATTCCCCCACGAATAGGTCACCGACTACAAAAAGTGTATTAAAATAATGTAATGTAAAGGTTTAAAATAATGTAATGACAATAGCAAACACAAAATAAAAACGTAAAAGGTGTTTCAGCTAAGTCTACAAAAACCAAAGTGAATACTTTTTACTGGTGGTCGGACCGCACGGGTAGGTAGCACTGCCCCTGCCTATTTCTGCCGTGAAGCGTTTCGGTTTGAAGGGTAGGGCAGCCATTGTAACTATACTGAGACCTTAGAACTTATGGCTCAAGGTGGATGGCGCATTTACGTTGTAGATGTCTATAGGCTCCGGTAAGCATTTAACACCAGATGGTCTGTGAGCTCGTCCACCTATCTAAGCAATAAAATAAAATAAAAATACGATACAGACATAGGGTTTAAAAATCATTCCTTGAACCAAAACGGGAATACCGTACCTAATGTACACGAAAAACGAAATTAATTTCCTAACTTTATTCGCTTAAGGTACTTCAATTATTGTGAAACCATAATGTATTCCGAAAGAAGCAGGGCGGTGCTTCCAAGAGACCATTGACCTTGTGCGTCAGCTGATATGATAAATTCTAATATATTAAGTGGGGAGTGAAACAAATTAGTAATTAATAATATCATAGTGATTTTTTGACTTTTGAGGTCACCGATGCCCTACGCGGCGCACTCAAGTAATTATTAGTCTCTGGGAAAGACGAATCTGAAGATACTGAGAATGAATCTATATCTAAGAGACCTAAAAAACTACAGCACGTATAATAATATATTAACAAACAAAAGAAACAAAGTTAGCCGATCCAGGCGCTTTAGTAACCGAAATCGACATAATTACTTCAGTGCACTACGTTTTTTTTATTGCCTAGATGGGTGGATGAGCTCACAACCCACCTGGTGTTAAGTGGCTACTGGAGCCCATAGAGATTTACAACGTAAATGCGCCACCCACCTTGAGATATAAGTTCTAAGCTCTCAGTATAGTTACAACGGCTGCCCCACCCTTCAAGCCGAAACGCATTACTGTTTCACGGTAGAAATAGACGGGGTGGTGGTACCTACCCGTGCGGACTCACATGAGGTCCTACCACCAGTAATTACGCAAATTATAATTTTACGGGTTTGATTTTTATTACGTAGGGCACCGGTGACCTACACGACAGTTAGCGTGATAATATTGTCGTCTTAAGAATCTAGCACACGTACTCCAGCTCCAATACACCCTGAACCATTTCTTCTTTCAGAAAAATCCGAGCAGATGGCAAATAGTGTTCCTCATAACCGTGTCCTTCCAGTTCATAACGAATGCTGTCTTCGTGATATTCGTGAAAGGCTCGGTGCAGCCATGGAACTTTCACGACGAAGAAAGAAGCGGTTTGTATCCTTAGAACTGTTCAATTGAACATATTGTTACGCACTGGGGTTCGAGATAAATAAAACCTACCGAAGTGTACATTAAAACTGTATTTACACTTAGAACACTTAACGAGTACTTTAAAATTCTAAATTCGCTTCGATTCAGGTTTTTTTTTTATTGCCTAGATGTGTGGACGAGCTGACAGCCCACCTTGTGGTAAGTGGTTACTGGAGCCCATAGACATCTACAAAGTAAATGCGCCACACACCTTGAGAGGGTTCTAAGGTCTCAGTATAGTTACAACGGCTGCCCCACCCTTCAAACCGAAACGCATTACTGCTTCACGGCAGAAATAGGCAGGGTGGTGGTACCTTCCCGTGCGGACTCACACTAGGTCCTACCACCAGGTGATCCGTTCGCTGTTTCGCTTCGAGTAATTCCGATTACTGAGTGACTTCGTGCCATATCTGCAACGCTTTTATAATCGAGACGACATCCCTAGATTTACCCAGAACATTCTGAGCAAGTCGAGTAGCTTCGATGTGTGTCCACTATCTGACAATAGATGGCGTTACACTTTACGAGCTTTCTCGACGTGATGAGCTCCTTTGATATTCGTTTCGGCTATTCGGCGATAGATGGCGTTACTCCTACCGATGTAATAATATTTTGAAATCCATTACATATTATTAGATTCACGGAATAATTTTAATAATGTTGGCCATCAGAACACAAGAAAAACAGCAACAATAAAAATAAAGAATGTACATGTTTTTTACAAATAGATAAAGTGTTTAAAAACAAAAATCATTAAAATAATAAACATTCGGACATAATTATTACCCAGCAAAATAGTAATTACTGGCTTTACTAATAATACACCAAAATTAAGTAATTCTTAATAATCAGTGATGTGTAAATGGTATTAGAGCAATTACACAAACGTACTAAACTATAAATATTATGAAGTCTCAATTATGTGCTCTAAGCGCTAGCCGCCAGATGTTACTGTGGTGCAACCCGTATTGCTAAGCCCAAATATCAAAGGCACATTCGGTACTACTCTATAAAGGTTTGATACTAATGAAAGACACAGTGAAGCAATTATTTTCCAAATTGCGATGCCCAAATTAGTGGTTTTAATCGCTAACATTTTTAGTTATTGCACACAAAGTCGCCTTTGTTGAATCAAATCGAGTTTACGATCAATAAGATAGCTGTTAAGTACACTCTTAACTTTCAGACACAGCCTACTGAGTTTCTCGCTGGGTTTTCTCAGTGTGTCGGTGGTAGATTCAAAGCACTGCTCTTGTTAGGGCTAGTCTTAGCAACGTCCTCAGGTTAGAGCCCCGTGAACTCACCTACTTGTCAGGTTATGCTGGCATAACCACCTAATGTTACCAGTTACCAAAAAAAAGTGTACACCAAACACTGATATGGTTTTAATCTGAACTTTCATTTTGTGTAGTATTATTTTGGTTGAAGATATTGCTTTAAAGATTCCTCACCCGTGGCTGATGTTACTAACCTTGTCAGAGTTGCTAGCACTCATCAAGTACAGAGACTCTCAAACACAGTGCGAGAATTTGGCTAGAAATGCTTTCACATTATGAGTAGTTCGCGCTAACGGTCGCAACAGCCTGGCCATGGTAACAGCTTGGGTAGCATTTTCAAAACCACAAGCTGTATTATCAGCATAAGCTTTTTCATAAACTATTTCATTACAGATACAGGTGTAGAAGAATTAAAATCGCTTAACGACCACAAAAACAGCATCAAAGAAAAGGAGAAATTAGGAAATTCCTGACGTGTTTTTATTTTGTAACAACTTGTGCTTTATATTTAATAAAAAAAGTTTCGTGCGTTTCGTGGCTTTTATTTTATCAAGAGGTTGTAAGTTTAGCTCTGAGTACACGCAGCTTCAAAGACGAGGTGTTTATGTATAACAAATATTAATCACATGTTCCTTATTGATAACAAATCCTCGATCTAGTGGTGACTCTTAGTGCTCCCAAGTAGATTCCTGATCGAAACCGTTAAGTGAATTTGAAAATATTGTTAAGTATAAAGCAAATACTGGTGGTAGGACGGGTACGTACCCTGCCTATTTCTGCCGAGAAGCAGTAATATGTTTCGGTTTTAAGGGTGGAGGCAGCTGTTGTAGCTATACTGAGACTTTAGAATTCATATCTCAAGGTGACGACATTTACGTTGTAGACGTCTATCGGCTCCAATAACCACTTAACATCAGGTGGGCTGTGAGCTTGTCCACCCATCAATATAATAAAAAAGTTGTGTCGCAGGTTTGATATTTGAGTCGACTATTATCAAAGCCGGCAATGTGACTTTTGGACAATTATTGGTAAATCAGAAAAACGAATTATTGACTTTGTATTCCATTGGCAGTCACAAAACTCTTCTGAACGACATCTTAGATAAATAGCAGGTTAAGTTAATACTTTATTTAATGCAGGTTTTGAACCGTATTCTTTGAAGGAGACGATTATATTCAAATCAATCTGTATCGCCATATCAATAACATTTTTTTGTCCAAATACACAGATTGCCACCTTTGATAATAGACGACTCATTTATTAACACAAGGACTATCTTTCCGCCCGTTGATTTGCCTACGTGAACTAAATTTCGTATCACATTTACATTTATGACCCGTGCTCCGCAGCGGGATGGAAGGCAACAAACAGACAGCTACTTTCGTATGAATATTATTCTATATATTAATACGTGAAGCAAAAACTTTGTACCCCTTTTTACGAAAACAACGCGGACAGAGGAGTATGAAATTTCCCACACATTTAGAGAATATAAAATATGAGTGAAGAATGCTAATTTTTTTTTAAATTATGCATTAAAAGCGCATTAAATCATTGAAAAAAAAAATACACACATTACCATGCATTTGACTTATACACGCATATAGATATGATACTCTTTTGTTTATTGTTAAACTTTTATTATTGCATAGAGTCTGTGGTCAAAAGTCTTGGCGAAGTCGGTGATTATAAATGTATAATAATAGTCTTCGACAGTAGAACCAATAATAATGTGCAAACTTATAATTTCAATTAATTATAGTCGAATTTCGACTACTGGGGGACCACTAGTTATATTTACTACGTAACTCATTCAGTTTTCGCATTTCGTTTTTATCACATCACATTGAGAGTTGAACCATTCTTTTAAAATTAAATATTCAATAGTAAATTACAAAAACTACAAGTGGGTAAGACTGACTTCGGAAATAAATATTGCTTCTTAGTTACTGTGCGGGCGCCATTTATCCGATTGAATTAAAATGTTATACTTTCGTTGGAATTTGCACGCTTTAAAGGAACCAGAACACTAAAAAGGTTTTTTTTTTAATTCTACTAGAAGTAGGTACGTAGGTATCAAATCCAATAACTTTTGCATTAGACAACTTCAGCCTCAACGCTAGGAGCAGGTTTGGAGACCCCGGTAACCGTACACGTCGAACTCGATGAAGAATTCAACGTGCAACCTAACCCATGCATCAGCCCGCTGAGTTTCTCGCCGGATCTTCTCAGCGGGTCGCGGATCCGATCCGGTAGTAGATTCATTCGCGAAGCAGCTGCCCTTGAGTTATTAGGTCTCCTTCGGAGGCGCTCAGGCAGCTGTTAGCTAATCCCAATCCTCCTGGCTGAGCCTTGCTCGCCCACCTGTTCTGGTGAAATTGGAAAGGCCTCCGGGCCCCCAGTAATCCTTAAATCATAAAAAAAGGAAGTAACAAACTTGTCGTCGAAACTTTTTTCATTAATTTAGTGATAGTGGCCGTGGTGAAGTCGTCGTGGCCTAAAGGATAAGACGTCCGGTGCATTCGTTGTTGCGATGCACCGGTGTTCGAATCTCGCAGGCGGGTACCAATTTTTCGAATGAAATACGTACTTAACAAATGTTCACGATTGACTTCCACGGTGAAGGAATAACATCGTGTAATAAAAATCAAACCCGCAAAATTATAATTTGCGTAATCACTGGTGGTGGAACCTATTGTGAGTCCGCACGGGTAGGTACCACCGCCCTGCCTATTTCTGCCGTGAAGCAGTAATGCGTTTCGGTTTGAAGGGTGGGGTAGCCGTTGTAACTATACTGAGACCTTAGAACTTATATCTCAAGGTGGGTGGCGCATTTACGTTGTAGATGTCTATGGGCTCCAGTAACCACTTAACACCAGGTGGGCTGTGAGCTTGTCCACCCATCTAAGCAATAAAAAAAAAAAAAAAGATAGTGACAGCGACGCGTGACTGTTTCACTAGCTGTTTACAAAGTCAACGTTTCCAAGAGTTGACAGTAAATTTGAACGAGTTTAATGAAAATACGTAACAATTTCATTCTCTTGGTTTACACATGATAATTATATTTATTCGTGATTGCGCAGATAGAATATTAAATCAGAAAGTACGGTTCTTAATTTTCAGAATTTTGTTTAGTGCTTCGTTTATTAGCAGCATCGGCGTTGTGGTCTCTACATTTTTAGAAGCTAAGATCTTATGACCTAATCCTCTCTCTTCTTCTTTTTGAGGCACCTCTCCATTAGCTCCAGTGTCAGTGAAGAATATTTGCCCCTATCTTAATACTGTCCAGCTAGTTCAGTTTGGTGTTCTCCGCCTCACTATGACACTCCTTCACCACCACTTTGTGCATCACTTGCCTTCAACCTTGCTCATCATGTTCACTTACAGCAGTCCGGTCACGTCATCTACCATACCGAAACATGCGCATAAAGTTCCAGAGGTTTCGGTATTTAAGCATCGCCTTGTTGTTGTTTTCGTGTGTAAATCTGAGACGAAACATCTCGGATGTTTTAAGATGCCGTCAAGGTGCTACCACCTCATCAACGTAAATAATGAAAGCCGTTATGATACTCGACTTTAGTTATTAATGTACACTTAACAAAGCAAATAAGCCAACAACAACATCTTACATATTTCAAACATGGAATATCAAACTTTTTAAGGTATTGCATAGCTTTGAGCGTGGAGACCGAATAGAGAAATTCCGTAACGAAAATAAAACCTGACACCCCCACTCCACCTACCATGTAGCTCGCGTTCAACACATTCACACGTTGCGCTTGTGTAGTCTTTGTGAATAAGCGCGCGGCGTGACGTCGCACTGCATGCGCATCATGAAAAGTCTGCCCATCTCTCTCTCGCACGGTCTAGCTTATGAGTGCAGTTGATACTAAGACGTGCATGTTTAAAAACATAAAATACTAATAAGGGATCTTTGTTGAATTTGACGGGAACACATTTGCCTGTTTCTAATAAATTAAAATTAGGGGTATTAAGAAGATAATTTGATGCAAAATCGAAGATTTCCTCTGGAACTATTTTAGACACATAGATAATAGTTTTACGCTGAAGTATAATCATAATTAATATGACAATACTTAAGACCATATAAACCTAATTGGGTCGCATTGTGGATACTATTAGTCTGTGTGAAACCAAGTTTAATTTAAGTTTATTATTTTAAATAATTTCAACAATCCTTAAAAGAGGTTGCGGAGCCAATTTAATTACTGTGATTACCTAACAAGGTCGTTTAGGTATCTCATGGAGAGATGATAACAAGGCCGTGTCCTTGTCTTATCTGTGTAGATCCTCGAGGGAGACGCATCAAGCTTACTGCATCTTCAAGCGTACGTCATAAAATATGTCTTCACACTGGTCTCCGTATAAAGCCTAACTGATCAAATAAGCCAATAGAGTAAACGAAGAACCCCAAGCTTTCAATGAAAAAGGAAAAAAAAATCTCCAAAGTATTATCATATTCGTATAATATTACTAGAAAGTCTATGGTATGCATGTGGGCAAATCCCACATTTACTGCTCCCTCGTATTTACGTGGGCCGGTTTCTGTTCAACTCTATCACGTTGCTAAAAGTAGAATGAGAAGACTTGAATGGCGTCGATTTAAAGTACTATCAAATATGATAAACACCTGTGTCCCTCATTTTGTGAATTTCTGGCACAATGAAACAAGCCCCGACATGATAGCATTTTAATACGGATTTAAATCAATATGAATACTGTCGAACTTAAAATCCTATACTTCACCTTGACTTCGAAAATTTTGAAAAAAAGCCGCTCCTCTCTTCTTATCTATTCATGACATCAACATGTCCCAAATTGACCTCGTCACTTCGTGATAGATGACTTACGCAACATAACGACTTCACGAGGTTGTGTATGGAAAATGAGTGCACCCCTTTTGCCATGTCATTGGATTTCCTCTTAATGGATAAGACACCCGATGTACTCATATTGAGTAGAGGTGCTCAAATCACGCAACCTGATACCAATTATTTTAACATGTACCTACTTACAGTGTGTTCACGACTGATTTCCCCCGATGAAAGTCATCAGGCGACCGGATTGGGTTACGATGCTGGTTTTTAAGAGCAACTAGCTGGCGGTGTATAGCGGTGTTCAAACCCAGCAGGCTAGTTTTGGTTCAGCAGGATATGTCGGAGCACCACGTTGAGTCATCTTTTCGCCTAGACTACTCCGCCGAACGGGCGTATGTTTAGGGTAAACCACGCGTATGGACGCAGTGTTTACCAGCAGCCTCCTACCTCTTTTGGGCTCTGTCTTGGGCGAGGATCGTAGGTTTGGTCCGGAGTCCAGAGAAATTGTTTAGTGTGTGGCCTCTTCCCCCTAGGCGTCGGGACCTCATAAGTAGAAAAAAAGGTGCCACCACCCTGCCTATTTTTGCCACGAGGCAGCAATGCATTCTGGCTTGAAGAGTGGGAAAACCGTCTAAACATTAAAAATTATAATATTCTCTATTATGTTTTCTAATCAAAGACAAAATCGTGACGCCATTTGAATTTTCATAATCTTTGATGTGTAAATAAAAATTCTATTTATTCAATGTTTTAAAACTAAGCGATTGCCTACTTGAATTCAGTTTGCGTTTGATACGAGAATACGTTAAACAAAAAAATGTCTGAGAAGTCGAGTGATTACTGTAAAGTTCCAACAAACGAATTATTAAGCAGTTTGGGTGAGTCTTTCGCGTTTGAAATACAAATAAGTTTGTTTTATACTCTTAAGAAGTCAGTAGACACCGCGATGAAGGCCGCATTTCCTCGAACCACACGCTACTTATCTAGTATCTAATATCTATAATAATGGCTTTGACTTCCTACTTTACTTGTTCATATTGCTTAGACAGCTGAGCGAGCTCCCGGTCTGCGTGGTATATCACAATGAATGCCGCAACAAACCTTGAGTCATCATACGACAATGAGACGTCAAACATAATCAAAGACCCATTGCAGCGCGTAACCGCTGTCCTACTATTAAAATTGAAACGAAAGACTGCTTCGTGACACAAACAGGCAATGTGGCTCACAATACTCATGGGAGCTTACGATGCGCCCTACTACCAATAAATACCGAATAGCGATCGCAATATTCTGGTATAATGCTCTCTCTGATCTTTAATCTCTGATCTTTAATTATGTATTTAATGCTCAGAATTACTGCTTACTGCAGTTCATCCTCCTAAGTCAACTTTCGCAACAATCACGGGTAAAGATCATGTGGGCCTATTCATGCTTAACATTATCTACTCATATTGGTATATTAAGTAGTGGTAGCAAGGTGTACTGTGACTACGGTCTAGCAAAGGTACATAGGTTATCCAGAATTCAGACTTAAAATGCTTTGAGGTGTGCTGTGAATTACCTACCCAATTAAAAATATATTAAAGATTGTTTGTTGCCCTTTACGGTCCAATTTTGTGGTTTTTGCGGTTTGCCCTGTCTACTAATATAGTACTAAAAAGTAGTAGTACGACCTGACTATGCCCTTATAATTATATGGGGCTATTCTGAGATAAAGCACTTGCAAATATAGATAAATGTATTATTTGTATGTACCCAATTCACACACAAAAAACTGAATACATACATTTAAAAAAAAAACTGTCTTTGAAACATTAACATGATTTTACCCGTACTTAGATATCATTCCATATCTCCATAATTTGACGATTACCCTACCTAATTCAGGCTGTCATATTTTTGTGACCCATGTCCCTAAGTCAGAATTCATAAATCTATCCGTTTTGACGGAGCGTACAGCCATATCTTTTGAATTACAACAATAAATAGACACGTTAGACCTTTAGTAGAATTAATAGGTATTTGTCTATAAAGTTGCCGTTTTACAATACTGACCATTTGAAATATATAATTTATGTAATTTTTTTTTTTCCTACCTATGCTGATAGCCTTGAGAGGCTATTTCAGCTTCGCCCTAACGTTAGTAGGTGAGCTCGCGGGGCTCAACCGGAGAGTTGCTAACACTGACCCTAGCAAGAGCAGTGCTTCGCAGAATCAGTGGGCTGTGTCTATGGGTTAGTTCGCTCGTCGAGCCCTTCGTCGCAAGCGACGGGTTCGACGAGGACGGTGACCGGTGTTTGTGGTGCCTAAAAGCACCGTTAATGGATCAGGAGGATCCGTAATGACGTGCTTTGGGCGACGTCGACGGTTTACCATTCGGTCTACTGGGTCGGGTATGTAATTTCCAGCGGCTACGATGAGAGGGTTCTCATGTCGTGCCGCCTTCTCAAAATGGCGCAGCGATGCCGACTGTAGATACTTACTAAAAGAGTCGAGCTACAGGTCATCGTGGAGATCCACATTCCTAAGGAACCATGGCGCTCCGACGGCTATCCTGCAGAATCGTGATTGAATAACCTGAAGGGATTTCAAGTGGGTGCGGGCTGCGTGAGCGAACACTACGCTTGCATACGTCATGACGGGGCGTATACAAGTTTTGTAGAGAGTTACCTTATTGTGGAGGGACAGTTGCTTCGACTACAAAGCATTGGATAGAGTCGTCCTAGTATAAACGCGGCGCGGTCGCGTACCCTTTTTATATGGGGACGGAATGTCATCCCTCTGTCGAGGGTGACGCCTAGATATTTGACCTTCGAGACCCACGGTATGGGCTGGCCAAAGAGAGTGATGGGACTAAAGGCGGAGGTGTTTGCGCGCCTACTACGGAGTGGGATGCTCGAAGTGATGTTCGGAGGGCGACCCCTTTTGAAGAGCACCGCTGCGCTTTTCGTGTAGTCGATGTCGATTCGCTACTTCCGGAACCACTGTCCCATGGTGGCTACTGCGATCTGGAGTCGCCGGTGAAGCAGCGACATCTTCCTACACGAGTAGTAGATAGCCGTGTCATCGGCGAAGAGCGCTAGATGGGTCTCCGGAGACCGGGGTATATCATTGATATACAAACTAAATAATAACGGGGAGAGCGCGGAGCCTTGCGGGACTCCGGCGGTCAGTTGACGGGGACGAGAACGAGTTCCCTCTACTCGATATCGAAACGAACGGTTCGACAAGAAGTCTCGTATGATGAGCACGAGTCTGTCTGGCACTCCCATCTTGTACAGTTTATAAATTAAACCGTTGTGCCAGACTTTGTCGAACGCCTTCGCGATGTCGAAGAAGAGGGCGCCGGTCGGGATTTGTTTACGCCTATTTAGTCCTATCAGGATGTGCTCCGTGAGGCGGTGCACTTGTTGTACGCACGAGTGTTTAGAGCGGAATCCGAACTGTTCGTCTATGAGAATTTTGTTCGCGGTAACAAAATCCCAGAAGCGTTTCCTAAGGAGCCATTCGTAAATTTTTCCTATCGTCGGGAGGAGACTAATCGGACGGTAACTAGAAGTTTCGTTTGTCGGTTTGCCCGGCTTATGTATACCGATAACGTCCGCTTCTTTCCACACCGCGGGAAAGATGCAGTGCGTCATAGCGGCATTTAAAATTGTAGCCAACATTGCTATCAGTTGGACTGGCAAGAGTTTTAGCGCGCGGTTGCGGATGCCGTCGGAGCCGGGTGCCTTCCTAGGTTGGAGGTTGTGGATCGCGTCTCTAACTTCGTCAGTGGTAATGGGGGGTAACGCGTCCGAGGGCGGCAAGGAAGCTCTGCGCTCGACCTCCCTGTCGACTAACTCGGTGTGTTCGGGGTCCACGTGTTGAGTGCTGGTGGTGCACTGCTCTTGCAATGCATCGGCCAGCAGCTCAGCCTTGTCATCGTCATCGAATGCCGGTGGTTGGCCTGAAGGGCGTACGAGGAGAGGCAGAGTAGCGGTAGTTTCGGATTTGAGAGTCCTAGCTAGTCGCCAGTATGCTTGGTGGGAGGGCGCGAGTTGTTCTAAATAACTATGCCAATTATCGTTACGCGCGTCGCTTAAGGAGTGGACTTCGCGTTGTAGACGACGCATCCAAATCCGGTTTGAATGCGTGGGAAGACGATCGTAGGCCGGATTGCCGCGTTCCTAACTCTTAAGAGATTCCTAAGATCGGGGGACAGTCTGATGCGGTGGAAGCTATCCTCCACATCGACTTCTTTTGAAGATCTAATGATCGCGGAAGAGATGTGATCGGTAATGATGTTTATGGATTCGACGGTGTCCTCGGGGGATAGATTCGAATCCGGGCCGTAAGGGAGGATTGGCGGAGCGGCTTCGGCTAGGCACGTGCCCAGCTTATTCCAATCCACCATGGTCCTCGTAACAGTGACTGGGTTGTGAGGGCGACCGAGCTGCATAACGACAGGTCGGTGGTCTGAGTCGAGCTCTGACAGTGCTTCGATGGAACGCAAGCGCAGAGTTACGTTCCTAAGCAATGCCAGGTCTATAGTGCTCGGACGGAGCGCGATGTTATACGGATAACATGTTGGAGTTGGGGGACCGACTACTTCAAAGGTGAGGTCGTCTATAAACGCGTCGAGACGCCTACCGTTAACGTTCGTACGATGGCAGTTCCACCTAGTGTGGTGGCAATTTAAATCGCCTGCCAGGATGACAGAGTCTCCCATGCCGAACAGTGACTCGATGTCACTGCTCAGAAGGGGCTTGTCCGGGGAGAGATAAACGGATGCGATGACGATCGGCTGGTGTCCCGTCAGCGAGATACGGCACACTGACGCCTCGATATGTGAGAGCGAGGGAGTATCGAGAGGGACAACGTGCAGGGCCCGCCTATAGTAAATGGCAGTCCCGCCTTTGGAGGCGGTGAGTCTGTCATTCCTAACCATGACGTAATTCGCGACTTTCGGGTCACGACGCGAGGGCTTCAGACAGGTTTCCTGCACTAATAGAATACCTACAAGATTGTCGCGGAGGAATTCGCGGTCGCGGTTTCCCTATCTCTAACGCAATCTAACGTTGCGTGATCACCGAGGCACTTCACGCAGCGGGGACGCGCGTGGCAATTACGCGCCGAGTGGCCATAGAGCTGACATCTGTAGCACTGCCCGGGAGTGCCACGCTTATGGGGGGCTTCGATTGAGATCCCGGATAGGCCGCAGATTGTCGTGAGACATGCGATCTTCTTTTTGGCCTCCGGGGTGGGTTCTAGCGCTACTAGAATCATGTTGTAGGGCTGCTTGCCCCGCCCACTGTGCATCCGGTGCACACTAACTAGCGGGAGGGACTGAGCGGTCAGATCCTCCTTAATGTACTCGATATCTAGCTCTTTTGGGACTCCGCGTATTACTACGCGGAGCTCGCGGTCCTCCTGAAGATCATAGGTGTGAAAACCTATGTTCTCCTTTCGGAGGTATGAAGAGAGGGCCCTATGGTCGCCCGGCGTTGCGACCTTTATCTGAATCCCATGCGCGACGTTACGCGCATGGGTATAATTAATTTTATTTGCCTGAAGAGCCTGGGAAACGCGGTTCCACGCAGTTTTTTCCTGGAGAATCAGCGGGGGCGGGGCAGCTACTTTAGGAGCGGGCGCGGGTTTGGGACGCGGCGGTGGGGTTACACGGCGAGCGGAGTCCGACTCCGGTGTCACGACTACCTGCGGGCGGGAGGCGGTCGCGGATTTAGTCTGCTTCGTCGTGGAGCTCCGGGACTCCACGGCGCGAGTACGCTTTTTACCGCGCGTTACGGTTTGGAACCCATCCGAAGTTCCAGGCTGAGGGCTTGACGCGGATTCGAAATCCATCTCCGATTCGGTATCGGAGCCTGAACTCGAAACGATCGAGGTCGCGACGGACGAAACGCGCGATGACGTAGTCGACGCGGGCGCGGGGGTGGGGGTAGTGTTAGGCGCTTCGTGAGTCGCATCGTCGGAACGTGCGCTCGAACTTAACGCGGCGGCGGGGGGCGCGCGGCGTGCCTCCGAGGCACGGTTGAAATACGCGGCGACGGACGCGGGGGGGGGGGAGGGATTGCCACGGGAGGCCCTATAGGCTAATTTATGTAATATAGGCAATGAGTTCTTATAAACGACATAGCCCAAAGGATTGCGACGTTGAAGTGGCAGTGGGCAGGACACATTGCTCGTAGAACGGATGGTCGTTGGGGCCACAAATTTCTTGAGTGGCGACCGCGTACCGGAAGACGTATCGTAGGTAGGCCTCCCACAAGATGAACCGACGATCTATCGAGGTTCGCGGGGATCCGCTGGATGCAGGCAGCGCAGGACCGGTCTTTGTGGCGAGGCTTGGAGAGGCCTATGTCCAGCAGTGGACGTCTGTGGGCTGATAAGAAGAAGAAGGCAATTACTTCTAAATTCGTATGAACTTTATTTTAAAAATATCGAATTCTATTTGCATATTCAGAGATATGTTATTATCTCCATATTTTTTACAGATCAATAAAAGGGGTTGTATTCTTGTGATTCTATTCCAAAATATACATTATTTTCAGAACGTACAGTCCCATCGCACTACGGATATGGAGTCCGACACATACAGTTCGTTATATTTTTACTGTGCATGACCGTTGCGTTCATAGCGCGCAGCCATCTTGGAGTCACGATAGTAGCCATGACGAATATATCTCAGAAGAATGTAACAAACGAAACTTTAATAAATGTAACAGAGCAGATTGATAGAAATAGTAATTTTAGTGAAGCTGAATTCATTGGCATCAGCGAAACAGATGAATTAAATAATAATACCGAAGCTAAAAACAGTACTTCGAAGCACAAAGTAAGAACAATAAATAATTTTATTTCAGTTTGCGTGTAGGGTTTCATTGTTAATTCGTATTTTTAACTGTAGGAGTATTCTAGGACAAGCATCTTGTCTATTTCTGCCACTATGACGCCAAGTAGGCCCCGAGCTTGCTTACCCATATCATGTGGGCAACAAAAAAGGGGGTAAGCTGATCTACTTATCTAGAAGCAAAAAGAAAACCCACACAAACTCATATATATTTGCCTTCTTCATTCAGCTGTAAAGTTTCAGGTTTATGATTGGGATATGAGTATACAAGAAATGGTGCTGGGAGCGTTCTTCACTGGCTATTGCATAGGTATGATACCGAGTGGAATTCTGAGCCAACGATGCGGTGGTAAAATTTCATTCCAATTTTCACTACTGATTAACGGCATTACGAGTATTGTCACACCATGGTTAGTGGAATGGGTGAGTTTTATTTTATTTTATTACCTTTGTAGGCAGACGAAAATACGGCCCACCTGATGGTAAGTGGTCACCGTCGCTCATGGACGTCAGCAATGCCAAGGGCAGAGCCAAGCCACTGCCTACCATTGTAAGCCGCTGCCTACCATTCCAAGTTCGGAATTATTTATTAGTGAAGTCTTCAGAAAATTAAACTTTTGTATATCTCACGGTGAGTGAGCTGCAGTGTTTGATATCAATTTTAAAATCTTGCTTAGTTATTATGCACAGCACAGAAGCTGAGTTTTTTACCTTTTTGAAGAATCGGTTACATTATTGTTTTAGGAAAACATTATGTATCGTGACTCTGACGTAAATATCGTCAACCCTGTTCATCAATTAAATAGTCTCTTTCGTAATTACTAGCGCAAGGTGCCATTATTCTTTATAATATCTATCCAGATTATATACATCATAAATGGTGTAACTATTTACCTTATCAGATCAGAGAAAATCAATTGTGGATTTACAGAAATTACCACAGACTTCAGTCAGTACAGTTAAATACCACTTCGAAAACAGGTGTTGCGATATTGAATGTTGATACCTGTTTATTTCAGGGAGGTTGGAAAGCAGTATGTGGCTGCCGCTTCCTCCAAGGAATTTCCCAATCTGGAACTTACCCTAGCATCCAGTCTTTATTAGCTAAATGGGTTCCCGCAAATGAATTAGGAGCTTTCACCAGTTATATCTATACAGGTAATTTTACATAAATCAGCGGCTATACATTTGTCAGTCCTGATGTGGCTAAATCCTTTTATCACACGGACAGAAAAAATAAAACAGACCTTAACAGACCATTAGGTCCATTATAAAACAGACTAACCTTGTTTTCCGAAGTGAGCACCAATGTTCTGTATCATAATAGCTACCTTTAAAAGTGAGATGATGAATAATGAAATTGAATTGAAAAATTAATATTCATAAAATCTATACTTTTTCGTTGCATAGGAACAACACTGGGTACAGTAATAGGATTTCAACTGGGTGGATTCTTAGCAGAGAGTCGGTGGGGCTGGCCTGCTACGTTCTGGGTAGTTGGAATACTTTGTATACTGTGCTCAATCATTATGACCATCTTCGGGGCAGCGTCTCCAAATGACCACAAGAGCATTAGCGAGGAGGAGAAAATGTTTATCTTTGGAGATCGTAGTGATAAGCTTATAAAAGTAAGTAGTTTCCGCAATAAGCAATCAATATCTGATGATACAGGTCGATTAACGCTCGTCATCCCAGATCTTTATTTAAATGCTAAATTAAAAAGAAGACAACACTAAAAATTGCTGCTTTTCAACTGCTTTTGAAAAAGAAACGATCGACAAGCGACTTTCTCAACTATAAAATCAACTGAAGAGTTTATTCTGAATGTATGTATATAGAATATAGATGGTTTGTTCTACCGCCAAATAATGTGTTCGGAGCATATTATTTGAAGGTTGGAGCAGCGGTTCTTCCTAAAGTGATGTTCGTACAAGCCGGTCCCTTCACCTAGTGCACACGTGCTCACATTGAGGATCCCCAATGGTATATGGTATAGTAGGTCCCAATAGCCCAGTGACATGACTGTACTCCTGCATTCCTGCTGTCAATGAGCTCTTCTACCATCATGTCGTGACATCTACACAAATATTTAAACTGAAACGTATATAATGTATTTTAGAACAAGTCGGTTTTAAATATAAAAATATAGTCACTTAAACGATATTAAAATCTCAAGATCAACTAAAAGCTCAAATCTACCGAACCCATTCCGAACTTCGGGAATCCTGTTAAAGCCTTTTAATGTGAACCTATTCGGCTGAGATGCTTTTTTTCAGTCCTTAGAACAGTTTTTACAACTTCTAGCGTAATAAAAAAGTTCCCTGGAAATCTATAATTACATCGAAGCCGATTTGGGCGACCTACGTCTCTAACATTAGCAGCGGCTGTACGTTTATATTCTTCCTGACGCAAGTTCCTTCGTACATCCATTATATACTTGGAAATGATGTTATGAAAGTAAGTTTAATTTGTATTTAAAATAACTTAAAGAGTACATAGTGCCAGTAAGGGTTTGTGGGTTTTATGCAAAATCAATTATTGGAACACATGCTACATATGAAACAAGAATAAGTGCACAAAGATATTTGCTATACTGATGGGAAACCATGATTATGCAAGCGTACGTAATAAGGTACCATATAATGGTAATCATGAGACTCAATCATTACTTTAACTTGATTCATATCTCATGAAAAGTTATAATTTAGAATCAGAGATAACGAATGATAAAGTGGATCTGACTGCTAACAATAAGAAACAGGTATGCGATCCCAATTTACGTCCAATTTTACTACTTCTCACATCATTAGTTATAGTTATAGCATCACAGTTATGTATTTTCGTATCAAATTCTACTTAAAAGTGGCAGAGGGTGTTGCAAGCTCGAATTGTTTGGAGCCAATCCACCCGATTTTTAAATAATTTAGATCTCAGTTTGACGAGTAGAATAACCGCCCAATGAAGCTGTGACTTCATTATCAAGTCTCAAATAGAGCATTAATTTTGTAGATCAATTATAGGTTCCGGTCAGAGTTTTAAATTTGGGCTAATCATAGAATGTCTTACTTTCAATTACAAGAGGCCAATATATGATTTTAACATAATAATACATAATAATACGGCTCAATTACTTGAGCTATTTAGCGTATAGCTCTGTATAGACATTTCATAAGTCTATATAGACATTTTGTATGCTTATATCCTAGGGTACCGCGTTGGTACATAGTTGGGCCCTCACCTGTAACATAGTACAAAGTGGTTCCACAATTGTTTGTAGAAAGTTGTACAATTTTTCATAATTTATGGAATAATTTATGGAAAAAAAAAGTAGGCAGCGGTTTGGTTCTACCCCTGGCATTGCTGAAGTCCATGGGCGACGGTAACCACTCACCATCAGGTGGGCCGTATCCTCGTCTGCTTACAAGGGCAATAAAAAAAAAACCAATCGAATTCTAAGTTTCTTACCGATTTTTCTCAGTTGGTAGTCAATATTATGAGAAAGCGCCTTACGAGATACCTATTAGAATAAAGACTTTTCATATTCATTCTTATCTTCTATAAATATATAGTTACAATTCTACTGTACGTATGTATGTCTTTGAACTCCTTCTAAGCGGCTGGAACGATTTGAATGATTTTTTTTTTAATGTGCATTTGAGTGGCGCCCTGGATAGCTTTGATTCACAAATCAGTCCAGCAGATGGTACTGCAGTCGGTATCTAGGTTATTTATCTATACTGCAACTAAACGGCTGGATTGACTTAAATACATTTTTGTGTATGCATTCACAGGACAACGTCTGTCGGGTCCGCTAGTTATCTCTAAATATTCAGTAAAAGATACTTTATTGTGTTTATTATGTTGTGTTGTTTATTATGCTGTTTGAAAGCACTAAGCTTAGTCGTACCATTACCTAACTCAAAAGATTTTGGCCTTTTTAATCTTTGCGTAAAATGGGCATGTGTTACAAACCTTTCATTTTTATTTCAGAGTGGGCTTTTATCTTCTCTTCCATACATAGCGAGTTTATTCACAAGCGTGGGTTTTGGTATTTTATCGGATTATTTAACGAACAATAATATTCTCAGCACCAAAACTGCAAGACGTATAAGCAACAGTTTTTGTGAGTAGCATAACGCTTGTTCAATCTGATTCTTGTTCAATTCTATTTTTTTTTTTTTTGGAACGAAGTTCCTTATGCGACTACGCGGAGGGGTACCCTGACCGGAAAAAAACATCCGTAACGTAAGATTTTTAGTAGTAATGCACATAGAGTACGACTTAACTCTGTAATAACGTACAAAAAATAGCATTTTTTTTTATCATACTTTGCCTACGATCTCAGAGCGTTCGTTTGCGCATTACACTAACTCTTATGCAAACAACTGTGAATGAAGTGTACCACAATAAGTTAGCACGTAACCAAATGACCGTGGGTTGTTACGAAACCTCCAGTTTTATTTTCTTTATACCTCGAATAGAACTTAAAATTAATATTTTTATAATAAGGAACTTCGTTCTTAACCGGTGTCCCACGACACCACATATTTATTTATTTTATTTCTTAGGTGTGTCGGCGAGCTCAGGACCCACCTAGTGTGAAGTGGTTACCGGAGCCCATAGACACCTAGGACTTAAATTCCGCCACCTACCTCGAGACATAAGCTGTTCTAAGTCTCAGTTTTAAAATTACCAGGTTTTATTAACCTGTATTTGGTTTTTTTCTCATTTATGATATATTAGTGAGCCCGCACGAGTAGCTACCACCACCCTGCCTATTTCTGCCGTGAATTAGTAATGTGTTTCTGTTTGAAGTGCGGGGCAGCCGTTGTACTGTACCGCTGAGACTTACAACTCCTGTCGCAAGGTGGGTGGCATTTACGTTGTGGTACGTGTGGTGTACGGGCTCAGATAGCCACTTAATATAAGGTGAATTGTGAGCCCGTCCAAATATTTAAGCAATACATAAAAACTAAAAAAGGAAGACTAGAGTTGTTTGCTCTTTAACTCCTAGTGAATTTCGTGTATGGAATGCTGTTACTCATCTTTTATTTTTATTTTTTTATTGCTTAGATGGATGGACAATCTCACAGCCCACCTGATTTTAAGTGGTTACTGGAGCCCATAGACATCTACGACGTAAATGCGCCACCAACCTCGAGCTATAAGTTCTAAGGTCTCAGTATAGTTACAACGGTTACCCCCACCCTTCAAACCGAAACGCATTACTGCTTCACGGCAGAAATAGGCGGGGCGGTCGTACCTACCCGTGCGGACTCCCAAGAGGTCCTACCACCAGTAATTACGCAATAATTTTTGCGGGTTTGATTTTTATTACACGATGTTATTCCTTCACCGTGGAAGTCAATCGTGCACATTTTTTGAGTACGTATTTCATTAGAAAAATTGGTACCCGCCTGCGGGATTCGAACACCGGTGCATCGCTACATACGAATGCACCGGACGTCTTATCCTTTAGGCCACGACGACTTCATCTTCGTAGTTAGTCGATTTTTATTGTATTGTTTCAATGTAAGATAGTTCGAACCTGAATCAATAATTATCTACTTCAAAGTCAAAGTTATGAAAGCGGTTCTCACTAGTGCAGACTCACGGTTACGCATTATCAGCTCATTAAGTCTTCGGACATCAACCAATTTACACGAACTTGATTTTTTTTTCAGCACAAGTTGGCATATCGTTGTCCTTGTTCATGTCCACCGTTGTGACTAGCACGGAGTTAGTAGTAACATGCCTCGTGATTGCCATGGGATGTCAAATGGGAGTACACACTGGATGGATGGTAATATTATGTTTTATCTTTCTGATCAATGTGATAAAACCTGTTGCATTATTTCTCATTCATTTGCATATTATGCATTTATGTACATAAAAATACTTTGCATTCTCAATAACTAGCATGATAGTGCCAGTGATGCTTTTGAGACGGAAAGGAAACGCAATCGAATCAAATAGCATTTTACTCATGGTATGACCAGTGACGGATTTTTTAGGCTTGATGCCGCCCCATGCCCTGTTTATCGCACTGCCCTTAATGTTAGAATAAATTATATTAATTTTGACCCAATATTTTTATTTTAAATTTAAAATGTTATTTGTTTTTAATAATCTGAACGTATTTTCAAAGGAGACTGTCTTTACTGATTTTCGAATCTAAAATTTGGGCAATTAAAAATTTTTGCCGTCCCTCAAACCATGGCGCTGCCCTAGGCCCGCCCCTCATGAGCCTAGGCGTGCAAAATTATAATTTTCGTAATTACTTGTGGTAGGACCTCTTGTGAGTCCGCACGGGTAGGTACCACCACCGCGCCTATTTCTGCCGTGAAGCAGTAATGCGTTTCGGCTTGAAGGGCGGGGCAGCCGTTGTAACTATACTGAGACCTTAGATCTGACATCTCAAGGTGGGTGGCGCATTTACGTTGTAGATGTCTATGGGCTACAGTAACTACTTAACATCAGGTGGGCTGTGAGCTCGTCCACCCACCTAAGCAATAAAAAAAACCGTCACTGGGTACGACACGCAATATAGAACAATTTAAAATCAAATAATGAGCGAGAATCAACGATCTCGAAGAAATAGGTGTGATGGGGGGATTTGCTTAGGATTAGGACTTCACCAAGTGCGGACTTACTAAAACGACATGTATTTATGCTAAACCTTGTTGAGTTACAAAATTTAAGCATAAATCCATATATTATTACACTATTGTTATCCGTCTGTTTCAAGGTAAGTAGAACCATTACCATAATAGATTCGAGAATGACCTAGAGTAATGAAGCTAAACTGAGAGCCAACAGTCGTGTATGACTGGTCCTAGGAAATAGAGATGAATTTCGCCCAAATGGCGGAACATGTCGTTCTAAAAAAATTGATGCTAAAGACATTTCGAGAACATACGGAATGAAACATAAATAGAACTAAAATAATCGCAGAGATTACGATCGTACGGTGTATCAAAAAGTCAAAGAAGAGTTTTGGTTTTTTTTTTTTTATTGCTTAGATGGGTGGACGAACTCACAGCCCACCTGGTGTTAAGTGGTTACTGGAGCCCATAGACATCTACAACGTAAATGCGCCACCCACTTCAAGATATAAGTTCTAAGGTCTCAGTATAGTTACAACGGCTACCCCACCCTTCAAACCGAAACGCATTACTGCTTCACGGCGGAAATAGGCGGGGTGGTGGTACCTACCCGTGCGGACTCCCAAGAGGTCCTACCACCAGCAATTAAACTTACTCTTACTCATACATATATTATATATCTTACATAATCAACTATTATTTTATGTCATGTCATTCATGTCGCTAGCCATCGTCTAAAACATCGTCATCCATGTAAAATGGTTTGGTAATTTATCGTAAGAAAAACATTTTTCAGGTGAATCAAATAGATCTGGCACCGAATTACACCGGAGCTGTGATGACTATTGGAAACTCAATGGCGACTTTTTTCATTCAGCTGATGCCGTTCATGATCTCCAACATTGTGATTCACGTGGTCTGTAGTATTTTTATTAATTTATAATAATGAAATTAAATATTGCCATTGCAATCCAGAAGCCTAGAAAAAGTTAAAATAATTACCTGCTTATATAGCACACTTCTTGGTTCTTCATTTTCATCATTACATTAAAAGGTAGAAAAGCACACGTCCTATTAACTAGTGGGTGATTACCGTCATTCATGGCCTTCAAGTATATCAAAGGTGAAGTTGTTGTCTTCCACTGAAATGTAGGATATTGGTATTCACCCGAGTGAGGTAAAAATACGCCCTGCCGCTAGTAAAAGAAAAACCACTAGTAAAAGCAAAAATTATCTTACACTTATTAATATTACTTGCAAAATAATTTTCCGAACGTTTGACCTGTCGCATCAGATCTGCAATGGCGCTAGTAGGCTAAATAGGCACCCAGCCTAATTTACTTCTTTAATATTTCGGTACATGCTCTTAGCTATGAAAAATGGATGCATACATTCGGTTTATTTCCGGTCCATTTAACTCTTGCCGAAAGCTCCACCCGTTTGTTTTTATGTTTGTTTGTAAACCATAATGTATGCTTCCCGTTTGTTGTGGGGCTTAAAGCTGTGTGCGTCTCACGAAAAGTTCCCGTGTAAAATGTAATGAAATGCCTTCCGGGGCGCACTTATTATAATCATTATATTTTCGGCTCATGGACGAGCATGGAGTTTTGAATGAAACTGTCAGCTTTATACTGCCAGTCAGCTGATGTCACTTCTTATTGCGTGTACATACATATTCTTTCAATTCGACTCACTTCTCAAATCAAACTCAAGATCTCCAAACGGTACATCTCTTATTTTAATAAGAGCATTTAATAAACTTTATGATTCACCAGTACTTTTTAAAAAATAAAATCAATATTTAGTTTTTGTAATTAGTAAATGAAAAAATTATATTTACTTACGAACAAAAAATATTTATTAAAATTTCTAATTATCAGTTTTTATCGCTTTTAAGCACCGGCTCACTTAAAGGTAGGTTAAGAAACAAATGTGCGGACCAATTTAATACCAGCAAACATAATACTCATATCTTAATCAGATCTACTATTTAACTAACCGGCTATTGGACCAAGCCGCCAACCTATTGGTCAGATCTTGATGACGTAGATATTCATGTCACGATGATACCTTATATCTGAAGATTGATTAATCGCTCGAAGGGTTCTTCTGTGGAATCACGCTGCTGAGTTGTGTTTGTATTTTAAGATGCGGAAGTGCTACTTAGCGATAAACTGCTTAAGGAAATGAAGGAGAAAATCAAATTAAGGGTCATTGATTGCTTGGAAATGACGCAGTAGATATAGGAAATGTTATTAGTTTTAAAAGTCCTGTTGAATATAATTTTGATAAACAATCAATATTGAGCGATGTAGCATTGCTTACTAATTTTGTACAGTATTTTCAAAACAAGGATCCTTTTGTACAGCTTTGTAGTTACATACTATTTTCGTTGGCATTATATTATGATTAGATATAAACTAACACCCGGTTGAAATTTAATCTATTTTATATATAGTACATTGTACAAAACATAGATATGCAAGTGATTTCAACAAGACAAACAATAGGAAAAGTCAAAAACAAACTCGGTTCTTTCATTAGAGACGAGTCAAAAGAAACAGACTCGCTGCATTTCGCTGCATATTTTTTGGCTTTCAAAACTCTAAACAAAGAACGTTACTCGATCCCCATGTGCTTCTCGCTTTGTTTTCCTATTATCTCTATTCGCAAATGGATGTTTTGAAAGAAGCACAGCCCTGGGATCTTGATCAATGGATTAGGTGCGCGTTTGACGTGTTTAGTAGGAAGCTATTTGGATTATAGCTCCCCAGTTAAATGGGGTAATCGGGCTTGTTGGGAGATTTTCTGTACTGGGGTATTAAGTGAAAAAAGTCGCAGGAGATCGAACTATTTTACTATTTAGATGGAATTTTTTTTTATAGCATTTATTAAGTGACAAAATTACAAGTAACCAATATAATAATAATAAATCAGATAGGGATGAAAAACAATCAATTATTAGTTATACGTTTGGTTGTGGAAACTTCATTTTTCTGTCTTTTAAGACAGATTTAAACACATGTATAACTTAGAAAACAGTAATATATTCTGGTCTTACTGTCGTAAAACTCATTTCTCTTTACTTTTCAGCGGAATTTAATTCAATGGCGCATTTGTTTTGGCATAGTAGCAGCTTGGACATTAGTAGGAAATGCCGTTTTCGTCATTATGATGTCAGCTGAGAAACAGCCTTGGAATGATTATGCCGGTATATAAATGTTGGTTTTTACATTGATTTACGTGAACAAAATAATTTGGGGCTCTTCGAATGGTAAATTGGTTCCGAGGCCAATAAACTTCACACTTCATACGTTATCACTTAGTTTTGTCTCAGAAAGAATCACGTAGGTTCCAATAACTAAATTTTAATGAAACAGAACTTCATTATTCACAATAGCTTACGCAGATCAAGAACAGAATAATCGAGCAACGGTTCAAGCATCTAGAATACGAAATCAATTCAAACTTTATTTCAACAATCCAACCCAAGAATATCTATGAAACCACTACTACCAGGAAATTGTTAAATTTACAATTAGGCCATGAGCTCTGAAAATCATCTAATACAAAAATTAAATAACCTGTAAAAATAGGACCTAGATTGTTAGCGTGGCAATTAATACATTTAACAAATAATTCGTTTCAAAATTTCAGATATCAGTACAGATGAGGAAAAGAACGAACATGAAAATAATGTCATTGTAAAGAAATAAAAAATAAACGAACTTGCAAATAAACTATAAAATTGAATGTTTATGATTAATAAAATCATGGATTAATAAAAAATGTAGGTTGAACAAGCGCCTTAAGTTTGAAAATACAAATTAATTATTAACATAAAATGTTTTTTTGATACTTTTGCGGGTATAATAATATTATATAAAATAATATTAGTATATAATATTTTAAGCATATTAAGCTATAATAAGCATAATATATAGGTTTCTGTAATATTTAGTAATTTAAGCTAAGCAAAATACAATCCAGCCAGCACAAGTTTAAACAGAAACATAAATATATCTAAATTTTCTGCTATTGAGACGGCACAAAGTAATTTGGAAGAGTGTTACACGAAAATAATGGCCGACCTTGAGGTTGAACTTCATACTGGAGGGCTTACGAGGGATACAATTTCCAAGGTAGCAGAGAAACTCCGAACATTCTGGGAGGTTTTATTCTCCATGTCGAAACTTCTTCGACAGATTGGTGAGTGCACTCAGTTGGTTGATGCGATTGAAACTAGACATTTCCGAAAAGACTTTATCTTTGTGGGAGTTCTTGAAGTTGAAAAGAAGGTTCCACAGCTGCCATTTTGGCACATTGGTATTTCGCAGAATCTGGGCCTTAACATAGATTCTACACTCGACAGGAAAGCTCAAGCATCTAACGTAAAGAATACCTCTGATATTCTTCATGTTTAGTATCGCCTCAAGAATTTTTTACGATCACAGACAGACTATTCTGACACAATTATTCTTTGATAATTGATTACGGTGATACGTATTATTTTTCATTGAATGCAGACTTTCTTACTAAATTTGATCGTCTTCTTAATAACTGCATTCGATTTATATTTAATCTTCATAAATATGATCGTATATCTTCCTATCGTGCTCAATTAAAACTGCTAATTATTCTTATTAGGTATTAAGTATCAAATCCGTCAATCTAGATAAATACATGAGCTGTAATAAATAAAGAAATAAATAAAATATGACAAAAAGGAAACCATGTTTTTGCATTTTCCCCACATACTTAAATTTCTTTATCAAAACTTTTAAGTTTTATATTCGATGTTTCTTTAAGCATCCTGTAATGATAAGATCACTTTATGTGTCACGTCGGGTTAAGGCCTTTCTCCCGGACCCTCAAATTTCGAAGTCGAGACGCTGAATTTAAAGTTGTTAATTTTAGTTTTTTTTTTTCCCTACCTATGCTGATAGCCTTGAGAGGCTATTTCAGCTTCACCCTAACGTTAGTAGGTGAGCTCGCGGGGCTCAACCGGAGAGTTGCTAACACTGACCCTAGCAAGAGCAGTGCTTCGCAGAATCTACCACCGGATCGGAAACGCGACCCACTGAGAAGATCCGGCGAGAAACTCAGTGGGCTGTGTCTATGGGTTAGTTCGCTCGTCGAGCCCTTCGTCGCAAGCGACGGGTTCGACGAGGACGGTGACCGGTGCTTGTGGTGCCTAAAAGCACCGTTAATGGATCAGGAGGATCCGTAATGACGTGCTTTGGGCGACGTCGACGGTTTACCATTCGGTCTACTGGGTCGGGTATGTAATTTCCAGCGGCTACGATGAGAGGGTTCTCATGTCGTGCCGCCTTCTCAAAATGGCGCAGCGATGCCGACTGTAGATACTTACTAAAAGAGTCGAGCTCCAGGTCGTCGTGGAGATCCACATTCCTAAGGAACCAAGGCGCTCCGACGGCTATCCTGCAGAATCGTGATTGAATAACCTGAAGGGATTTCAAGTGGGTGCGGGCTGCGTGAGCGAACACTACGCTTGCATACGTCATGACGGGGCGTATACAAGTTTTGTAGAGAGTTACCTTATTACGGAGGGACAGTTTGCTTCGACTACAAAGCATTGGATAGAGTCGTCCTAGTATAAACGCGGCGCGGTCGCGTACCGTTTTTATATGGGGACGGAATGTCATCCCTCTGTCGAGGGTGACGCCTAGATATTTGACCTTCGAGACCCACGGTATGGGCTGGCCAAAGAGAGTGATGGGACTAACGGCGGAGGTGTTTGCGCGCCTACTACGGAGTGGGATGCTCGAAGTGATGTTCGGAGGGCGACCTCTTTTGAAGAGCACCGCTGCGCTTTTCGTGGGGTTGATGTCTATTCGCCACTTCCGGAACCACTGTCCCATGGTGGCTACTGCGATCTGGAGTCGCCGATGAAGCAGCGACATCTTCCTACACGAGTAGTAGATAGCCGTGTCATCGGCGAAGAGCGCTAGATGGGTCTCCGGAGACCGGGGTATATCATTGATATACAAACTAAATAATAACGGGGAGAGCGCGGAGCCTTGCGGGACTCCGGCGGTCAGTTGACGGGGACGAGAACGAGTTCCCTCTACTCGATATCGAAACGAACGGTTCGACAAGAAGTCTCGTATGATGAGCACGAGTCGGTCTGGCACTCCCATGATGTACAGTTTATAAATTAAACCGTTGTGCCAGACTTTGTCGAACGCCTTCGCGATGTCGAAGAAGAGGGCGCCGGTCGGGATTTATTTACGCCTATTTAGTCCCATCAGGATGTGCTCCGTGAGGCGGTGCACTTGTTGTACGCACGAGTGTTTAGAGCGGAATCCGAACTGTTCGTCTATGAGAATTTTGTTCGCGGTAACAAAATCCCAGAGGCGTTTCCTAAGGAGCCGTTCGTAAATTTTTCCTATCGTCGAGAGGAGACTAATCGGACGGTAACTAGAAGTTTCGTTTGTCGGTTTGCCCGGCTTATGTATACCGATAACGTCCGCTTCTTTCCACACCGCGGGAAAGATGCAGTGCGTCATAGCGGCATTTAAAATTGTAGCCAACATTGCTATCAGTTGGACTGGCAAGAGTTTTAGCGCGCGGTTGTGGATGCCGTCGGAGCCGGGTGCCTTCCTAGGTTGGAGGTTGTGGATCGCGTCTCTAACTTCGTCAGTGGTAATGGGGGGTAACGCGTCCGAGGGCGGCAGGGAAGCTCTGCGCTCGACCTCCCTGTCGACTAACTCGGTGTGTTCGGGGTCCGCGTGTTGAGTGCTGGTGGTGCACTGCTCTTGCAGTGCATCGGCCAGCAGCTCAGCCTTGTCATCGTCATCGAATGCCGGTGGTTGGCCTGAAGGGCGTATGAGGGGAGGCATAGTAGCGGTAGTTTCGGATTTGAGGGTCCTAGCTAGTCGCCAGTATGCTTGGTGGGAGGGCGCGAGTTGTTCTAGATAACTATGCCAATTATCGTTACGCGCGTCGCTTAAGCGGGAGTGGACTTCGCGTTGTAGACGACGCATCTGAATCCGGTTTGAATGCGTGGGAAGACGATCGTAGGCCCGGATTGCCGCGTTCCTAACTCTTAAGAGATTCCTAAGATCGGGGGACAGTCTGATGCGGTGGAAGCTGTCCTCCACATCGACTTCTTTTGAAGATCTAATGATCGCGGAAGAGATGTGATCGGTAATGATGTTTATGGATTCGACGGTGTCCTTGGGGGATGGATTCGAATCCGGGCCGCAAGGGAGGATTGGCGGAGCGGCGTTGGCTAGGCACGTGCCCAGCTTATTCCAATCCACCATGGTCCTCGTAACAGTGACTGGGTTGTGAGGGCGACCGAGCTGCATAACGACAGGTCGGTGGTCTGAGTCGAGCTCTGACATTGCTTCGATGGAACGCAAGCGCAGAGTTACGTTCCTAAGCAATGCCAGGTCTATAGTGCTCGGACGGAGCGCGATGTTATACGGATAACATGTTGGAGTTGGGGGACCGACTATTTCAAAGATGAGGTCGTCTATAAACGCGTCGAGACGCCTACCGTTAACGTTTGTACGATGGCAGTTCCACCTAGTGTGGTGGCAATTTAAATCGCCTGCCAGGATGACGGAGTCTCCCATGCCGAACAGTGACTCGATGTCACTGCTCAGGAGGGGCTTGTCCGGGGGGAGATAAACGGATGCGATGACGATCGGCTGGTGTCCCGTCAGCGAGATACGGCACACTGACGCCTCGATATGTAAGAGCGAGGGAGTATCGAGAGGGACAACGTGCAGGGCCCGTCTATAGTAAATGGCAGTCCCGCCTTTGGAGGCGGTGAGTCTGTAATTCCTAACCATGACGTAGTTCGCGACTTTCGGGTCGCGACGCGAGGGCTTCAGACAGGTCTCCTGCACTAACAAGATATCTATAAGATTGTCGCGGAGGAATTCGAAAATTTGATCGCGTTGCCGCGCGAGTCCGTTAGCATTGTAGAATGCTAACGTAAGGGAATACGGTTTTTCTCTACCTTTTTGCGCCATTGATTACCGGTAAAGATTTTATAACGTACGCGACACGGACTCGTAAACGTCCATGTGATCGAACGCGGCCGCGAGCCGCTGTTCGGGGGTTACCGACCTACGGATAGCGTCAGCGAACGATCGCAGACGGTCGAAGTTCACCGCGGTGACGAAGTCGCGCACGAGCGCGAAGTCGTTGACGGCAGAGGGTTGCGGGGGACGGAACGCGGGCGCGGGGCGAGGTGCGAGCAGGGGCTGAGGCGCGGGGCGTGTCACGAGCGGGGGCGGAGGTGCGGTTTCCGTTCCCGCCTTCGTATACGGCAGCGGTTTTTTCCACGCCGAGACCGTGGGAACTGCAGCCGGCACGAAGGCGGGTTTCGGCACTGAAGGTGCCGAAGTCTTTGGGCCGACGGTTCGCGGAGCCGGGTGGGTTGGACGTTTTCGCGGAGCTCTAGGACATCCACGGTAGTTCGCGGGGTGCCCTTGCTTAAGGCATAGGACACAGCTTGGAGGTTCGGTCGCGGTTTCCCTAACACGCGAGCAATCTAATGTGGCGTGGTCGCCGAGGCACTTTACGCAGCGGGGGCGCGCGTGGCAATTACGAGCCGAGTGGCCGTAAAGCTGGCATCTGTAGCACTGCCCGGGAGTGCCACGTTTATGGGGGGCTTCGATGGAGACCCCGGATAGGCCGCAAACTGTCGAGAGGCATGAGATTTTCTTTTTTGCCTCCGGGGTTGGCTCCAACGCGACGAGGATCATATTATAGGGCTGCTTGCCCCGCCCACTGTGCATCCGGTGCACGCTAACTAACGGGAGGGACTGAGCGGTCAGATCCTCCTTTATGTAATCAATATCTAACTCCTTGGGGACTCCGCGTATCACTACGCGGAGCTCGCGGTCCTCCTGAAGAGCATAGGTGTGAAAACCTATGTTCTCCTTTCGGAGGTATGAAGAGAGGGCCCTATGGTCGCCCGGCGTTGCGACCTTTATCTGGATCCCATGCGCGACGTTACGCGCATGGGTGTAATTAATTTTATTGGCCTGAAGGGCCTGGGACACGCGATTCCACGCTGTCTTCTCTTGAAGTATCAGCGGGGGCGGGGCAGCTACTTTAGGAGCGGGCGCGGGTTTGGGACGCGGCGGCGGGGTTACGCGGCGAGCGGAGTCCGACTCCGGTGTCACGACTACCTGCGGGCGGGAGGCGGTCGCGGATTTAGTCTGTTTCGTCGTGGAGCTCCGGGACTCCACGGCGCGAGTACGCTTTTTGCCGCGCGTTACGGTTTGGAACCCATCCGAAGTTCCAGGCTGAGGGCTTGACGCGGATTCGAAATCCATCTCCGATTCGGTATCGGAGCCTGAACTCGAAACGATCGAGGTCGCGACGGACGAAGCGCGCGATGACGTAAACGACGCGGGCGCGGGGGTGGGGGTAGCGTTAGGCGCTATGTGAGCCGCATCGTCGGAACGTGCGCTCGAATGTGTTACGGCGGCGGGGGGCGCGGCGCGTGCCTCCGAGGCACGTTTGAAGTACGCGGCGACGGACGCGGGGGGGGAGGGATTGCCACGGGCGGCTCTAAACTCTAGGTACTCGGCCCTAATTGACGGGTACCTATCCCGGAGGAACCCGACAATATCACTAGCACTATCTTCTTCCATTCTTCGGTCTTCTTGCCCGGGGGGGGCGGCCCCGGGACTTTTGTTGAACTCGCCGAAAGGCGAGGCCCCGGATAGGATTTGTAACCCCCCTGTGCTGCAGGACAGCAAGGAGCAGGGGGGGGGAATGCCTATGCCGTGAAAACGGCAATCGGCGGGGAAAAGGAAAGGAACCCGCTCGGGCTGTATAGTGCTACAGCAGGCAGAATCGCGAGCGGGGGTCTAGTCTTGAAAAAGACTGTTGTTTTGGGAAGGGTTAGGAAATCGCTAGCCTGTGAGTGCCACAGGAAGCCTGATCGTAGCGATTGGTTTTGTCTTGAAAAAGACAGTTGGTAAAGGGTGGGTTCGCGGTTACAACACTTAAGCGCACAAAAATGGACTTCGATACGCAGATCGCAAGCGACCAACGGATCGGAGCGTCCGCACTACCGAATTGTAAGCACGATGTATTCACGGTCACTACACTGTCGAGCACAACTGTGAGTTCAGAGACGCAGCTCGCAAGCGGGCCACGGATCGGAAAGCACGTCCGCGCACGACCGAGTCGTGAGCGAGAATGTAATTTTAGTCATTCACACTGTAACAGTGAAGTGAAGTAGTTAAGAATAGATTATATTATTTTTTATATCAGATGCATTTTTTTCTCGGGATATCTATGTCTTCTGACAAGTCAGTAGTTCTGCTTTTGTTGCAAAACACGATTCGTTAGACGAATTAGTTCATTCCACTTCATTGTGAGAATAAATAAAATATGAATTGATCACTCAACTTCTATTTGGTCAAAAAAAAGAAAAAAATCTCTACTAAATTACTAAAGAAAACAATGATATCCACTACGAAGCAAATACTCACATCATTGAATTATATTCATATTTACCAATAACATCGCTGCATGATCTCAAATGAACCTACAAAATATTGTATTATTAGAAAATCCCTACGGTCATAACCATACCGTCGAAAACATTACTGGCCGACACTGGCAGTAATAGTTCCCGCATTACTTTGAATCTCACATTTTATTGGATTGTTTCAGCGTAACCTTGTTATTTTATTACTGAAATTTATCGGTAGATTCATTCTAAGTGCATTCTAAATAGATACCCTGATGATTATTGCTACATTAGACGTGTGAATGTTGTTTTGGATTATTGAAACAAAACAAAATTATGAAATTTTTTGTCAATTACCAAACAAATGTAACAAGCTACTCTGAGAGAAGATCATTCAAAAATGATGATTGATAGCCAAGGTGAAAGCACAAGTTTTCAATGTTGCTAAAATTGTTAGCTCACTTGTGGATAGAAACGATATAATAATATGATTAATGTATTATGTATTTTATGCATTCAGACATTGGGTCAACGTTAGAGATTTCCAATTGTGCAGTAACCAGAGAAAAAAATTAAAAACCTTAAAATATAATGCTTTTTATTTATTTATTGCTTAGATGGATGGATGAGCTCACAACCCACCTAGTGTTAATTGGTTACTGGAGCCCATAGACATCCACAACGTAAATGCGCCACCCACCTTGAGATATAAATTCTAAGGTCTCAAGTATAGTTACAACGGCTGCCTCACCCTTCAAACTGAAACACATTACTGCTTCACGGCAGAAATAAACAGGGCGATGGTAACTACCCGTGTGGACTCACAAGAGGTCCTGCCACCATTAATTAAGCAAATTATTGGTGTATTGGGTCAGTTGATTTAATTGATTTGGTATGTTTGGTCTACATAGTGACGCAAAAACACAAGGCCCTTTTTTCAATACGAACTCTTTTATTTTGGGGTAACAATCAGTTCAATGTTTACCCCAGTACAATATGTGAGGGGTGAAATCGAATGAGATTCCAAAGCCGACTAATTTATCAGCGGCGAGCTCAAAGAAATAGGCGAGGTAAAATACCCGTCGCTTCAACATTTCGGAAATCGAGCCATTTGAGCTCAAAAAGCCGGTGAAGTTGCCAGATGTTAAAAAATCGTTTTAAATTGCAGATATTTAAAATTAACTATAAACTGGAAAAGGAAACTAAAAAAGGAAATAATGTTTTAATTGTTAATGAGAATTTACTTAAACACTGTTACTTTAGCCACGTTTTTATGGAAGGTATCTATGAACAAGATGTCTTAGAGACTTTGTACAACTAGGTAAATTAGTATGGAGATTTATTAAAATTAGTTTTAAAAAAATATACTCTATTCATTTGCGAAATTTCTTTCAAATTATATTTAATACTTAAATTTACATCTAAATCAAACAATTTAAATTTGAACAATACATCTTCATAGATTTTGTAACGCCATACCAACAATACCGTAGTATAGATAATTTTTGATTAAAAAGAACACGACTAAGATGGGTGGACGAGTAACCTCCTGTTAAATGGTCATCGAAGCCCATAGAAATCAAACACGTTAATGCCGCCCGCCCATAAACGAGATCAAAAATATATACTTAGAGAAACACATACATACAGACTTGACGATAAAAATATTTCACATACAGACTTCTGACCGAGTTAATACACGCCCTCCCACCGCCTACGTGTGCGGCAAATTAGACACTGAAGCTGTTTTAAATCCTAATTTATTAACTTCATAAAGTAAACCTACAGAGGCTCTGAGATTTGCTCCGCACCTAATCTTTTTAAAGAGTAAGCGCCGAGAAATTAAGGTTGGCAATTGACTTCTTAAATTCTTGTTCTAGTAAAGCAAGATCCGTAAGTAGGTTTAGCCGTCTTGATGTTCGCAGAAGGAAACTGCGGAACGGGAGAGGGAGATCTCGACTCCCTTCCCCGGCCGCAGATGGCGCACCGGGCGCAGGAGAAGGGCGAACAACGCCCTTTTCTGCCCCCCATGAATTGGTCCAGGGCCGAGGGACTTGGGAAAGCCCCCGCCCCCTATTCGATGGATCTGAGACGGAGGCGCGTGTGGGTGTCAGTGCGTGCCTCTGAGGCGATGCACGAAGTAGCTGAACGCCTTACTATTCCGTGCAGGAGACGAGGCCTGGACAGACCGGGCCAGCACTGGTGTGGGGCTGCGGAAAAATTTGGATTCCCGCGGCCCTGCGCGCACGTGTGGGTGGACACCGGGGTGGTTTTAGCCGGTAGAAGTCCGGCAAGCCCCTCCGCCTTTCCGCAGGCGGAGGTAGTCCATGAGGATTTCCCCCAGAAAAAAAAAAAACCCTCTTGATGTAAGTTGACTGGCCAATATCCCAACACAGACATCTGTCGTCATCCAACTAACGTATTTCGGAATCAAGATTATTTTGTACAGTTCACGTTGCTTATTTCTAAGCTTTGTAGATAGAATCCTCGGGTGTCTGCCACACAACTGATCTTTCGGTATTGCGTTTATTATATGTGTATTGAATAGTACACTCATTATAACGAGTATGTCATTTTAATTACTAGGTAACTTCACTGAAAATCAAATTTAACTTTTTCCAATTTTCTCTTTTATCCAATTTACCATTACCATTTTATCCAATACATTTTTCACTAACATATAACAATTGTACATTTTCCTTAAATGAATCCTTGGAATAGCTAAAATTACAAAGAAAGGAATCCACAACAGAAGTCTTTGAATACCGACGTTCTTCGGATATTCTTCGTTTCTCTGTAATTTTATAGATTCAAATGTCGCACCGTGGAAGATTTGGAAATTATCTTTGTACGAATACTGAGAAATAATCTTTCCGTTTATTCTGCTTTATTGTACGAGCTAAGAATGTTGTAGTACCTATACACATTTTATGTATAACTTTTTACAAGCTGAACTAGGAGGCGTAGTCCCATGCGCTGGTCCGATCAGATTAAGACGACTTTGCAATCCAGCATCAATGTCGCTATCCACTGCGCGGAGGACAGGAGTCAAAGGAGGAACATAGTCCTAACAAAAGTGCTCCGTAAAGGTCACGACCCTCAGCACTGAGGAATACGACGCACGGAGGAGGAGGACAAGCTGAACGTAATCGAGCAATTTCTTCATCTCTTCATATCTAAAGTCGAACGGCAATCCCTACAGCTTGGAAACTGGAAGTTTGTCTGATATCATACCTGATTGTCCAAGACCTATCACTGCTGGGCACAAATAAGAACAGGAATTAGTGATTCAGATTGATTAAGAAATCAAGTAGGTATATATTGGTAGTTTTTTAGTCAGTACCTTGGTTCAACGTGCTATTTGAGGCAAAGCAGCCGAATGTTTAAAGGGTAGAAGAGTGTGATTCAATCCAAACAAAACTTGGCTTAAATAATTTTGAGCCATTGACTAGAAGAAAATACGGGTCTAAGATTTATCTAGTAGGTCTCAAAATCGATACCATTTATTATTTTGTTATAGGGAGACGAGCGGATGAAAAAAAATAGAGACGGCCATGTTACATGAACATAGCTAATTTCTAATGAACATATTTCGTAAGCGGCAAAAAATTTCGTCAAAGAGAGATAAAGCTTGCATTGCTTCCATTTTTATTTATGTTTTAGTTTAGTTACGAGAACTTTGTCAGATAAAAAACCTACGGAGTAAGTTTCTTTGATAATCTATATTTGCTCGTATCTACGTAGCCTTTTGATGTGCAAACTTTCATAGAAGTGACTATGAGGTAAATTATATTGATCTAGCAAACAAAAACATTAAACTTCATAAAAATATTATATAGTAACATGATAAACTAACATAAATGTTACTAAATCAAAGAATATGAAAAAAGTGTATGAAATAATACTTTTAAATTTTGTAGTTCTTAGGTTCCGTGATACAGTAGTCAGTATCAATAGCCGTTAGACTAACCAGACGATCAATCGTCAAATTAGGAATTACAAAAAACTAAAATGAAGGGCAGCAAATTTTTAATATCATGCCAATAATGTATTGATTAACGCAAATATACAAACTATTTGCTATTTTTTATGATACCCTTTCGAAGTTTGTTAGGGTAAGAAATGAGCCGTACTAATCCTGTTCAACCCAATGTTTCGAATTGACAGTCTGGCCACTTGAATTAAGGCAATCCTATCAGAACACGTGCAGGCTTCAAAAAACAATATACGCGTGACCTCAATAACACCGTTTCTATTCATATAAAAGAAACGAATGCAAATGAACCTTTATGGGAGTTTAATTGGTCTGACATGGCGAAATAATGGAAATAAAAGGAACTTAGAATTCTTGCGTAGTGGTTTTGGGTCAACTTGATTACGAATGGATTATTATGTCATTTATGTTAGTTGTTGATTTTATTTATTCACAGTATTGTACTTCATTTTCTGGCAAGCAGTTTGGCATTTATCGATTTGATTAACAGGACTTACTGGTAGCTGTAAGCAACTACTTAGAAATCCTTACGAAGATGACATTAGAATAAAGCAAGTAACAGTAAATACAAAACTTTAATTACAAATCCGAAACTGGAAAATCTTGGTCTAGATTCCTGTTCAAAATTTCAATCGGATTTAATAAGATATAACTAAGTATCATTTGAAGTTTTATTATTAATAAGAAAGAAGATTTTATTAAATACCTTACTCCATTGAGTTGGCAGACGAACTAACGCCTTGAACACTATTCTCTGATTAAATACAGATGAACCCTAAGACACGAAATCAAGATCTAACTTCTATTTAATGCTTGTCAGCGGTATGACTAGCTTTACTGCTAGCAGTTACTATAGGAATTGGGTGAGGGTATGTTACACGTTCTTACAGATCCATCAGATCCAATAACTCTTGCATTAGATACCTTCAGCTCTAACACTAGGAGCAGACTGAGAAACCCCGGTAACCGTACTCGTCGAACTCGACAAAGAGGTTCGGGCAGTTGTTAGCAAATCCCACCCCTCCTGGCTGAGCCTTTGCTCGCCCACCTGTCCTGGTGAAGCTGGAAAGGCCTCCGGGCCACCAGTAATCTTTCAATAATAAAAAAAAAAAAAATTGGTGAGTGCTAGAAGTAAATTAAATACTTCTAGAGCAGATTGATGGTGAGAAACCATTAAACTGGTAGTGTTCGTATACCCACATGCTATCGTAAATAGCTGGACAGAGATTTATTGACACTGCGTTAAGTAAGTGATAGCAGAAACTCCGAAAACAAAATATTCTCAAAAAAACGTTAACCTAATCTAACAATAAACGAAAATAGGAAATAATTCCGTCGGATCATTAGCGCAATCTATATAATCTATACTTGTAGATTGTTTGCAAAGATTTGATTGTAACAATGACGATGAGATCTATACTAATATTATAAAGAGGAAAGATTTGTTTGTTTGTTTGTTTCGAATAGGCTCCGAAACTACTGGACCGATTTGAAAAATTCTTTTTCCATTAGAAGCCGACATTGTCCCTGATGAATATAATACCATATAATATTGCGTGTGGCCGGCGCCTAAGAATTCCCCCCAACCCAAACTTAGCTCATGGTTGTCGCAGAAGGCGACTAAGAGCCAAGCATTCCCAAGGAGGGTTGACGTCAGGCAGGCGGCCAGTCATAAAAAATGTGCCAAAACTTAGAGCAGCATACTTGATATAATATGAAAATACCAAATAATATCATATAATATACCATATAATACCTTCCAAATTCACGTGCAGTAAACTAGCTGCCAACGAAATATCGACGGAAATTAATCAGCCACATTTCTCATTTGCAGTCGAAGTCCCAATAATATTTGTAGATTGAAAAACATTGTTTGTTTATGGCAGAATAGTGGTACCAGCCCTCGCGGCTACGTGCCTTACAAAAGATGTATTCTCACCTTCAAACTCTCCGGCGATTTATTCAGTGTAAAAACATTCGTTCAACCTTTTTTGGGTGTTTTAAAAAGTTTATCCGCAGTCTGGTACTCGTAATGGCCTTAATAGGATTTTTGCACAAAGTTACTTGTTTCGCTTTCATATATCAGCCTGTGGTTTCGCGTTAATGTGCTTTTTATTAAAGTCTCGTTTTTGCTGGTCATCTTCTTTACTGACTCTGGAAGATGTAACAGGGCTTTTCTTTAGTTTTTCTTCTTTATTTTCAGTACTATCCGTCTCTCACAATTTATTTAATGGCTTAGGCTAACTTTAGATGTAGGTATATTGGATGTGCAGACACATTCACGTACATATTATATGGGTACCATTCTCCATAGATATTATTATTATTATCATAAATGATGTAGTCCAAAGTCATTGTGGTCTAAAGAAACCACCATAGTAAGTAAGTACCACCAAGTAAGTACCACCACCCTGCGTATTTCTGCCGTGAATCAGTAATGCGTTTCGGTTTGAAGGGTGGAGCAGCCGTTTTACTGTAAAAACTGAGACCTTAGACCTCAAGGTGGGTGGCAGCATTTACGTCGTAGCGGTCTATGGGCTTTGCTAACCAGGTGGGCCGTGAGCTCGTCTACCCATCTAAGCAATCAATAAAAAAGGTACCTTATCCATCAAAATCGAGCACACTACCTGCTTTGTAAGAGATACAGCAGGGCTATTTACCATCTATGAATAAGTCAGTTAAATGGTAACATAAAGTGCGAACTTTACTAGAGTAAAAATTAAACCATAGTTTTGTTCATATTTAAAGTTACAAAAGGGAAAGTTTTATTACATAATACGAACTTTTTCATCGCTTAATATTATAAGTTCAATGGCTTCAGCTATTTCAGGAACTTGACCCTTTTCTAGGGATAAATATAATTTTATGGAATTCACCAAAGAATACCATAATATGTAGCGGTTAGGAAAATAATATTGTAGAGTAAGGGTGAAAAGCCCTTTGCGTTCTCATAGACTTTCGAAAGACTTTTAAGTAGGTCAAATCGCGCGCGTGGCCCAGCACTATTATGCATCTCTCACATTCAAGAGATTCCAGGCTGAGCTGTTTTGAAGGGTATTTAGGATGGATGCAAAGCGTCTTTGGTCTAATATTTTTTTTAATGTTCAGATGGATGGACAAGCTCACAGCCCACCTGGTGTTAAGTGTTACTGGATGCCATAGACATCTACGACGTAAATCCGCCACCCACCTTGAGATATAAGTTCTAAGGTCTCAGTATAGTTACAACGGCTGCCCCGCCCTTCAAACCGAAACGCATTACTGCTTCACGGCAGAAATAGGTGGGGTAAGTAATTTGTAAGACTTCTACTAATAGTATCGATTGAAAGGTCATTTTTATAAACGATGTTCTTCATGGTATAAGTCTTTCAAAAATAGATGTGGAATGAATCGAATTATGAGAAGCTATACCTTTAGCCTACAACCCACCTGTATGGGCTACGATTTAATTCGCGTGGACAGAAACCCGTGCTCTGCAGTCAAATTAAAGATAACCTATATTCTTTCTCAGCAATCAAACTATTTCTATAGATATTTATGTTAAAATCGTTTGTGTGGTTTGGACGATAAAACGCAACAGACAGACAGTTACTTTCTTATACATCAATTGTTAGACATGTATATTTTAGCAACTAACAGAATTCAAGGAAATTTCCTAAAATATTGAAATCATAATATATTTTTTGCAGCATCGGATTTTAGTAAAACAAGGCTATATTAGCCTACTTATTACTTACCCATATTATGCTCCGTCTTCGTGTGGAAATTACATGAAAATCCGTTTACTAGTTTAATATAAACAGAATTTCGGCTATGGAATGAGCTCCCCTCCACGTTGTTTCCCGAGCGCTATGACATATCCTTCTTCAAACTCTCTCTCTGCTCCTAGCATTGCTGAAGTCCATGGGCGACGATAACCACTCACCATCAGGCGGGTCGTATGCTCGTCTGCCTACAAGGGCAATAAAAAAAAATTACGGAAATTTATTCTAAAAATCGCTGGTTCTCTTCTGTTTGCTCTTCTTTGATTATTCACTTATCTTCAAAATACAGATTGATAGATACTCGCATTATTTTTTTAACTCCAGCTAACTACTCCTCTACAAGAGTCAACCGCCTTACCATCTACACCGCGAATGCTTCAGTGCTATACGTTTTACAATTGTTTCTTGAATTAGCTTTTATTCCATTGCAATCTATGCTCATACACCACCTACACCCGCGCGTACACCCACGCGTACACACACACACGGTAGGCAGCGGCTTGGCTCTGCTCCTGGCATTGCTGAAATCCATGGGCGACGGTAACCACCCACCATTAGATAGGCCGTGGGACTCGTCTGCCTACACGGGCAATAAAAAAATACACATACACACACACACACACGCGCGCATTAAATTTTTGACGGCCGACTGTATTCTCTTCCGAATATAAAACGGAAAACTTGCATTACAAGAACGAGAATTAGACCACGTAACAAAATTTAGAAAATTAGTTTCAGTCACATTATAATAATTTAACCATATATCCCTATAGATAGCCCGTGCACTAATATAAATAAGGTCTATTATCGTAATTCAGAGATAAGATAAATTTATTGCAGGCGATCCAACCCACCTTATGATGTAGGGCTTTTCCGTGGACACCTCGCTTACATAGGATTTAACTGTATTGTTGTAATCATAAATATCTTTTGAATCGTTTGGGTAATTACTTGTGTCGCGCTTATACCATTGCTTATTCTGTCTTTCTCTCCATTCTCTCTTTCTATCTCTCTTTGCTAACACAACCCTTAGCTTAGTTGCTAAGCAACTGCTTATCTGTTTTTGATGGTTGAAATAAAACTCAATATCCGAAAATTCACCATTTAAGTAGGTGATATTTTTGTACAAAGCGTATTATTTCATTAAGAATTATAAGACTTCTGCTTCGCTTCGCTTCTGCCGGTCAACCTGGAAAGCCATAGCCAAGCATAGCCATATTAATACTGATTGATATTGGTTGGATGGTTGAGTTTTTGGTATCTGGCTACCTCATTATAAGGGCAAGGTTCGATTTTTAGTCGAAGTTGGTAACTCTGTAAATAACGCGCCTCTCAGCAGACTAATTGGGGAATTAAATAATTTGCATAACAAGTATTCTCTGGACGTTTTTGCTGGCACTGTTGACAGCTTTAGACGAGAAGTCTTCAGCCTTGCTCAATGAGTTTTTTCAATTAAGTAATAGCGTATTTGGTAGTAAATGTGTAATAATGTAAGGTCTTCATGTAATGTTATATATAGTTTTCTTTTTGTTTTTTTATATAATGATCCGCTTTTTTTTTTCATGCATGCAGTCGGTACCTGTAATTGTGTTAACATTTAGTGTGAAATCAATGTATATGATCCCTGTAATGCTCTGTGATGTATAGCATGTTGGTACCCAATAAAATAAAATAAAATAATATTTGTAATTCGATGTTACAGTGTTCTATCTTCGGGCCTCATATTTACATATCTGCTACATGACACAGTAATTTCGAGTCACTGAATTTGTTTAAGATACAAAATAATATTGCTCAAACTAATTTTACGTGACAAGCTTGTAAACATTTTTTCTCCGTAAAAACGTATGAATGTTACATTCTTATTTTCATTTGCTTAAGATATCTTCAACTTTTAGGTTATACTTGATTCATATACACACATATGATATATTACGTACGTGACTCATTTTCATCTTTCGCATCCACTTATTTTACTGTTTCAGTAAAAATGAAATTTCAAATAAGACATTTACTTTAATGTTATGAATGAAGTTGACTCACATGACAAAACGAGAGCTTTCTGAGACAGTCAATAAATGAAGTTGACTGTTCTTATTTTACTACTTTAGATGGGCAATTAAATAAGTTAAGTGGTCCACGCAATCCATAGACATAATCATAGACCCTCTCTTTTAAAAAAACAGTTTGAGTTGAACATTAAATTTTGTGCGATGCAAAAGGTTTATATGAATATAGCATCTATGCGTCAAATAATAAGGCTACAAGCACTTTTCTTAGGGCATAACTATGCCAACATATTACTTAGTAAAAAGAAAAAATTGGTACCTTAAACGTCTTCTTAACATTCTATTATTCAAAAATAGTTTCACCTTCTACGTAAATAAAGTCGCGGATAAAATTTAGCGTTATCCCCAAGTAACTATTCTACGCGGACGAAGTCGCGGGCAAAGCTTAGTATTATTATAAAACAGTCCTCCCTAATCACACTTTTTATTGATTGCATTTAGTTTTGTACGATGCATAAGTTTTGTATGAATATGGCATCTATGCGTCAAAAAATAAGGGTACAAACACTTCTCTTACCGCGTTACTTTGCCAACAGATTAGTTTGTAAAGGAAAACAAGTCTTAATAACAGCTCTGTGTGTGTTTTTCCTTCATCAAGGCGTCAATGGAAAGTGAAACGATTCTAATTTACATAAAGGAATGACACAAGCACGTTACTGTACTTTTATGAGTCAATTCCATTTGAATTTTTATTTTTTGTGTTACGTTGCTCTTTTAAACCCTGACGATAAATAGAATAACTAAGTATGTTATTTGAATATGAAATTGTGTATGTTTTCAACGTAATGTGAGCTTCAGTTGCAAAACCTGGGTTGTCATTTCAGTGAAAAACTGGAAAGTAAGTGCTTTTTTTAATTTAAAAGCGTCCGTCACATAACAGATTAGACGCGCGGTGCATGATGTGACTATGCCAGGAATGAAAATATCTGGCACCATCTTTACCTAAGTCAGTAGGTAGCTTACGCGAATTCACAAATTACCAGAAACACCCAGATTTGGGTGATAAATAACGGATTGCTTATTGTGAGCTTTCAACTCTCTCTGGTACTAAACTACTAACCAATGAGGTGGTTTTAAAAAATATACTATTGTGGTAAATAGTCACCATCGCTTATGGACATCAACAACGCCAGGGGCTCATCCAAGCCACTGCCAACTAATCAGCTGTGCACGCTGGATTAACGTGTGAAAAGCCGTTAAGTTATACAAGTTTCTTCGACCTCATGTATCATGGCTACGGGCTCCGGTAATAGTTTAATAACAGGTAATGCTTTCCACCACCAATTCATTTTACTAAAGTAAAGCTAGGTACGCAATCACTTGCCTAATTAAAAAATATTCAAAATTAAGAGATTAAAAAAATCGTTTGGGAGATGTGCTATGAAAAACTATTGAAGGTAAAAAAAAAATTTGTTCCTAACAATTTCTAATTTCGGACTAACACAAAATTAATAAATCTTTCAAGTCGTATGTAAGTTATACTATATTAATAAAGTTATTAAAATTATTCAATTCTTAATTAATTATGTCTGGAGGATTCGAGAGCTTTTTCGCTCAGACTTACAATGTTGTGTGAAGTTGTAGGGTAGTATCAAAATAATGAAGAATTAATATTCTGTAATTGAGCAGCTTTGGTTTATTAAATGGAGACTTCTTCGTCTTCTTGTTCTTATCCCGTATTATGTGGGGTCGGTACAGAATATCTTCTTATCATGCCTGCGTGACTTCAATAAACCAGTATCTTTCTTCAAATGAGCTAAATACCCTTAATGTTCTGCCACTCATTTTTCTCCTCATCCTACTAGGTGGGGTCGGCACAGCTAATTTTTCCCTTTCATCCTCCTCTATCAGCCGTCATCTCAACACGCACTCCTCTCTCTCTCATATCGTCTTTCACACACTCCCTTACTATCTTCTTCGGTCGACCTCTTCCCCTCTCTTATCCTTTATGAACTACTAAAATACATAAATTCCACAAAATAAACGTCATTGCTCACCCGCTAAATGAGATCATATTGATAGTTTCATCATTGATAACTGATCGATTTTAAAATTATATAATTAAAGTATATAATTACGATTTAATTTCGCGTTGACTATTTTCATTTTTCATGTATGACGTTTTAAATTCTTCCCAGTTTTGTGGTGGTCAAGGACAAGTGATCGAGGTCTTATATGTCAAGAGATAAATATTCTGCTATTCCTTTTTTTCGTTTATTCCCTTTTGAATAAACGTACTCAAATCCCAAAATCCCAATTGACAGAAAATACAGAAACCTATAGACATCGCAAATCCAATGCCCTTGATTGACATCTAAGGTTGAAGTGTCATTGGTATTTGTCTCAATTGTACTGTGTGATCCTCTTATACAGCCAAATTAATAGGTAATTACGTCTAATCTTGGTACAAAAGCATAATTATAAGCCTGAGAGTATATTGCACACAGTAAGCTACACTAGTACGTTTTATAGATCTCAATATAACTGTAATATTTAATTTGATTCCAATCAAGTCTTTCTTGCGGTCAACAGCTACAGCCTACAATCAGGCCTCGGTACCTTTAATGTCTTATAATAACAAAAATATTTATATTGCCGTAACGAAAGTCCAAAAACGTCACTAAACTGGTGGTAGGACCTCTTGTGAGTTCGCACGGGTAGGTACCATCACCCCGCCTATTTCTGTCGTGAAGCAGTAATGCGTTTCGGTTTGAAGGGCGGGGCAGCCGTTGTAACCATTCTGAGACCTTAGAACTTATATCTCAAGGTGGGTGGCGCATTTATGGTATATATGTCTATGGGCTCCAGTATCCACTTAACACCAGGTGGTCTGTGAGCTCGTCCACTCATCTAAGCAATAAAAAAAAAACAGGATTGAACTCCACAAAGCCATTCAATTACAGTTTCGAGGCACAGAGGCAATCTTCCGAAAAGTATCTTCAAGGAAAATACGCACTTTTGAACGCAATTATAATAAAGAGGAAATGAAGAGAGGGCGACGAAATCTGTACACAAAACTTTCGATTCAAAAATATATTAATAATATTTATCAGTCCGTTAAAATACATTGAACGACATAAGACATTTTACTTAGATGATATTTTCCTTCTTTTCTTTTTAATTAAAGGAAATGAAAATGTTTGAGAAATGAGAGAATAGACTTTAAGAAATTAAGAGACCTAGACGATTTTCATTTTAAGAAAAGAAACTAAAAGATAATCTTATTAGTGAAAATTATTATCACATAAATGATTTTCTTAGGGACGACATTGAAAATAAATGGATTTTTTTATTATTAGTTGAATTATGGATGAATGAATGGTAAATTATATAATATTATAATATCTTGCACCGCACTAAAATTCATTTGTCAAATAATGACAAAGCATACACGCTGCTTTTAACTTATGTATTAACTCATTTTCACTATGCTTAGCGAATAAATTATTTCTTTCTTCTTTCTTTTTGACGTGACAACGTCTTATAATTCGATGGAGCCGGCTGCACGCACGAAAAACATGACTCATGAGGCGTTCCATTTAAGGCTTGAAGTGCAAGCGAGAGCGCGCAACGAGCGACAACGAGGCACAATCGGCGTCCGCAGCGTTCGACATCTGTCTCTCTCCTACTTGAGTGAGCGATGCATCCACGTGGACAGCTGCTATACAATAATACATTTACATGTTTTCGTCAAGTATGAAGTTCAGTGAAAAGTGAATGTGGTGTCAATTGTTTATAGCAACGATAATTGCGATAATTGAAAAATGAAACCATTCCATCAGTATTTTCTTATGACGTTGTCACTTTCAACTATCGTCAATAAACCGACTTTACAGACAACCGATTTTTTTTCTATCAATAAATTCCAGCTCGGACCAGCCCGCTAGAGTGACGTTAGCGTGTGTCGCAGCTTCAACCCTCTCAGACTATTCCGTGATTATCACCAGGAGGTTATATTCTCGATCCTGCGGACGAAATGGTAAACAGTCGACGTCGCCCTAAACATGTCATTTCGGAGCACAGCCATGACAGGTCATCCTAATTCCTCAGAGATCTGTCCACGGAGCACGCAGTACTCCTGAACACAGAGAGAACAGAGTTCCGTACACGAAAACATTATAGTTTCAAAACCAATTCATTTCTAATTATGCCATTTTACCCTGGCTCTTTTAATCTAATCACACAGATACCCTATTCCACTTTACAACGATTGATATTACTCTCAGATTTCAGTTGTAATACAAAGTTAATAAGACACAGTTGAAGTCGTCCTGGTCTAAAGGATAAGGCGTCCGGTGCATTCGCGTTGAGCGATGCACCGGTGTACGAATCCCACAGACGGGTATCAATTTTTCTAATGAAATACGTACTTAACAGATGTTCACGACTGACTTCCACGGTGAAAGAATAACATCGTATAATAAAAATCAAACCCGCAAAATTATAATTTGCGTAATTACTGGTGGTAGGAACTTTTGTCCGAGTGTGTGAGTCCGCATCGGTAGGTACCACCACCCTGCCTATTTCTGCCGTGAAGCAGTAATGCGTTCCGGTTTGAAGGTTGAGGCAGCCGTTATAACTACACTGAGACCTTAGAACTCATATCTCAAGGTGGCGGCGTTAACTTTGTAGATATCTATGGGCTCCTGTAACCACATAACACCAGATGGGCTGTGAGCTCGCCCACTCATTTATGTAATAAAAAATAAAAAATAAACCCTAAAGTTACAGTTTCAAAACCACTTCATTTCTAAGCATGCCATTTTACCCTGGCTCTTTTAATATTAATCTAATCAGACAGACATCCACTTTATAACGCCTGATATTACTCTGAGATTTCAGCTGTAATACCGAGTTAATAAGACACGGCCAAAACATTAGACGTCTTGTTAATACTAATAAGGTCATAGAGTAAATTTCGATCGACTCGCCAGTCAAATGATAATTTCCTTTCCGTGCGACGGGACATATTCGATTCCTGGATAGAGTCAATATATTATATTTGTGAAAGATATTTAATATTGTTACGCGCTGGGGTTCGGGATAAATAAATGTTCCACCTGAGTACAACTTAAAACTGTATTTATCACTTAGAACACACACAGAACACTTTAAAATTCTCAATTCGCTTCTTCCGCTTCGCTTCAGGTGATCCGTTCGCTGTTTCGCTTCGAGTAGTTCGGATTAACAACTGCGTGCCATCTCTGCAACATTTATATAATCGATATTACATCCCTAGAATCGTCGAGAACAATAATCACAAGTCGAGTACATTCGATGTGTGTTTCCGCTATCTGACAATAGATGGCGTTATACTTCTCGAGAGTTCTAGATGTTACTAGATCCTTCGATATTCGTTCGGCTATTCAGCGATAGATGGCGTTACTCTTACCGACGTAGCAATATTCAATGAATGAAATTTTGAAATATTAAAAAGAGTGCTTTTACTATTGTAGGCCTACATGGGTAGGTATTACCATCGTATTTATGTGAATTTGTATTATCGAACAATGCTAATATTTTTTTAAAATAATGCATAAAATATACATTAAATCAATAAAGAAAATATTACACACACTAGATACCATGTATTTGACGCACACACGCATGCATTCTATTTATTGTCAAACTTTTGTTCTTGACGTCTGTTGTCAAATTGAGAATAGATTAAATATTTTTTGTCTTTGTTAATATTTTTATAGTGTAGTCTTGGCGAAATTTGTGATTATAGAAGTATAAAATACAATCATAATAGTGTACAAACTTATAATTCCAATTAATTATGGTCGAATTTCGACTACTGAGGGACCTCTAATACTAATTAATATATTTATGTCGTCGTACATACAACAAGTGGCAGGCGTCACATAGAACAGCTCAAGAAAGACATGAGTGGAAAAGGTTGGAGAAGGCCTTTGTCGATTGGCAAACAGATCTGCAGAAAATAAGAAAAAATCAAATAATAGACTAGATTAAGGCTTCCATAAAATTTAAGTTTTCTATATATTATATTTAGTCATATAATTGTAATATGGATCTGAATAAAAGGCTATTAAATTCAATTCAATTCAAAATTAATATATTTATTTATTAAAGTAACCAGAACTCATTCTGTTAGTACATCACTTAAAACTAAAAATAGATCTCTCCAGCCGCTTCATAACAAGAGTTACTTAAAGACGCCAACGCGAAACAAAAATATTCATTTTAATGCCCCGACTTAAATCTTTTCGCGTTCCCGACGTGTAATCCTTACGGCCCTTTTTAGCTTAAGCACATTTCGAGAAATATTCCTCGGATTACCTTTATTAGCACGAACGGATCGGCCAATCTACGTATCCACTGTGTTTATATTCGCTGAAACCACCCCCAGGGTTATACAGGACACAACAGGCTAATTAGAGTCACATATAAGAGATAGTGATAGATTTTTGTCACAAATGAGGCCGTCAGCGCAAAAGTGGCCTAAGCTTACTATAGTTATTATGGAGCAATGAGGTTTAAGTTTTCATGAATTTTGAATTTGAGTAGGCAAAAAAACAATACTCACAAAAGTAATGTTTACAAAGCCATCTGTTATGTATAGGTGAAATTATGGATAGGCCGGTTTTGCATCAAAATTTATTATATTTTAAATAAATATAATTATATTACATAATCATAAACATGATTATGAAAAATTGTGGGTTAGGCCACTTTTGCGCTGACGGCCTCAGATAAGTGATAGATTTTTTTCTGGTGGTAGGACCTCTTGTGAGTCCGCACAGGTAGGTACCACCACCCTGCCTATTTCTGCCGTGAAGCAGTAATGCGTTCCGGTTTGAAGGGTGGGGCAGTCGTTGTAACTATACTTGAGACCTTAGAACTTATATCTCAAGGTGGGTGGCGCATTTACGTTATGGATGTCTATGGGTTCCAGTAACAACTTAATATCAGGTGGGTTGTGAGCTCGTCCACCCATAAAAGCAATAAAAAAGATAGCGTAATACAGTTGTTGTATGTAACGCAGTGGGTTGCCGATTTCTAACCTTTTTTGTAATTACTGTAAATGACTAGATCGGTTCACGGCATACTTGATACCTATTATTTCCGGAAGCGTACAGAAATCGTCACGCTAATTTCGCCATAGATATAGAAATAAGTCATCGGGAAGAGACCGTAAAAGCCATGAGCTACACTGATATTATACAAAACGATCAAAAAAAAAAAAAGCTTTATGTTAAAATAAACAACTTTATTTCTCGAACCACATTCTTATCAGCGCGAAGATATTAGCATCGAGAGTGGTCCGTCAAGAGGCTTATATATCAGTACAGGCGCAGTGTAACCTCCCTTATATTCATCCCTTAGAACCAGTAGCGTTCCGGACGCGGCGCGGTGCACACAGCTCAGTCCCCTCCCTCATCCCTAGTAGCTTGCGGAAACCTAAACCTGAAAACTTTACGGGATAATTTTTTTAATGCGTATTTTTCCTGAAAGTGAGATTCGTGAATTGTTATCTTGTGAAACAACGAAAGGTAAGTTTTTCAACTTTAATATTATTATGTATAAATTGTTATTAAATTGTTTTATGTTCGTTGAATAATCAAGTTTGAAGAGTACGATAAATATGTAAGTACATAATAAGGGATAATTATTTTCAGATTATAAAATTTATCAAGCATCAAATTCGTATTTTTTAAGACCGAATGCAAACAATGTGTATATATAATCGCATAGATCGATCTTTATAGGAGATACATAAAACACAATTATTGTGTATTTCCAATATAACAAAAAAGGGAAACGCGGGAGATACTTAGCAAGAAATATCTTATTTTTTGTTTTGTAGCTTCAAATGGCCTCGTTTCACTATGCCTTCTGTCAGGCACGTAGTCTCCGGTTTGAGACGGGGCGTGATCAATTATTTTTATAATTTCTGAGAGATATATGTACAAGACGTGAACTCTTTATATCCGGTTATAATATATTTTATTGTTTTGTACAAACTTTTTTGCCAACTATAGCTATGCCAAACATACCATCAACTCCCATGTCTGGACTGTTATCGTAAATATACTAAAATATTACAGAGAACATTATGAGTAACTATTTATAATTGAAGATTTCTAAATATAAAGAAGTAATATGTAGTAGTGAAATTAGAATCGTTGTCTTTTATAATTCTCATTTTTTACGGAGATAGGGCTTATTGTAAGATAGTCGACACCACTCTGTCTATTTCGACCGCAAAGCAGTCATGCATCCTGATCTGAAAAGTGGGACAGCCGTTGTAATACATAATTGAGACTTTCGACCTCATGCCTCAATATAGATGGAGGTATTCACGTTGTAATGTCTACGCACTTCATTAACCAATTGACCAAGTTGACCCAGAGATCGTTTATCTACACTTGACTATATTGCAAAATAGAAGTTTGCAACTACATCGCCATTATTTTCATTACATTGACCGTTTAATCTGACAAAAAAAACCTTAATGTTTCTTACAACTTTGCGTAGGCATCATGTTCTGTGTTAAGAGTTCCAAAAATACACAAAACGGAGGTCGGTACAAATAGAGTACAGACTCCGAGCCAAGGCGAGTAGTGAGTGGCATACATGTTGTGATGTCTATGGGCTCTCACAACAAATACCAAATGTACCGTCATCCGGTCACCCATCTATCTATCAGATAATAACCATTAGAGGAATGAAGACATGACTGAACGTAGAATCGATTTTTTAAATAATACTGAGCATGATTTTCATTATCTTTAATACACTACATGGGTGATAAAGCTCACGTCAACTCGATTGGTGAGTGCTTACTGGAGTCCATGGAAACTTTTGCATTTTTGGCACGAAGTACTCTTTATATATATATAGCTTTACATTTTCAAGGATGGAACAGGTGATGTAAAATACAATCGAAACTTGAACCTCAAGCCTCACAGCGGGTAGCGGCTTCCACGTTAGTATTTACGGAATCAGATAACTGCTTAACAGCATGCAAGATGTGCCTACATTTTCTTATTTAGCATCATTAAAAAACCTAGCTAAATATCCAAGCTCAAAATCGTGTAACTTTTTTTTTGCATTTATTTTGGTCTACCAACAAAGGATACACACGGCACCAATATTGTTATAGATAAATAACAAATGGTCCGCACCACGTGTAATGTGCTCCATAAATAGCCTTGGGCAAGTCGTGTTCAACCACAAATTACACATCATTCAACTGATTCACAACAGTTGTCTGGTGCGCGTTTGAAAAAATTACATTATCTAGGTAATTATAATCTCATATTATTCTTGATCATCCTCGCCTTATTAAAGCTACCCCCGAGCTTGCGGAGCGCCCTCGTAACTTGATCTTAATCAATCACGAACTTAATCTATTAAAATATACATAACTCATCTTGGGATTTAACTTGTACCTGTACGTGCTTAAAGCTAGCTCGTAGCCGGTCGATGATCTAAGCTTAGTATCTTATATACCTTTAAACGAGCAATTTTTGTATATGAATATATATGTATACTTATATAATCTGAATCTTGGAAACGGCTCCAACGATTTTCATAAAATTTAGTATACAGGGGATTTCGGGGGCGATAAATCGATCTAGCTACGATTTATTTTCAGAAAATGTTGTTTTATTCGTGTTTTCAATAATCAATTCTTCCCGACATCTAATGGCGAATAATAATACTATTTTTCTTAATTGAGGGCAACTAACCGCTTTAAAGACACAACAAGATGGCGTTATCAAAAAAAAAAAAACCGAGTAAAGCTGGGTCATCATCTAGTCACCATGCAGATCGTTGAGTCTCACATACCCCGCGCGCCCCTCTTGCGCGGGGACCTCGTAGGAGGTTCGGCCCTCAACCCGAAGAAAAAAAAAATCATCTAGTACAATTTATTTTGGCTCTTGCTACGATGTATTTTGTACGTTTACTCATAGTCACTCGAATATGCCTTGGTTCGTCCGTTCATTTCAATATGTTTGATCTTTCAATCCATGTTCAATGAAGCTGGAGGCATTCACGTGCTCATCTAAGCTCATATTACCCCAAAATTATCAATTTCAGGATTCCCTATTCTACAGTAAAATGTGTTCAATTATTAAACGTCTTACGAAAAATTGGAAGCTGAAAAAAAACATTTAATTTGCAAAATTTAATGAAGTCTTTCTTAAGAACGAAATTAAAGAAGCGGTTCAAATCTTCATTCTGTTAAAGATATTACATTTTTCTTCGAATTTCGAGGTTTTTGTTCTTGATTGCGTTTTTATAACATGAATAATTTTTTAGAGCTTGTCTTATGTATTACTCGGCAATTTAGTGTCAATAACCTTGACAATGTCTCTGGTAGCCTTTCCCATCTCAACCATAAGGTCAAATTACTTACTGCTTAAACAACGATTCCCAAACAAACCATCGACAGTGAGACTTCAATTAGTAAAACACATATGTTAAAATCAATAGCTTTCAAATTAATGAAATACCATCCAAAATAAAACGATGGATTAAAGCAAACCTCTTCGGAATCGATAAAGGCGTATTTGGTCGAGACTTCACGAGTCCAATAAACCAACAATGGATATTAATTTGAAAGGTTCGTGAAAAAATACTTTCACTGAGGTCACCACTACAACAACTGAGGTCAAGAGAAAAGACCTAAAATGTGTAATCGTCCGTCTAAGAGGTAAAAGGCCAGTTTTCCCGTTTTCCATGGCCGAGGCACGTGCCGATTTTCTCGCTAATAAAACACATTGTGTCTACGAAGTGACCATGGATACCTTAAATTTGGTTTCATTGTCGTGAGCGCCATAAAGTTTTACAAGGCCTCCGGAAAATATCCCCCAATCTAGAAACTGTAATAGCTAGGGCTACATTAGTTTCCGGATAATCCGGACATCTGCAGTGAGGCAATATAAACTAATTTGGCCATCAAATTGAACGACAATATTAACTCTGCTTTTCAAATTTGAACATTCAAATACGATTATTGGTATTGTATGCTCATTGCTAGCGTTGTTCATGTGATAAAAGTGTATCCTCAGGGTGATCTCGACAACGTTCATATTGCTGTGGATTTATGATGAATTTTAAAATTAAATCATATTTCGTAATATTGTAATATATAAGAAGATTGCGAAAAATGACCCCTTTGTCATGGCGCCGCAATTCCAAGGAGTATCCCTGCAACCTTCCGAGAGTATCGGGATACTTGGGGTCGACATTTCGAGCGATGTCCAATTTCGGAGTCATTTGGAAGACAAAGCTAAGTTGGCGTCCAAAATGCTGGAAGTCCTCAACAGAACGAAGCGGTACTTCACGCCTGGACAAAGATTTTTGCTCTATAAAGCACCAGTCCGGCCTCGCGTGGAGTACTGCTCCCATCTCTGATCGGGGCTCCCAAATACCAGCTTCTTCCATTTAACTCCATACAGAAGAGAGCCGTTCGGATTGTCGATAATCCCATTCTCACGGATCGTTTGGAGCCTCTGGGTCTGCGGAGGGACTTCGGTTCCCTCTGTATTTTGTATCGCATGTTCCATGGGGAGTACTCTGAGGAATTGTTCGAGATGATACAAACGTCTCGTTTTTACCATCGCACCGCCCGCCACCGGAGAAGAGTTCATCCATACTACCTGGAGCCACTGCGGTCATCCACAGTGCGTTTCCAGAGGTATTTTTTGCCACGTACCATCCGGCTATGGAATGAGCTCCCCTCCACGGTGTTTCCCGAGCGCTATGACATGTCCTTCTTCAAACGAGGCTGATGGATAGTATTAAGCGGTAGGCAGCGGCTTGGCTCTGCTCCTGGCATTGCTGAAGTCCATGGGCGACGGTAACCACTTACCATCAGGTGGGCCGTACGCTAGTCTGCCTACAAAGGCAATAAAAAAAAAAATTATATAGCTAGTCAGGTCATAAATTCTGTCACATGTTTAATGTAAAATAATTGAAACAAGTTTATTCATTATGTAACCATTCATATACCAAAATGAACTTAACAAAACATAGATTCTTATGACACTAAAGTTTATTCAAAATGACCTCCGTGATTTTGAATACAGGCCTTCAATCTGCGCGGCCAGTCGTCTATCGCAGCACGAACGAGGTCCATGTCAATATCGGCGGCTGCCTTAATCAAGGATGTCTTGAGTGACTCCAAATTGGGATGAGGCTTTGAACACGCCTTTTCCTCCAAGTGTTGCCATATCTTGTAATCTAACGGATTCAAATCTGGACTGGAGGAGGGCCAGTCTTCGTGCCGGATGAAGTCGATTTCACGCGCCGCCAGCCAGTCTTGTGTGCTCTTCGCTCTATGAGCTGGCGCCGAATCTTGTTGGAATACCCAGTGCCTGTTATTGAACATGGTATGAGAAACAGGCTCCACAAGATTCGTCAGGACTGTATTTTGATACACAACTGCATTCGTTTTTACACCTTTCTCACAAAAATGTACCTCTGTTAAGCCCCAATAAGAAACTCCCAACCATACCATGAGCGAGGATGGAAAATGACCTCGTTGGACACGCGGAATTCGGTTGCTCGCTTCTTCACTACTGTGTGCGTACACCTTATCATTTTGTTTGTTGTAGCTCTCTTCTACGGTAAACATTTTTTCATCCGAAAAAAGAATTTCCCGATATTTTTTTCCCGCGTACCGCTTCAACAAAGCGCGGCATCTCTTCAGTCTCAGGTCCATTAGACGCGCATTCAAACGATGTCCTGTTTTTCTTCGACATGCCCAAAGCCCTAAGCCTTCATTTAACACCCTTTTCACCGTTGTACTGCTTAACCCCATCTGAAGGGCCAACAGTTTCTGCTTACGTTTGGGATTTCTTTGAATTCGCGCCTTCACAGCTTTTATCACTGCTAGAGTCCTAACAGACCGAGGGCGACCACTTCTTGACCTGTCATCTACACTAGAGTCTTCATTGTATCGTTTGATGGTACGATAAACGAATCTTTTGGTTATATTCAAATTTTTCAGTATGTTAAAAATTTGAATTGGCTCGTAACCGCAACGATGCAACGCAATAACTGCAACACGGTCTTCTTTAAACGTCCACTCCATATTTAAAAATGAGTAAAATTCTAAAAGTATACATTTTTTATTTTCATGAACAATTCGAAATTCGAATTCAATAAACTTTTTTGTGGCCAGCATTCTAAAAGAAAAGTTTTTACTGTGTGACAATACTTATGACCTGACTAGGTATAATACCTGAATCATTGATGGTATCTATTACTTATGTCACATTCCATTAATTCAAATTCACAAGAATAATAAAAGTAGATGTGTGTACAAATCCGAAATAGCTAGAGCGAATTTGATGATATTTTCAGGAAAGTTTCAAATGGGCAAGCGATCGTGTTTATTTATTAGCAGATCGGATCAATGTCAAATTAAATATCAGCCAACAAAGCGGGCCGGGGTTGACTTGTAGTAAGTAGTTTAGCATTATAAGCGTTTATTTACCTATTTCTTGCACATTTACCTATTGTATATTATTAATTATTGTTGCCAAAATTGGATTATCTTTAAGCTAATATACGTTGATCATCATCTTTAAAACAAATGCTGGACATACGCCTCCCCCAAGCCCGCCACAACGAGACAAGCTTCCAGCCCACCAAATTTTAAACAGTTAACGCGGTCTGTGAACACTTGCAATGCTAGAAGTACAGTTAGGCCTTTTTTTTATTGCTTGCTTAGATGGATGGACGAGCTCACAGCCCACCTGGTGTTAAGTGGTTACTGGAGCCCATAGACATCTACAACGTAAATGCGCCACCCACCTCGAGATATAAGTTCTATGATCTCAGTATAGTTACAACGACTACCCCACCCTTCGAACCGAAACGCATTACTGCTTCACGGCGAAAATAGGCGGGGTGGTGGTACCTACCCGTGCGGACTCCCAAGAGGTCCTACCACCAGTGATTACGCAAATTATAATTTTGCGGGTTTGATTTTTATTACACGATGTTATTGAAATGTATAAATGTAAAGCTATTACGGGGCAGAAATTACCTCTGAAAATGCTCTGTACCTTTTGGAAAAGGGTTCCGGATAGTATGGTATTTTTAATATTGAACTAGGACTAGCCTGCTGAGTCGACGCGATACACCGATAAACCATGATATTTTGATCTGTCCGAGCGCCCTGGACTATGTCGCCAAGAGAGCACCATCTGCAGAGGCTGGAGCTGAACCTAACTCTTCCTCCTGTTCCTGGCTCGATGGTTGTTGATCAACATACAGATAAGTTCTTTCTCGTGCTCCATCACGCTGGCTTACATTAGATTGATCCTGTTTGAGCGACGAGGATTTAAGGTTGTTCTCTTCAGACGAAGCAGGTTGCGATTATATATGTCGGCGTTAAGCCAGGATTTACACACATAAGTTCTTTTACAATGAAAATACAATACAATTCTATAAAACTTTAACATTACTTGTTTACAACAAAAAGCCACGCCTGAGTTATTCAGTGGTTTTTACACAATTAGCCATTTTGTGATGGTTATAGCAACTACAACTTCTTTTATACAAACAAATGTAATTACTGCGAAACAATTCACAAAACATAGCTTAATATTCAAAATACATATTTTAGTGATTTTACATGACTCACATTTAATTTACTGTACATGAATTACTTTTAAGCAATATTAACTAACATAACTAACAACTAACAGCCTAATAATAGATGGCGCCAACAACATCATTGCATAACAATTACAATACTTAATTAAATTATTAGTACTGTTAATTATAATATAAATTATTATTAATATTTATGCTTTATTCATATTTAATCATTTATACAGTCATTTGTGTTTTTAAACAATAATATAAACATTAAACATATTCTGAACATTTTCACATCAAAACAGTGTCTGCTAATTATTAAATATGGTAGAATAACAGTTTTGTTGCTAATAATAAATAAATATTAACATATAATAAACTAAACTATATATTATTATGTTAATTATTGCCAACAGTGGCGTTTGCGCCCATATATATTACAATATATTTTGCGTCTTATTGTCATCGCTATTACAATGGTGACATTCAATCGATAGGTATATCACGGCGATACGTTGCAAATACCAGCCAATGCAAGCGACTGAACAAACCGCCTGCTGATTCTATCAGATGCGGAGAGCACTTTGAAACTTGCGAAACATATTGACGAATTCGTAGTCCACACCTAGGTAAATAGCATCTACAATCTAAATTTGGCATGACAGCCATCGGAGCGCCCTGGTTTGTAATCTTCGTCGACCTTCACGACGATTTAGGCCTCGACCTCGTCAGGAACTACAGGAAGTCGAAGAGTTCGACGTGAAACCAAACTGATTTTGTCACCCCGGTCGATCCAATTCAGTAATAGATACATTTGGGTACTAGCTACTCTTAAACTGTTAGGTCTTCTTCAGAAGGACTAGGGTGACGGATTCAGTGCGACGTCTTAAGACAGCTATGACAGTTAGTCATTAACTGGCCAATAAAGTATACATATTTGCTTCATCGCGATAAGCTATAAGCTAGAAAATACAAAGTATACTATATCCTGAAACTTCACCACGTTAATGTAAAGCCAAATTGAAGTTGGTCTCGCGAGGGCAACCTTTGTGTTAGGGCTAATCTTAGTTTTGAACATCGGACAAAATTGTTGAATTTTTTATTTTTCAACGTAGTTTAACCGCAGTTTGAATAGTTCCAAACCATTTTACTGGACCACTACCATACCATTTTACTTTTTAAGTCTTACTGGCTCTTAAATCTAATTCAATTTAAGAGTGAAAATTTTTGTTAATGATAATGTTAGTCGTATTGACGCTGCTTATCTTCTGGCATCCTTCATTATCAATAGCGGTACCCACTGCTGCATTTATCCATACAACTAAGATTAACTTTACTCTAATTGAGTCCATCAGAAGAAGACATAGTTCAACAAACACTGTCACCCTGATCTGTTCATACTTCGTCATCACCTGTCTTTATCTGGTTTTTTAGAATTAATTTCTCGGGGAAGAGCTTAAGAAGAAGAAAAAGCGCCTAAGGAGAGTTAATATCAAGCAGTTGGCGTTTCTCAAAATGTTTCCCTGCATAGAAATCTTGCGACTGTCGCAAAGTAATGAATAATGACTGTCGTGATGCTAGGTGTACATGATTGGAGAAGAATAGAAAACAATACTAAAATTAAACAATATCTTCAAATTAAAAAAAATATCATTTTCAAGAAAAACAGAACAGTAAACTTACAAATCATCAAAACATCGTCCGTCGTCCTTTGTAAAACTTAACTTATTTCGCGAAGACACCGATGGAATACTAATCTTTTTTGGCTGCTCCTTAAGACACGCGGCGAATAAATATGAGATGAGATCGGAAAATTATTGGGGGTTGCTATAAAATTATTGGTGTTGCTGGAATCGTTATATCATTGGTATCGAGTAGACGAAGAATTTACTAGGAAAACTCTTATTTTGAATTAAACACATAAAAAACAACAAAACATGACCAGTTGTAGAGCTTTCGATTTACAACCTAAAATATTACCTTTGAGCTTTTATTACTGTGTTTAAGGCCTCGAGTGTGTTTAAGGGCTTTAAGCTTCGAAGAATATCTCGTAAATTGTGAGCAAACATTTTGTATATGCCTCTGACATTTGAACCATGTGCTTTTTACTACTTTTGCTTAAACAATTAAAGTATCCACGTTAAATAAATATATAGATAGCAACAGCTAAAAAAGATTATTAACAATATCGTAGTTGATTCATAAGATGCAGTGATTGATTATTAACGATCTTAGGGAGAAAATGGGCAAACCAGTATACCTACGGGTACAGCCCATCAGTTGTTAAGTAGTTATAAATCCACGGTTCAATTTGACACTGGACCGAAGGATTAATTATTAATTAGTATTAATTAGCATCTTTTTTTTTATTGCTTAGATGGTTGGATGAAATCACAGCCCACCTGGTGTTAAGTGGTTGCTGGAGCCCATAGACATCTACAACGTAAATGCGCCACCCACATTGAGCTGATATAAGTTCTAAGTTTTCAGTATAGTTACAACGGCAACCCCACCCTTCAAACCGAAACGCATTACGGCTTCACGGTAGAAATAGGCAGGGTGGTGGTACCAACCCGTCCGCACTCACAAGAGGTCCTGCCACCAGTAAAAAGTCATAGTCGTCGTGGCCTATAGGTTATGACGTCCGGTGTATTCGTATCTAGCGATGCACCGGTGTTAGAATCCCGCTGATAAGTACCAATTTTTCTAATGAAATACGTACTTAACAAATGTTCACAATTGACTTCCACGGTGAAGGAATAACATCGTGTAATAAAAATCAAACCCGCAAAATTATAATTTGTGTAATTACTGGTAGTGCGACCTCTTGGGAGTCCGCACGGGTAGGTACCACCACCCGGCCTATTTCTGCCGTGAAGCAGTAATGCGTTTCGATTTGAAGGGTGGGGCAGCTGTTGTAACTATACTGAGACCTTAGAAGTTATATCTAAAGGTAGGTGGTGGCATTTCCGTTGTAGATGTCTATGGGCTCCGGTAACTACTTAACACCGGGTGAGCCGTGAGCTCGTCCAAGTCTAAGCAATAAAAACAATGTTTTTGATTGTAGTAACGGCTATTCCACCCATTATGTCCTAGTATTTACACTTTACCTGTATGTATATTCAACTATGTGTAAATGTGTACCCGCTATCTATCAATATTTCCGTTTTTTATCAATTTCATAATTGCGTATTCTTAATCCCGTGAGCCCTTCTTTACCGGATTTCTAATTTCTTCCAAAAAAAAAAGTATAATTTTCCCAACAAATTCGTCTTGTACAGTCCATTGAAAACAGGACGGCCGTTCTAAAAATAAAATACTTTGAAAGTCAAACATCTTGTCCTGATTGAAAGATTTTATACTGTAGTAAGCACCCGTTTCTAGAACTCATATTTATTGTTGCAAGCAATGTGTCCTTTCTATCTCTTTAATGATTTAAATTTGGACACAAAGAATCCATTTTTTTTTATTCCCCGTGTAGCATACGGCCTGCCTGATGGTGAGTGGTTACCGTCGCCCATGGACTTCAGTAATGCCAGGGGCAGAGCCAAGCCGCTGCCTACCGTTAAGTACTCTCCACAAGCCTCGTTTGAAGAAGGATATGTCATAGCACTCGGGAAGCACCGTGGAGGGGAGCTTATTCCAAATCCGGATGATACGTGACAAAAAAGATCTCTGGAAGCGCACTGTTGATTGTGTCTCAAGAGCACTCCAGTCTCAACGTGGGTGGCGCCATTCACGGTGTAAAGTCCATGGACTCCGGTAGCCACTTCCTATCAGGTGGACTGTACGTTTGTTCGTTCGCTCGCCCATTTAAACAATAAATCTACTTAAACTTGCTGGATGTAAGCGACGGGTCCTGCAAACAGGGGATGCAAACGGGGATTTCCCTGAGAAGCCAGGGGAATCCCCGTTTTATCGACATTGCCTAAATGCATCTTTGAGTAATATCTCTACTCACATTGTTGTCGTAATGTGCCTATATAATATCAGTCGTGTCTATGTAGAAGTGTGCCAATCCATTCAAAATCAAAAGAATGAAAACCTCATGCCTCAAAGGTCGCGATAGTATATCGAATGTCAATAAGTTATCGCTCGTAAAACTCATCAAAAATGTTAGCCCTTCAGACTTGTAATTCCGTTTTTTAATAAGTTTTCAAAGTTACAAGCTGCCCTTACAAATTCGATTTTCGGCCGAGCGATTGTCAATTTTCGCGAGTGATTTAATCGATTCGTTTGCTTAATTTGATGGTGTCATTAAAATCAGCCCAACACTCGATATTCGTGCTTCAATTTTGTTTTTCATAAAAAATATCTTGAATCGAGTTTAGGAGAAAGATCTAAAATTATTTTTCTTAAAAGAAATATTGAAGCAGCTCTTAAATTTTGTTGCTATTCTTATTTGAATTGCTTTTTTTTTATTTACATATATTATTATGGGTTGACAAACTATTGGTATATTAAGCTATTGATGGGGCCTTTTTGTTATGATTGATGTATGTATATTGTTGGCTCGGAGGACTTTCCAGTTTCACCAGGGCAGGTGGGCCAGCAAAGGCTCAGCCAGGAGGGGACGGATTTGATAACAGCTGCCCAAGCGTCTCAGAAGGAAACCTAACAACTTCGCGAAATAATCTACTACCAGATCGGAATCACGACCCGCTGAGAAGTTCCGGCGAGAAACTCAGCGAGCTTATGTTTAGGTTAGGTTACATTTCGAACTCTGCCAAGTTCGACGGGTACGACTACCGGGCTCCCTAAACCTGCTTCTGTTGTTAGAGCTGAAGGCGTCTCATGCAAGGGCTATTGGATTTTATGGATCCGTAAGAACGTGAGATGGGGCCTATAGGAACTTAATAAGGTCAATATCAATTTGAAGTCGCTGTGGCCTAGAGAATAAAACGTCCGGTGCATTTGTATGTAGCGATGCACCGGTGTTCGAATCCCGCAGGCGGGTACCAATTTTTCTAATGAAATACGTACTCAACAAATGTTCACGATTGACTTCCACGGTGAAGGAATAACATCGTGTAATAAAAATCAAACCCGCAAAATTATAATTTGCGTAATCACTGGTGTTAAGACCTCTTGGGAGTCCGTACGGGTAGGTACCACCACCCCGCCCATTTCCGCCGTGAAGCAGTAATGCGTTTCGATTCGAAGGGTGGGGTAGCCGTTGTAACTATTCTGAGATCTTAGAACTTATATCTCGATGTGGGTGGCGCATTTACGTTGTAGATGTCTATGGGCTCCAGTAACCACTTAACACCAGGTGGGCTGTGAGCTTGTCCATCCATCTAAGCAATAAAAAAAATTAAAAAAATTGCTTACTTTATTCAAAGATACCCGGTATTTTTATGTTTAACGCACAATTGTTACACAAAAATGAATGGTGCAGACTCACAAGACACCTTGCTTGCGAGTTAAGCAAACACACCTGAGATGTGCCGTTTTATTTAACGATATAACATCAAACTTTGTCAACAGATCATTTCAAGTAAATTCTGATTTACCTAAAGATATATAGGTATAATGCCTTCCGTCATCACATCTTACATTGCGGTGAAAGTACTTTTTCTTCAAAGGTGTGAATTTTTTAAATCACCGATTCTGTTTTGCAAGTCGAGAATGTTCTGTAAATATGAGCTGCGTGCAGTTCTTTTGGCCGCTGAATGAATACTAAATAAGACCATAGAATAAAATAGAACAGATGTGTCAAGTGCATTCGTAATTTACATAAATCAGTTATTTTGATGGATTTCAGAGCACCTATGAGTGTAAGAAGGTTACCATATAACTATTGTTATACAAATCGAAATAGTTTAACGTACTATGAGGTAAATGTATATAGTATAGTATGGGATGAGAGGTACTTTAGTAGCATATTTCACCCACAGATAGAACCTATACGATATATTTTATATCTCGAAATCAGTAGTGTTTCACTCTAAGATACCAAAAATAGGTGCTACTTCTTAAAATCCTTACTGACCATAATACCATTCAATTAAAAGCTCCTTTTCTTTTTTAGCATAAATGGTGTATACATTCGATTATTTTGCGATTTGTTTCTTTCAAACTATTTTTTTCTTTTCTTTTGCTGACACTCACTCATTGTCTATTTCTACAATCATGTTTTCACGAGAGAAACCTTAAGCAACTAACGATCCCGATTTGGGTTAGGAATGGAACAGAACCTATCTTGCATTGAGGTTGCATTGAGGTAGTCACTTAGCAATGCCCGTGAACTCTGGTAACTATCTAACACCAGGTAGGCAAGTTGGTACGTAAGGGCTCGGAATTAAGGTCGTCGCAGAGATCTAAATAAATACCAAGCTCAGGCAATGCACGAACGAGACCATCTAAACACAATTGTCGGACTATGACATCTAATCCAAATACACATGTGACACTAATCAGTATAGACTTACAACCCGCCGGAAGCCAGTAATTTATTTCATAATTAATGAAGGTCATCTCTAGCATACTGTTAAAGCTTTCACTTTTTTTTTTATTGCATTGTAGCATCTCCTTTTGCGGAACACATTTTATTAGTACATTTACACACACCACTAAGATATCTAGTGCTATAACCGTCCCAATAAATACAGGGAATGCTTCATGCCGCATACTATTAAATCATTTTATTTGGAACGATGAGTATCATTTGGCTATGTGCCAAGCAAACCGGATTGAAATGAAATATGTTATTGATAGCTTTTGACGACTTAATTACCAATGTTTGTAAGTACAAAAAGATCGTAATGTTTTCAGCTATTACGGATAATAACTTACTCTAAACTATATATATAGCAAATAAACATTATTTACGCAAAGATTTTTTAAAGTTTTTGTTTTGTTTACCGCAAAACTCAAAATTTTTATATTAGGACCTCGTTTTTCAAAGGCGTTCCTCTACTCGCGCCATTGAAAGGGCTCTAAGTGAAACTAAGCATCGAAAACAAAAACACTCGTGAGGGAGAAAGTTCTAAAATACCTTAAAAAGTTTTAGAGTAAGATAAGTAATCCTTTTTCCAGTCCCAACAACATAAAACACATACGTCTAGTTTTAGATTCTAGAAAAAACTGTGTGTTTTGCCCTAAAAAATTTCCTCTGAGAAACCGAACAAAATAGGCACTACTTAAAAACTCGAACAGTCTCTTCTAGCATACACGATCACTTGTTCTAAAGAAGGCTCTAAAAAACTGGCTCGGCGCCCGACTCCGCAACACTAGACTGCTAAATGACCTGGAAATCAGCAATTTGTACTCCCAGGTGTTTTATTCAATCAAGATGCTATCGGGTACAAGCTGGGGATTCGGTATTAAGACTTGTAAAATTTTTTAAGAGTATAGTTTAGATTTAGTAGTAGATTTATCATGGTTACTAAATAATTTAAACTCTATCTATTATTGTGGAATCAAATAAAGCTATTTTATTTATTTATTATCATTACATTTTAGAATTCGATATACGGAACAGAAGAACAGCTTTCAGAATATTATTATGTTCTAAAGTATTTGTGCAATGTGATGATGTGTTTGGCCGCTAAACCCAAAAAACATCACGTCGACTTAGTGCTAACATATTGTTTATGGATTTTACAAATGCTAGAGGTACAGTACTGCTCACTAAGCATATCCCACTGAGTTTCTCGCCGGATCTTCTCAGGAGGTGGCGATTCAAAACCGGTGGTAGATTCTGCGAAGCACTGCTCTTGTTAGGGCTAGTGTTAACAAATTCTCTCAGGTTGAGCCCTATCTATCCGGGCGTAGCTAGAATAGCCTCTTAAGCTATCAGCAAATAGGCAGGGAAAAAAACCAATATAAAACCCTGAAATGCACTGCAAATAAAACCAACCGTTACAGATGATAAGGCGGATTTTTGAGTGGCATGTGAAGTGTTGACTTCACATGCCACTCAAAAAACGTAAAATGGAAACGGTGAGATATTTTCAAACTATTCTACCAAAGTAGAGACGGAACCAAGAGACTTCACATATTTAGTCTATCAGCTTTAAGTCCCTCTGCCTTTTCATGGGTTCTGTCTCATGCGAGGTTCGGACGCGGGTTATTGAGTGACAGGAGGTTTTAGTCAGTTCGACTCCGACATGCCTAGCTCAACATCCCCAGGGGAGGGCGGAGGTCCGGCGATTTCCTCCTGACCAAAAAAAAAAGCTTTAAGCATAATTAAATCACCATACATTGGATATAAGCTATTGGAATAAAACACGATATCCATAATAAGATATTGTGAAACGAAACGTATTTACGGGTTGAAACTGACAGAGTGTAAAATCGATACCAATAAGCATTCATATTGTTTGGCAGCCGTTCAAAAACGTATCGAGATATTTAAAATCGATATTACGGCTTTTTAAGTTTGCTAGTTTTCACATCTGATTTCGGTTATTTGTAAAATATTTTTTTTGTTGTTATTTTTTTTTTTTTTTTTGCTTAGATGGGTGGACGAGCTCACAGCCCACCTGGTGTTAAGTGGTTGCTGGAACCCAAAGACATCTACAACGTAAATGCGCCACCCACCTTGAGATATACGTTATAAGGTCTCAAGTATAGTTATAACGGCTGCCCCACCCTTCAAACCGAAACGCATTACTGCTTCACGGCAGAAATAGGCAGGGTGGTGGTACCCATCCGCGCGGACTCACAAGAGGTCCTACCACCACATAGACATAGATGTTAGATTGGTGATTGATCTCACGGCTCTTCTAGTATTGAGCGGTTTCCGTAACGTATTCATAGAATAATGTGGATACTGCTACCCACCTTGAGACGTGAGGTCGAAATCTCATTCATATTGTACAACGGCTGTCGCACCATTTAATCGGAGCGTATTATATCTTCGTGTCAGAAAAACCCAGAGCGCGGTAAATCGATATGCGCGTTTACATATGACCGGTATTTTTGGTAGGCAGCGGCTTGGCTCTGCCCTTGGCATTGCTGAAGTCCATGATCGACGGTAACCACTCCCTTTCAGGTGGGCCGTATGCTCGTCCGCCTACAAGGGCAATAAAAAAAATTCCAAGTTATTTTTACTGTAAAACTATTCATCTTTGTCTAATGAGTAATTTGCCCGATTTACAATATGATTACAATTTCAAATTTACATGTCTGAAAGAAGGTGACAATGTTTGGGTTATTAAATAAACTGGAGGTCCCGCAGTAGTCGAAATTCGACTATAATTAATTGGAATTGTAAGTTTGTACACTATTATGATTGTATTTTATACTTCTATAATCACAAATTTCGCCAAGACTACACTATAAAAAATATTAACAAAGACAAACAATATTTAATCTATTCTCAATTTGACAACAGACGTCAAGAACAAAAGTTTGACAATAAATAGTATGCATCCGTGTTGCGTCAAATACATGGTATGTAGTGTGTGTAATGTTTTCTTTATTGATTTAATGTATTTTTTATGCATTATTTAAAAAAAAAGAAATTTATCATTGTGCACTTCTTCTCTGTATTCTCTATAAGTGTGGAAAATTTCATACTCCTCCGTCCGCGCAATTTTTGTAAAAAGGGATACAAAGTTTTTGCTTCACGTATTAATATATAAATAAAAACACCTACGGGAATAAATAAAATCCGTAAGTCAATACTTCGCTTGCATCCAAAGTCAATCAAAATAAAAAAACATACATACATACATATAACATTTTATTCCCAGCTAACTAACCATAGTGATCAATTGCGCTAGCGTCAATACCGACTCCAATTAACCGAACTTTTTGAAAAGCGTGTTTTTCGAAGTATCGAACATTGAATATGAAGAAAAGTAAAATGGATTGAAAATACATTTTATTTTATTAGTGTTCGCCCAATGAATGAAATTCATCTATCATCGCTGACACTTCAAAAGAGAAAATATAATATAATACATTAAACATTCCTTTTTTAACATGTTTTTAATAGCGTGGTATGTATATACATATGTATGTATGTATATGTATGTATGTATATATATACTAAAATACATACGTCTGATGCTAATATAAAAGCGTATTAAAAATAAACAGTTTAAGTACAGACAATAAAATATATTTTTTTCTTTGATGGGTGGACGAGCTTACCGCCCACTTGGTTTTAAGTGGTTACTGGAGCCCATAGATACCCACCTTGAGATATAAGTTCTAAGGTCTCAAGTATAGTTACAACGGCTGCCCCGTCCTTCAAACCAAAACACATTACTGCTTTGCGGCAGAATTAGGCAGAATGGTGGTACCTACCCGCGCGGACTCACAAGAGGTCCTATCACCAGTGAAGAATTGTTTTGTTATCAATTTATTTGTTCTTAATTTTTGTCTGTTTGTGCAATTTTAAGTTTTAATTGACATTTGAAGCCCCTATTCATGCACGGTTCCGGAAGCCGCATAATATCAGGAGGCTCGTCATCATTTACATAAAAAAAGTTTCAAATAAAAGTTCCCGAATTTTTCGCATTCAAAAGCGGAATATAACGTTTTATTTTTCAGCATACGCGCTGCAATTAGTCGACTGCATCCCACGTTTCGTGTGATGAAAACTCATATAGTATTACAGTTCCGTTGAATATTTTGTTCGAGAATATTCAAATTTTAGTTGAAAATTTTAACAAATTATCCACTGGAGCTGAAAACTGACTACAATTATATATTATTAGCTTTTGCCTGCGACTTTGTCCGCGTGAAATAGTTCACAAATAATGCTTTATTTTAGAAAAAAAATTGGTTAGCATAAAAAACTTTATAATGAGCCAACTTAACATATAGACAACCATAACATATGCTGTCGCGGACTTCCTTTATAGATCTTTTAAAGGGAAACAATTCTGTCATACATTATTTTAGCGAAACTTTAACCGTTTCCACAGCGCACGTAGCAGAGGCTCTCAAAAGGGAAAAATACCCTGATATTGAAACATTCTTTATTGGTGCCCCGTTTGCATTGGTCTTACCGTGATTTATAAAGCCTATAGTCTTCCTCAATAAATGAACTATCTGACACTGAAAGAACTTTTCAGATCGGACTAGTAGTTCCTGACATTAGCGCGTTCAAACAAACTCTTTAGCTTTATAATATTAGTATAGATAATAATTTTATTGTACTAAAAAGTAGAAGAGCAAAATTAAATGATGTATCTCATGACGAGTGCTCACCGTAGCTCACGGATAACAGCAGTACCAGGTGCATAGCTATGCTACTGCCAACTCCTAATAATTCGTAAAAAACCTTGGATTTTCGATTTCCGTGTTGGAACTTTTTTATATTTGATGAAAATTTTACGGAAAAAAATCTGGAACTACCTGTACTTTCACTAAGATTACCACGTTCAAATGTCTAGTGAGGGTCTGGCTTCCATTCCCTATAGGGGTCAACATTTTTCACGAATGTGTTTAACAAATGGGATTAAAACAGTCTTGCCTCGTTTGTGCCTCCGCGTAAATCATCGCTTGGCGCAAGTGAAAGCCCGTTTAACTTTAATCTAGTACCTTGTCAGAGATACAATGACTACTGCGCAATATTTCACTTAAAACGAGACTTACTCGGAGCTTCTATAATTAAAAGCTCTTGAAAGTAGCACTCTGAGTGAATTTCTATTTACCATTACAACTTAGCTAATACCTACCTGAATATAAAATAAATAAAAGGGCTTAATCATTCTTAATGTAACAAACAAAACATCTATTCTTCTCTGAGTACAGATTTTAATATTTAATACCCTCTTAAGGTAGCTGTGGGGTTTGAGTTTGAGCGTTTTACAGTAAAAGATGAAAACAAAATTATAGATATTTTAAAAATCGTATCAGAATAAGTCAAAGTTCTGCTTTGAGATTTTTTTTTTTTTATTGCTTAGATGGGTGGACGAGCTCACAGCCCACCTGATGTTAAGTTGTTACTGGAAATCATAGACATCCACAACGTAAATGCGCCACACACCTTGAGATATAAGTTCTAAGGTCTCAAGTTTAGTTACAACAGCTGCCCCACCCTTCAAACCGAAACGCATTACTGCTTCACGGCAGAAATAGGTAGGGTGGTGGTACCCACCCGCGCGGACTCACAAGAGGTCCAACCACCAGTAAAAAATGTAAATTATGCTTATCATCGATGAGTTGTGAACTCGATTGTTAGTCTAACGCATTAAGGGCTTTTTTATTTATTACTTGATGAACAAGCGAATTCGCATTCTACTTGGTGTTACAGGGCTATTGCGGCGTATATACAAAGTGAATGGTGCCATCCACCCCGCTATATAAGGTCGAAATTTCAATTGTATTAAAGAACATTTGTCCCATCCTTCAAACCCGCAAGCATGACTGATTAGCGTCACGAGTAAGTAAGGCAGTAATACTCACTAAGTTTAAAATAAGCATGTGTGATTTTGCACAAGAGTTCTCCTAAGCAACCTTTGCACTCAGGTTAGGTGGCAACAGACATTTTGATTACTACCAAGTTTCATAAATTGGTAAACAAGAGACACTCAATTACGCTAATTGGAAACCATCAAACGTGGATATGACTAATGTTCCTCGACATATATGGATATATGTAATTCACCACTGAAATGATTAATTAAATTATTTTAAATGTTTCCATATTACGACTAGAATGCTTTTCGCCAGCATAAATTGATATTATTATATCAAATCTTCATCACAGCCCGCTTTCACTGTAACTCAACCTCGCCAACACCGATCGAATTTATTATAATTTCTATGCTTTATAACGAAAATTTCAAATAACCACTTCAGAACACGAAGAAATATTATTTAGATGTAAACTTAAAACGATATTATTCATTGTATTTAAGTGCTCAAATATTTTTTGTCTAATTTTTATCGTCCCGAAACTGTCTTTCTTCCAAAATGATTAACCTTATGAACAAACTCATCTTACTCCGCTTTTTGACAATTTCGTATTTTTTCACAAACAAACAAAAGAAATTAGTTATTTTCATTATAAATAGTCTGTATGACTTGAAAGGTAAAAAAATATTTTATTCTGTTAGGACCACTTCAATGATAGTGAGTTAAAAAAAACATTTTTTTCAAAGCCGCGGAGTTTTAGATCTATCTATAAGCATAGTCGTAGTCGTAATCAAACCCGCAAAATTATAATTTGCGTAATTACTGATGGTAGGACTTCTTGTGAGTCTGCACGGGTAGGTACCACCGCCCAGCTTATTTTTGCCGTGAAGCAGTAATGCGTTTCGGTTTGAAGGGTGGGGCACCCGTTGTAGCCATACTGAGACCTTAGAACTTATATCTCAAGGTGGGTGTCGCATTTACGTTGTAGTTGTCTATGAGCTCCAGTAACCACTTAACACCAGGTGTGAACTGTGAGCTCGTCCACCCAAAAAAGCAATTATAAAAAAAAGCTTCAAGTGGCTGAATATAAAAAAAAAAACTCCACCAAAGTTTAATCCAGGAAGATCCTTATTCAACTTTTGTCAACCACTTATGATTAATTAAACAAAACGTTCCACGCAAATCTTTCCTATAGGAACGTGAGCGTTTATTCTCATTTAAGACAAAGGCAAACATTGAGGAAGGGTTAAATAAATCATTCACGATTGCCCTTAAGACGGGTAGCACTAACATTAGAAGCATTCCAAAATATTTATTTGAGGGTACAGAAAAAATAAAAGACCCAAACTAGGAGATAAGGGAAAACCGCAGAGATTTTTGGGTGTGGCCACTAAATTCATCAGCGCTTACGTAAATCGACTTTTGATTGGTTTTAACAGTCAGATTCTGATAACGCAGACTAAAGCTTGCCTCGACCACCCTCATGTTAAAATATGCCATTGCCATGCCATATGCCATAGCGTTGGTGCTACCTCAATTATATGCTCAACTAACCACTACAGTACAGAATAGCGATCAGTAGAAGAGAAGAAAAAAAATTCGTAAGTCGAAGAAATAATCGCTCTCATCAAGAATAATGCAGTTGTAATGCTCTCTACAAATATAAGAATAATTACACTTTAAAACTATTGCGTTATACTAGTACTACAACTTTATGAATTTGGACAAAGACTCTTTTAATTTAGTGACATTTTCTGTGATTTTACTACTATGAAATTATTCAGAGGCATTTTATTCTAAGACAATTTATTCTATTCATTTATTATATTCTGCTGCTCTGTGTAGATTTTACAATTCTCTAGATTTATTACCTTTTTTTTTCATCTCATGCAGGAAATCACTTGAAAGTATTGCTAGGATTACAGCCTAAATGATAAAACCCAAAAGATAGAACAAACACATTATTTTCCATGATTTATTCAAGCTAAATAATTTGAAGTATTTTATAAACATTTTCGCCTTTGAATTAATATTCAATGTTTTATTTATTGACGTGACAACATCTTATAATTCGATGGAGCTGGATGCACGCACCAAAAAACATGACTCATGCGGCGTTACCTCGCTCTGAGGCGTTCCCTTTAAGGCTTGAAGTGCAAGCGAGAGCACGCAACGAGCGACAAAGAGGCATAATCGGCCTCCGCGTTCGGCAGCATTCGACATCTGTCTCTCTCCTACTTGAGTGAGCAATGCATCCGCGTGGACAGCTGCTATACAATAATATATTTACATGTTTTCGTCGAGTATGAAGTTCAGTAAAAAGTGAATGTGGTGTCAATTGTTTATAGCAACGATAATTGCTGCGATAAAGGTTATGAATCTTTCGATATTAAATATATGTTCAGTGATATATTGTCGAATATTCGTGCTTTCATCATTAAAATAAATATCATCGGTCCGCTAGTGCAGCGATTGTAGGTTATGCTATAATTGACAAAACTATAACAATAAGTTAACAGAACTATTTCACGATGAGTAAAAAACCATTCCATCAGTATTTTCTTATGACGTTGTCACGTTCAACTATCGTCAGTAAGCCGACTTTACGTACAACCGATTTTTTTTACTTACTGTTTAATGGCCCAACACTAACCTTTTTTCCTGAAAACACTTGGTTGGTAAACCGGGAATGCCTTTTTTGTGTTTCACCAGAGCTACTCCGACCCTATCTGTATGGCTCTGATCACACACATTTTTATCACACGCATTTTTCTAAAAACTAATTTGGCTTTTACGTTCTTGGAAAAACAACCTACAATTTCCCAAATAACAAAAAAAAATACAATCGCCCAATCAGATCGATATTTTGATAACGATTAGAATAGCAGCTTTATAGACAGTGATAATCTTAATTGTAATAGATTGTGACGAGGCGTCTCTCCCAGTCGACTTTTTATTCGATCTGAGGGCCTACGAGCAAATAACTGAAATTGAGGACGTATTTAAAATGCAAGATGATATCCTCTATCGGAATCATCCGAAAATCCTTATTCAACGGCTCCCACAACCATAAGATACAGTTAAAGTATATTGAAATAAAAATTCAGCTCACATCTGGCGTACGTGCGTCGTATAAATTATTCTTAATAAAATCATGTCTTTTTCTTGGTTCTTTTTTTCTTCGTATTAAATTTTCATTCTAAAAAAGATATTGTTCCAAAAATCTTTTGGGGATTCCAGAGATTTTATTTAGAATCCACGAACACGATTATCATAAACTGCTTTCAACCATTATTGTCGCCTGTATAAAAACGATATACATACATACATATGCTCATGTATGTAAATTTTTTATTTATTGCGTAGATGGGTGGACGAGCTCAGAACCCACCTGGTTTTAAGTTTGTACCGGAGCCCATAGACATATACAATGTAAAGCGGGTTTGATTTTTATTACACCAGGTTATTCCATCGCCGTGGAAGTCAGTCGTGAACATTTGTTAATTATGTATTTCATTACAACAGTTGGTACCCGCCTGCGAGATTCGAACACCGTCTTACCTTACCATGACGCCTTATCCTTTAGGCCATAACGACTACATATATTAGACATTTTATGTTAGATGATAATAAAATTTCAATTTATATTTAGGATTCTGACAACCCCGTAATTGAAACATGATGTCATAGTGATGTCAGAAAGATAGTTGGCAATTGAAGGTTTGAGAGGAAAGAACAGATATTTAGTCAGGACGAAGAAAAATTACTAAAAAATATTAAAAATGACTGTTATGTTCTGATTTAATGCCCCGATTCTATATGTACTAGTATGTACAACGTGTTATAGTTAGGTCAGTTAAATTGATACCATAGACTTGTCTACTGTAACGATATCGTGTATGTGATTCAAAGGATATCGCATCTTCAATAGACATATTCACCAACTATCGGCTGTTTAGCGGAGGTTTCACATAACACAAAGAAAGTGTATACAATTAGAAAAACTTTCTTATAATCTAAATCTTCAAAGAAATGTAACTGAAACTTCAGTGTCTGAACTATATGCTAAAGCAATAGGATACGACGTTGTCGTAACAAATTTAGTTTCTTTAGAACTTGAGAAGTTGGTAACTCAAATCGCTTTATGGCTCATGACTTATTAGCAGTACTGAGTTAGTAAACTAAGCTTCATATTTTTGGAATGAAGTCGTCGAAAAAAACGTCCGTAACGTAAGATTTTTATTAGTAATGCACACAGTGTACACCTTAACTTTGTAATAACGTACAAAAAATAACAAATTTTTTTATCATTCATTGACCACGATCTCAGAGAGTTCGTTTGCGCAATACACTAACTCTTATGCAAACAACCGTGAATGAAGTGTACCACAATAAGCTCGCACGTTACCGAATGACCGTGGGTTGTTGCGAAACCTCCAGTTTTATTTTCTTTATACCTCGAATAGAACCTAAAATTAATATTTTTATAATAAGGAACTTCGTTCCTATCCGGTGTCCCACGACACCACACATCTTTTTTTAAAAGAAACCTCACATAAATGATGTTAATACCGCACACATTCTGCTGCTTATATCATCTGGTTGTAAATATAAAATAATGTCATCGTATAGACGTCCTATTGGGGAGTTCGATTAGTCCGTGACTGCTTGGCTGGACACTGCACAAGATGGCGCCATACGAGTTCGTCAACCCCTGACTGCATCAATATTAATGTCCTGTTACGATCAGATATCGTGATACGTATAATGGGTAAAATTTAGGGTAGCAAGTAGTTGAAATAAATAAAAAATTGCCCAAAAAAGACCTTCATATCCCAATTCTGATGTCCACAAAATTTCAGAAGAGGTTACAATTAAAATGTAGAGTCAATGATCGCATTAAATCAATTGGTTCTGAATTTTTTTATTTAACTGATATGGTAAAATATGATGATTTGATGGGCAATTATACAATAACAGCTTCAAAGTTATCAATATAAAAAAAAACAAGTGCATTTAAGAAATTTACATCGGATAACCTACAAATCTTTTAACAAACTGACATTGTATCTGCCTACACATCCAATATAAAAAAAAAACGGAGGAAAATGAGCACTGCACTCAATTCACTAACCCTACACCATCGCTCGCTCCAAAGTCAAGGCTACCGAGGCGGCACTGAAAATTTCGGGAATTAACGAAGTGACACAACATTATTATTTAAAAATGTATTTATTGCTTTTCGAAGTATTATCCGCGAAATTTGACAACCAATCATTGAATCAGATGGAACCAATCATTGAAGCAACCATTCCATTCGGAAGTTGGGGTCTCCAAAATGGCCGTTTTGTAGGCGTCCACAGCTTCTTCAGGTGCTGAAAATCTCTGTCCACGCAATTTATTCTTTATTTTAGGGAAAGTATAGAAATCATTAGGGCTTAGGTCGGGCCTGTACGGCGGATGGTCTAATAATTATATGTTTTCTTGCTCTAAAAACTCTTTTTTTCTGTGCGCGGTGTGAGAGCTCGCATTGTCGTGATGGAGGATGATGCGGCGGTTGCAGTTCTCTTTACGGAGTTCAGAAACGACCTGTGGCAAACAAATGCTAGCATACTATTCTGCATTAACCGTTCTTTGTCCCTCAAGAGGAATACTCGTAGTCGTAACATGGCCGGTTTTGGAGACAAACGTGGCCACCATTTTTTTTGCAACACTCCGTGAACGAACAATTTTTGTTGGCTTTAACTCATTTTCGAACACCCAAACTCGTGACTGGTTTTTTGTTTCGGGTTCGTACGCGTATATCCAGGATTCGTCACCTGATACAATGTTATATACAGGTTTAGCGTATTTGTAATATTTCTATAGCAAATTCGATTGTTATCTTACAACTCATGTCAGGTCTTAGCAACAAAATATGACTGGTTTTTGTTCGTGAATTGTTCCGTCACAATTAGTCTTGTTTACATCAAAAGAAGAAGCATTTTTATTGGTTTATAGCATTAGCTATCGTAGAGCAGAATATATTTGACAAGTAACTGAATCGCACTAACGGTTTTTTCAAGATAAGCTTGGGTATATACAAGCTTGGAACAATAACGTTCGGACCGTCGGTTTACCGAGAAATTTACCCAGTCCCGCAGAAGATCTTCCGTTTGTCGGTTAACTCAAAGGTTATATTTTAAGCAAAAACTTGACAAACGCGAGTGGCACATTCATTTGTGAAATTTTACTATGTCGAAGTTACAATTGCATTACAAAAATGTTTACCTTATAATTTTTTTTATTGCTTAGATCGGTGTACGAGCTCACAGCCCACCTGGTGTTAAGTGGTTACCAGAGCTCATAGACATCTACAATGAAAATGCGCCACCCACCTTGAGATATAAGTTCTAAATAAATATAGTATCAGTATAGTTACAACACCTGCCCTACCCTTCAAACCGAAACGCATCCCTGTTTCATGGCAGAAATAGGCAGGGTGGTGGTACCTAACCGTGGGGACTCACAAAAGGTCCTACCACCAGTATAAAGTAAGTAATTTGTAGTAGAACGCGAAATTACTTTGTCAAGGGAATGTTGACTTCAATTCGGGCTCACAATATGCCGCCAACATAAATCCTCAATCCATAAAAGCAAAAGCAATGAGTCGCACAGTCACACCTGGCCTAAATACGGAAAACGAGGGCCCTTCACGTGTGACTCGATTTACATAGGCATCGCAAACTACGGAACACAGTCTAAATGAAAAATAGTTGGAGCAGTTTGAGTTGACATCGAATTTTATGCAAAAAAAAAACAAGTAGGTAATGTGCATTCTACTCAACTCTCATACTCCATTTGTGTTTATTTGGTAATTTTTCGCCATTATGTTGACACTTTCGCTGGTGTTAGGAATTGCTTGTAGTATTTTTTTTATTTACTACAGGAGAACTAACAGCCAACTAACATAGTATAATAATATAAAAAATAAAAAATATAAGAAACAAAAAGCCAATTAAAGGTCCTCCCTCACCAATGTGAGGACCTTTACATGGCTTTTTGTTTCTCTAGTGTTTTTAATTTGCTTATCAATATAAAAACATAGAAACAAAAAAATTAAAAACAGAAAGCAAGAAACAACATAAGCAAAGACTAGACTAATTTAAATGTACACTTATGTATAAATGTCACAAATTAATAAAAATCAGTTGTGCTACTGGCACATGGCCCCGCACCCTTTGTACCATCATCGCCCAGGAAAAAACGGGCACTAAGCTGTGCGGCATTAAGCGGCATTTAGCGGCACTAAGCTGTGCGGGCATTATACAACAATGTGTCATAGAAATGTTGAAATCAAACTGGAAGACATGAATAATTTAGCTTAGAAACAGGCAGAATAACAGAGAAATATGTACACGCTCTAATCCAGTAGTTATTGTATATACCCGAACCACAACGGTATCTATTTCACATACTGATTTTTTTGCACGCATCTAGTGTGAAAATACAGAAGGGTAAAGGATACATTTTTACTGGTGGTAGGACCTCTTGTGAGTCCGCACGGGTAGGTACCACCGCCCCGCCTATTTCTGCCGTGAAGCAGTAATGCGTTTCGGTTTGAAGGGTGGGGCAGCCGTTGTGACTACTGAGACCTTAGAACTATATCTCAAGGTGTGTGGCGCATTTACGTTGTAGATGTCTATGGGCTCCAGTAACCACTTAACACCAGGTGGGCTGTGAGCTCGTCCACACATCTAAGCAATAAAAAAAAAAAAAAAAAAAAAAAAACAAGGTTACAGTACAAATACGCAAAGTTTATTAAAAAATATCGTACCGTATAAAACACATCGTTTGGTGGTAAGCTTTTAAACATTACGATAATCATGATGTGCGGACGGTTAGCGTGGTATGGACATGTGATGCGTAGAGAGAAGATGCATGTGACTAGGAGATGTACGGAAATGGTAGTGCAAGGTAGAGGGGGAAGAAAGAGGTCGACCGAAGAAGACATGAATGCAGTGTGTGAATGACGATATGAGAGAGAGAGAGAGGAGTGAGTGTTGATATGACGGCTGATAGAAGAGAATGGAAGAGAAAAATTTGGTGTGCCGACCCTACCTAGTGGGATAAGGTGGTGAAAAAGAAAAGAGATAATCATGATGTGACCGTCTGTTAACAGTAATTAGTTGAGTAACGACGCGATATCTCTAATCGTAGAAAGTCTATAAAACGAAAACCTCGCAAAGAGTGAAATTCTTGTCAAAAATATGACTTTAATCACTTTCTTTGCTTTTATATTACTTAGTAGTATAAATTTGTAAACAAATGCAAAAAGGATTCCACTTAGTGTGAATCATGTCCGAAGCCCTTAAATAGCAATCCCAACATGTCATTCGTGAGGAGGTAGTATATTGAATTGTATTAAATAAGCTTTTCTCTATGTTGCGTTTTGAGTTCTAATTTCAATTTAATTTAAAATTTGGTTATAATTTCAATTCAAATTCAGTCCTAATAAAATCTTCTGATGATTTTGCGGTATAGAAGTTATTTCTACACGGTAGACTCATCAGAAGATTTAGAAGCTACTAGCTGTAATCGTCCGCTTCTCTGGGCATTTAAAATTAACATTATTATTATTTCTCATCCCAACAAAGATTCTCATCATTAACGCCCCCGCAACTGGTGTAGCGAGTCCAACGCTCATATAAATATTAGCCTATCCATTAAGTACATGTATTTTCTACATGGGTACCAAGTGTCAAGTCAATCGGATGCACGGTTTAGTAGTTATAACGGTACATCCGTAAAAACCACTGTAGATTTATATATTAGTATAGATTTATATACGGCAGAATCACCAGAAGATTTTATTTATAATTTTATCAGCTGTACTGCTCCGGCTTTAAGGGTAAAGCTTTGAGCCAGCACGTGATTGATGGTTACTGAAGTATGTGATACAACGATACGAACCAGCCCACACAAACCGCCTTACATATAGGTAGGTGGCCCAGCTCATCGCAATATTTCATAAGCAGGAACAAGTAACAAGGCAACGCGTCTGGACGTACGCTTAACTTGATAAATCAAAGTTAGAAAACTTTTGCGTAATGTGCGTAAAACTTTGTTGGCGAATTGCGTTTATTGGCGAAACTTCCTACCTGTTTGAGGACGAGGGTTGGGCGGGAAGAGACGGCGCTTTCTGAATTATTTAATAACTGGGATCTAATAATAATAATAAAAAGTGGGAACAAATCACGCACGATCATCCGGCCCCAATTTAGGATTCCATGTGTTATGGATACTAGGGACTGAATAAAATACTTATACTTAAATGTTTAATCTTCTAAAATGAATTGCTGTTCGTTAGTCACGCTAAAACTCGAGAACGGCTGGACCGCTTTGGCTAATTTTGGTCTTGATTTATTTGTGGAAGTCCAGAGAAGGCTTAAAAGGTAGATAAATGAAAATACTCGGAATTAAATAAAAATAACAATTTTGTTTTCCCTTTGATGTGTTCTCCGTCGGATGGATTCCTTTTGTTTGTTTTAAGTTTATTTTATACAAAAGTTTAGGTGTTTTATTTATCTATTGAGGCACTACGAAGTCTACCAGGTCAGCTAGTTACATATATAGTAAATACCATAAATATATACCCAGACAAAGAGCAAACAAACCTGTTCGCGTTTTTGACAATTTATTGCATATATGAACAAGTATATATTTTTTTAAACTCAAACGTCATCAAAAGATACTTGTTGAATATCAAAATATGCTATTTCTGTCACCGGTTCTAAAACTTCTGGGTGGATCCTGTGAAAGCAACTCAGCGGGCTAATCTTGTATGCATAATCTTGTATAATCTTGTATAATCATAATCTTGTGTAATCTTGTATCTTGTAAAATCATTTTTATCACCGTTTTGTTTATTTCTAGATTGTTTCTTTTTAAAGTAGGTATATAAGGTAGGTATAACACAGTTCAATTACAAGAACGCTTAATCATCTGTCTGCTCACGCTAATAAAATTAAATGCACGGTTTATTAAAACTTAATTTGCAATTTATCAACGTCTCGAAATTACAGGAAATTGAAAAATGGATCTTGAGCAGACCCCGCCTTAAATTGGTTTTCATCGACATACTTTCACGGCGTGTTTATCTGATGCACGATATGTTTTGGTTCTTGCGTATGAAACTGTGAAAGTCCTTCTGTAGCAATAAGAACAGCTTACTTGAAAATTTATAGATAGTTTTTCCTACATATTTTGAGGAAAAAATTGAGGATTTGAATTTTTGCAATAAATTCGTTATACAAAGAAGAGAAGATCAACTCTGGAATCTTTATCTGAAACTTATTTATTCACAAAGAACCTTAAACGGATCCATGTTAGGGATATGTGCCCAGAGAGGTTTCTATTATTGGGGTAAACAAATTAACTCGGGGCCATTTTGTTGCATGTGAGATCAAATTAGTGAGTTTTTTATAAGTTAACCCCGAGAGAGGTCGTTCAGACGTGGCTCTATCGAAAAGTCGTCACGGTTGACGAACAGAATCGATAAAAGTACTTCCACTCTCAAGACAACTTTCAGTTTCCTTTTTGTCTAAAAAAACAATAAGTCTAATTGTAGAAACTTTCAAAATTTTATGTTTTACTTTGACTATTGGGTCTGACAGAGTTTTCCTCAAAATAAAATGCTTAATTACATTCCAACTACATTGAAGTGTTGACTGACATTCCAAGGATCCACTCAAACACACGCGAAGTATCTCAACCGGTCCAGCCATTTAGGATGGCTTCAGTGACAAATATGAGTTGGTTCAGATTAATCTCGGCAATGTTAGGAGTAATTAACAAAAGTTTTAAAAAACATTTAGTAAAACAAAATTCATTTTTTTTTTGCTTAGATGGGTGGACGAGCTCACAGCTCACCTGGTGTTAAGTGGTTACTGCAGCCCATAGACATCTACGACAAAAATGCGCCACCCACCTTGAGATATAAGTTCTAAGGTCTCAAGTATAGTTACAACGGCTGCCTCACCCTTCAAACCGAAACGCATTACTGCTTCACGGCAGAAATAGGCAGGGTGGTGGTACCCACCCGCGCGAACTCACAAGAGGTCCTACCACCAGTAATTACGCAAATTATAATTTTGCGGGTTTTGATTTTTATTACACGATGTTATTCCTTCACTGTGGAAGTCAATCGGAACATTTGTTGAGTACGTATTTCATTAGAAAAATTTAGTCTTTGATTCGCCGAAATGAAAATTTATCTGAATAAAATTAATTTAACTATACGGGCTCCGTCGTTACTTAAAAAAATTCAAGAACAGATATTATAAATGTGTCGGGCATATGATATTACGTTTAAATACTTTTGCTATTTAACAGTCGGTAATTTTGAAGCTAAAATAGAAGTTAACAGAAGTTTGGTAACGACGGCATTAAAATTTCTCATTGATCACTTTATAACTGGTCCTAATAGACTGTGGATATCAAAGCGTTCGGTTTTAGGATAATCTTTTTCCAACGAATTAAAATGATAGCCAAGATGACAAGAACCCACACTAATACAAGCGACGATTGAAAAAGTATATCCTACCTACGTCATTCATAGGTTTGGTATTAATACAGATAGCTGTCACTCTGTGTTTCACGTCATTACGGATCAATGCTTTTAGGTACCACAAGCATCAGTCACCGTCCTCGTCGAACCTCGTTGAACGGAAGGGCTCGACGAGCGAATTAACACAGCCCACTGAGTTACTCGCCGGATCTTCTCAGTGGGTCGCGTTTCCGATCCGGTGGTAGATTCTGCGAAGCACTGCTCTTGCTAGGGTCAGTATTAGCATCACTCCGGTTTGAGCCCCGTGAGCTCAGCTATTAGTTACGGTTACGCTGAAATAGCCTCTCAAGGCTATCAGCTTAGGTAGTAAAAAAAATATCTGTGTTATATTTAACTACGAGTTTAAATTAGGTAGCTTTTGAGATTTCGAGAACGATCTATATATATTTTATTTTTTAAGACGGCTAATTGTATTTACTCTTTGGCCCGGCCATTTAATTTCTTATTTGAAGGCGTGTCCACACTCCAATTAGTGTTTCTGAGTAACTTAATAATTTTCCAGTTAAAGCTCGTTTACTTTGGCATTTCTATTAACGTCTGAGCTTGAAGTTCAACAGTTCTGTTTCTGTTTGCTCAAACAAAGTCATTAAATAAGTACAAAGGTGTTTTTATTTATTTAATTTGGATGTTTCAAATGAAAGGCGACGAACAAAGGAAGTGTTTTGTTCAAAACATCGATTCCGAACGGTGATTTATCGTTTTTCCGCAGCTAATCACCGAACCCATTATAATTTTGTTCATTCCATCTACAATGTCACATCCTATTCTCAGTATTACAAAAATTTAATTGTTTTCCAAACACATATACCTACAGAAATTACCAATATGTAAATAAACCGTTTGAGAAACATCAAGTACACTAGGTATGTATATACAGCATATGAGGTATTGTTAGTTTGGACTTAAAATAATTTCATATGATTTTTTCTCCTACCGATGCCGAAAGTTCGGTTTTGCTACCGCTGTACAGGGAGGAAAGTGTAACTTTTCCTCCCACTGTACAGGGAAGAAAGTGTAACTTTTTCTCCCTGGGTACTGACAAGTGCGCATATGCGTTAGTGTCTACGTCTGCTCTCACGCACCTAAAATTCTCCGCCATAGTTGTGCTCGGGTAATTTGCAATATTGTGTTTGGTGTAAAAGTGAAATAAACAAAAGGCAATAAAATTTAATAGTGAAGTATTAAACAAAGATGAGTTCATCAGACAGTTCTTATTTAATTAGTAGTAGTTTATTTAAAAATTAAAAACAATCAAATTGTTTTTTTTATGAGTATGGGGGAGCTCCGCCCCCCTACCCCCGCCAGGGCTTCGCCCCTGGACCCCGGCTCAGCACTCCACGAACTTTCAGACATTTCCTCCTTTTACACGCGGGAGGAAATGTCCAACTTTTCTCCCTTGGTGCACAATGTACTATTTTAACTTTGAGGTTTAACTGTGAATTTCAATAAAAAAGTGATACGACATTTATAGATGCTTAACAGCTCAGAAACTAAGACATTACAGCCTTCTCACTTGCAATGATAAATGTATTCTTTTTGATAATCGTTGATGGACATCATGTTGGTTAGATCCTGGTTCTTCAGCACCTAGGTAGTGCCTCAAATGAAAAATTACCCCTAAAAAAGTTATGGTCACAATTTTATAGTCTAGTGTCGGTTTAATTCACCACAACTTCTTACCAATCAGCACCAGAATTACTGCTGGTGTATACTGTGAGAAACTGGACATAGTGATGGAAAAGCATTCTAATCTAGGGCCAGTCTTGGTTAATTGCTGATCTCCACTGCTTCTACACGATAATGCTCGACCTCATATGACATAATAGACCCTCACTAAGTTACAAGAGCTAAAGTTGGAAGTTCCGCATCATCATCAGTACTACCAGACCTTGCTCCAACAGACTTCTAGTTTTTCCAAAGTTGGATAACTTCTTGGCGGGGAATAAAATTCAATACCCGAGAAGCAGGAGAAAATGCCTTTGAAGAGTTTTATTGGCTTCCCGTACACCTCACTTTTTCAAGAAGGTCATTGAAAAATTAGTATTACGCTGACAGAGATGAATTGAAACCAGATGCTTATTTTTTTTCACCTACCCTATTCTACCTCAAGGGATTATTCTAGATTCACCAAGCTAATAGGTGAGCTCACGCGGCTCAAACCGGGAGTATTGCTAACACTGACCCTAGCAAGAGCAGTGCTTCGCAGAATCTACCACCGGATCGGAAACGCGACCCACTGAAAAGATCCGGCGAGAAACTCAGTGGGCTCCAGATGCATAGATACCATAAGTGCATAATCTGATTGATAAGAAAAAAATAAATAAATAAACCAGTTTTACTTTCTGTATATTCAACGGAATTTCGTAAATAAATACCTTAAACCGTCCGTGATTATTCATGGTGTTTCAAAATTAGTTATATCCGCCTAAAATAAACCTGGCATGGTATCTTAATGACTTTGGTACATTATATATGAAGCCTGCGCTCTCTAGTCGCCTTTTACAACGTCAATGAGAAGAGATGGGGTGGTGTTATCTTAGGGCGACACCACACATTCAGTTTGCAATCGCGTCATCACTATAATTGTAAAGAATATTTTTTTTAGTTTGTGTTTATAACTGTTATTTTATTTTATTTTTTATGGCGAAGATGGGTGGACGAGTTCACAGCCCCCCTGGTGCTAAGTGGTTACCGGAGCCCACAAACATCTACAACGTAAATGCCGCCACCCGTCTTGAGATATGAGTTCTAAGGTCTCAGTATAGTTACAACGGCTACCCCAGCCTTCAAACCGAAACGCATTACTGCTTCAGCGCAAAAATAGGCAGGGTGGTGGTACCTAACCTTGCGGACTCAACTGTTGTAATTACAATAGATATAAACTCAATCACGATAAATAATTAAAATCAAAAGCTTTTAGCGTCACGTTTTATAAAAGCCCTATAATCTCAAGCGTGGGGCTACGGTGAAAAAAGCTTATAAAATACCAAATCTTCATTTTTCTCAATTGAAAATACCAAGCCTTTATGAATCGCTAAAAGCTTAGATCGATCAATGTCAAGAAAACGACCATTGTGTTGAGTTGTTTAAAATATTTAAATAAAAGCTGTCACTGAGATTAGGAGCTTACTGACTCAGTCAAGTCTGACGAATAAGAACTCGGGGATTATCTGGTGTTTTTATCTAAAGAGGTTAAGGAACAGTCCGCAACTGAAAACTCAAGATAAAAAATTACAAAATAAATAGAGCATTCGTTTTTTATTTTTATTATTTCATATATCTTACATAGCTCGTGGCCATCCGTGATACTTAAAAAAAAACATATCACGATCGTGTAACCGTAAATGGTAAATATTCAACGCTTAAGTAATCTAGCTTGTCACAACTTTCTTTTGTGTGACACACGCGAGACAGGAAAAAATCCCCCGGTCCCCAAATATGAACCACATTCAATAAAGAATCTAAGCACAAATCGGAATCAAATTGCGAGCCAAGGTTTAGCGCGTGTGACACTTGACCGTTGACCGTTACTCACGCAATATTTGATCATCGAAAGTCATCTACGGCAATCTACGCAAAAAAAACAGATTTAAATTACGTAATCTATATATAGACAAAACAGTACCATTTTTTTTGTTTGTTTTTGCAATAGGTGTTCCTTATATACTTTGGTATTTAAAAAAAAAAAAAAATTTGAAAACAGTTTTTTTTTTAATTCCATAATCAATCTGAATAAAGAAAATGTAACAGATAAAATAATGTAGTTCTTGATACCTAAATCATTGAGCGAATATAAGTTGTTTAAAAACTTAAAACAAGCCTTTTTTACTACGTAACGCAGCTTAAAGTTCACATAATAATATAAGTTCATCAATAAAACCTCAGGCCCCTAGATACCGATACTCGCATGATCATATACAAGTTCTAAAAGCTCCACGTCTAACTTCTTTAAGCTCCTTGTGCACTGCTCCTCTGTGAACGCAATAGTTGGAAATTGAGTTTACAAATTCCTTATTATTATAGTCCGGACATAAACACTGTCGTATTAAAAAGAATAATATTACATTTTCATTTGAAACATACAATATTTTAGTTTGAAAATTAATTCAATTTTCTCGTTTCGGCGGCAATTGTGTTAATCTAGGATTTTCTACGAAAAAGGACGGCAGCGAAATTTGATAAACTTTATAAAATAAATAGCTGTGATATCTTTACACAGAGTGGAATTGGATAGAATTTTATTTTTATTTAATTGTCCTTTTTTTTTTATTGCCCTTGTAGGCAGACGAGCATACGGCCCACTGATGGTGAGTGCTTAACGTCGCCCATGGACTTCAGCAATACCAGGGGCAGAGCCAAGCCGCTGCCTACCGCTTAATACTCTCCACAAGCCTCGTTTGAAGAAGGACATGTCATAGCGCTCGGGAAACAACGTGGAGTGGAGCTCATTCCATAGCCGGACGGTACGTGGCAAAAAAGACCTCTGGAAACGCACTGTGGATGACCGCAGTGGCTCCAGGTAGTATGGATGAACTCTACTCCGGTGGCGGGCGGTGCGATGGTAAAAACGAGATGCCGGTATCATCTCGAACAATTCCTCAGAGCACTCCATCCATGAGCTTAGTATACGAAATATTGTCTCTTGACTAGTCTTTAGGCCATTTAAATTTGACTAGACTTGCAGCTTCGCCCCCCCCCCCCCCCCCCTAGCTGCACTTTAATGGCTCGAGTGGAGGCTCATGTTTTGTTTAATTTCTATTGCTTAGATGGGTGAACGAGCTCACAGCCCACCTGGTGTTAAGTGGTTACTGGGGCCCGTAGACATCTACAATGTAAATGCGCCACCCACCTTGAGATATAAGTTCTAAAGTCTCAAGTATAGTTACAACGGCTGCCCCACGCTTCAAACCGAAACGCATTACTTCTTCACGGTAGAAATAGGGAGGGTGCTGGTACCTACCCGTGCGGACTCCCAAGAGGTCCGACCACCTGTAATGTCCAGGTAGCCTTTATTCCTCCTGAGGTTTTAAGCTATTTTCGTACCGAGTATTGTCAAAATCGTTCTCGGGATTTGGGCCCGAAAATCCAGCAGAACGATGGTTTTTGTAATATAACTTTTGATATCTAACAGTATAAGACTAAATTCCAAGAATCATTAAATTACTATTTCTTTTTTGCAACAACAGAATGATAAAAAGCATATACTATATTATATCATTCTGAGTATAGACTGCTCCAAAGTAATATTGATCTACCTATGAAAACCACACACACAAACAAACAGACAGACAAAAACATAGGAAGTAACAAAACACTATTCTTCTACCTTCGTTCATCCCACGTGTTAATAACATTAAATTATAGGTATCAACTAAAATAAAAATAAATTATGAAGGTTTGCTATTCCTAAAGAAAGGTATTGTTTTAAAAACTCGATCGCTCTCGATAGCTCGCCAGAAAGATAAAGCGGCATCCAATTAAACATAAATCGATCGATAGACTGAACAGCACTGCTTCTGTAAACGAGCCTTATTCATAATTTCCTTTGAATATTTTCAATGCAAACATCCGGTGCTTATATTTCATGAAATCTTCTCGAGAGTTTCAAGAAAGTTCTTTTGGTTAGAATCGATATTCTACGTAACTTGGTTAGAAAGAACATCGACATGTAAACGAAGCTGAAAATATGTTAATTTTACGATGTGCTTGAACGATGACAGAAAATTATTCAGTGAGTAATCAGTAAGAATTATACCGTGTACAATTATACTGTGTTTTATACCGTATGTTCCATGGGGAATGCTCTGAGGAACTATTCGAGATGATCCTCTCATCTCCTTTTTATCATCGCACCTCCCGCCATCGGAGCAGAGTTCATCCATATTATCTGGAACCGCTGCATTCATCGACATTGCGGCAGATGGATGGACGAGCTCACAGCCCACCTGGTTTTAAGTGGTTACTGGAGCCCATAGACATCTACAACATAAATGCGCCACCCACCTTGAGATATAAGTTCTAAGTTCTCAGTATAGTTACAACGGCTACCCCACCCTTCAAACCGAAACGCATTACTGCTTCACGGCGGAAATAGGCGGGGTGGTGGTACCTACCCGTGCGGACTCCCAAGAGGTCCTACCACCAGTGATTACGCAAATTGTAATTTTTCCATTGCACTGAACATCCGCTCATCGGCCATCAGATAGCGGATCCTACCACTTCAGGCTTGTTCTAAGACCTACTATCAGTAATAGTTGTACTTATTTCGTGGATCGCATAAGTATTCGAAACATCACCAATTTTAAATCGTAAAAGTTGTTTTAATACAGTTATAGTTGTCCAAAACACAAAACCTTTTTTATTTTTCTGTTCAGTTGCTAATTTCTTATTTGATTAAAAGCCATTTATGATTACTCTTGTGCTCCGTGTCCTAAATATATCGAGCTGTAACGATATCAGATAAAAAACGTAATAAAAAAAATGACATCAATTTTTATATTTTAGATTTAACTCAATGCAATATTTTAACAGGTTATTGAAATGTCTAATAGATAACATCGTTTTTAGATAAAGTTCTCTATGTATAATTTTGCAATTTTGCTAAAAATAAAAACAAAAACAGAGGTAGAAAATATATGCTTCATAATCTTGATCTTTTGAAGAGTTTAAATAACAGTATGATCTATAAAAGATAACAGGCTTTCAAAATACAATATTTCAAATTTTACAAAATCTTCGCAGTTAAATTGTGTTGCACCAAAATCGCCATTGGCTCTTCAGATTTAAGATTCAAAATCATGGAACATGTCACGTCCACTACTTAAGTACGGCTGTTCAAAAGATTGGTAAAGTTCAGTCTTCAAAGACTCTCCCGTGTATTGAATGCTGTTAGTTAAAGACACCCGTTGCTAGGGTTGTCTGCAATTTTAAATTATGTTGTCTCGAAAAAAAAAAATCCTGATACGACTATTTTTCTTATTAAAAAAAGCATGTGTGCAATTCACACATGACAGAAGCGAAATCTTCAAAAATTTTGGCTTCAATGTAAATTTACGGGAAGAGGAAAATTGTTGGTTTTCGAGATTTGATGATCATAGTAATACAAATGAATGAAGATCAATCAGAATGAATTAAGTACGAATATTAGGTACGAAGCAGATCACAAAGAGAACCACGAATATAAGAAACACTGTATACTTCCTATCTCATTTTCTCCCTACGTTAAATTTTATGAATTTATGTGCCTATCTCTTTTTGCTGTCGCTTTTTCGTTTCATCGACTTTCGAATCACAACGATGCTATAAAAGTTTTCATTTCAAAAATACACATAATGGGACTATGAGCTCATCGTTTTTTTTTCGCATTACTTCTTTGGACAAGCTCAGGCCACACCTAGTATTGAGTTGTATTGAAAAACCATGGACATCAAAGATTACAGACATGAGTTATTGTAGTTAAATGATATTGCTAGCTGAAATTAGAAGAAGAAATACTAGTTCCACCAGCCGTAAAATTTGCTTATTACTTTAAATGAAGACACGATGGTCGTAACACTTGAAAATATTGCTCAAAAATGAATTGTAGATTATGACAATGTGTTTTTAGGGATTAATAATCCCTATAAATTTGGAAGCTGTTGACGAAAACGCATAACTATGAGAAAATTTATTTTCAAAAAGAAGATGAGGAATGCTTCCTGTTTTGCTAAGTATCATTGATTCTAATACATTTCATTTGATATTTTCAATATTCTAAAATATGCAAATCGAACGTGGAATTAGAATTATGGTTGAATAAATCAATATAATATAAACTGAACATGTCAACAGGTGCCATTGAATGCTAACTGTATCTACCCGCGTTTTTTAAGAATAAAAATAATCCTTAATCCAACTTTGATTGTAATAAAATAGTATTTAGTTAAGCTTTCAAGTCAACACAACGTACTTGTTGAATGTTAGTTCTTACAACTCTGAGTAGCACAAGCGAAACAAACTCTTCTTTTAAATTCTAACTTTATCTTTCTTATCTTATCTGATTGTTCTTATCTTATCTTTCATTTCATTAAGTGGTTCCTATTGACAATGACTATCTATTCGAATGCTATCTATCATCTTTATTGAAAAAATTAAACAATAATTGTAATTATACATATTTACACGAAAACCGAAGAAAATATTGAAAAACATTTTGACTATCATGAATAACTGATCATTGTATTTTTAATCGAGAAAAAGCTCGACATTCAGTTCTGGAAAGCACAGCACACTTTCACTGAGATGCTACCAAAATATTGTTTGCAGTTTTATCTCCCCATTATTTTTTAAAAGCTTCAAGCTCACAGACACAATATTAATCCCTTCGTGATCTTAATCGGCATCCTCTGGCGACCCTGAGCTTAACGAGCGAAGTTCAAGACACTTAGAATTTGGACGTGATTGGACTTTCGGAAAAGTTTACCGGAACTTTTCTAAGGGGGGAAAACGGGAAACAAACTCGCTAATTCCTAATTTATAGTTGATTGTGAACTAGGATTGAGATTCGATTTAATTTCGGGCTTTTCCGTTCGAAAGTTTCAGGAGCTTTTTCCAACTTTTGATTGAAGTAACAATGAGTTGTATTAATCAGAATCTCTGTGTTAATTCCGGATTAAAAATAGCATTAATATCCAGCAAAGGAGTCCAAACTTAAGTCCTAAAACTACCTGTCACATCCTAATAGTAGAACGCCTTGTAGACCCGCTAGAGTTCATTGAACCATCGTATCAATTCCTGTTAAGAAACAACGAAGCTTGTGGTTTGTGAGACTGATACCCGTTATTCTTATACAACTTAGATTTCCACTTTATATCGGAAGATAAATGGGGCCATACAAAACTAATGTGGTCGGGTGACCGCTGAACTCAAGTCGATCATGAGCTCCACCATACGGATATGTAGTGAAGGGTTTCTAAGTCTTAAATTATGATGAATGATGAAACAACACTGAAAACTAAGAGTGGTACACGGTTTTGCTGATCGTACCACGCTTCCTATTTTTCCGCAAGACAGTGGTGAATCCTCAAATTGAAGACGCAGTCGTGACACAAGATTTTTTATTTTTTTTTATTGCCTAGATTAGTGGTTGAGCTCACAGCCTACCTGGTGTTAAGTGGTTACTGGAACTCATAGACATCTACAACGTAAATGCGCCACACACCTTGAGATATAAGTTCTAAGATCTCAGTATAGTTACAACGGCTGCCCCACCCTTCAAACCGAAGCGCATTACTGCTTCACGGCAGAAATAGGCGGGGCGATGGTACCTACCCGTGCTCACTCACAAGAGGTCCTACCACCAGTAAAAATGAAGAAGTTAACCTTCTGTTTTAAAGTAGGTGGCTGTTATTTACGTTGTGATGTAGATGGCGTTCGTTAACTACTTGTTACATAATAAAGTATCTACAGCAATAGGGAAATCCTGTATTATTTGAGGACCTTCCTGACCTGAGGCTATGGTAATAAGATCTACCCGTCTTACTTTTATTAGCCAAGATAAGGGAGTCGGTGTTAAAGTGTTCCTGGACCGAAGCCTCGTCCTGAATACTCGAAGGCACAGTAGTCTCCATTAGTTCGGCACATAGCTTCGAAGTAGAAATAGGTGAAGATATGTGTAAGCACTCGTTCCCAAATATCAGCACTTAAGATTATAATCTCCTAGATTATAGATAGATTCTCTAGATTACAGTAGCTCCAAAACGCCAGGACACCATCATGCCAATCCTCTGATCACGAACATCCCTGCGTTACCATAGTCGAGCTTCCCCTGGTTGCGTCGATACGGGCTCGTGCGTACTAATCCATCTCAAGAAAGCACTATCCGAAAGCTCCCTCATAAATTATCCCAGTAAAACACGAAGGAAATAAACGAGGCCTAAAAGGGTTTTGCATTTCACGAAATTTTATTTATAGGTGAAAGAAAAGCTCTTAAGATTTCGTTTAATTAGACGAGGCTACTTTGTTGGCGGAAACGCCGAGCTATCGACAGCGTCAGATATTTTTAATCCCTGATATAAAATTTAATTGTTTCCTTAAAATATATTATTATTACGCAGGTATTACATTTTAAGATAATTTTAAATTAACTGCAGCTGCAACCAGATAAACTATTGAAAGTATTTAGAAGGTTTATTAAAGTCGTCGTGGCTTAAAAGATAAGACGTCCGGTGCATTCGTATCTAGCGATGTACCGGTGTTTGAACCCCGCAGGTGGGTACCAATTTTTCGAATGAAATACGTACTGAACAAATGTTCACGATTGACTTCCACGATGAAGGAATAACATCGTGTGATAAAAATCAAACCCGCAAAATTGTAATTTGCGTAATTACTGGTGGTAGGACCTCTTGTGAGTCCGCACGGATAGAAACCATCACCCTGCCTATTTCTGCCGTGAAGCAGCGTTTCGGTCTGAAAGGTGGGGTAGTCGTTGTAGCTATACTGAGACCTTAGAACTTATATCTCGAGGTGAGTGGCGCATTTACGTTGCGGATGTCGATGGGCTCCAGTAACCACTTAGCACCAGGTGGGCCCAGAGCTCGTCCACCCATCTAAGCAATAAAAAGAAGAAAAAAACGGGTTCAAAAATGATGAAACGATTTGTATGTAAGCGACCATCGTCCTATCTATTCTTACCGGGATGGATTCGTAAAATCTCTTAATCACTATTATTAGTAATTCTTCTTCTCATTCGTACACTCCTGGTGGTGTGGTCGTGGTTATGTATATCTTATTGCTTGGTTGCGGCTTTTGCGAGGCTTCTCCATCTCTCTCTATTTGTGGCGGTAAGTGTACATTCAGTAAAGGAACACTTAGTAGATGGCTTAATCAAGTCTGTACATCTTATGGATGATCGGCCGCGAGAGCGTTGACCATCTACTCTTCCTTGAACCACTTGCATATATGATTGGACGAGATCACAGCCCACCTGGTGATAAGTGGTTACCGCAACGCATAGACATCTACAACGTAAATGCCGCAACCCACCTTGAGGTATGAGTTCTAACATTTCAATAAAGTTACAACCACCCTTCAAACCAAAACGCATTACTGCTTCACGTCAGAAATAGGCGAGGTGGAAGTACTTACCGGTATGGACTCACAAGAGGTACCACCAGTTAAATATATTTTACAAAAACAAAAATTGGCAATTATTTTAACAAAAAATACTAAATGAAAATCTTGTGGAAAATATAAAGCTAGACCACATACAAGCTATATTTTATCTTAAACGCGATAAAAGAATACTCGCCAGACGCACCGTCTATTATCTGACGTGTAATGTATGGACAGGACCCAGTGCGAGACACAGTGATATTTGCTTCGACCAACATTATAATTCTAATCGCTATTTTGACGGAGTTTAGTCGGTCAATTTTTTATGCATGAATGCTTCATACTTAAAATTATCATAATTTTCAGTAAAATACTAACATTAATCAATAAAATTAAATGTGAAAAGTTAGTTAAATAAGCTTGATCTCGTTATCCTAGCCTTCTATGCAGGAACAAGCCAAGATGTTACTTCACATCTCTGTTCTAAGCTGGCTTAAATATTGTGTCGTTGGAGCAGATTGTCACTGTCGGTAAACATGACGATACACAAAAATTACCTTTTTTTGACATGTAGGCAGACGAGCATACGGCCAACCTGATGGAGACTGGTTACCGTCACTCATGAACGTCAGCAATGCCAGGGGTAGAGCCAAGCCTCTGCCTGCCTATTGTAAAGAAGGCAGAAGGGTATGTGTATATTGGGGACAGTCCAATTGACACTGGCTTTATGTTCAGCTTCGGTATCCACTTAACACGCGGCGATAAGTTAGCTCGCTCATATCTCTAACAAAAATAATAATAAAAAAAGTGTGTGTGTCCGCTCCGACGCACGACTGGAGTTTACTGGATATAAAAAATTAAACGAAACAATACGAGAAATAGTTCTATATTACGACAACACGATACACTACAGATTATTAACAAATTAACGAGACACAAAACAAACGACTAACAAATATATGAAAATACAATAATGAGAGAAACGCGCGATCAGTACGAGGCTTTGTGGCGGACTGCCGGCGCAGCAGCCCGGCGTCACCTGCGATAACGCGGCCGCGCGTTGGCTCCTGATTGGCGCGCGCACGCATCACGCAATCAGGAGCCAATCAGGCGCATAACGCATTTCGTGTGACATGCTAGTACGATTTTGATTGGCGCGCGCACGCATCACGCAATCAGGAGCCAATCAGGCGCATAACGCATTTCGTGTGACATGCTAGTACGATTTTGATTGGCGCGCGCACGCATCACGCAATCAGGAGCCAATCAGGCGCATAACGCATTTCGTGTGACATGCTAGTACGATTTTGGTCCCCATAATTTTCATACCCCGGGCCTATATATGTAAATCGATTCTAAAGGAGTAAACTCCAAAAAGTGTGTGTGTCCGCTCCGACGCACGACTGGAGTTTACTGGATATAAAAAATTAAACGAAACAATACGAGAAATAGTTCTATATTACGACAAAACGATACACTACAGATTATTAACAAATTAACGAGACACAAAACAAACGACTAACAAATATATGAAAATACAATAATGAGAGAAACGCGCGATCAGTACGAGGCTTTGTGGCGGACTGCCGGCGCAGCAGCCCGGCGTCACCTGCGATAACGCGGCCGCGCGTTGGCTCCTGATTGGCGCGCGCACGCATCACGCAATCAGGAGCCAATCAGGCGCATAACGCATTTCGTGTGACATGCTAGTACGATTTTGATTGGCGCGCGCACGCATCACGCAATCAGGAGCCAATCAGGCGCATAACGCATTTCGTGTGACATGCTAGTACGATTTTGATTGGCGCGCGCACGCATCACGCAATCAGGAGCCAATCAGGCGCATAACGCATTTCGTGTGACATGCTAGTACGATTTTGGTCCCCATAATTTTCATACCCCGGGCCTATATATGTAAATCGATTCTAAAGGAGTAAACTCCAATAACGAACATTTAAAACTCGGCATATTTATATTTCATTAAAAAAATAGGTCATCTGTAAATTCGGTTTACGGACGATAGTTTTACGTGATAACGTCATAAAGAAACATTGATGAAAAATTGCATATTTTTATGAAATAGAATTGAATTATTATCACTGAATTATCATTATTTTGTATTACACAAAGAAGGAATTAATTGGAAATTACATTTTTTTCGATAAATTAACGAATGAGCCGTGCCTCACTATCGCTCGTTCCGCGCTCTCGCTTGCACGCTCAGGCTCAGGCGGAACGTGACACTTTTTCGTGCGTGCGATTTATAGGGCGTGATCACTTCAAAAACATTATAATGATTTCAAAACGTTTATGTTACCGAGAATTTCGGACGACGGTTTAGTGTCATTGACAAGACGTAACGAATTTTGTTTAATATTTATTCGAGTATATTCTTGTAGGTAGATATGTGTCGTTCGTTCAATTTTAGAGATTCAGATCAGTACTGACCTGTTGACAAAATGATCCGGTTCGTACGACCCGTTCAGTCGAACGAACGACGTCTAAGCGAGACGGGCGCGGGGCGAGACGCGGCAACCCGAAATGACCCGAATGACTGTCGTACTCGTATGGTTCTTTTCTTCTGATTCGTAGGTTTTGTGTTAAACGAGTCGATTTAGTGAACGGCTCATATTTTTTGAAGTGACCCTATCGTTCGCGCGGAATTTGAGACCCGGGTCGTTTGACTCGTTCGTTCGCGAACGACACATATCTACTTGTAGGTATAAATGAAATTGTGAATATCCTGCGGTCCTATGTCTGAACGATCACATACCAACAATTATAAAAGCAGATCAATATCTACAGTAACGTTATCGATACATTTGGCTACGACTTATTCTGATGTTTGTTAAATATAGTACGTACGTATATAGATGAGGAATATACTAAATAGAATACAACCAATTTAGTAAATCTACGCAGGCAAGCGCGATTGCAAATAAAAATTCTATAAAATGAAATTTGTTTTCCATCCAAGCCTACAGTGTGTAGCAACATAAACTATTCTTGGCCAATATAAAGGTCGCCCCGAGCGCACACCACAACTTTACCGATCACTTCATAAATTGAAACATGATACGAAGCTCATTCCTTGAGCTGTCCGCCTTTTCTTATTAACTTCTTGAGACAGGAATCAGTCGTCAGCCGCAAAAAGATCAGTCGATGACCTCACCGGAGATATTGTTCTGTTTTTATCATGGATGGTTTTTGACAGTTCAGAGAATCTTTATAAAATAAGCCTGCTACCTTTAAGGTATGTTGCAAGTCCGCACCTGCTGAGTCTTACCACACTGGCTGTACCTGCCATAAAAAGGCTATATATATATATAAGTTCTAAGATCTCAGTATAGTTACAACGGCTGCCCTACCCTTCAAACCGAAACGCATTACTGCTTCACGGCAGTAATGGTAGGGCGGTGGTACCTACCCGCGCGGGCTCACAAGAGGTCCTACCACCAGTAAATGTATGTCATCCATCATGTTACAACCATAATATGTACGTATGTATGTCATCAAAGTGTCTTTGATACATACATGGATGATCTTTGATGATCCATGATGTATGATCTTTGATAATATTGATAGCTAATTGACATGTCAGAAAGGTTTTTCAAAAATGAACAAGACAAATGTAAGACGAGGGCAAAATAAATTTACGATAAAAACATTTTTTACTATGTGAATACTTGAGTTCACGTTAAAAAAATCATTCATATCTGGGGCGTTTTCTATATAGTCAAGAGCATTTAATATGATATTGAAGTAAGACATATTGTATTTTTTGTCAACTATAAATTTAATCTTATTACAATCTCGTTAAAGTCGTTAGAGCCTTTGAAGAGTATTATTTTAACCAATAAATTTTTCTTTATATTCACGCAATTACCAACCGACTTCTCTATGCTTGCCAGCATTCAGACTGTACTTATTTCCACACTGATAACATAAATTAATTCTTCATAATACGTTCTATTCAGCGAATCGGTATATCATCAGCTGAGCCTATTCACCAAGTAACAATAGGTCGAGAAACCTTAACGGAGAAGTCAGATTGTAACCTTGAAGGCTTTTGTTGTACAATATTAAAAGGGAAGACATAATCAGAACTTTGAAAGACGTTTGATGACATCCTTACAGTGTAGCTTGATAATTTTATTGTTCAGTAAATGAGTACGGAATATCAAATTAGCTAGCGTATAAGTTATATTTCTATTGTATAGATGAGTGAACGAAAACAAAGACGCAAACAACCTCGATACACGAAGGTAGTGCAATGGTAAGTCGTCGTGGCCTTAAGGGTAAAGCCTTAACGTCGCGCTCTTCAAATTGACTACATGAGTCTAACGCTCTTTGACGCAACGCATTCGCCAAATAATAGAGCCATTTTTTCAGCCAATAATATCATTTTTTCGGGCATTATCTAGTATTTTAATACACATTCACTCGGACGCTAAAATAAAATTTGTAAAAAATTACAACGCCTGACGTCAAAGCATCCTAACGCCGCGACAGAGCGCTGCGTACTTATAGCGCTGGGGCTCTGTTTGACGGTATGTTACCATAGTAGTACAACACATCTCGGCGTCATAGCGCGGCGTCAGTTTAGCGGTCTGACGCGCGCTAATTTCGTGTTCTGTTTGACAAAGGCTTAAGACGCCCGGTGCATTTGTATCGAACGATGCCAACGGTGTTCGAATCCCGCAGGCGGGTACCAATTTTTCTGATGAAATACGTACTTAAGAAATGCTCACGATTGACTACCGCGATGAAGGAATAACATCGTATAATAAAAATGAAACCCGCAAAAATTATAATTTGCGTAATTATAGTACCGAAGTAGGCCATCATGTGAAGCCGCCCGGGTAAGTACTCCATTCAGCCTATGTCTGGCGTGAAACAGTAATGCCTTTCAGTTTGAAGGGTGGAGCAGCCGTTGTACTATACACCAGAAGCTTAGAACTCACGTCTCAAGATGGGCGGGCGGTATTAAGGTGGTTGATGTCCATAGGCTCCGGTGATTACATAACACCAGGTGGGCCGTGAGCTCGTCCACCCATCTAAGTAACACAAAAAGCAACGGCTGCTTTAGTCTTTAAACTGGACTTGGTGACTGCTGCCTCAGTCTTTAAACTAGACTTGGTGACTGCTTCATGGTTGAAATAGGCCGGATCGCGGCTCCTACATTAGACCAACTCAAAATAACTACAACTACAGGCAAATAAGGGAAATTTCAATTTTGGAATTTTCACATTTATTTAAAAACTAGCCGTACTCACCCGCTTCCCTGGGCATTTAATATTAACTTATTATTGATTGTTGTTGGGAGTCCAACATTCATATAAATATTACCCTATCCATCAAGTACATGTATTTTCTACATGGATACCAAATTTCAAGTCAATCGGATGCATGGTTCGGTAGTAAATAACGGAACATCCGTAAAAACCACTGTATATTTATATATTAGTATAGATTAGTATAGACTAGAGGTCCCGCAGTAGTCGAAATTCGACTATAACTAATTGGAATTGTAAGTTTGTACTCTATTATGATTGTATTTTATACTTTTATATTCACAAATTTCGCCAAGACTACACTATAAAAAATATTAACAAAGACAAACAATATTTAATCTATTCTCAATTTGACAACAGACGTCAAGAACAAAAGTTTGACAATAAATAGTATGCGTGCGTGTGTGCGTCAAATACATGGTATGTAGTGTGTGTAATTTTTTCTTTATTGATTTATTCTATCTATTATGCATTATTTAAAAAAAATGTTAGCATTGTGCACTTCTTCTCTATATTCTCTATAAGTGTGGAAAATTTCATACTCCTCCGTCCGCGCAATTTTCGTAAAAAGGGATACAAAACAAAGTTTTTACTTCACGTATTAATATAAGTATACAGATGTAGAATTCGGTTTGAACATTTCGTAATACGACACCGCTCTATAATAATATGGCAATACACGACATATGTATATAAAATAATGCGTAAATACATGTACTTGTAATACATGGGATACATCAAATCTAATTTTCACGATTTGGTTTGAAATTTTATCGCAAACATGGATTCGGGCGTCCACCTCGACATTGATTTAGCGAGGACGTGTTATGTGATCGTGTGAGGGGAACGAACAACTTTACGGATCTGCACTTGAATGTTTTATGTTATTGAACATAACTTTTGGACGTTTTCGCACGAACCTTGTAATGTGTATTACAAATAAATATTTTGCTACGGCTGGTTCGTGGATATATTTTCATTTATTTTTCTGTGCGCCATTATAGACAAATACAGAGAATAAGAGTTTCATTCTATCATTTAAATTAGTTAACGTGTAATCGCGAAATTTTCTTTTTTTAATGTGGAAATATTGAGTTACAAATTATAATTTGCGTAATCACTGGTGGTAGGACCTCTTGTGAGTCCGCACGGGTAGGTACCCCCGCCCCGCCTATTTCTGCCGTGAAGCAGTAATGCGTTTCGGTTTGAAGGGTGGGGTAGCCGTTGTAACTATACTGAGACCTTAGAACTTATATCTCAAGATGGGTGGCGCATTTACGTTGTAGATGTCTATGGGCTCCAGTAACCACTTAACACCAGGTGGGCTGCGAGCTCGTCCACCGATCTAAGCAATAAAAAAAAAAATGTAAGTCAATACTCATCGGCATGAATTAGCTTAAGTTGCGGCTTATTTGGTGCTTAATGGTTAGCGAAGTCTATAGACATCCACGTAAATCAGTATTTATAGACAAGCGGTCTTGACCACCTTCTGAATGAGTTCAAAGCCTCAATTGTCTTGAATAGCAGATGTCACACCTTTCAAACCCGAACGCATGACTGGCTCATAGGTACACATAGTTAAGCCGTGAATGTATCTAGGCGTGCAAAAGCTCATAATATACATTACTAAAAATAACTTTAATATAATCATATGGAAATGGAATTCAAAAGTTTCAAGTGAGCATATCAGCCGATTTCTGGCTTTCCGTGATTTTTAATGCGTCTTGAAATTTTGACCTATTTACATAGTTTTACGAAGATGAGAACAATATACTGGTTGTAGGATCTCTTGTGAGTCCGCACGGGTAGGTAGCACCACCTTGCCTATTTCTGCCGTGAAGCAGTAATGCGTTTCGGCTTGAAGGGTGGGGCAGCCGTTGTAACTATACTGAGACCTTAAATCTCAAGGTGGGTGGCACATTTACGTCGTAAATGTCTATGGGTTCCAGTAACCACTTAACACCAGATGGGCTGTGAGCTCATCCACCCATCTAGCAATAAATAAAAAATCGGTTGTCTGTAAAGTCGGTTTACTGACGATAGTTAAACGTGACAACGTCATAAGAAAATACTGATGGAATGGTTTCATTTTTCAAAAGAAAATTTTAATTTTATTTGTTTGGTAGATATTTTGTATGGACAATTGACATCACATTCACTTCTCACTGAACTTCATACTTGACGAAAACATGTAAATGTATTATTGTATAGCAACTGTCCACGCGGATGCATCGCTCACTTAAGTAGGAGAGAGACAGATGTCGAACGCTGCCGAACGCGGAGGCTGATTGTGCCTCTTTGGCGCTCGTTGCGCGCTCTCGCTTGCGCTTCAAGCCTTAAATGGAACGCCTCAGAGCGAGGTAACGCCGCATGAGTCATGTTTTTTCGTGCGTGCAGCCGGCTCCATCGAATTATAAGACGTTGTCGTTGACGTTGTGTGACGACGTCAAAAAACAAACGTAGGACTTTAGACACATCATAGCACTCGAAAAACAACGTGAAGGGAAGTTCAATCAGGAGATCTCTTTTGATTGAACCCATACCAGTATAGATAGTCCTGACATATCACGGCCATCTGCTTCGGTAATACATGGTGCAGGGATATAAAGAAGATGATAAGATTATCACAAGCAATTCCCCAGAGTCAGAATAGTCGAATTAACTATGATCATAAGACCCTTCCAATATACGTTAAGTCAAAAACGATCAGATCCAAAGGAATGAAACTTCCGAAAATAAATTGCTACAAATAATGATGACCATTTTTTCTTATCCATAAAACTGAAAAAATGTCACGTAAAGTTCCGCGGAAAGTTCTCGAGAGTTTCCCATCACTTTAATGGAGTGTAAATGGGTGAATTATTGAAGCTGCTATTTTTCGGGGGGTCGTAATTTCTCCTAAAAGTTTGTTTTGGTACTTTACTTGTAACTGCAATAGGATTTAGAACGTCTGTTGTACTAATTTTTGTGTCTTTATTTTGCAACTCATATTTATCGTAGACCATTCATTAGATGTCAAGACACACTTGCTGTATAGTAGCTAAAGGTGGGATGAGCTCAAACATTTCTTGGTTTAATATAAAGGTATTTATTACCCTTAAAACCTCATTATTTGACTGTCTGACGGCAGAAATAGGTTTTTAAGTAGATACCAATTTATATGGGCCACAATTCATCTAAACTTGAGTAATGCTGTGAAAACATAAAGTAACAAAAAAATGAAATGACTGACTAGGTGATGCAATATGCCCTAATGGCTGGGCCGAGGACTTTGAGTTCGATTCCCATGGTCGTGTGATGATCAAATTTCTTTGCTCTTTGTCTGGATATGTTATGTCTATATGTGTACGTGTGCCACTCTCTGGTTCCCATAGTACAGGGAATCCTAGTTTGGGTCCAGATGACCTTGTGTGACCTTATGCCCGAGTTCATCATTATTATTATATTACCGAACAGTATATTTTAATCATAAAAATAGCCTCTAATTTTACTAAACAAAACTGATGTCTTAAAGTACTCACGATTTGTAAGTTCTTACCAGTTTTTACCAGAATTTTCATTCACATTCGAATCAGGGACTATTCCCTAATGGATCACCGTAAATTATCATAATATCATCATCCATCATTCTTCCTTAATCCAGTACATTTTTGTTCTTAGACTCAGGCTTACATATTATATGGAATCTCCAACGAAATCTTTAGTCCCAATAAAAATACATTTTCCTCATAAAAAAAGCTCCAATAAACAGAAACCGTAAACTCGTGAGCTTTTGCGTTACTTAATTCGATAACAAAGCGTTTTTGCGGACTTACGAATATGAGCTTTATGTAAAACGACATAAAAGCTAGTAGGGATTTAATACAATTTGCCTTTTTAGTACGTTTTACTGTGTACAAGACATCGTATTTTGGTATAGTGTTTCGTTAAATCAGGAGGTTCACTTTTATTTTTATAGCGACTATTCAACGAAAAGTCTTGCAAGTGGTAGCATCAACTTCAAAATAATTCAAGGATTAGCTATTACATACATTAAATGTAATAACAAAAATTCTCAATTTTCTAACTATAATTTAAATGACTCAGTAAGTAAGGTTATTAAAAGTATTTTATCTACTATTTAAAATTTTACCCTTCAACGTTTTATTTCTGGTTGGCGAGTTCAAGAGTAGTGATAATCTTTTTTTATTGACTTTATAAAGTCAGAGCAGCCGAGCATACGGCTAATTCGATGGTGACTGGACAACAAGGCTTATGAACATCAACAACAACAGAAATACAGCTGAGCAAATGTTTGCCCTTCTTTAGTGCTAAGTATCAGTTGACCAGGATTTCTAGATCCCATGAGGTTTTCATAAATCATTTCCGGCTGGTTGATCTTCAAATCTCTACGTAGTATTATAGTTACTAAACAAAGCTGTTTTCAAACCGGTTTCAAATTTAAGCCGCTATTTAACGTTCTAGTTGACTGAGCCATTATCAAAGGATGATGGTAACTTAGGATAGTGTAGAAGTATTCAAAAGATCTTTACGAAACAAATTTTCTTTTAATTTAACTACCGTCGATGTTTATTAGACACCAAAGCTTGTAAGCAAGTTTAGTCACTTATCAGATCATGTGATGTCAAAAACCTCATAGCAGAAACAGCAGAACGATACTAGCTCGTAATTCTTTAACCAAATCAATTTGTATTACTGCCAAAGATTATACTCTGGTTTAGTGATATTTAAGAATCAAATTGCTCGATGTTGCTGCGTTCATGTTACTTTGTGTGTCTCAGCAGCTTATTCTGGTTTCTTTATTCCATTTTATTGAAGTTTAGCTTTGATTTAGTACACTCGCACTTTTAGTAAAAGGGAAATTTCATTAAATGAAGCCTTTTCGTGAAAAGAGCAAAGAAGGAAATTTATATGATGTAGGCGATGAGGTATAGTGTAAGGTATGTGGTTAGTGTGAAATTTACCTTTAACGTTATTTATATCTCATACATTTTTTGATAACTTCCTAAATCAGTAAGCTCTGGTCGATTTTAGGCTGTTCTTCTTTTAGATTTTATTGCACAGAATTGTTAGTAAAAATCAATGGCCTAAATACCTAATGTTTTTGCTCAGGAGTTATCTTTTTTTTTCTTCAGATTATTATCAAAAACTATGGGCATCTTAATAGGCAGTCCATTTTGAGATAAGACGTCGAAGTTTGTTTTGGAATATCGTTTGCTTATGGGGTTTCTAGGACAGCTTTAGAACTACCTAAACAAGATTACTTAACTACGAGCACCAAGTTTTGAATTCGAGTTTGTTTATTTCAATATTGAATTTCTGATCTATATCAAATACTCTACAGTTTTAATTGGAATGGATGAATGAGGTAAGAGGTATTTGTCAAAATTTGAATATTGTGCTAAAGTATTTTAGTTTATTGACACAGAACTAGTACTAACAGGATTAGGTTAGATTTTGGATTTGCAACAAAAAGTTGGTGTTGGAGAAGCACTAACAAAATTTTCTGTTCAATTGATAATTTTTCTTATTTATATATATAAATAGAATGTGTGAATATATACAACTAAGCAGTAACTTCAAAATTATTGCTATCCATCTTGCTAATATTATTCAGGACCCTAAATGCTTACAATATTTAAGGTGCCGCAATAACACAGTAGCGTCGCTAAGAATATAAATGCTGACATTGTACACGTTTCGTCAACTTACACACGTCAAGCGATGCGAGTGGGTGTTTATTGATGTGTGCGAATATAGTTCGGGAGACCGATGTTATGAAATGTCTTATTATCATAATATTTTTACTACCGTCGCAAGCTGTGGAACTTACGTCTCAGCTGATGGCAACCTTCGTTCGAGACAATGGCAATGCCAGAGACGCAACTAAGCTTATTTATGAGGACTCTTTTCAAGCTTCGTTGAGAAAAAATAGGCTTTTTTTTTACCTTAGCGGGTACCCTTGAGAGGCTATGCCCTAGCTCACGGGGCTCTACTCTGGGGACGTTACTAACACTAGTCCTAGCAAGAGCAGTGCTTCGCAGAATCTACCATCGGGTCGGAAACGCGACCCACTAAGAAAATCCGGCGAGAAACTCACTGGAGGGTATGCTGTAACCAGAAACCATGGTTGAGTGTATTTAATTAATAGAACCAAGTGAAATGTGGAAATAGCTATGCCTTAAAAAATTTAGGGTGGACAAAACGGTAGTGAAAATTAAATTTTAATCCGATTACTGATGGTGCATTATTGAAAAGCATTAGTACATACTATAGTGTAGGTGTCCCAAAAGTATAGCAGAGTAAGAGCGAGGCTCTTGGATATGAAGTACACTTTGGACAGTTTACTTCTGTCAGTTAGCGGTTAAGAAGTAGGCAGCGGCTTGACTCTGTCCCTGGTGACGGTAACCACTTACCACCATATGGGCCGTATGATCATCTACCTGATCGGGCAACAAAAATGAATAAAAAAGTTACAATTTTGCAATATTGCGACCCAAAAGTCGTCATTAGAAAAAATAAATGTCGCCATCCCTCCTCGAGAAGTCGTTGTTGTCTAAAATATAAAACGCCAGTGTACTACATAGTATCTGTTAGTACTGCTTAACATCAGGTGGGACGTGAGCTCGTTCTCCCGTCTAAGAAATTAAAGAAGACAAGATCAATTGCATTCCTTAACCGCTCTTCACCCTTCACCCTTCAAACCAAAATGTATTTCTGTTTCGCGGTAGGAATAGGCAGCACAGTGGCAGTATGCACACTCACCACTACTAGCTTTCCAATTAGACTATTACACACGTCATAGAATCGCTTGTCATCATCATAATCATCACCATCAGCCTGCGGCAGTCCACTGCTGGACATAGGCCTCCCCCAAAGCTCGCCACTGAACCCGATCTTCGGTTCTACGTATCCAGTTACTGCCAGCTGCCTTGCTTGTCACGTCTCATTAATTATTAAAGCCTCAAACGTTCTAAGGAAGATGTCCAACTCTTACCTTATGACGTAACATTCTAACTAACAATGTTTGGCAGTGAAAGGGACGCAAAGGGAGCATACGTTATGTAACAGAGGACGATGTAGACTGGCTGTCACTTAATAATCCCATAGGGCTTGCGAAAATACAAGGAGGAATAAAGAAAATGCAATGTAATCATATGTACCCGTTAGGTATTGCCGAGAGACAATAAATACCATCCTGTTAAAAATGACAATACATTAATTTCAGCTTTAAGTTAACGAAAAAAAATATAAATAAATAAATTTGAGACAAATTACCTCCATGTTCCAGTCATGTAATTACTTCAGACTTGACTTAATAATAATATTACTACGTTATATTTTTAATCAAGGATTTAAAAAATACATATATTTATTTTTCTATATATAATTTAAATTATAAATGCTGAATAGGTCGTTTCTCTTATACACAGCATTCCCAATTACAAGAGAAACTTGATTAGAAGATGAAAAATAAAGAAAACCACAATAGTACACACCGCAGGAGAAGTTTCACTTCTTTCATGTGTACCAATTTGCGCGCGCACCGTTTTTTGCAGGTTATTATTTTGATTACACGCTGTTTTTCCTTGATCACAGAAATAATTCATGATCACCTATCTATCGAGCATGTGCTTAATTATTATACAAAAATTGGTTCCTGTCTGCAGGATTTCATCATCGATGTAGACACATCGATCGACAGGCGTACACCAGGCGTTTTCGTTTCATTCGAGACCTTATTTATTTAAAATTATTCTTTTTAAAATAACCTATTGAACTGTAGCAACATTTAGAGACTGTCTTTTATTATTAACACACAATTTTGTTTTTTGTTTTTGTTAAACATGTTTTAAATTTGTATTTTTTATAATAAATTTCTATTTTTAGGATAATTATATATCTACGTAATTTTCTGACTTTAAAAAGATTAAATCAGTCTTTATACGAAACAGGAGCAGTGGTTAAATTTAAAAAGGTTTTTAAGTACGCTGTTTTTCGTCGACAAAGACCTTTTGACCAGAGCCAAGTCGATTATTATTCATACAATAATAAATTGTTTAAGTATAAACATATTATTGTTGCCTCTAATAATTACTATCTAATGTGTCGGTAAATAATCAAGACGAAACCCAAGTTGGCAGATATGAAGTGAAGGCTCCAACGAAGGTCGATGGGAATTTGATCAAATATTGACATCAGCACGATGTTGGAGTGATGGGTGTCTGAATTCAGGCACGTATTTGGATACTGTTTTACCCAAAAAGGGGGGCCAAATTCAACAGGTACCGAGATAATCCAGTTAGCTTCGTGGGAATTAATAGGCAAATGATCTTGAGAATCCCCAAGGCTAAATCAACTATCGGGTATCAATATGTCAATGTTGATGTACTTTTAACTGGACCCATATCCCTGTTGCTTGGTGATCATCGGAATTGTGTTTATAAAGGCTATTTTTGCAAGTAACAAGCTACCTCTGACTCTGGAATGAACTCCTTTCCATTAGTGTCTTTCTTCAAACAAAAAATCCTGAGTAGTGTCTTCATCTGAGTCGAGATGTTAAGCAATCACGACCGGTGGGCCCATATACAGAGAAGGCCTTAAATACCTACTTTAAAAAATTAGGGACTACATTTGACCACAAAGCGCTAAGGTCTTCAATTTTCCTAAGTCGTACATGTTATGCCCTGAAAATGTAATCAATATGATTAATTTTTTTCTATGTCGTAAACTCACATTGGCTTTCATAATGAGGAGACAAATAGGCGTGTAAGTACTGACACAGCGACAGGTTTCGCGACACAGTCTCGTAAAAAACGGTTAATTGACGCTACCACGCGCCATGTTGTATATTTTTGTACATGTTTGTTCCAGGAGAAGTTCTGTGAGGATTTTTTGGAGATTATCCCTACAACTCTTTTTTACCATCGCATCGCTCGCTACCCGGATTCGTCTACACTATCTTAGGAAGTTGCGTTGATTCACAATGCGTTTATAGAACGTCGAACTAAGCAGTTGGCAGCGACTAGATTTCAATCAGATGTTCATATGCACATCTGCCTGCAGGCTGCAATGGCATTTAATAAACGGTCTAACCTACTTGTCTTTGGGGGTCATTTTACAGTTGCAGCTCTGTAAATTCTAAGTCCTGCCTCCTACGAAACCCTATTATTCCGTACGTCAATATTTGTCTCTCAGCATTCAATCCTAAATATTTGGCTGTCGGTACGCGTTAAGACGAATCAAACGGTGATTGAAAATTCTGCAGTAAACAGAGAAATACTCTTCAATAATGTTGACACGGGATTGTACAGGAATTATAAACATGAAATTCAGAATATTTCAGCACAAAATTTTGATAAATACATAAATAAATATAAAATAATAGTTGATTATGTAAGATATATAATATATGTAAGAGTAAGTGTAATTACTGGTGGTAGGACCTCTTGTGAGTCCGCGCGGGTAGATACCATTACCCCGCCTATTTCTGCCGTAAAACAGTAATGCGTTTCGGTTTGAAGGGCGGGGCAGCCGTTATAACTATACTTGAGACCTTAGAACTGATATATCAAGGTGGGTAGCGCATTTACGTCGTAAATGTCTATGGGCTCCAGTAACCACTTAACACCAGGTGGGCTTTGAGCTCGTCCACCCAACTAAGCAATAAAATAAAAAAAACAAGATATTATATCCTTTTTGTATTCTAACCGACTTAAACCTCTTTCGAAGCGCCACAAACCTATTACGGAAAAAATAATTAAATGTCATCGGGAACCAGGTGAAAGGAGAAACCCCATTTTGGGCCTAAGCGTTACACGAATGGGATATGTACCAAAAAATTCGTCTATTTTGCTTGATTAACCTATTGAAATCTTAGCTTCATTGACAATGGCCAAGTGTAGAAAATAAGTTGAATTCAATTTTTTGTTTTAAACAATCTTTGTAAACATCTGCAACACTTATTTCAATATACGTAACTAGCTCCACAAACGTGCGGATTAGAATTAGAGCATCCATAAAATAGGATCGATTTAGTGGAAATAGAGTGTAAAAAATAATTAATACTCTTTTGCTATAGGATAAATGACTGTTTTTATAGGTATTTTAATCAATGTAAATAGAGTATGGCCATCGAATCGTGACACAACTACGTACAATGGCGGCAATTCAAAATATCTACAACTGACAACATTAAATATAGCATGAAAGGGTAGTTTTGCATTTTTATATTAATGTGCCATATAAAATGTTTCTATGCCATAGAAAAACACAAATGTATCAAATCGTGTTATGTTATATTTAATGTTGCCAACTAAAGACATTTTGGATTGCCGCTATTTAGTTGTGCCATGATTCGCTGGCCAGACTATAAACTTAATCTCATTGAATAACGTAACGTAAAGCACCAAAATCTACTAACAAAAATCATTAAAAGAAATAAATAACTGTGCCATTTAGTTATGACACGAAATCATGTCGGCAACTGCGGCAATTCAAAATATTTTCAACTGGCAATCTTAAATATAACATCGCACCATTGGTAGAAGAAAGTCGCAAGTACAATTACTTCAAATTTTTTTTATTTCACTATTCGTTAAAGGAGACCATGACACATGTGCTCAACAAGTTTGAAAAAAATATTCCAAAAAATGACGGAGATATTGCAAAATTTGCGAAATGCTAAGATTTTTATTTTTTAAATAATTCGCCTTATTACTTACGTAATTTTTGTTATATTTGGTCATTTCTGAAATTTTCACTATTAATAAAAGCTTATTGTTACTTATACACAATTTTATTAAAATATACGTGCATAAATGAGCATGCACACTTTTGACACGATATTTGATGAAGATGTGAAGTGCGCAAGTTCAGTTACGTGTTTTTTGTACGTGACCTTTTGAGAATCATTCATACGTAATATTATAAGCTCGCTTCTTCTATGATTAATTTCGCTGGAATTTAATTTTTAAATGAAAATACCTAATTTTATACTGTATATTTTAAAAAAATTTCGTAACGTAATTATAATTAAAAACAAAAACATTAGCATATCAGTTGGATAAACCACACTACATACTTAATATTTACTTATTTCTTGCGAAATTTGATTATACAAAGATTTGTATCACGAAATTTCTTGTTTGTTTTTAAATCTGTCACGCACGAGAGTGGTGCATGGGCACTAGCTGAATAGTTCTCACGTGCATGCCGCTACCTAGTTAACTATCATTTATCTAAACGTATGCGTACCATCTTTTTACGCGAAGTTGAATACGATACTGCTGCAAACTGTACTGCAGAAGTAAAGTTATGGATATTATTGAAATAAAACGTAAATGACTTGATGCGCATGCGCATGCATGATATGTCAATGAGTTTTACTGAAGATGGTATTAAATCTAAATAAAGTCTCAAAGGAATGTTCTTCTTCTTATGATGATGGACCATAAACTAGTTTAAGTAATACAGTACAGAACAGTGGAACTAGACAATGTGATTCCGTATTAGCAACTTGGTCGGAAACTATAAACTTTTATACAGAATCTCGATCAAAAGAAACACAATCGCATAATGCAAATGTTTTAGAATTAGCGGAGGAGAAAGTTAGTGGAAAAGAAAACCCTATTTAAACTGCCAATGATATAAATTTCATCACATCGTAGTTTACCCATAACAATAATCAAATAGCAATGAAAATAATTGAAAAAGAATGCGAGATGAAAGTTCCTGGCAGGTGAAGAAGTAAAATATTCAAAAATTTTGGTAACTCATACCGTTAGTGGATACAGGAAAAGAGAAGAGAAAAAGTTACGAGAGATCCAAGTAAAAGAAAAAAGTGTAACGAATAAATAGATCAATTTGAAAGGATTGTTATTTTCAACTATTATTGATGTTTGGGAAATTCTGAGCGTCAATAGAATTGTATGTTATTATAAGATTTGTAAAATCTAAGCCTAAACGTATGACACTGGTAGATTCGAAAAGACTAATAGCATAGACTTTGGAATATAATTTCCCAAAAAGTTTAAATACTGAAAATGTAGTAACTATTTGCGAAAATATATTTATACAGAATTTGGATATAAATGATAAAATTGTCTACACAGCTTGATGAATAAGAAATGGAGTCAGTGAAAGATTTACGAGGATGTCATTCTGACCGGCCTAAAAAAGTAGATGATTTAAATAAAAAGCTTTATTGACCATATAAACCAATTTCCAAGAAACTCTAAGAGAAAATTTGGACGAAAAGCTTACTTATGCTAAAAGTGTTTATATCTAAATTGGACAAAAGATCAACAACTCTGTCAAAATGTTAAGCCAGCAACACTTATACCCTTGCTCTATTTTCAACACAAAATTCAATATCGGATTTTTCTACCCTAAATTTTTTTTATGCGTTACATAAAGGTGTAGGAACAAGCGGATGATAAAAAGAAAAAGCAATTGAAATACGAATACGATAATTATTTAAAGGACAAAAAATTGTACGGGATATAGGGGACATAAGGGATATACGGGACAAAAAATAGCACAGAAAAAGAAAAAGCTAATTCAAAAGAAAAATCAGTAGTAAACTTGATTTAGAAAAAATTTTGAGCGCACCTCAATCGGAGGTCGGAGTTTTTCGCAAGCAAACAAAATACCCAGTATAAAATTTCACTGTTGATCATATTTTAACTAAAGGTGGTTGTTGCTATATGCGGCTTGCTGAAATTGCGAAAGGGGAAACCAATGAAATAGACGTCTATGGATTTTTTTACAAAATGAAGCATCCAGGGGTATCAGAAAAATATCGTTCTATTCGGAGAATTGTTCAGGACAAAACCGAAACTATATACTATAATAATATATAGATGTTGCAAGTAAAAATTATCCACGGCTTTTAAAAAAAATCTCATTCTCAGAATGAAGGAGACTCGATGCAGCATGTAGAAACAAAAAAAAAACAAGTTTATTATGTACCAGATGAAAAGCACTCAATCGTTCGCAATTCGAAAGTAAATACGAAGAAGTACATATGTATTGTGAAACACATGATACAAGAGAATTTCTTTAACTATAAACGATTAGTTGAACTTGCTAAAAACTGGTATGAGGATACCGCTGGCAACAAAGTTTTGTGGTCTAAAATAAAACGATTATTTGCTGATCTCTAAAATCCTATAATTATTAATATGAAATATGATATTTATGAAGAAGAACCTAAATGGGTTAATACCAATGCAAATTACAGAAAGGAAAGGCAGAACAGAAAGGCTCAGAGTGAAAGTAACCAAGTGTTATCGGCACTAATGCAGATATACAATGGTCTATTTCCAATTTCTAGAAATGTCAACAGAGACTTGATAAGTCCCTGTTAAGGCAATAACATACGATCGCATTATCTTGGTTTTTATAAAAGATTACGTCTTGAGCATTTTATTGACTAATTTACTTTTGAACATTATTATCAAGTCCTTTTGTTTAATAAAGCTGGTTGATTTCATTCAATATGTTCATATTAACAATTTAAATTTAATTACTACCTTAAGCATTCAATTTTCACGTAAATAATAGCAAACAAATGTTGTTGTAGTAAAAAAATACGATTTATTAAATATATTTTAACGTTTTCTGTCAGGGTAGAATAAGTAAGTTGTTAGTGATACAGACATATTTATTTTATTATTAAACTTGTAATAAAAACATAAATTCATTTACTATGATTATTTCTATTTTAATTCTTCCGCAACAAAGGCGTATTTTTTTATACATATACATAGGCTAGGTCAATTTTGTCGGCAAGAAATACGTAATTAAAATTACGAAGCTATGATCCGTGTGAACACCGTAGCAACAAAGCGGTTACTTTACTTATTCCTAAAAGTTATAATATCATAACGGGGATTAAAGACGTAACCGATTAATTTAAAATTATTTCGAAAACTACTCAATATTGTTTTAAATCAATAACAGATATATATCCAGCTTAATTTTATCCATGAAGTCTCTTAAGAACATTTTCATCTAGGATTTACCATTTCTTAACAAAACAGTTTTTTTACGCTCCTGAAAAGTTCGAGTTTTTCACTTGCGACCTTTTTCCACGAATGGTGCGACATGAAAAAGTCGATTTGGTACTTTGAGTTTTTCTATGGTGTAGTTACATTAATAATTTTACTGGTGGTATGATCTCTTGTGAGTCCGCGCCTCCCGCCCGCCTATTTTTTCCGTAAAGCAGTAATGCGTTTCCGTTTGAAGGGCGGGGCAGCCGTTGTAACTATACTGAGACCTTAGAACTTATATCTCAAGGTGGGTGGCGCATTTACGTCGTAGATGTCTATGAGCTCCAGTAACCACTTAACATCAGGTGGGCTGTGAGCTCGTCGATGGGTATCTAAGCAATAAAAAATAAAAATAAAAAAGGCATGAAATAAAATGAAATGAAATGTGATGAGATAATATGGGAGCACGTAATGATTTATATTTTATATAAAAAAGTTATCATATAAATATAGTTTTTCATATAAAAAAGGTTTTCATTAAAATTAAAATAAGACCGACCTAAAGGTCTTAGTTACCAGGTCATAAAATCCCTTAAAAAATCATTTCGTGCGCAGCGCGTTTCGCATTACGTTGTTTTTAATTTTTGGCTTTCGTTCGTTTTCGTAAACAACCTAACGCGCGATTTCTCGTAACAGGTTCCATTTTTATTTTAAAGCAACCTGTTGCTGCCACAGGTTTCGTAAAAAATTACTCATCTTTAGTAGGAAACAGCCTCAAAAATATCGTTTTTATTAAAATATCTCGAACAATAAACATAACCTAAAATGTAAACATTGTCTGATTTTACCAATTTGGCCATTGCTGGGAGACCTGAAAATTGGGCTCATGAAACCTTCTTAGGTATTGTAACTTATGCCCAAATTCTAGCACTGTAACGCCAGGCCCAAGTTTGTATGGATTTCGGGTTTGTCCTTTAAATTGTCCATGGTTCATATTGAAATCTTTCTTATATTGGGGGAAACGTTACTATTTCTTCTATAAAAAAAAAGTTGCATTAACAAACTAGATGAGGACGCTGCTACCGTGAACGAAAATTTATATTATTTGAATACAATTAGCTAAAATAGAATTGGAAGACCATTTTATAATTCTATAAACGTTTCTAAAGATTTCCAAATTTGGAATACCGTGGTATTCGCAGTCTGAAAAAAATTTACAAATTTTTATTTACTCTTTTTCATCTCTTCGGGGTATTGTAAGTTCTTATATTAATATAACTTTCTTTTGTCACTTGGCAGAACCAAACTTCAGGTGGCCGCACGAACGATTTTTTATGAAATTAAAAAAAAGGACTTTTCAAATTATTGCGGGAACAAACTCACAGGCGTCTTCGTTATATTGAGTCACAAAATTTGTTTATTAAAAAAAGGTAACAGCCCCGGATCAGGGGTTTGAGAATATTTGATTTTTACTGGTGCTTTGTGATTAATTTTATTTTCTTTCGTTATTTTATGCCTTTATTGTCATGAAGCTTCAATACGGCGCTGGTGACCTTAGGCAGCTTTACACTAGAAGCATTTGTTGGTGAACCAAAAAATATAAACAAATATATGACCTTAAACTAAAAATGTCCAAAGATCCCGATGAGCCGAAAGACCTAAAATAAATAAAAATAACAGTCACAACATTTGAATATCCAAACTCTTGTTCACTTACATCAAAACATTTCAGTTAAACCGAGCACTACAGGAGCTTACCGAGCTTTAGAAACTTTCGCCGAAAGCTCCATTCAAAGTACCGCGGGGTAACTTAAATTCACCTGTCGAATGCTATCGTGTTAAGTTGAATAGGTTTAACTCGTGAACTCGAATTCCGGTGTTCAATTGAGCACATTGAATTAAGCGTCGTCCTGTGGTGTTACAGAATTGTGTTGAATTATATAATATGACCAGCTTTACCTCGCGGCTTCTCCCGCAGTATTGTCTAAATCAAAGTAATGAAATGAGCAACGATCTCACACCCTTTTTATTTTTATTTTTTATTTTTTCGGGCTGGGGGCCGAACCTCCTACGATGTCCCCGCGCCTAGGGGGCGCACGGGGTACGTGGGGCTTGACGATCTGCAAGGTGTTGGGAGCAGACCACGGGCCCAAAGAATTTTAGCGCCCACCCACTAAACGACTCCCCTGCACTCTTCGCCCAAGCGTTCGATCCCCTCCGAGGTCAGAACCCAGATGAGGTAAGGGGGTTACCGCGGTCAACACTACAACCAGACAGCGCAGCTCACCCCAAGGACGCCTGGCCGACGGAGCCTTTAAAGCGAATCGAAGGCTCTGAAACGTCGGCCGTCTCGGTACGGCCGCCCGTCAGACCGCTCAGACGGTGCCGCTGGTGTCCCGGAATACCCCGCTAGACCAGAACCAGCCTGCCGGGTCGGGACGCGATACACCGCCAACCGATCGCTCTTTTGTATCTCCTTGGCAGCGCGCTAGAGTGATGGTAGCGCGCCATGCGGCCTTTACCCCCTCAGGTCGCCCCTTGACCTTCACCGGGGGGAAGCCGCCATCTACAAGGGCATATTCCCTCCTCCGGCCCCCGGCTCGACGGCGACGGATCAGTGCGGAAAGGGAAGAATACTCCCTCTCTCGTTCCGCCGCCTCCTTCTGCGAGATGGTGGACTCGCAGAAGTCGAGCATCGCCTTCCAGGACGCGTCGCTGCCGAGCATCGTAGCCACGACACGCGGCAGCGAGAGGTCCTCTCCTATGGACGATCTCAAACCCTGACCGCTGAACTATAAACGCAAATCGGTATACTAAATGTACAGAAATGAAATATATATTTTAGAATATTGTCGTCCATAATTATTATAAAATATTTTTTTTGTGTATCTCAGGAATGTGGACAAATGTAGCTAAAATAATAATGTAATTTGTTATGATAGTTCTATCTTGTCCACATTCCTGAGATACACAAAAAAAAAAAATTTAGATAGATTAAGCATTCATGAATTTCAGTAAACTTTTCAAGGCGTGCTCCCACTATATCAGTTTACTGGAGTAACTGTAGGACGACAAACAGATGAAGCCACCTGACAAGCAAAAGATTCTATAAATGATTACTGCTATTCGTCATATGTATTCGTCAAAAAAGTAGCTAATGAACTGTAGTCAATAATTTCCCTACGCCGCGCCGTACACCGCCCTCGCTGGCAAACATCTTTTTTACCAAACGAGCGCCATGACTAAGACAAACGATGGAAGTGCCCTTGGTGCCCTAATTTGCGGCATTCGGCACTCCCTGGAAATAAAGCCAGCCGTTTCTAGTCTGTTTATTATAGGCAAAGTATGAAGTTCTTTATATAGTTTGAATATCGGGGGTTTTCATTGTATTTCATTTCATTATATACGCAAATATTTTCTTGGGAGATGAAGTTACTACTCAACTGATGGAATGGTGGCAGGAGATAGGATATACCTCATGTGATAGTCGCTGATGACCACGAGATATACATAAATAAAAAACTGCATCGATTGATCATCTGACAAACCGGTAAGCATGATTGCTTCATGGCAGTAATAATATGCATAGTCTTGCCCTACCGTAATTAATATACATTTTTTAAATATTATTGAAAACTTTATATGATTCGCGTAATAAAAACCTAGTTCTTTAGGTCAAATGTAACCGGTGGAAAGGCACACAAGAACATAAAATATTGATGTAACTGCATAAGCACCTTTTCCGTAACCCCACCGTAAAGTTTTAAAATTAAGTTGTGATTTTTCTTGAATAAGCAAAACCACAATATGTTTTATTTTTGACTTGATTTACATTGTAATAACCGACGACTGTCTGATGTCCACTCTCCCTGGAAACGGAGCAAACAAGACAATTAATCAATATCAGCTACTAGGTAGCAGAAAAACAAAATGACGATATCAGATTAAAAGCCAGGGATAAAGAGCGGGCATATTGTTGAGCTGCGCATTAAAAAGCGCTTTGTCGTTTCACGGAAAAGCGCTGTATTATAAAACCCACAGTTGCTTTTTAGCGGATCGCGATAATTATATCTCTAGGCATTTCGAAACGTATTTGTTGTGTAGTCTTTTTATTGTAGTCTTTCCAAACCAGGTCACTGTCCCTATTGCTGTAACTATTGCTAATATATGAAGCGATTTTTTGAGACTACTCGCAAACCATCTGTAGAAATTTGATGATAACAAAACAGAAATATTTCCTAAAGCGCTAACAATAAATTTACCAGTTTTGTTTTCATCACATTTGTATGAATAGCTTATGAACACATACCTAGCAGATAAATATACAAATATTAATGTTCATATAAAAATAGGTATGATAGTTACAGAGCGCATAGTTATCAGTACTTCAATTCCTCTAGCCACATTGAGAAGTCCCGACAAGTTTATGAGTGCTTCATCTCAAAAGTAGTCAGGATTTGTGCTACATAAATAGAAAATCATCCAGGTCGGGATTTATGGTAATAAAATATCATGACTTTTAACAATATTTTAACAATGAATTTTTACACTTGTAAAGAGCCGTGATAAATGTGATGACGTTAAAAAGCCTCGCGCTAATACGTTTCCTGACCAAGTACCAATATAGATAATTTGATTATTTATTAAAACTTACACTTTTCACTATGACTTGTACTTTAAAAGAAACATTATTTATATTAAGATTAAGCTGCAAAACCATGCTGTGCCAAAATATACGATCTTAATGCAGTATGATATGTTCTGGACAAGATACACCAAATTTATTGAGCAAAAACGGGATGCTACATACTTAATGCAAGCAAAAACATTTCCTGAAAACTGATGAAACGAATGATCTAATGAATTTCAGCTTCTTTGCAACTATGGTATCTTCTTCTCTTACCCCTTTTTTTGTAACAGCAGACAGACCAGTATGCTACCAATATAATGTGGAGCGATTAGCGATGCTCATGGACATTGATAGTGTCAGGAGAATAGCTGAACCGCTGACTGCTGCTTAGGATTTTTCAAACCACATTTGACATAAGTCATGTTTTGGCAAAATATATTATGGAGGGGAGTACAGAGCCAGATGGTAGTATGGTATGGTATGAAACGCAGTGTTTCCAGGTAATAAGGAAGAACTCTGCTCTAGCGGGGTGCAATGTGATGGTAAAATCCATCGAGTACTTCCCATGGAACATACGATACTAAACACAAACAGAGTCCCTTTGTAGATCCATAGGTTCCAAATAAGCCGCGATAATGGGATTTTCGATAATGCGATCGCCCCGTTTTATGGATTCAAATGAATATCTAACACAGTAAAAATATTGGAAAGAGGATTTTATCATGTTTTTTATTCATTTCATTTTTATTAATTATCCTCAAAGAAAACGTAACCCATTTAAAAAAAAAAAAACGTTGTAAAATATTAAAACATGGAACACAGTAAATCTCCGCAAACAAGCGTTTTCCGATATATATCCGATCTTCGTCTGCCGGTGATGAATGGTTCGCATTTTTCCATTTCCCTTGATTGGTTTCGAGGATGCTAGCGACACAAGATTCCTATTATACAGAAAAAGCTATAATGGCCATTTCTATCAACAATTTTTTAAACTTCTTCTATTAGACTTTCGAACCACTTCGACGAAGCCATCAGCACAAATCTAGGGCACGACTATAAACGATGTACTTCAACATTCAAATGTTTATTGTAAAGCAGTTACATTTTCATTGTCGACAGCCTAAAACGCTTTATCAGTAGGTTCTGTATTCTGGGCTTTTATTTCTGGTTTTAACTATAACCATCAAATCAGGCGTCACTCATTTTATTTTTAGTTAAATAAATCCATTAATTTAATCCGTTCTGGCTTGTAGTAGAACCTCTACAAAATGAGGCATTAGCATAACGCCTTTGCTATTTTCATCGCAAAATCGAATTGCGGCTTTCGATGTATTTTTGTCCTGTGTTAATCACTGGGGATATCGATTCAAACTTGTAACTGTTTCTAACATCAGATCTTCGTGTGCATGCAAAACTAACATGAAAATGCTGTCGTCAATAATGGACATTCTCCAACAAAAGCTTTGGAGCTACGCCCTCATAACTTTCTGGAAAATAACACTCAACCATTCGTTACCCATCAAAGTCATAAAACCTTTCCGATAAGATCTGTTTACACCCCACCGAGCCTCGTTAGACTTGCATCAGTATAAAAGCTTTCATAAACTTGTCGATGTAGTTATATGTACATAGGACGATGTAGATATTTCCGGTATTAATGTCAAATCTTATGCTCTACTTATTTTACACTAATAGGCCACACGAATACTTTGCCATGGTAATAACACGTCAGGCGATTAATCTTGTCGCGTAGTATCGTAAAACGAGATAAATAAATAAACTTATCCATCCCCTTTATTGGACGTAAAGGGATACAGTTTTATTGTTATCTCTAACGGTACATTTTGATCCTAACTGTTGTGTATTTTATCTTCGGTTGTTCAATGTCGTTAGAATTTATGTTCTCAATAATATTTGCTATGGTCTTTGTTTGAAGTGATACGAGGTTTACCGCCAACTGTATTTACATTTACCGTGTAGCTGCTGTTTCGAAGAGAGTCTGGTCATTTGAAGTTAAAATTTTCGATGAATTAGAAATAAAATGACAAATAGCATATGCCACATACTTATTAAAGCAATATAGATTAATATGTCTAATAATAATAATAATGATTCATTTATTTGTATAGAATGCAGATACAAGTATGGTCGTAGTATAAAATATATTCAATCCCACTACAGTCTGCCTGTTGGCATACAAATTTGAAGGAGAAACTTACAGCTAATTTAAACTAGGTATTAAGATAAATTTAAGAATGAGATCACAAAAAGTTTATTATAAAAATTGAGATCTTAATAAGGAGAGTGCTACAATTCATTATTTAGGAAATCAGTAACAGAGTAATAACACTTCTTTAATAACAGCGAAGACAGGAGTTGTTTAAATTTTCTTAAGGGCTGATACTTTATACTATTCGGCAATTTGTTGAATATAATAGGAGCCATACCAATAACTAGATTTATATATCTATTAGCTTGGTCTAGCCAGCTATATTGAGCTTCAAAGTAGAATACATGAATACTTCGCATGATTAACTTGTTTTCTGATCCAATGGAAAGATCTAAATAGCAATACATACAACATATCCATTTGTTAATTAAACTCTTATCGCTAATTGTAATCTACTCTAGACAAACGTTCATGAAAACTATTCACAATGATAGCGGTGACATTCAACTAACGTATTCATTAGTTCCATATCAGACATGAAATAGGTATGCTCGAAAATTGAAGCTTTCACTCATATCTATATATTAATACGTGAAGCAAAAACTTTGTATCCCTTTTTACGAAAATTGCGCGGACGGAGGAGTATGAAATTTTCTACACCTATAAAGAATACAGAGAAGAAGTGCACAATGCTAATATTTTTTTTAAATAATGCATAAAAGATACATTAAATCAATAAAGAAAACATTACACACACTACATACCATGTATTTGACGCACACACGCATGCATACTATTTATTGTCAAACTTTTGTTCTTGACATCTGTTGTCAAATTGAGAATAGATTAAATATTGTTCGTCTTTGTTAATATTTTTTATAGTGTAGTCTTGGCGAAATTTGTGAATATAGAAGTATAAAATACAATCATAATAGTGTACAAACTTACAATTACAATTAATTTTATAGTCGAATTTCGACTACTGCGGGGCCACTAGTCGTACTTAATTGTGATTAAAATTCTATAAAAATAAAATATTAAATGTTTACGTTCCCGAATCAGGCATTTCAAACAATACACTAATATGATCACGGAAGATTAAACATACTTTATTTAATTGTCAAATTAAGTGTGAAGTATTTTAGATGAGGTTTATTGTAATGACAGTGTTTTGGGAGCTTCGTTGTTACTGTAATTCTATTTTCTAAGTTTGTAGAGTAAACGAAACAAAAAAAGTTAATTTGGGAATAGCGCTTTTTCCTCTTACTACGAAATTACAGAACAACATCGATAGCACATCTGCCGCATACAACCGATTTAGCGGAAGAATTATAGCAGAATAATACTGTGTAATAGAAGCCTATATTGGTGGTAGGACCTCTTGTGAGTCGGCGCGGGTAGGTACCACCGCCCTGCCTATTTCTGCCGTGAAGCAGTAATGCGTTTCGGTTTGAAGGGTGGGGCAGCCGTTGTAACTATACTGAGATCTTAGAACTTATATCTCAAGGTGAGTGGCGTATTTACGTTGTAGATGTCTATGGGCTCCAGTAACCACTTAACACCAGGTGGGCTGTAAGCTCGTCCACCCACCTAAGCAATAAAAAAAAAAATTAAAAAATGTGTCGCCACCGCAATGTCTATGTTTGAAGAAGTCGTATCAATTATACAGTTCAAGTACTAACCGAATCTGCATAGAGCTAATTTATCAATTGTCAGACAAAAGTGAATTACGAAAAATTACGTTTCGATTTTATTTTTTCAGCCAGATTATAATTCAATTTACCTGATGGATAACTTTTGTCTGTTGATTGAAAAATTGGCCCCGAAATTATTCAATGGAAAGTTATATTAAATTATGCAATTAACATCTGATCTACATACTTTTGAGGGTTTTCTTTAACCAAATTTGTATAGAAATACTAGCGGCACGCTCCGGCTCCGCTCAGGTCGTTAAAAAAAATTTCAATTATACGACGTTATTTTATTTTTTTAAATAAAAGAACACTTATTGCGGCATAACTATAATAGTTAGACATATGCTGTCGCGACTCTTTTTGTAAATAATAATGTGTGTTCTACAAAGTCGTAGTACATTATTTTATTCTATCATCAATAGTTTTTGCAGGGCACTCGACGTAAAGAATATTTTAGGTAATTTTTACACCCTGGCTTATTGGAGTTTTAGTAAGGATCCCATTTTTTTTAAATAAGATGATAGCCTATGTCACTCGGGAATAGTGTAGCTTCCAAACAGTGAAAGAATTTTTCAAATCGGTTCAGTAGTTTCGGAGCCTATTCAATACAAACAAACAAACAAATCTTTCCTCTTTATAATATTATATTAGTATAGATAACGAATTACATTATAAGCGCTTAAAACGTTTCCTTATTATTTAGAAGCTTAAGTTTTCGTATAAAAGGGCTAAAGCTTCTCGAGGCACGTCTGACCCATCATTCCTCGCTCCAGGTGGAGCCAGCCAACGATCAATATTGAAACCCTTAAAGTCCATTCCATTCCTAACTAATTCGATTCGATTCCAGATACTGATCTCAAATTTATTTCTCTAGTTTTTCCTGACGAACGAGCTTAGGCCGTAACTTATCTTAAAGGGGTTAACCAGGGTCCATGACGTCACAACGTGAGTGTCGCCACTTTCATATACGGAGTCGAAACCTCAATAAAATTGTTGAATTTTAAACCTTTCCCCCCTCCAAATAGGAGCGTATAGTTGCTTCTCTGGAGAAGTAGGTCCGATATTGGTCTTTGGTTTTGGTCGATATTGGCTGCTCGTGGTACGCCCGGCTAATAATTTTTTTGTCGCCTTAAAATGCAGGCGAGCGTTGCTAGTTGTTAGTTAGTCTACTTGATGATGGGCGATACCAAGGGCATGGCTGAACCGCTGATTACCGCTAAAGTATAAATTTTCGGATTTATTCTTTTCTTATTTGTGGTTTTATTCCATCACCTTTTTTTTGTTGCTTAGATGGGTGGACGAGCTCACAGCCCACCTGGTATTGAGTGGTTACTGGAGCTCATAGACATCTACAACGTAAATGCGCCACCCACCTTGAGATATAAGATCTAAGGTCTCAAGTATGGTTACAGCGGCTGTCCCACCCGTTAAACTGAAACGCATTACTGCTTCACGGCAGAAATAGGCAGGGTGGTAGCTACCCGCGGGGACTCACAAGAGGTCCTACCACCAGTAGCCTACCACCATCTTAGAAGGACTTCTTAAGTTGGTACCTGCATACGGGATTTAAACCCCGTGTTATATATGTAAGCTTAGCATAACAATGATATGATGATAAATATCTATTACACTGTACATAATATAGTAAACTAAGCAGATTGATTTACAAAAATACGAATATTTCCGTTCTACCCACATTAAAGTAATAAAATTGATAATAAAATAGATAACATGAACGCTTGGAACCTGAGAGATCAAATATTGGCAGTAAGTACTTGTGTCTGTGAATAAATGTGATTTTATTCTTATATTATATCTCCGGCTCTCGTCATATTTGCTAGAAAAAGTATTAATATATACTCTGACTTTATTTACAACTAGCGACATTAAATTTTATTATTGATAGCTGAGTCCCGCGATGTTACCCACGGTTATTGTCGTACCGCGGGTGATGCCACGGGGCGAAGCTAGCCTAAAAAAGTTACCTAAGTTACTCTTTATATCATCTACCTATATATAGCTATCTATATAGCTACCTATCAGTGAAAGTCTCGTCAAATTCGGTCCAGCCGTTCCAGAGATTAGCCGGAACAAACAGACAGACAAACAAACAGACAGACAGACTGAGAGACAAAAGTTAAAAAAATATTTTGGTATATGTACTGTGGTATACATACTTGCACATTTAGTAAAAAGTGGTTATTTTATTATAACAAACAGACACTCCGATTTCATTTATATGTATAGATTATTAGTTTTTGCAAACAACAAACTGATCTGCAATCAATAACAATAAAAACATATAATTTTTGTTCTTTCCTTTGGTTTTGACGGCTTTTGAGACTGATGCTTGATGGTATTAGCCTAGTTAAACCACGCTGGTAGCTTAGTCTTATGGTTTTTATTTGTAACGACATAAGCGCCATATTGTCGTCTCGTTTCCGTTACAGATTCGCATAAAAACGGACATGGTGGCGCATTAGTTAGCGCTCATGAGTGTTGCGCAGAGGGTCGTGGGTTCGATTCCCACAAAGAACAAACTTTGTGTGATGGACAGGTTTTTTTCTCTTTGTCTAGGTATTTATTGTCTATTTTTGTATATTTTTAAACATATTTAAGTATGTTTATCAATCTCTGATACCCATGTTACATTCACAGTTCACACCATGCTACTAGATCAAATATACATTGACTGGTGGTAGGACCTCTTGTGAGTCCGCGCGGGTAGGTAACACCGCCCTGCCTATTTCTGCCGTGAAGCAGTAATGCGTTTCGGTCTGAAGGGCAGGGCAGCCGTTGTAACTATACTGAGATCTTAGAACTTATATCTCGAGGTGGGTGGCGCATTTACGTTGTGGATGTCTATGGGCTCCAGTAACCACTTAACACCAGGTGGGCTGTGAGCTCGTCCACCCATCTAAGCAATAAAAAATAAAAAAAAACAAAGGAATCCTAATTTGGGACTAATGAATCATTTTTTGGACACATCTCCCGGCTAGAAAATGACTCCCTAGAGCGCCTTGTCGTTCAGGGCAAAGTAGAAGACACCAGACCGCGTGGGAGGTTTGCCATGCGATGGACCGACCAAGTCAAATTGGCAGTTGGCGGTTGTTTGCATGAGTGTACCAGACTCACCACAAACCGGGAGAAGTGGAGTTTGCTCGTGAGGCGCATAGCATCTGCCCACAGCAATGATACCGAATGACGACCACGACGGCTCTGACAAAGTTTTTTTTATTGATGCATAAAACAAATTTAAATCATTACAGTACATTAAATATTAGCTAAATCATACAAGTAATACCTAAATTTACTGGTAGTGGACCTCTTGTGAGTTTCCGCGGGTAGGTACCACCGCCCTGCCAATTTCTGCCGTGAAGCAGTAATGCGTTTCGGTTTGAAGGGTGGGGCAGCCGTTGTAACTATACTGAGATCTTAGAACTTATATCTCAAGGTTGTTGGTGCATTTACGTTGTAGATGTCTATGGGCTCCAGTAACCACTTAACACCAGGTGGGCTGTGAGCTCGTCCACCCATCTAAGCAATAAAAAAAAAAATGCAATCTAAATGGTACGTGCACTCAGCAAGCCCGTATTAATTTACAAAGATTTGGCTATTGAAAATAAAAAATTACAAATAAAAATTAAAAATTACAAATTAAAATAAAATTATGAACTCCAGAAAAAAAAACAACACAAAAAAACGGTATCCACATACCGTTACAGACAAAAATACAACCAAACAAACATCATATTGAGAACTAGTCATTGTTAAATAGATCCTAAATAAATCCCTCACACATCTGACAAACCCCCTGAGTCTAGGTTCAAAGAAATCAAGATCACCGTGACCGAATTATTATTATTATTATAACATAACGCAATAGTGGTGAGCAGTGTGTACGTAGTGACTTTATTAAAAAAACATTGGCAGTCAGGTCAACGGCCAGAATAAGACTCTTCAGAATCTTTTTAGTATTGGCAGATCATTCGCGTAACAAACATAAAATATGCGCCCCACGAAACTCTTGATTACTTTATTGAAAGTCAATGACCTGATCAAGTTCAGAACTACAAAAACGTAGAACCAAATAGATCATTTGAATATCGAATATCTTCGAAAATTCCCGACAATTTGAATTGTGGAACGTTGCTCACTATCACGTACCGAATTCCAATTAAATTAATATCTTCAGCCGATAATTAGAATGGGCGTGAGATATCTTGAATACTGAATAGGAGAGTTATCTTAATTACATTAACTCTTAGACCCTTGTCTAGTTCTCGAACTGTCTAGTGATCTTCTAACCTTAAAACCATGTGTGATTAATGCCGTATAGCTTGTAGTGGACTTGAATGAGAGCCGCCATCTTGCTTTTTCTGTGACCATGATGGTGGCGTTTATTTCAACTTAAATGTCATCATCCAGGCACCTTCGAGCGTTTGGGCAAGTCTATGGGGACGCGACCAACAGAGCTGAATGTGGGTTGATATTAGTAGTAAATATCATTATATAAATAATACTTTTTAAAAAACTAACAAAATACGCTTTTATAGAAAATCCAACTAAAAAATAGAAAATAAATTTTAATAAATTCGAATTAAAAATAGTGAAGGAAAAAATGATTTTATGGTAAAAAAAGCGTGGAGTGCTTTTCAGGATATTATCAAACACTTCTACTCATATCTGTTAGTTGGATTTTCTTTAAAAGTGTATTTTGTTAGTTTTTTTAAATTATTAATTTATTTATTTTTTTAGTTGAATTTCATTTTTTTACATATATATATATTTTTTTTTTTTTTTTTTTTTATTGCCTTTGTAGGCAGACGAGCATACGGCCCACCTAATGGTAAGTGGTCACCGTCGCTCATGGACGTCAGCAATGCCAGGGGCAGAGCCAAGCCGCTGCCTACCATAAAGAACTCTCCGCAAGCCTCGTTTGAAGAAGGACATGTCATAGCGCTCGGAAAACACCGTGGAGGGGAGTTCATTCCAAAGCCGGATGGTACGTGGCAAAAAAGATCTTTGGAAACGCACTGTCGATGAACGCAGCGGTTCCAGATAATATGGATGAACTCTGCTCCGATGGCGGGAGGTGCGATGATAAAAAGGAGATGAGGGAATCATCTCGAATAATTCCTCAGAGCATTCCCCATGGACCATGCGGTATAAAACACAGAGAGAACCGAAGTCCCTCCGTAGACCCAGAGGTTCCAAGCGATCCGCGAGAGCAGGACTATCGACCATCCGAACAGCCCGTTTCTGTATGGAGTCAAATGGAAGTAGCCAAATAGAAGTAGTCAAATAGAAGAATAGTAGTAGCCAAATAGAAGTATAGTAGTAGTCAAATAGAAGTAGTTAGTATTTATTATTTAATATTAAATTGTCATCGGTCCTTAATAGGTATACCAAATTTCGAGTTAATCTGACGTTTTAAAGGGAGTCAAAATCATGTTCAAAGATTCCGCTACTTACTAACATAGATACGTCTGGAACTAATAAAAGCGTATTAAAAATCAGTATGTTTAGAGTTATCATAATTGCACTGATCCAAAAAAGCTTAACAGCTTAAAAAGTATTGACGGTACTAATTTTTTTGCAAATTCTTCGTTTTTTAGTATTTATTCACTCATCTGTCATGCTGAGGACGTCGATCCTTGGAATTATTGTATCTGTATTAAATTTTCGCCACCAATAGAACTATCGAGCTGTTTGTGACGCGGGGAACGTATGCGGTTGCTATTGATTCAGAATATTGTTCCCTGACCTCGCTATCCTCAAAAACTGATTACTGATTCAGTTGTTTTTTTTTCAATAATAACGCATTCTTTAATTTTACTGAAATCTTAAGCCCATAAAAATTAATAGAAATTTCATGTTGCGGAAAATCTAATGCCGCTACAGTTTTTTTATACATATTATTCACTTCATGTTCCTCTTCGTAAACTGATTAAGAACAATGATTGTCAATTTTAGATATTAAAAATAGAAAATAAGATCATGTGCATGTATGACACCCACGATGAGGAAATTGTTTCGTAGCGAATTACTCTGATTTTCATGAACCTCAGACAAAATTACAATAATCACGCAGAAATAATAAAGGCAAGATTAAAGACTAAAGGTATTTTTAAAAATGAAGTCCGCATATTTGTTTGATGGTCGAGGATCCTAGGTATCAATCACCACCCTGCAAATATCAACCGTGAATTACAAACGTCTTCAAATTTCAAGAGCGACACAGCCGTTATATTGTCTAACTAGCGACCCGCCCTCGCTTCGCTTCGGAAACTGTAATTTAATATTGATTTCTCCACTATTTAATGGATGTTATTATATAAACCTTCCTCTTCAATCACTCTATCTATTAAAAAAACCGCATCAAAATCCGTCGCGTAGTTTTAAAGATTAAGCATACATAGGGATATAGGGACAGAGAAAGCGACTTTGTTTTATACTATGTAGTGATGCCAGAAAAATTCCACAGATCTAATACGGTAACTTTTTTAAAAGACTTATATACATAATATAATATTATTATATATGTAACATATTAAAAAAATGTGTGGTGTCGTGGGACACCGGATAGGAACGAAGCTCCTTATTATAAAAATATTAATTTTAAGTTCTATTCGAGGTATAAAGAAAATAATTATTCGGGTATACATTTTTTTTTATTGATAAATAGCGTCCCGCTCCGGCTTCGCTCGGGACTTTATCAAAATTTTCAAAATAAAAAATTATAATACACACACATTATCCCTTATATTTGCGTCAGGTCTCTAAAAATAGAAAATTATAAAGATAGCTTGAATTTTATTTTTTAAAAAAACTTTTATATTCGTTTAAATAATATTTGTTTTTATCTATTTTTATATTATTTTTATATTATTATTTTTCTAGTTTTCGTAAAAAGGTCATAGTTACAAAACAAAAGCCATTGAGTTTATTGAGTAAGAGCTTCCTTGTACTGGCTGAGCCCTTGCTTTGTCTGAGCCCTTGCTCGCCCACCTGTCCTTGTGAAACTGGAAAGGCCTCCGGGGCACCAGTAAACCCACAATTATAAAGAAGCTACCCTGTGAACGATATTTGACGTTGTTTTTATTTTCTAAATAAATTAACACTTATTGTGGCATAGCTATAATAGTCGGACATATGCTGTCGCCACATTTTTTGTAAATAATAATGTGTTCTACAAAGTTATAGTACATTATTTTATTCTATCATCAATAGTTTTCGCAGGGCACGCGATGTAAAGAATATTATAGGTGATTTTTTTACACCTTGGGTTACATTATTGGAGTTTTAGTAAGGATCCCTAACTTTTTTCAAAAACTATTATAGCCTATGTCACTCGGAAATACTGTAGCTCCTAAACAGTGAAAGAATTTTTCAAATCGGTTCAGTAGTTTGGAAGCCTATTCGAAACAAACAAACAAACAAATCTTTCCTCTTTATAATATTAGTATAGTTGTCTAATTAAGCCTGACCCACAAAAATTGCAATTGAGATGTGGTTGGTAACAACATTTACGTTGTAATATCTATCAGTTCTGCTAACCACTGAATAGGCAATGACCTCATTAATCTATCTATAAAATGCTTAAAAAACGGTACTCAACATTTTCTGGGATATTATTATAGAACACACAAAGCACAGGCCATTAATTTTAATATTGTGAGCTTACTTTTCAATTTATCTACTCTATCACGGCACCGCTCAATCTTTTCTCGGAACGTATTATAATGATTTGATCCCTCACGTAAATCAGGCGTGCCTACTAAAATGAAAATAATTTCACTTCGCCACGTTAATTAGTGTTGTCGGCTACACCTTCGTAACGACATGAAACGACCACTAATTATAATTAAAATGTACATGACACTTTGGTTTTAATATAGCTCAATGCCGTACTTGTAATATCTTCATTTTAAATCACAGCTATTTTCTTCGATTTTCGTAACTCACAGACATACAAACGTAATTATATATACATAACTACTATTTATAGTTGTATGTTCAAATTTCGAATAGTTCATTGTTTATGTGGTTTACATGTTTTACATATTAACAATCGATTCATATACAAATATACCGACAGAATAAATACATGATTAGGAACCAAGTAAAAAGTGGGTACATCTGATCACCGTATCAGAATTTGTACCTTATAAATAATAGACTTACGGAGACAATTACATTATACTTATCATCGGTTTATCTATATATTAATACTTGAAGCAAAAACTTTGTATCCCTTTTTACGAAAATTACACGGACGGAAGAGTATGAAATTTTCGACACTTATAGAGAATATAGAGAAGAAGTGCACAATACTATTTTTTTTTATTATGCATAAAAAATACATTAAATCAATAAAGAAAACATTACACACACTACCATGTATTTGACACACATACATACTCTTTATACTCTTTGCTTATTGCACTGAAGTATTGTCAAACTTTTGTTATTGCTTAAAGTTTGTAGTCAAATAGAAAATAGGTTAGTATTGTTTATCTTTAATATTACGAGTATTTGTAGTGTAGTCTTGGCCAAATTTGTAACAATAGGACCATAATAATGTTGAAACTTATAATTTCAATTAATTATAGTCGAATTTCGACTACTGCGGGACGTCTAGTGATAGGAAATGTACATAGGACACTGGATGGAATCATAATTAGAAGTAGCTATCGATGATGACCAATTGTCAAATAATCCAGTTGAATGATATCAAATGGGAGCTGGGAATACGAAAAGGATTTCTTAGAATTTTTTATTTCGCTTTAATATTCAGAACCGGAAAGACTTGCCTTCAAAGGATTGGTTGTGACAAAAAGAACGTAATTACTCAAGTAAGAGGTTCTGAATTCGGACGGGGCTACTAACCAATCCACTTCTGTTAGATGTTCATCATTTGATAGATAAGATTTTTTAAGGTTTAAGTCGCTGGACAAGCTCACGACCCGCCTGGTGTTAAGTGGTTACTGGAGCCCATAATCATCAACAATTATAAACCTAATTGAGGCATGAGTTCTAAGTCTTAGTATTATAGTACAACGTCTGCCCCACCTTTCAAACCGAAACGCATTACTGCTTCACGGCAGAAATAAGCAGGATGGTGGTACCTACCCGTGTAGACTCACAAGATGCCCTACCGCCAGTAATAATATTAGATTTAATTTTTTTGTCGATTTTTGTCCGAAATTAAAAGGAGTACTATCTATCAATTTAGTATTACTTTTATGTATTTCATTATATATGTACGTGTATGTATATTTTATGTATACGTTATTTATGTGTGTATGTATATAGTCTGATATATTACGTATTAGTGCTTTTTTATTTTTATTATTGTTATTGTGTATTGTATCAATAACTAAATTGATTAGATTGTATTCTTCTCCTCACTCATGTAAAGTTTTCCTTCGTTAAGAACGGTTAGCTGGTAGAAAACTCAATTGTTTAGTTAAGCTCGCCATTTTTATATCTTATCGCAATTACTGTAATATTAACTGTGTGTACAATAAAAAATAAAGAATCATTAATACTCATATTGTATTGGAAGTTGCGGCGTTTGTCGAAGCCTCAGGTATTATGAGGAATTTTTGGAGTACAATGACCGCCTTGAGGTTAAGATGATTTCATTTCTCATAAAACTGAAAATTTTATCTATGGACTCTTACTATAATTGGAACCTGTAATCTAATTCGAAATGTTCTTATTACTTATTCTAATTCAGCCTTCAACATGGCAAGCGTCTCAATAGAATTCAAATTGCCAACAATTACCCGGCAAACGCAATAATAAGAAAATGAATAGAACGCTGCCTCCAAAATGTTGTTACGTAGGCGAAAAATTCTAAGGAACGCCCAATCCACAATATCGCTCCAGTGTTACATTATGAGTTACCGAATGAACTTTTAATACATCAAACACACCCACACAAATACTTACACACTCAAACACGAGAATCTGAATCAGTTGGATTCAATAAAGGAATATTTTGGCAGCGAAGGTGTGCAGTGGCGAGCAACGATTTTCGGATAAACTTCAATAAAAATTATGTTTGTCTAATCAAAAAAAAGGGTGCGTGTAATTATGTACGCGCGTAAGAAGTTATACTTTATTTTTATTAAATTTATTTCTTTTTTTTTTTAATATTCAAATATTAAATAATTAATAATAAATATTTAACATTAATAATTTGATAATATTTAGTGTGAATTATATTAAATAATAATTTTGACATTTATATTACTAAAAAACGAATGCTAATAACACTTTTTTTTACGAGTGTACATGCGCGAAAGTTCACCTGCGGCTATATTCAGACTCGCCAAGTTACGTCGGTCGTATTGTAATGAACGATTTAGTGGGCAACTTCATTCTGTTAATGTTGTGTCACGGTGCGCGCGCATCGTAAAATTTCCCTCTCATCAATTTTTAATAACGCGCTTAAAGAAGTATAACTTCATAAAAATCGTTAAAACCGCAACGCTTGATCGCTTCGTGGCATTTACACAGACAATCCAATTGAGAGTTGGATCTTTTGTATTTTTTTTTATTGCTTAGATGGGTGGACGAGCTCACAGCCCACATTGCGTTAAGTGGTTACTGGAGTCCATAGATATTTACCACGTAAATTCGCCACCCACATTGAGATACAAGTTCTAAGGTCTCAGTATAGTTACAACGGCTGCCTTACCCTTCAATCCGAAACGCATTACTGCTTCACGACCGAAATAGGCAGGGCGGTGGTATCTACCCGCTCACAAGAGGTCCTACCACCAGTAATCAAGATGTCATATGTCTATGGGCTCCGGTAACCACTTACCACCAGGTGGAATCTGGGGCTGTTCACCCGTTCTTGCAATAAAATAAAATAAATTTGTAGGAGATTTAAAATCATCGCCCTTTTCTGCTGAGACATCTGTAAACGAGAACCCTCACCGAGTTTAAGCAAAGATATTGTAAAATACTTGTCGTATTTCAAGGACCCGCCCTGGCTTGGTCACTACAATACAAATTGCGATCGATTCTCAGCTCATTAAAACAGATTAATGAAAATCACCATAATATGGAAAACAGAATCTAATTTACAGCAATTACACCCATATGGATTCCAGGGAAATAATTAGTCTTCAATATTCAGTTGGTAGCGAGTAATACCAAAATTAATCGATTTGCGAGTAGGAAATTGCTTTAGCTAACAGTAAAGTTATTACCCGCACAGTCAGCTGTCGCCATACCATTGTCAACATAAACTGTATACACGCACAATTAGGTCTGATAAATCTAAATGCTAATGTTCGCTTAACAAAAACACGCCACGTACCATCCGGCTATGGAATGAGCTCCCCTCCACGGTGTTTCCTGAGCGCTATGACATGTCCTTCTTTAAAAGAGGCTTGTGGAGAGTAAGCGGTAGGCAGCGGCTTGGCTCTGCCCTTGGCATTGCTGAAGTCCATGGGCGACGGTAACCACTCACCATCAGGTGGGCCGTATGCTCGTCTGCCTACAAGGGCAATAAAAAAAAAAAGCTATTTTTGTTTAAAGCAAGCGAATTTCTGAAATAGAAATAGTACCTAAAGTTAATGGTTAGTGCATAAAGCTTCCTCATCGTGAATATGAAACCTATGGTCAAACAAAACCTCGGAATTCAAGACACTTTATTCTTTGCGCGAAGAAAGGAAAACGTATTTATGCGGAAGAATATTTTTCTAAATCAATGGATGCCAGAACATTGTTACAATTTCTACGAATAACACTTCAGCGGTTCATGAAGACGAAAACAATAAAGCAATCGAAAGATCGGAACTTTGCAAAAATGTAATTATATAAACGACTATAAATATAAAACGTGGTCGTCGTGGCCTAACGGATAAGACGTCCGGTGCATTCGTGTTGAAGCGATGCACCGGTGTTCGAATCCCGCAGGCGGGTACCAATTTTTCTAATGAAATACGTACTCAGCAAATGTTCACGATTGACTTCCACGGTGAAGGAATAACATCGTGTAATAAAAATGAAACCCGCAAAATTATAATAAAAAAAAAAAAAAAACGTAAACCTTAAAACACTTTTAAATGCTTTCAAGAAAATTCAATGGTTCCTAAATACAGATTTATGTACAGCAAAGAAATCAACGTATCGATCAGATCTAAAAGGCTTAGAAGGCAGACATATATAATTCGTCTGCAAGTCAATTCGCTTTACACACCCAATGTGACGTCAATATATTATGGGGTTGGGGTTGACCCAAGAATTTAAGATGTCGACAAAAAACCAAAACATTTTTTTCATAATAATATTTAAAGGGAATATTATGAGTCCCTACCTACCTACCATTCTGCCTCTCTCTACCGCGAAACAGTAAGCGCATTAAAGTTGGAACATCAGTTTTACAATATATTTGAAGAGGCAATCTCCTTCCCGTGATGGTCACGGGTCGACCTGAGGAAGTCAAGGCTGCGCCACATGCAACCGTCACTCCAGCCTTATGACACTACTAAACTAAAAAATATCCTTGGGGCCGCAGTCTACTCCCAACTGAGTTTCTCGCCGGATCTTCTCAGTGGGTCGCGATTCCGATCCGGTGGTAGATTCTGCGAAGCACGACTCTTGCTAGGGTTCGTGTTAGCATCGTCGTCAGGTTTGAGCCCCGTGAGCTCACCTACCAGTTACGGTTACGCTGGAATAGCCACTCCAGGCTATCAGCTTAGATAGGAATAAAAAAAAAAAAAACTAATTAAACAACAAAATGATCATGCTTATGATTTTAATTTAATTTGTTGTATGATTTTAAGTGCCAATAATGCTAGCTGCACAAATAATTACATAAGACACATTTATATCCCGTATGAAAATTAAGAATAGATATAAACTAATTTGTTAATAACAAAAACGATGTACACATGATTTAAAGAACACAGTAATTCACAAAGTTTTTTAAATAATAAATCATTTGTCGACGGTCACTTGGCCGCCAGTGTACAATCTTTGTGCCTCTCAGTGGCGTTTCCCTATCTTTTATCTGCTATTTCTATGTTAATGGAAATTTTCGTATTCATCTAACATCGAACAGTTTAGAAACGATTCACATACTTTTATTTTTGTGTTTATAAAAATATATTACTATTTTTGTACACAAATAACTTTTTTTATGGGCTCCGATAGCAACTTAATACCAGGTGGGCGTATAAGACGGATAAGTCTATAAATAGGTTATTAAAACGATAGCTGATGATCGAAACGATATCATTCTGTCTGTTCTAGTAAATTCTGCATAATTATGATTATTGTATCGCGTTACAGTTAGATAAATCGAAGATAATACTTATTTTTCTACAGCGTAGATTAGTAGACAAGCGTACAACCCAATTAGTATGAAGTGGTTAACCGATATAGAAATAGTAATAACCACATTACAAATAAAGTTTTGTTATTCTTATCGACAGGTGAAAGGGCTCCCGCTAATCCGGTATTAAGTTAGTATAGTATTAACCTATGTCCCATGCACCATTAATCATGAGTTATGGCTACCCTACCCCTCCAACTGGAACGCGTTACTGCTTGGCGACAGAAATAGGCAGGGTGGTGGTACCTACCCGGGCGGACTCACAAAAGGTCCTACCACGAGTACCAGAGGTCGAAGTATGAGTTTTATGGTATAGAAGCTTTACTGTATAAATAGGCAAGATGGTGTTACCTACTTTGACTGGTTTGCATTACGATTGGCGAAAACAGTACCCTGGGATAATACACAGAGGACGCATTCTCTGGTAAATGCCTCAGTCAGCTTTTACGACGCCCGCGGAAAGAGATGGGGTGGTCCTTTTCTATGCCTAGTGTATTGGTTTTCCAAGTATAAGACTTGTGAAACCACGGGGTGCGGCTGTTGACAAATTAATTGGTTTCCTAGGAAAAAATAAAAGAATGTTCTATTTCTTTTTATCTGGTTTGAATAGACTATACTTTTTTTAAGTCAAGTAATCTCTAAAAGCCTTTGAATCAAACGACATGAAAACAAAACCTTACAGCGGCTGCAATTTACATTTTTCTCTCGCCATATAGAAAAGCGGGCATTGAGACTAGCGCTGGGAAACTAAGTACAATCTAGGACACGATTTAAATACGCTAAAGATCACTGCATACACAAAATTACACATTTTGAGTGTTTATCTAAGGGATCATTGTAGTCTTATTTTTATTAATTAATTAAGTCTCTGAACTAATTATATTTTTATGTAGATAGCTAAAACGGCGGACGGCAGACAGAAGCGGTGTAAATCTGAAGACATAAGACGTTTATGTTTTTGTTGCATAGATTAAGAAAGACGTAATAAAAATGAAGTTTGTGTTAAGTCAACAACTGTTTCCCTGGCCCAATGTGAATAGAAAACCCCACAGGATGAAACCGGACTACAACGTAAAATCTTTTCTAAAAACGTTTTCTTTAACTACACAATTTACACCTTTATTTGGTTCAGTAAGTCTCACCTTATCAGCATCTCATCAATATTTCACACTACGCACCTCCACAATACATACGCTCCTGAATAATTCTAGTTGCAACCCTTCCCTACAAGCACCTCAAGATCGTAAGGGCTTCTATACATTGAGCATGTGATAGACAGGTTAGAGCTTGGATGAAACGTATCCTTTTATTGCTCTAATAAAACTTTTAACTACCTAACTGAAAAGCAAGCACTGATTACCGTTTTGAAGTACCTATTTGAAGTCCTGAAGATCGCGAACACACGTGACGTCTTTAGGCCAGCTTAAGATAAAAAAAGTGGCATCTTTTTTTACATTTTTTATTGCATACATGGGTGGTCGAGCTCATAGCCCATCTGGTGTTAAGTGGTTACTGGAGCTCATAGACATCTACAACATAAATGCCGCCACCCACTTTTAGATATAAGTTCTAAGATCTCAGTATAGTTACAACGGCTGCCCCACTCTTCAAACCGAAACGCATTACTGCTTCACGGCAGAATTAGGCAGGGCGGTGAGACCTACCCGTGCAGACTCATAAGAGGTCCAGACTCATAAGAGGTCCAGACTCATAAGAGGTCCAGACTCATAAGAGGTCCAGACTCATAAGAGGTCCTACCACCAATAATAGAAATAGCGACAGCAATAGAAATAGCATCTAGAAATAGAGAGATTTTCGAATTCACCTTTGCCTTTCATACTGGTAAATCGTTAAAGCGAAATAAATTATACAAAATTAGGGAAATACGGCAACGTTTTGCTGTCAGAGCTGAATACATGAAATTCATACATCGCACATTACATAACACGAACATTTAGTAGAGCGCAAACAACAACTGTACCAAGTTTTAATTGATTTGGATAAATACCAGTAAACGCTTAGAGTATGGACAAATAGACAGACCTAAATATATGTTTATAAATTAGATTCCCAGTATCCTTTCACTCTCTCGCCGACGTCCAACCTCTATCGAGGATCATAACCCAGACGGAGTAGGGGGCTACCGGTGGTCAACACTACTCAACATAGGCCAACACGCTCTAACCATCAAATTCATAAACACTTACTCTTCAAAAGGGAATCTAACCCGAAATTGAACATTATTGTATATCTTAGTGTGTGTTACACCTTACTTGACCTATTTCTCTCAAAAGGCACGTACTTAATATCAACAAAGACTTTACCTTCCTTGTTCAGTTTACGATTCATATTATTTTATGTGATTGGATAGAAAAAAAGTTCATCAGTATGCAGTCAAGAGGGTAATACAAATTGACGCCAAAAAAAAAACCCATGCATCAGCCCGCTGAGTTTCTTGCCGAATCTTCCGGTAGTAGATCCATTCGCCACGCAACTGTTCTCGAGTTGCTAGGTCTCCTTCGGAGGCGTTCGGGCAGCTGTTAGCTAATCCAGGTAGGTGTCCTGGCTGAATTTTTTTGCTCGCTCACCTGTCCTGGTGAAACTGGAAAGGCCTATCAATCTAGTGCACTTCACACTTGCAACTGAAGTGCGAACTATTGGCCGTTTCGATCTTGAAAGAGCTGGTACAACAACAGAGTTGTCTAAAACATCAGGAGCACCACCTTAGTGGCGTGACCAGCCGCCGACCGTGATTACTGGTGTAGAGTCATCGATTCGCTTCGCCCACTCCGCTGGTCAGACTTCCTTAAGTTGAACCGCGCGTCTGGTGACCTGGTGGTGCAGTGACCGTAGTTAGCCTTCCTGTCGGTCCCGGATGTCTCTAATATGGATGGGATGGCCGAATGAGATTACAGGGAAGTAGTTGGCTACGACAATCATACGTATACCACGCGTCACTCAGAGATCTCGTGCAAAGATTCGGCCCCAGACAAAAAAATCCTTGATCTTTACCTCTTATTTTTTTTTCCTTTGGGTTTGTGCACCAAGCAAAGATAAATTAGAAACCGCAGCAGGTGGTTATGAAGTTCTTTAGAAAAAAATAAGTCTGTTTAGTTTTATTTCATTTTCTTCATGAAAACTACGATTTACCACAACATTGTCTCAAAATGCATTTAAAATTCAAAGCTCAAAGACTTATTTTTAAACAGCAAAGGAGAGCATCGTTTTTGAGTGAAAAGATTTTAAATGAATTCTGTTTGTGGTGCAGTGTATAAGACTTCTTTATTTTATATAAGAAATAATACCACCATTAACTTCATTGCAATGCTCTGTTACATGTTTGAAGTTTTAAAATTATTATTACATTTATTTCTTCGTTTGTTTAAATTTCTAAATCCGCTTTTCTTTAGAGTCATAAAGTAATTTCTGTTAGATAAATGCTTACTGTTTTGTTTTTCCCGGTGCGAATCTCTAAATCTTAATCCCAATTACCACAAGTACTACAGAGCATCACTTGAAAACGGCTCCATCGATTTGGCAGATTGTATTCCTAATTAACAAGACAGAGTTTGCGTAAAAATTTTTATAGAAAAATCTGTTCAGGAATATTCCTTTGGGAAAGATGGCGTGTCAAATCGCTTTAAGCTCACGATTCAAATGCTTGTTGTTTTAAACTTGTATATGTGCAAATTTATCTGGTAAATGTTAGCGCTATTCATGCTTTTGCGGGGTTACGTACATTCTATTATAACTTAAGTTTTATAAATTTTATTCCCTTTTAGTCTTGATAAAGGAAGGCCAATGTCGAATTATGTTGGATTGACAAAATGAAATATTTTTCAATTTAAAGCTTATCAGCTTGCACACTATTTGCTAAAAATAAATAGGATTGTCTGTTAGTTTATATAAAAACCTCTCACTCGCACAGTTTCGCCTACGTCACATAAAATAGATAGAGAAGGCTTAGAAAGAATGAGGGAAGATCCCCCCATGAAAGCACGCAATGTACTTCCTTGAAATGCAAATGATCATTCCTTTGCGGAGATGTTTTAAAACTCTTATATCTCCTAAAATGTACATATAAAATCATTGAAACCAAATTATGCAAGGGCAAATTTGTTAGAAATAAAATACTCGTGATAAATAAGGTATTTATCTAGGGTTTCATTCATAAAAACTCCTTCGCAAAGAGTGCATTATTTTAGAATAAGTTTGAGCACCATTAAAAAGGTTATAGTGAGTATACCTCTTTTTAAATTTTTAAGAGGAACAATTCAGTCATTCATCATTGTTGTGTAACTTTAACGGTTTACGCAGTACATGCAATTGAAGCTCTTAAAAGGAATTTTTTTTTTCGTTTTTACCACATTTTTCCTTGATCCCCCGCTCTTATTAATTAATCATAGCACAATGTTATTATATAGCCTATAGTCTTCCTCGATAAATGGGCTATTCAACAATAAAATATTGTTTCAATTCGAACTAGTAGCTCTAAAGCTTAACGCGTTGTCAAACATACAAACCAACAAACTCTTCAGTTTTTTTTTAAATATTAGTGTAGGTAAAAGCATAGTAATATGTTGAATAGATTATATTCTATAAATAAAAACTACAACTATTGTCTGTAGTTGTTCCATGAAGTCCCTTGTCGAAAGCTCATCTATTAGAATAGAATATGTTTATTTAGATAGTTCAAAAAAGTATTTTTGGTCCTGAAAGTTACAAAAAAGGCGTTACCCTGCGCGTATCACAACTTTATTAAACATATTAAAGAAATAATTTAAAAAGGCTAACTGTCTATTATAGCTTAGTGTATTTTACAAACAATATTTTTGACTGGCTTAACAAACTTCAATAAGTTTTCACACCCTAATATCTAATGTATTAAGAAGTCAGTTTTTGAGAGGCAAGTTATAGCTTCTGTCAATTCCTAAACGTATAAAAAAAAAAGCTAAAAAAAAGCTGCAGAATACGTATTACGTATTCTGCAGCTTTTCTTTCTATCGGCTCAGTGAAATTTCCGTAAAATCTCGTCTTCGTTCCATAAATTAGCATACGCTTTCATTTTATTATCGTATTTTGTACTTACTTTTATGTTATCTTGAAACCGATTCATTAGTTTTTATTGCGTGTGTTCCATATGAGCGAAAGGTCTTATTCCCAATGCGTTCTGCACTGGTATATAGTTTATTTAGACTTGATACTTGTAAATATTATCAGAATGTAAAGATTTATGGCAGGCAGCGGCTTGGCTCTGCCTCTGACATTGCTGAAGTCCATGGGAAACGGTAACCGCTTACGATCAGGAGGGCTGTATGCTCGTCTTCCTACAAAGGCAATCAAAAAAATAATACATTGACCTTTTTTCCTTCCAATATACCACCCAACAAAGCGTAAAAAAAAAATCGAAACAGAACTAATTTTGCGTTTCGACCTCAGGCTTATAGGCTAATTAGGGTTCTTGACTACTGTGTATTACTCTAACATCTTCATACTGAATATGATGTATGTGATCCGCTTGATACATATTAAACTGAACTCACAAGTCCATCTAAGCCAGTCTTCAACAATAGCAGCATTAGTAAAATCAGCAGCGACATTACCCTATTATGTACCGCAGTGACGAACAAGTCTTGTACTGAAAATTTTGCCCCCGGATATCAAATCAAATTAAATCAAATCATTAAATCAAAGTACATAAACATAACGAAACAAACACAAATGAAAGTACATACTTGTTGAACGTCAAAAAGAACTACCGCCAATTCACAAAAACTACCCTCCGTCCTGAGAAGAACTGACAAGAAACTCAGCGATCATGTATTTTTATATGTGCAACAGAATGTTTGGAAGTCATGTAATTTTTTTATTTTTTATTGCTTAGATGGGCGGACGAGCTCACAGCCCACTTGGTGTTAAGTGGTTACTGGAGCCCATAGACATCCACAACGTAAATGCGCCACCCACCTTGAGATATAAGTTCTAAGGTCTCAGTATAGTTACAACGGCTGCCCCACCCATCAAACCGAAACGCGTTACTGCTTCACGGCAGGAATAGGCAGGGCGGTGGTACCCACCCGCGCGGACTCACAAGAGGTCCTACCACCAGTAATACTGTCTAAACTATTAAGCTCGATAAGTAAACACTACAATTTGAAAAAAATGTATCACAAAATACAAGAAGACAGCAATTTTAAAATTGAAAATTCGATGCTGGTTTAGTGATTCCTTGTTCACAAATATTCTCTAAAATTTAATAAAGTACAAGCTATTTTGAAAGGGCTCCTACCTTTCCCGTACACGAACGGGTCTGGTTATCTATTATGTAAGGGCACAGTGAAGGAAAATTTGCTAACCTTGGAATTGAAGCACATAAGGTAACAACTTTTCCATGCATAATTTTTGAAAATATGTATAAATTACAACTTGAGATAACATCTTCGCGTTTAGTGTTCGGTGTCCTACAATCAGTCACAATCCCATACCTGATCCTGTGGACCGAATGGTAAACAGTCGACGTCGCCCAAAACACGTCATTTCGGATCTTCCCGATCCATTAACGGTGCTTCGAGGTACCTCAAGCACCGGCCACCGTCGACGAGTAAATTAACCTATAGACACAGCCCACTGAGTTTCTCGTCGGATCTTCTCAGTGGCTCGCGTTTCCGATCTGGTGGTAGATTCTGCGAAGCACTGCTCTTGCTAGGGCCAGTGTTACCAATGCTCCCGGTTTGAGCTCTGTGAACTCACCTACATGTCGAGGAGAAGCTAAAATAGCCTCTCAAGGCTCTCAGTATAGGTAGGAAAAAAAATCGCAACCAGTGGAATTGCGGGCCGTATACCTCCGATATGTACTCCGATTCGTAGTCATCGTGGCCTAACGGATAAGACGTCCGGTGCATTCGTGTTGAAGCGATGCACCGGTGTTCGAATCCCACAGGCGGGTACCAATTTCTCTAATGAAATACGTACTCAACAAATGTTCACGATTGACTTCCACGGTGAAGGAATAACATTATATAATAAAAATGAAACCCGCAAAATGATAATTTGCGTAATTACTGGTGGTAGGACCTTTTGTGAGTCAGCGCGGGTGGGTACCACCACCCTGCCTATTTCTGCCGTGAAGCAGTAATGCGTTTCGATTTGAAGGGTGGGGCAGCCGTTGTAACTATACTTGAGACCTTAGAACTTGTATCTCAAGATGGGTGGCGCATTTACGTTGTGGATGTCTATGGGCTCCAGTAACCACCTGACACCAGATGGGCTGTGAGCTCGCCCACCTATCTAAGCAATAAAAAAAAAAAGATAGCGACAACCTAAAGTAAATTTAGTCATTTCAATAAAAAGCCTCGAAACTAATATAAACCACAGGCATTGTATGTCCTGCAAGCACTGAGGGGTAAAATTGGGATCTCAACTCCCCCCTCTTCTCCGAACGCATGCTTGCTTAGTTGCAGAAATGGGTATCATAAAGTATACCAGACAAAGTATACCAGAAAAGGTTCAGCAACTGACACAGAATTGTAACCTAAAATGAACGTTTTGTTTTTTATGATCGAAGTAACGTTTTGACGCTGCCTTCGTGTGTTTTCGGTACGATTCAAGGCCCAGGTCGTCGTGTAAGTCGACGTTCCTCACAACACCACGAAGCTCTGACAGCTATCATGCAATATGCAAGTTTTGTAAAATGTCACCTTGTTCCAAAGGGACATTTTACTCCGCTCACACTCTTCGCGATGTTTTAGCAGAAGAGATTCTATAATACAAAATTTTGTTTACCGCGCCTCGCCATGACTGGCCCAAATCTCATAATAGATATAACAGATCTATTGAAGCAGAAACGACATCGCTCAATGATATATTTACCGAACTCCGCTGGTCGAGTCGCCGCCCTAAATATATTTGTTGGAGTCCCTTTGAATTTATTTTTCACAAACGAAACTACTAGTAAATCTGTTTATTTTTCTAAACTTGGCTTGTTTTCTTTGAAGTCAATCGTTATGAGTAAATTGACTCTTTCCCGTGTTAATCATATTGTTATAGTTTTACCTTTAAGACTGACAGAAAAACAGGCATTTTAAACCAAGTCAATCCATTCCACCCATGCCATTAACAGTCATGTTGTCTGAAATTACCTCACACAGGGCATATAGTTAACTTGCATAAGTCTCCAATATAATATTAGCAATTGTTATGCTATTGTGAAGGAGCTGTTAAAAATATAATTGAAACTTCAATATCATGTCTCAATGTGGGTATTAAACACCATATTTTGAGGTCTATGAACTCTTCAACAGCAAGTAACTTCATTCGGTAGACAGCAGCTTGGCTCTGCCCCTGGCATTGCTGAAGTCCATGGGCGACGGTACCCACTCACCATCAGGTGGGCCGTATGCTTGTCTGCCTAAAAGAGCAATAAAAAAAATATCCTTCATTCTTTTTATTTTTTATTTATTGCTTAGCTGTGTGGACGAGCTCACAGCCCACCTGATGTTAAGTGGTTACTGGAGCCCATAGACATCTACAACGTAAATGCGCCACACACCTTGAGATATAGTTCTAAGGTCTCAGTATAGTCACAACGGCTGCCCCACCCTTCAAACCGAAACGCATTACTGCTTCACGGCGGAAATAGGCGGGGCGGTGGTACCTACCCGTGCGGACTCACAAGAGGTCCTACCACCAGTAATTACGCAAATTATAATTTTGCGGGTTTCATTTTTATTACACGATGTTATTCCTTTACCGTGGAAGTCAATCGTGAACATTTGTTAAGTACGTATTTCATTAGAAAAATTGGTACCCGCCTGCGGGATTCGAACACCGGTGCATCGCTTCAACACGAATGCACCGGACGTCTTATCCGTTAGGCCACGACGACCACAAAAATTAATTCAAAATAAGTTTCAAATATGGTTCAAAGGGTTTTCGCGTTTGGTCTGTATTATGCTAAAACTGTAAAATCCTCTAGGTTACAACAGCGCATTAATATTTCTAAAATGTGTAAAATAATAGTCCGAAAATATTTTAGCCAACCTTCGTGGATAATTAAAACAAACACTTGCCTACGGTCGGGCAGTTTACCTTCAAATTAGACAGTAAAAAATTAAAAGGCAATTTAAATAATACCCACCGAATGTTTTATCTCTGTTTCGTCGCAAATTTGATATGAAAACATAAGGCAATTATGCGTTCTGACTTGAAGGGATAGCCTTTATTCTAATAATTGTGGCTTTGACCTCGTCTCGAGATGGGCTGTGGCATTAACATTGTAAAGTCGTCTTAGTCTCTTCTGACTCTGTTACTTTAACATCGATTGTGTCCCGTAACTAACTGACCCCGCAGACTTCGTAGTGCCTCAATCAATTAATAAAAGACCTAAACTTTTGTATAAAATAAACTTAAAACAAACAAAAGGAATTAGTCCGAAGGGGGACACATCAAAGCAAAAACAAAATTCTTATTTTTATTTAATTCCGAGCATTTTCATATTTAACTACCTTTTAAAGCTTCTCTGGACCTCCACAAATAATTCAAGACCAAAATTAGCCAAACCGGTCCAGCCGTTCTCGAGTTTTAGCGAGACTAACGAACAGCAATTCATTTTTATATATATAGATCCATAATGTACCCAAATTTTATAGTGAACACTAAACACCTTTAATTTAACGTCTACATTTGACTCGTATCAAAGACCCTGCACAAATGTTGTTAGTAAGGATGGAGATGAAACTTTAGTTCTTTATACTTGCTCTTTGGAAGACTTCGCACTTTGTACAGTATTTGTTTTAAGTTGGTCTTACCTTTAAACTTTTACGTGTCTCCTGTCTTTAATTAGTTTCCGCCTTATATAGGTACATTGGTTTCAACTTTCTTTACTATTTGTCTTTAAATTACGTTAACCAAACTTGAACGAAACTACGAGTATACTAAACAGACAATTCTTTCGATATATTATTATGTCAAGTACTTTTAATTGGTATTATTATTAAATTATTTTATTTGAGACAAAATATTAATCCGTATTAATGTTAGTAATAGTGATTTCTTAAAAATATGTTAGTGAGGACATAGTAACAAAAAAAATAACTACATACATACATATAATTACAATAGTTTACCATTACGAGTACATTTTGTGGACTTCTCTACAGTGATTGAGAAAAGGTCCATCTAATCTCGAGAATATCGTGGTAAGGACACTGTTGTATATAAAATTGTTCCTTCAGCTACTAACTTTCATTTTACAACCACATAAGGGCCTCAATTTTGATATTAAAAGTCAACGAAGTTAGTTGACTTCATAAATATCAAAATTCATAAATCATAATAATATATAATTTACGTTCATAAATCATATGTTATTTATAAAAATATTTAGTTCTCATCGTACATGTATATAAACAAAGCTAGAATTAGCCTATTTAGCCTAATTAGCCTAAAGAGCATCATAGAAATGATCACCTAAATAGTTTCGTAATGAATGAACTAATTTTATTTATCGAGTGCTATTCCAAAGATGGATACAAGTCAATTGACAAAGACGAGGAAAGGAAGAAATTTGGTGTACTTTGCTTTTACTTAAGTTTCACGTCAATCTCTCTTACACATGTTTCAGAAGTTTGACATATCCCCTCAAACATCACCTCAAATATTAACCACTGTTCCTGTAAATGCTGTGAAACTTACGTTTTAACGACGAATGAGCTAACTCTATCTCTAAAATACTGATGATGGTAGCTGAACACGTATTGCTAATATAACAGTGTAATTGACATCATCTTACATTCAAATAAGAATTCCCAAGGACGCAATATATCTACTACCTACTAAACCACATTTTAGATTAAAGCCATTTTCTGTGCCAAGTCAACCAAACTCCAAAAAAACCGATGTCACCAAACTCATCTAATTCCCTTATTCCCAAACGCACCGCCTCCAAGTGTTAATCGAAAGGAAACGAGGCTACAGACGTAATAACTCGCACGAGTAAAATGTACATGCCTTTCCAATATCACTTTTATTGCTGTATAATTTTACCGCTCTGTCGCTTTCATGCGTAATATCGGAGATTGCGAGCTGCCTTGACGATTTTATCACGTTTGATGTGTCGAAAACGATGCGTTTTAGGATACTGTGTCTATTTTTATTGTGCTAGTTGGCCAGTCAAAATTGATACCATCAGGCTCTAGAACAGGGGCTCCCAAACTTATTTTGTGTACAGCCCACTTTAAGAATACATTATTTTTTAGCGCCCCCATTTTTTCACATACCTAAAAACCACTATAGTGAGAGTTTAGCCGGCGTCTAAGAGTCCTCTTAGATGAAATCACAAATCGCCTCCCAAGCTTTTGCACAACGCTCCCTTTTTTTTCTGGATCTGTTACCGCCCCCCTTTGGGCCGGCAGCGCCCACAGGGGGGCGTTATCGCCCACTTTGGGAAAGGCTGCTCTAGAATAAGCTTCCCAGCATGGTGATCCCGAGTATTACGGCAAATTCTTCTTCAAACGCGATTTGAATTGAGTATATCTTTGACGCTGATTACTTATCGTCTACTGACCTACATATATAATCGTCTGCTTCCGAAGAAGAAAGTTACCAGAAATTCGAAGGGCGGTATTATAGATTATAATTTTTTACTGTAAAAAAAAGCTCTAACTAAATACACAAGCCAAAGCGGAGCGTTCATCTCGCATCCTTTGTCGTAAAAATGGGCATTATTGTATCAAAGAATATATTCTTCAACTCACTAATGGAAGGACATCAAAGGACTGAAGACTCTTATTCTTAACATATGACGTTCAATTGTTGTAAGACCAGACGGTTATTTTGTTATGTAGTTCTTTTGTGGGAGTTGTAATTGAATTTGGGCTACTTTTCTGAGTCGGAAATGTGTTATCATGTGAAAAATTCGGGTCGATTTTCGGTGAGCGATTTTACTGCGTTTTCGTAACGGTTGAACTATTTTATGGGCCACTGCTTAAATCTATATACTTTTGTCTAAGTTATGGCTAGTTAAGGTTTATAGAACAATTCCATGGTCAACGGCAGACACTAACTACAGCTACCCACGACATTGTGATTCGTTACATTTCAGAATAAAATATTGACTTAACACATAAAGCATATTATTATTAAGCGAAATAACAAGAAAAGCGCGAACGAAACGCAAATTAGAATTGGCAGGTAATGATGGTCTTTACCAAAACGTATTCAGGAATTACAACGTAATATTGGAAATACATAAATTGTTTGAGGCTTAGAGTGGCGTATTGAGGTCTGTTTGCTTAGTGCTAGTTTTTTAACGTTCTCGTTAAAGTAACAGTTAATTCAAATTTGTATGCAGTTGGAATAACGCCCTTAGCGGCAAACGTAGGTAAACGTTCCAACTCCAGACAAATTTGAATTTTACTTTTACGCTATCGCGAACGTTAAAAAACTCGCACTAAGCACACTGACATGTTTCGATACAGCGTTACGGACATTCTCCTGTTACGCATCTTCGCAAATGAAAGTTATAAATAAACATTCAACGGCCCCCATAGGATTTCCAAATGAGAGTGCCTCGCAAAAACATCACGAAGCAGACAATTCCAGAAGATTTCATGAAAATCGGGAGTTCAAGTCTCAGGAATGAGCAATTTAAAATGAAATGACACTGACGTCACTTGGACAAGTTTGATGGAAAAAAGAAAGTATGTAGACCATAGGAAAGACGGGTGATGATCTTGTCTTATTATTTATTTAAAAAAAAAGAATCCTGGCTAGAAAAGGTCGTCACTAAGGGGATAATACAACCAATGGCGGAAGCGGGGAAGGCCAAAGTGACTTTTTCAATTTAACTTACTAATGTTTGAACTTACAATGGATGTTTTATTTTATTGTATTTATAATTTAATTAATATAACGATCGTTAGTATCTATTGTTTGTCTTTAGTGTTTTATTTCAACGTCTTGAAAATAATTTTCTTATGTTTAAAAGCATAATTAAATATCAGAGAAACAAAATAAGTCAATAACAATATTGCAACTACGGATGAATTAAGAGATTTTAGTATGCAGTAATGCTGCCATCACTCCTGAACCAGACCTTAAGGGCATTATTTGATTATTGGAAAGTAGATCAGAATGGAACTGCGATGTATTCTCTGACGAACAACTGAGCAAGCTTTTATTATTTTCATGTTTTCAAACATCAAAAACACATTACATTAGTTCACGCATGACGATTATTGATTAATTAGTTCTAATTCGATTATTTTCGATTTCACTGATCTGCCTTTCCTGCATCCATGATTGCTTCTTGTAGATATTGACAGAATTGTGGTTAAATTTGTTTTAAAAATCCAGAAGTCGACCCGATTCATCTTCAGAACTGCGAATGTATTTTCCTCAAACGACTTAACCCAAATAGTGGTGAAGTCTTCACAACCTAAACCCTCTTTCATTCGGAACAAACCGTAGCCGATCCGTTCATTAGATTACGAAATCCATTGAGGACTTTAATTGAGTATTTCAGTTCTCTTACACAAACTCAGTTGTTCATGGCTTTCGTGTTAATAGAAGAAAAGAGTTGTTTTCTTTTAAGTCCATTTTCTCTCAGGCTAGAAAAGTCGCGGTTTGTCTTAAGCTGTTATATTCAAATTGAAAAAAGTTGAGTTTGTTCCAGTTTCTTCCGTGAAATCCTTTTACCTGGAGCAATACATTAAGCTGCTATAGCATGCCATAAGATTATAGGGGCTTGCAGATATCACAAAGTCAATGCCAAATTGACTGACTCCGTGATGCAATAGTTGGCACCCCAGACTGTTGTACCCAGAGTCGTGAATCCTGTGATGAGCAAATGTTTTTGCTCTTTCTGGTTGTTTATCGATATATATTTAGACTTATTTAAGTATGCATATATTTGATTGCCAAAGTACAGGGAATTCTAATGTGTGAAACTGTGTGCGTGATAGCTGTGTGTAACTAACTTTATTTACCTGATTTATCTGTGTTTATTTGAATGGTTTAATCATGAGGTGGAAATCTCAATTTGTATTATACATATATTATGTAGATAGGATGGTTGTAATCTGAGCAGCCTCACAATCTTGGTAGTGCAAATTCATAGATTCTTAGGTTTCAAATCTCATTACACGATTTTCTACCTTCATCGTAGAAATACTTCGTAAAGGCAGATATTTAGGTACGTTTTTATTTAGAAAACTTCATATTTGCTGTAGGGCTTCAATATCGGCCTAGTGTCTCGACATAAATACAACGGCATCTTATCTATTAGTCTATGGATCTAATAATATGAATGAACTAAATCTTATGAATTACCTTATTTGACTACAGAACCCTAAAAAAAGAATTTTTATAAACAAAAATAGCCAATTACTTTTTACCTATTCGAAATATGATGGGTGTATGAGAGTAAAATTGGGGTTTGAAATCAATTAAAAACGAGAGAGGGAGTACTGGAATCCAATCGGGACAATAAAATCCCGTTTCATTTACAAACGATTTGTATTCGTAATCCTGAGAAACGAAAAAAAAAATTAATCCAAAATATATCCGTACAATTCCAAATAATTCAAACTCTAAATTCGTTCCAGGATTCGCGCGAAGTCGATTAATGGAATCAACCGTCTGAATACTTCTATAGCTCCGGGCCCTTCGAACATAACCATCTTAATTATTTACACTAAACATCACTTAGACACAGAATTGGATTTCGCAATTGTGCTCAAGCTCTCAATGGATTATCTTGCAAATTTATTTAACGTTTATTAGCTTATTATTTTAATTTTATAATACTGACGAAGAAACAATTAGCTTTAAGACATACATCGTTGTTTGTGCTTTTGACTGTGCTTTTTTAAATTAATTAAGTTCGGTAGATAGCCTTCGTGATGCTACGAAGATGACTACAATCAACAAATAACATAAATATAGAAACACGGGCTGTAACAAAATATCAGATTATTATATTGGTGCAACCTCTGCCTTACTCTTCAAGTCGGGTCATGTGAACGCTTCCAGGGTGGTGGAATTCACTCAGAAGTGCCAATCACAACACGTATTTAAAAATAAGAATCATAGAACAGATCTTATGCTGTAAAATCTTTAGATTGTGTATTTTTATTCTATTGAACCTCAAGTTTATTATCTTAATTATGTGTATAATTCTAGATGTTTCGAATACACAAATGTCGACGAATAAGAGCTTAGTCGCTAAGACTGCGAAAATTGTGAAGTATAGATAATAAACGTCCGAAATAATAAAATAAAGATAATAAATGCGAGCTTAACGCTTTTACTGGTGGTAGGACCTCTTGTGAGTCCGCACGGGTAGGTACCACCGCTCCGCCTGCCGTGAAGCAGTAATGCGTTTCGGTTTGAAGGGTGGGGCAGCCGTTGTAACTATACTGAGACCTTAGAATATATTACACTTATATCTCAAGGTGTGTGGCGCATTTACGCTGTAGATGTCTATGGGCTCCAGTAACCACTTAACAACAGGTGGGCTGTGAGCTCGTCCACACATCTAAGCAATAAAAAAAAAAAAAAAAAAAACGTAATTATAACAAGACGACCGGAAATTTTAATAAGTATAAAAATAATTCTATCTACCCGTTTCATCGTTGTTTGTTTCTGTATATTTATTTATCTCATAGATAACAAGCCAGTATTATATCATCTCGCGACCCTAATATTTCATGTCGGTATAAACCAAAGACCTCATGGGACTCATTTAATTTCATTGCTACGTTTTCCGACATTTACGAATTTCCCCTAAATTAACATTGGTTATAACTTCCTAAGATTGGGTTTGAATGTTTTTTGGCCTATTTCACCACATAATGAAGAATACTTTATGCTTATTTCACCTCCTAATGAAGACCTACATATTCTATCGCTGCGCTGTCAGTTTCCTTAATGTTTGAAGCCGCCGGTATTATGAGAGCAATACAAATGAGTCTTCGATCTCAGATATTGGCTCCCATAACTATTCAATACTACGTCTTAACCCTCAACATTGCTTTTTTTTCTAAATCTAAATCCATCTTCCAAATCTTTCCAGCTAAAGCAATAAGACGGACCACGAACTCCGTTCCAACTTGAAAGGTGGAATAGCCGGTCCTATAGTATTGAGACTTAAAACCCATGTGTATTTAAATCCAACCGCATAAACAAAAAAAGAACATGGCCAAGTCACTGGTCACCAAAATTTTCTTAACCTTGTATCTTTTTAATTGTTTTATACCGAATTTTAACCTACGACCCACTGTATTAATTAGATATCGGAGCTTATAGAGATTACATTGTAATCCACCTTGAAAATTCCAGTGAAAATCTGGTTGTCCCATCCTTCAAGACCGATGCGAAATAGCACTTCTTCATTCTTGGATTAAAGCAAGTCGTTTATTTCAATCGCGATTTTTTAACGTCCTCCTCCTTCGTCGTCGCCCATGAGCCTTACCACAAGCCTTCGATTTGAACGCCCGGCGTAAAACTGACGCAGAAATATCTCTCCTTTAAATTGAAAAAGAAAATCATTTATTGCAATGTCTTATAGTGTAACCGGCTTCAGATTGTCTTCTCTCTCTCTCTTGACTTCTGTTTGTTCATTCGAGAATCGTGTAAAATCTACTAAGATGAAGGTATTCGTTTCTAAAACCCGAAAAATGGACTTAATACTGGTAGTTACAGCTTTAGCTGCTGCGATGACGAGAGTTGGGGTAACTCCTCCCTGCCTCGATGATTCTTAATTTTGAGGATCGTGGCCTCTCTGAATAACTTGGATTATCTTGCTAGCTTATTCTTGGATGTATGGGTGGCATTTTGGACTGGGGAGTAACTAAAGTTAAAGTAATATCTATTATTTTTACCTAACTGCACACAATATAAGGTGATTAATTACGATGGCATCAATATTGTGTATTTAATATTTAATGTAGGTGAATCTGCGTGAATCATCTTGTACATTACTTTTATTTGAGTTCTATTTAACATGTTTACTAGAAAGAAAATCATATTATGTCAAAGAAAACCAACCAAGATCCATTTGCACACGCAAAGAAGAAAATAAATATGTAGGCAGCCAATACCGTTTGGGAGGAAAAATGGAATATATCTATCACTCAGATTCAATCGAGTTAGACCGTTGATACGGGTCAGTTATTGGCGCTCGGCGATCATTCGTGAATGTTCCGGAAATTTGAATTATAAAGGCTTCCTAAATGGAATCTGGAAATTTGATAAATTCGTTTTCTTTTTCTTTCTTTAATAAACTGGGCTGCTTTGTATATGGACGTTCGTGATACCAAAATCGATCTCCCAGTTCTTAAAGAACGTAAATATGTTTAGAGTGTTTACGACCGAGATCTTATTTGGTTATTTTAAATAACAGCAAACATAACGCATAAATCAAAATCATAACAAGCTTTTTTTATTGCATGGGTGGACGAGCTTACGGTCCACCTGGTGTAAAGTGGTTAACCGGAGCCCATAGACATCTATATAACGTAACCTACCTTGAGATATAGTTCTCAAGTCTCCGTTTTTATAGTATTTACACTACATTAGATTATTAATATTTTCGACTTTTACGACTTAATCTTGCGATTTTATTGTTACTAAGCTGAGCAAAAAACCGTCTTAATACAACCAGAGTTACGATAAAGTGATTTCTCCTGCAGGGCAGGTCTCACATTGTCACACTCATTATAAACCACTTGGAGACGAGCAACATTCGGTCTCACATTGTCACACTCATTAAAACCCACTTGGAGACACTAAAATGGGACGAACTATCCAACTCCCTACATCTACCAAATCCCACAGACAATGCGCCTTCCGATTATTATTATTTGTTGGACGGCACATAGTCTGGATAATCAGCAGTTCAGCTCACATACAAACATAAAAAAGAAACAATTTAATTAGTGGATAACCTATAAAAATGAAATCCTCTACCATTAAGGTATTCGAACTCTGCCAGAAAGATGGAACAAAGCTGTGGCTAGTAATGAACAATACCATGAACGAATCATTGGTAAGGATTTCATCACAATTAACTTACGTTTTCATCTAAAGCCGGCAAGAGCTCAGTTATAGTGATAACAGACGGGTATTTTTTTTTCTTTTTCTTTAATATATGGTTGGACGAGCTTACAGCCCAGCTGGTATTAAGTGGTTACCGAAGCCCAAAAACATCTACGATGTAGGTGCCGCCACCCACCTTGAGATATGAGTTCTAAGGTCTCAATGTGGTATATTGGTTATTTTGTCTGTCTGCTAATAATAGCAAAACAAAGATTCAAGCTCCCGTATTTTTTTTATTTTTGGTTGCCCCCACCTGCTTCACGCATTTCCTTTCTATTATTTAATATTCGCCCATCGTTTTTATATCTTTCTAATTCGATTAAAGATTGGTAGAGAAGATAAGAACCATCCCTAATGGAAAAAGGTTTTCTTTTACCTACCTATCTGACAGTAGCCTCAAAGGGCTATTCTGTTACAATGCCAAGAAACGGATTGAGTAGGAGTTTTTTTTAAATAATAACCCCAGTGCTTTACGAAAATATGAAGTGGTAAAGTGACAAAGTCGTACTCCTTAACGAACTAGCAGCTTCAGTTATATTAAATTTTGTTCTAACTTTAATGCGTATACCCAAAATTACAAACACATTTATCGTCAAAGGATAATTATTATAAAATTACCTATTCATTTGTGTCTTTATACATCGAAGCACATTTGAAGCGTCTACCAAGTTAATTGAACGCACTTTGTCAAGTAATTGCCGTGTATGTAACTTTTTACTTTGGCATCCCGCGCGTAACGTGTGTCAACTGTTAATGAGGTCACATGAGACCGTTGTTTGGCAGAGTCAGATTTGGAATCTCTTTCGGGTGGTATTGGTTTTATATTATACTGAGCTTTTTTTTTGCCTTTGCTGAAAGACGAGCTTACGGCCCATCAGATGGTAAGCGGTTACTGTCGCTCATGGACATCTGATGATGACCTGATTCAGCAATGCCAGTGGCAAAGCCAAGCCGATGTCTACCATATCATAAAGTATTCGTTTATATTAAAAAAAAAGATAATGATTATAATGTATTAAGGCGCGGTATTCATTAGTTGATGTCGTCTTTAGCTTTAACTTAAAATTTTGTTGTCCATGAATTAGCTCCTTAAAAGTACATAACAGCACAGGACACTCTTAGTGGGCGGCCATCGATCCAAAGACACATCAAAGTGAATATAATAATAATTATAACGGGAAACAAATCACGCACAGTCGGTAGGCAGCGGCGGCTTGGCTCTGCCCCTGGCATAGCTGAAGTCCACGGGCGACAGTAACCACTCACCATCAGGCGGGTCGTATGCTTGTCTGCCTACAAGGGCAATAAAAAAAAAGATAAAAAAAAACTTGAATCTCTTAAAATCATCAAAAATGTTTCCAAAATTAACTATTCCCGAGTACGTCCCTGAAAATTTATTTACTTCCAAGTTGCCTCTTTGAAGGGCGGGAATTTTTGTTACCGTCTCACTCGAAAGTGGTAACGGGTGACAAAACAAGAAACCTAATTTAGCACTGCGAAAGTAACGCGACGGAGCCAAGGGACGCTCGCGAAAATTCACCGTTTTATTTACGAGGTATTTTTAAGGAACACGGATTTTTATTTTTATGTAACGCTACGTACTATTTTAGGTCATTTAAAATAGCCGCTTGTGTATAAGCGATGTTTTTTTTTTATTGCTGGTTACTGGAGCCCGTAGATCTACGACGTAAATGCGCCACCCACCTTGAGATATAAGTTCTAAAGTCCCAGGTAGGTATAGTCACAACGGCTGCCCCACCCTTCAAACCGAAAGGCATTACTGCTTCACGGCAGAAATAGGCAGGGTGGTGGTACCTACCAGCGCAGAATCACAAGAGAGGTCCTATCACCAGTAATTACGCAAATTATGGTTTTGCGGATTTGATTTTTATTACACGATGTTATTCCTTGAACGTGGAAGTCAATCGTGAACGTTTGTGAAATACGTATTTCAATGTGCCGTGAAAGTGTTAATCCATTTTACGTGATCAAATCTTAGAACACACGATGAGCTTGAACTAATTGCTTGTAATGGTAAAAAGAGCACCAACGCGTATTACCACTGATTTTTTTCTGGTTATCGCGCGAAAGTTTGATTTATACATTTTAAAAAGAAAAGAACCTTTAGCTGAGGCACTATTGCAAGAAATTATAACGATATGCTGCACAGAAAAGCTCAGCTCTATCATGAATGTCAGTATCGTAAACAAAAGGTCTCAGATCTCTAGACACGTGCCACTAATTTGTCAGTTTGTTTCTGTCAAATTTATCTCCATTATAAAGGGTGATCACGATTAGCTACGGTCCGCAACCTATTAACAATTAATTTACAACTTAAATAGCACGGGCGACGGTTAGGTTGTAACCGTTTGCTCGATTACAAATTTTTGGAACGAAGTTCCCTAAGGGACCTAAGGGAACCAGGAAAAAACGTCCGTAACGTAAGATTTTTTCTATTTAGTTTATTATCAACAGATGGCGCTGCAAGTAAATTCAACAATTCCTGAATCGCGGTGACGAGATATTACACATTTGATAGACGTTCTCGTATTTCTCTTGCTTAAGCATACTGACCTGGCGTAGGAATTAACGTCATCATGCATGCGGTTCCCCAGGGCGAGGCTGCTCAATTGCACTACGGAGTGGTTGACCCTTGCGATTATTTTTAATTTAATCAAAAAAAAAATAATAATAAAAAATGTATAGCCGAATAATTATTTTCTTTATACCTCGAATAGATCTTAGATCTACAAGTATATGAGCAGACGTGCTCACGGACTATCTGATGTTAAGTTGTTATTGAAGCCCATATTTACTAAAGTGTAGTTGATTCGAGGTACCTTGAGAGATGAGGTCGAAATCTGGATCGGGTGAGGGGTGTTGCATTTTTTCAACCGGAACGCATGACTGTTTTGTAAAAGAAACAAGGATACAATTAAAATACCACCAATGATTACATAATTTCATCTTTTTTAATACGCTTATATTAGCTTCAGACGTATGTATGTTAGTATGTAACGGAATCTTTGAACATGATTTTGACCCCCTTCAAAACGTCGGATTAATTCGAAATTTGGCATACTTATTAAGGACCGATGACAATACAATATTCAACAAAAAATTGAAATTCATCTAAAAAATTAAAAATATACGCTTTTTTTTAGAATAAAATATTTTTTTCTTACACTATTTTTAATTCAAATTTATTAAAATCTATTTTCTATTTTTTAGTTGGATTTTCTATAAAATCGATTTTTTTTTGTTTTTTTAAACTATCATTTATTTTAGAATAATTTTTCTAACACAATGCTTAGTGCTTCGTCGTGGAAGTCGTTCATAAACATATTATGCTAACTAGTTCATATGTTATTTTCTTAGAAAATTTTGTTATTCTCTTGCGAGATTCGAAAATCGATATATTTGCCTTTCCGGTAGTAATAGTCAGCAGAATATCAAAACAGCAAACACAGTTAGCAAAATAGCAGAAACCTTTCAAAAGGTTAAATACGTAATTACGGTTTCAACATAATTCAGCAATATAAACTTCCTAACAAATATTCAGAATGTCTACCGAGTAAAAACACGCGCTCGTGGGAATTGTTTTCTCTTGTCATTATCAATAAACTGATGACCCGGACGTGATATGAAAGCGCGACACTCTAATTGTCTGGACACTCCAAGCTTATTGTAAATATAGCTCTAGAATCTATATCTATATATTAATACGTGAACCAAAAACTTTGTATCCCTTTTTACGAAAATTGCGCGGACGGAGGAGTATGAAATTTTCCGCACTTATAGAGAATATATATATAGAGAAGAAGTGCACAATGGTAATATTTTTTTTAAATAATGCATAAAAGACACATTAAATCAATAAAAAAAACATTACACACACTAGATACCATGTATTTGACGCACACACGCATGCATACTATTTATTTGCAAACTTTTGTTCTTGACGTCTGTTATAAGGAGTGTCAAATTGAGATTAAATATTGTTTGTCTTTAATAATATTTTTCTATAGTGTACTCTTGGTGAAATTTGCGATTATAGAAGTATAATAATAGTCTTTGAAATTAGAATCCTAATAGTGTACAAACTTACAATTCCAATTAATTATAGTCGAATTACGACTACTGCTGGACCTCTAGTAAATAGAAATATTCATTCGTAAAGGACAGATTGGAACGCTGCTTCAGATAATTCAGAAGTAATATGAAAGTTTCATTGCTATTTTAATCTTCTCGAGAATTCGGTTAATGAATTTACAAGCAGAAACTTTTGAAGCGCTGATCGTGCTTTCAATGTAGTCGTCAAATTCCCCGATCTCGATAAATGTCTTACTTGCCGAGGAGTCGTTAATGAGAAAGTATGAATTCGTAATGAAGGTTGTAACAAGCCTTCTTCAATACATTAGCTGTACCAAATTTATAAAAATAAAACATTGTAAAATTTACTGCGCCTTTAGTGTGCCTAGTGGCTGGCGATTTTAAATCCTGGACTACGGGATCCGGGTTCTATTCTAGGTCGAAAACAGTTGTATCTTTATAAAACATATAAAAAATTGTAGTCTGAACGTACGAACGTATTTTCTGGTATCTTGTATCTGGTATCATAACTTTGAAAGAAATCCTAGTGGACTAAACTTGCTAAAGGATGCTATTGAAGCTATGCTCTGTTTGTAAAATTTTTACAATTTTTTATTTCTGTCGTAAACTTTAAATTTTACGTGATGAATTTAATATTATTAAATAATTCAATAAAATTATATCAATAAGTAATAAATTTAATGTTATTAATCTAAAACATCATGATCAACAACACTAAGTAACTCAGATCGGAAAAAAGGGCATTGAATTAAATGGATCCCGTGAGATCATTTAGTGACATTACGTTGATTATGTGAAATATGAACGGGTTTAACAAATATAATAGCGGCGTGTGAAGTATGTGAGAGAAATTTAATGTGGACTGACCTCAATTCGTTAATGATTTGATCATCATTATCACTTCAGGCACAAAAGGCATGCGAAATTTGGAGTTGTGGTTCGAAGAAGTGTTGAGAAAACTGTCATATAATAAATACGGTTCATTCAGATTTCGATAGTATCTCGTAAGTTTGGCTTACCATCCCTATCTATTACGTGTTCACGAAAGATGTGAAAGTCTTCAATAGTAAATCATAATAGCCGCACCGCTATATACCGACGACTTGGCATATATGTTTTTGCTGTAAAGTAATTGTTTTCTAGTGGTAGGACGTCTTGTGAGTCCGCACGGGTAGGTACCACCACCCCCTGGTCCAGCGGGGTATTCTGGGACACCAGCGGCACCGTCTGGACGGCCGACTTTTCAGAGCTTTCGATTCGCCGTGAAGGCTCCGTCGGATGGGCGTCCTTGGGGTGAGCTGCGCTGTCTGGTTGCAGTGTTGACGGTAACCTCATCCGGGTTCTGACCTCGGAGAGGATCGGACACGTCGGCGAAGAGTGCAGAGAAGTCGCTTAGTGGGCAGGGCCCTAAAATTCCTTGGGCCCGCGGTCTGCTCCCAACACCTTGCAGATCGTCAAATCCATACATACCCCGCGCACCCCCTAGGCGCAGGGACGTCGTTCGGCACCGGCCCGAAAAAAAAAAGAAAAAATTTCCCACAATCCCGCCTATTTCTGCCGTGAAGCAGTAATGCGTTTGGGTTTGAAGGATGGGGTAACCGTTGTAACTATACAACTTATATCTCAAGGTAGGGGGCGCATTTACGTTGTAGATGTCTATGGGTTCCAATAACCACTTAACACCAGGTGAGCTCTGAGCTCGTCTACCCATCTAAGCAATAAATAAAAAAATAGAAATAGTAGAATAGTAGTAAATCATAAGCACTGCACCGCTATATAACGACGACTTGGCATAGATGTATTTGCTGTAAAGTAATTGTACATTCAGTCTAAAGATTAAGATGCTAAGACTAATCCAAACAAAAACCTTTTCGAATTTATATAACGTCGTTCTTAATACAAAACATATTAATCTATTCGAGTATTATTCTACCCGACTCCGAATTGCAAAGCAAATTCCGTGGATGGGGGCTATCAATGACGTTATTCCTTAAATCACTTCAAATACTTTTGGGAATAAATCTCCATAGCGTCTGTTCTTTCGGGATGTGATCGATAAAAGGATTCGGTCACAGTATCCCGGAACATCGCTTTCACTGGCGGCAAAAGCTACTCCACAAAACTGAATACCCCTAAACAGAATCTATTAAAGGAGCTATATTGTAATTTAAAAGTATTCAATAATCGCGAAATAAACTAATGTTACTACCTGTGGTTCCCAACATAACCCACCCATTCCAAGGAATCCCTCGTAGACTCTGATTTCTTAGAAATATCATCAGGAAACCAAATGCCATTTTTTTATTATTGCTCCGATGATGAACGAGCTCGCGGCCCACTTGGTGTTACATGGTCACATGAGCCCATGGACATCAACCACGCTAATGCCGCACGTGCCCCTTAGACATGAGTTCTAAGTCTCCGTTTTTACAGTACAACGGCGACAGAAATAGGCAGCGTGGTGGTACCTACCCGTGCGGTCTCACAAAACACCACCAGTACCACCAGCTGGACCGATTTGGCTAATTTTGGTCTTGAATTATTTGTGGAAGTCCATAGAAGGTTTAAAAGGTAGATAAATATGAAAAAGCCCGGAATAAAATAAAAATAACAATTTTGTTTTTCCTTTGATGTGTCCCCCGTCAGACGGATTCCTTTTGTTTGTTTTAAGTTTATTTTATACAAAAGTTTAGGTCTTTTATTTATCGGTTGAGGCACTACGAAGTCTGCCCGAGTCAGCTAGTTTATTATAAAATAAAGTTTTAAACGATTGATCTGCTATAAATTAAACCACAACCAAATCACTTAAATGGATTTACACATTTCTGATCATGCTTATAAAGAGTTGCGGGCTTCTAATATATGAGCTCTGGTGACCTAAATACTAAATAGCCGGTCCTAAAACCGAGCGTTTTATATTCCTACTTTCCGTTACTTGTTGGTTCGTGGAATAACAAAACGTCTTGTTGCAATAAATTTCGGTATAACCAACAATGACATTGTTATGTATATTGACACAATTTTAGTTTACGACGGCAGGCGAGCAAACGCCCCACCTGGCAACATTCGCCATTGCCATTAACAATGAAATTGGCAATAGTTTGCCAGCCGTCGCTTGTAAGCGTTATTTATGTTGCTTTCCTTACCCGATGGCTTTAAAAGAGGGTACCGTAAGGGTATGTGTTTTCTTTGGTGGTTCTAGCGATTTTGGCATATGGTACGTCTTAAATGGGTGCACTGAAATATGGTAATTGTAAATCAAAAGAAGAGGGGCCATAAATTAATTGTCAATATAATTTAAATTCATTTTACTAAGGGTCACAACACACCTAACCAGTACCCTAGGGACCTATGGGAGATCAAAGATACCAGGTGTGAAAATGAATAATGATATTAATATAATTATTATGATAAATAAACAGGTGTAGCAGCTCAAAAAGACCGGGCGGGGTAATTAATAATTCTAAAGAATACCAGGACAAGCTATTATTGGATAAAAAATATGTTCTAACTATGTCTAATATACACCGTGGAGGGGAGCTCATTCCAAAACCGGATGGTACGTGACAAAAAAATCTCGATTCGGTTTTCTCAATATCACTTCCCCGCAACAAGAGTATATTCTGGATCATTTTACGCCATTTGCTCCTATCTGCCGCCAAGTGTAGAGCATCGTGAACTGTGGTGTCTAGAGTAGCGCGGATCTGGTCAGTCAGTCTGGCCAGTCAATGGAATAAGAATAAACAAAAAATATAGGACATATACTGAGCCTAGTATTAAACAAACATAAATTGCTTTAATTTAAAAATATCTAAAGCTTTAAATACCGTAGCATCGTTCTCGCTTATAGCATTATAGATATTAGAATGAAAATAACGCAATTAAAATATAATTTGTTTTACTAAAATTGTTTCCTGACAACTTCCCTCAAGTGTTCACGGGGTAAACGGAAGGGTTAAAGAGGTCACGCGGGGTTACGCGTCCATACATCATCCTTGCATGACACATACACATTTTGAACTTACTTAAAGCCAATATCGTGAAGAGTAGTGTGTCAATTTATAATAATTAAATAGCAATACAATTAATTGTGATCTTGGAACCCCTCTTAATTCTGGTAATCCCGCGTACCTTCATGTTAATTAATACCATCGATACCCTCATATTGGAAAAGCTAAATAAAGTACCTCTTTAGCGCTTTTAGATCGGTGGTTTTGTATCCAACTTATAACAGTTTGATAGTATCTACCGAACAACCCACATAATAGTTTCTCAAAACACAAGATTGAATCTTTTTTTTTAATTGGGTATAGATGGATGGACGAGCTTACAGCTCACCTGGTGTTAAGTGGTTACTAGAGCCCATAGACAGCAACCACGTTAATGCCGGCGCCCATCTTGAGATAATATTTCTAAGTCTATGTTTTTACAGTATAACGGCTGCCCTACCCTACAAACCGAAACGCATTACTTGTTCACGGCTGGTACCCGTGCGGACTCAAGACGCCTTACCACCAGTTAAGACTGTTATATAGTGATTTTCTAATTTAGAAAACGTAGCTAGAATTACTTGCTGTAGGCGTTCCCGTTTTGTTTGTTATTTTTTTTCTTTTTTATTGCTTAGATAGGTGGACGAGTTTGCAACTCACCTGGTGTTAAGTGGTTACTGGAGCCCATAGACATCTACGACGTAAATGCGCCACCGGTCTTGACATATAAGTTCTATTATTAATTTAATTTATTACGAATTTTCAAAAGAATTTTGTATAAAAGCGTATTTAGTATTGCGTTGCGTTATCACAATATTTATGGACACGAATAGAGGCGCTAGCTCGGAAACGCGGATATCAACAGCCTGTCACGGCGCGTCGGATATTTATGGCGGATATTCATGCGGATATTTATGCGAGCGATACATCAAGCGGCCGTGCCAACGTCTAACGATGCCATTATAGAGGACGAGACTACGATCTGCAAATATACATGCGTGTTTGTTTCTGCTGAGTTTTTGAACGTCGATTGGGGAAATTCCGTCAACTAAAGAACCTATTTGTCTGGAGCTTGGTTTTCAGGAATCCCTTCATTATACACAGCAACGTCTCTAAATAGATCACCCATTATTGTCCAATATTTCATACCTATCGCTTTTATTTTTAGTTAAAGATACACACTCGGTAGGCAGCGGCTTGGCTCTGCCCCTGGCATTGCTGAGGTCCATGGGCGACGGTAACCGCTCACCATCAGGTGGGCCGTATACTCGTCTGCCTACAAGAGCAATAAAAATAAATAAATAAAAACATACAAATAGCATATACACAAACATATACATATATGGGAGAAGCCACAACTATTAAGGCCATCGTCAGACATTGTAGAAGCAAAAGGGTGATCGAGCTAAGTGAAATATTGAGTACACCAATCACGTTTATTGTCTGAGACAATTTAGAAATCTTCTCTTGACATTAGCAAACGGAAACGTGTGACAGTTCTTAGGACGGAGGCACCGCTCTTCAAGAAGGCTGGTTGGTAAGTGTGATGGCGTCTACGTGCCTCCATCGGCTAGACTCTGTAGCACGAAGTTAGCCGAGTTGCGACGATACCGCATTCGCGCTGCCATAATATCTCGAGAATCGTGCTGCGTTTCGTTTAGCTAATAAAGTAATGACCGTCTCTGACTTATATATACATCACCTTACTTGATGGTGCTCATGCGTCATTTCGGATCTTCCCGATCCACTAACGGTGCTTTTAGGTACCTCAAGCACCGGCCATCGTTCTTGTCGAACCCGTCGCTTGCGATGAAGGGCTCGACGAGTAAATTAACCCACAGACACAGCCCACTGAGTTTCTGGCCGGATCTTCTCAGTGGGTCGCGTTTACGATTCGGTGGTAGATTCTGCGAAGCACGGCTCTTGCTAGGGTTCGTGTTAGCAAAGTCGTCACGTTTGAGCCCCGTGAGCTCACCTACATGTTAGGGCGAAGCTGTAATAGCCTTTCAAGTCTATCAGCTTAGGTAGGAAAAATGGTGCTATATTTAGCGCTCCTGACTCTTTGCTCTGCTTTTTTTGCTCTTTATCTAGATGTTTTTTTATCTATATGTGTATAAATTTAAACGTATATAATAATATGTAAGTGTGTAGTACAACAGTCTCTGGTACTCATAAAACAGAGAATCCTAATTTGGGTGACCGTGCGTGATTTGTTTCCCGTTATAATATAGTTGTATATTATTATCCTACGTCCCGGCTGGGTTCAATATCTTCGTGACCTATGTTCGGTATTCGAAATCCGTTTGTATGTATCTCGTATGACTATGCGGCACCCATCATGATAGAGAAATGAATTTTAGCTTAAGGCCCCGAATATTGCCCGTCTGTATTATTCCAAGTCGTTCATAACAAATCAGATACGTCATTTAGATATAAATGTACTAAAATTCATTTTTTTTTCGGAATACAACTGTAGTGCTGTCGCATGAAGTTAAACACGGCTTATCTGTTACTAGCGACCCGCCTTCGCTTCCCTTCGGAAACTGGAATTTATTATTAATTTCTCCACTATTTAATGGATGTTATTATACATATAAAGCTTCCTCTTCGGTCACTCTATCTATTAAAAAAACCGCATCAAAATCCGTTGCGTAGTTTTAAAGATTTAAGCATACATAGGGACAGACAGATATAGGGACAGAGAAAGCGACTTTGTTTTATACTATGTAGTGATACCAGGGACTTTTTATACAATTTATAATTCCATTAAAGGCCGCTACTTCTCGTCGTGGTAGCAAACTATTCACGCTCACCATCAATCAGCACTAAAACTAAAACCATCAATCAAAATAATTTGAAACGCTGAAAGCCGAAATTAACCTAATCCATTAACCAGAATTGGATTTACGCTTGTATGAAAGGATCGCTTGAGCTGTTATCGAACTGAATCGAGGTCTGTACAGAGATACGTATGGTACGTTCAATAACATGTACAGACACGAGACGTTGTATTGTTCTTATTGTTTTCTATAAATATTTAATCTCATAAATCATTGCAAAGTATTAAATTTTGAAGTACTGTGGATGCGGTGTTGGTGACATATATTGCGTGTTCCATAGAACGCTCTTCTTTTTTTTTTTACCTAAGCTGATAGGCTTTAGAGCCTATTTCAGCGTAACCTTAATTAGTAGGTGACCTCACGGGGTTCAAACCGGAGTGATGCTAACACTGAGCTGATGCTAGCAAGAGCAGTGCTTCGCAGAATCTACCACCGGATCGGAAACGCGACCCACTGAGAAGATCCGGCGAGAAACTCAACAGCAGATTCTATCACAACGCGATGTTTGGAACAGTGTAGTGGAAGTCTCAAATGCCTTGTACGTCTCACCCTTCACGCACCGCAAGATTGCTTCAGTGCCGATATAGGCAGAAAGGCGGTACCACCATGGCTTTACACTACTCCTTGCTATTAGTAATTACGCAATTCGATCTTTCTTAAATTATGTGGAAAGCGTTCGTGTGTAGCGGCGGCATTGTCGCATTGCTCTACAGACTGAGCGAAGACAAAGCGGCTTACTCTTGACTAACTCTTACTGTCCTTCTCATAGCGGTTCGATACAAGATATAGTTTTACACTCCTAATCACCAGAGGGTGATCGGGGATGTTATTGTGTCCCTTGATCAGGAACATCAAGTAAATATCTGGGAGTCAACCCATAACATTCCGCCCACAAATAAAATCCATCCGCGACCGGGCTGCGTTGGTTTTCGGCATACCTTAGCCCATGATCTACAGGCGTATTGAAATGTCCCTTCGTAACAAGGCGACACTTTACATAACTCGCGTACGGCCTATGAAAGTTTAGTTGCCACTGTTCCATAGTAAAAAGTAAAAACAAGGATAAAAACAAATAAAGTATGCGTAAAAAGATCGAAGATAAGCCGACAAAAAAACAAGATGAAACAATGTTAATTACTGATAACATAAAAAACCGGGTATACAAAACCAAATCTCGTATTACAACCGGTGAATATCCGGTTGTGCCGAATGAATTGTGCAGAGCAGGGTTGACCGGTTTTTTCGTACGTGACTTTGATTACCTTTTTGAAATTCGAGTATTATGATGCGGAACGAAGCGATTGTTGAACTTTTTAACTAGACCTCAGCCCGTGCCTATTATTAGCACACAAGAGATTTCATTTTATTCTGCGCTTATCGACAGTCAGGGTTCTGAAATTTACAATTTCAATACAGTGTTGTGTTTTTAAAACAAAATGTGTCCTTGACATGATCCTTTCATCAGTGAGAGAAACTCAAATGAGCCCTAAGATCACAGAAATCGAAAAGTAGAAACAAAATCTTTTTTTTTTTGTGTGAAGTAGAACGTTCCTTAACGAAAATCAATTTATTTTCAATCATTTTTCTCGCGTTGACGGACAGATGAGCTCAATGCCCGGCTCGTGTTAATCGTTCATTAGTTCAATGAACCCAGATATGGATAATGAAAATAGAAGCGTGAGTTAAACAAAAGGATTGTGTGGTTTTATGAATCACGGTAAAAGAGATATTTTTTTTCACATTATAGACATTTAACTCTGATAAACAACATTTAGATTAAACACTGACAAAAACTAACAAAACAGCGTGGAGCACTGGCGCAAATGAGTAATAGCCTATACACTACACGGTCAGCTGCTGCGAACTATAGGCGCCGCCATATTGGCCTTGGCTGCTCTGACGAGCGCCTTTCACTTTATCCCTACTCCGCGGCCGACCGTCACGCAACATGCAACACACAGACGAAAAAGTTTGAGACGATGTAAAAATAAGTTTGTGCTAGAGCATTATTAGCCCTTCTGATTGGAACGCGTAACGACGGTAATGCGCAGGACGCCAGCGTCAACATACACGAGCTTAAACTCAGATTACTCAATGTTGAAATTAAGGGAAGCAGTGGAGGGTAAGTGGAACAATAAATTTTAGTATTACATAAATACAAGACTTAGTTCCCTCAATAAATCTCAATCTAAATCCTTAATTAATGATCCAAACTTTTAGGAAATTTAACTTGTCAATTAAGGTTTTTTTGTACTTGAAATTTCTGGGGAGGTTTATACCTTGATGACTCTTTAAAAATGTTACTGTTATCTATCCACAAATGAAAGTGCCGACAAACTAATCAATGTTGGACCTAAGCTGAGAAAAGCAAAGTGACAGACTTCAATTTGGACTTTAAAAAATATATTCTCATTGTGTCATCATAAAATGACACTTTGTGTTTTGAAACTACATAAAGACGGACAAATTCCGTTGTCGCTCTCCTCAAATGTTACTCTTTTATTCCCTTTGAAGACGGAAGAATACGTAGTTCACCAAGTGTCGCCTAAAATTCTGTGGCAGTAGCCTATCACGACAGTGTATTTTTATTTTTTTATTGCTTAGATAGTGTGGATGAGCTCACGGCCCACCTGGTGTTAAGTGGTTACCGGAGCCTATAGACATTTACGACGTAAATGCCGCCATCCATCTTTGAGATATGTGTTCTAAGGTCTCTAGTTACAACGGCTGCCCCACCTTAAATGCATTACTGCTTCACGGCAGAAATAGGCAGGGTGGTGGTACCTACCGCTGCGGACTCACAAGATGTCTTACCACCATTAAGAACGCCACCGGCTTTACTTATGCCTTCATGGTACTATGACACTTCCCTGAAAAGCCAGCAATGTTTGTACAAAGTCGGACGCCCCAACACGGACTGCGCGGACAAACAACTCACTAGCACTGATAGTCATGTATCGCCACCTTTCATCAATATTACTATGGCGTTACCACTCGGACCTCGATGGTACTATGATAAAGGCATAAAATACAAAAAATCAAACAAAAACACAAAATTAATTCCCCTTCCTGGCTGGGCCCGTGCTCGCCCACCTGTCCTGGTGAAGCTTGTCAGGCCACTATGCCACCAGTAATATTTCCTTCATAAAAAAAATATATATATGTAAAAATATTAAAATAGAATACGAGGCAACCCTAAACGGTATAAGCATTCATTTTGTATTTTGTTGACAGGCTAAAAGTATTTTGTGAAAACGTATCTTGTTTACCGGTAGGTTTAATAAAGGGATTTTGGGAAAATTTAAGTTTTAATGGAGTTATTTCATATTTAGTATGTGATTAGGAATTTATTTGAAAAATAAAGTGACAGGCAATGAATATCACGTAGAAGTTTGCTTCGTTGGTATCATAAGTGAGTATCCGATACCGTTGACACAGGAGAAAATTCCGCATCTCAAACTGTATAGGTAATAGTATAATATAGTGTGTGCATGGATTGGTTCCACTCTCCAGCCAATTTTATCTGCAAAGCAATATAAGAAGTTGATAGAAAGAAAAAAAGATATTTCAAAGGAAAAACAAACTCAAAGATGAACCTCAGGCTATAGAGTAAACTATTATAAAGGCAACAAAAAAAAGTAAAAAAGGAGAGAGATGTCGTATGGACACCCATTCGGAATTGAGTTCCTTTTGCTATATCTTTTTTGTTTGCTGTATTAAATTATCAATAAAATAAAAATGAAAGAGTCAATATCGTCGTAGTCTAAAGGATAAGAGGTCCGGTGCATTCGTATATAGCGATGCACCGGTGTTCGAATCCCGCAGGCGGGTACTAATTTTTCTAATGAAATACGTAGGTATTTAACAATTGTACACGATTGATTTCCACGGTGAAGGAATAACATCGTGTAATAAAAATGAAACCCGCAAAATTATAATTTACGTAATTACTGGTGGTAGGACCTCTTGTGAGTCCGCACGGGTATGTACCACCACCCCGCCTATTTCTGCCGGGGAGCAGTAATGCGTTTCGGTTTGAAGGGTGGGGCAGCCGTTGTAACTATACTGAGACCTTAGAACAAATCTCAAGGTGAGTGGCGCATTTACGTTGTGGATGTCTATGAGTTCCAGTAACCACTTAACACCAGGTGGGCTGTGAGCTCATCCACCCATCTAAGCAATAAAAAAAAAAAACTTCCACGGTGAAGGAATAACATCGCGTAATAAAAATCAAGCCCGCAAAATTATAATTTGCGTAATTACAGGTTTATATTACTCTTATGAATCCGCACGGGTAGGTACCACCGCCCTGTTTATTTCAGCCGTAAAGCGGTAATGCGTTTCGGTTTGAAGGGCCATTGGCAGCCGTTGTATTGTTAAAACTGAGACCTTACAACTCATGTCTCGAGCTGGGTGGCAGCATTTACGTTGTAGATGTCTATGGGCTGCGGTTACCACTTAACACCAGGTGGGCCGTGAGCTAGTCCACCTATCAATACAATTAAATAAACATTGCCGAATAGTAGACAATATTATTCAGACTCATGGCCACTCATTGTGGCCTCAATCCGGGGAATTAGGGTGAGGAATGAATGTTCCTAATATTGCTTGATGCGAAGTTAATAAATGAGCTCTTAGCATAAAAACTGTTTGATGGCGTTGATGCCTTGTCTTTGCACAAGTCGAGTTTTGATATAGAATTTTGTTGAACAGTGACGTCACTATTGAATTAAGTGGCCTTTCTGCTTAATATAGAACTAAAACTCTTCCTTAACACCCTCATTTCTCGGTTCACTTTTAATTGTATTTGTGTTTCAATTCAAAGCGCACCAATATCTACACATAAGGTATAATTTTTACGACTAAGCCAGAAAGTTTGGGTAATAACACAAGGTCATAGCTACACAACAAAATTATAACCAATTTTATTGATTGCTTAGAAAGGTTATGAATTAAACTTTTCGTTTTTGTTATGATAATAAAACCTCAACGCATTGTGGCCGGAAATGGTGAACATTATCCCGTGAATAAGCCCTTGTACTACAACAATGAAAAGTACTATGAAATTCAGAAAGCTTTTTCTCGAAAACATTATTATAATAAAGCACGCGATCGAACGAAAACTGCCAAAAAGTCGTTAAAACAATTTTAGCGTCCGATTAAATTTTTGGAGCTTTTATATTTATGGAGAACTTAGCGGCTTGTAAATTTAAAAAATAGTTTTTTAATGTTTATCAAGTTTTATTCGGTTAATTGTGGAAAGTTCAATTTTATAAACTTACATTTTTAACGATAATAAGATCTAATTAGAAAAAAGCTAGATGCCTTTAATTAGCTGGTAAAGGATCTATGACTATTTTTATAGATAAATAATCATGGAATCATTAAGGGTGGTACAGTCTTATAACATTCAAAAGTTCGACAAACAAACTTTCGTGGCGTTGATTTCTATGGGCCGTAGTGGTGTGGTTCTATTTTACGCGGTACAGAAGAGAATCGTTCAAATTGTAGATAAACCCGGTCTTATGTATCGTTAATAAACTCTGAACTAGCAATAAATATGAATCACGTATAAATTATTATTAAAATATATAGTAATATTAAAATAATAATAGTAGTGATAAGATAAAAAAGGCTTTTTTTATTGCAAATATCGATGGACGGGCTCACAGCCCAGCTGGTGTTAAATGGTTATTCGAACCCATAAGCATCGACAACGTAAATGCCGCCACCCACCTTGAGATATGAGTTCTAAGGTCTCAGTATAGTTACAACGGCTGCCCCACCCTCCAAGCCGAAACGCATTACTGCTTCACGGCAGAAATAGGTGGGGCGGTGGTACCTACCCGTGCGGACTCACAAGAGGTCCTACTACTAGTACGTAAAGTAAATAAATAAAGTCATGTCAGTACGTATTGCCGTAATTGCACCACGAAAAGACAAACTAACTAACCCTCTTTGGCACAAAAATATAAATTATATAACACTAGTTGAAACCGGCCAAAAACAGATGTGACAGATGTGACGGAAAAAAAAACAAAATTGATACATATTACATTAGACCACATTTTGGTAACATACTCATATTATCACAATTACTTGAAACAATGTACCTCGATAACAAAGTTATTGTGAGGGCATTCACACAAAGTGACAATTCTGCAAGTTAGTGACGTCTGTCCGCACGTGACAGCCCTAATGTGACAACTTTCCGATACCACATAATATGTTGATTATTGAGCTTAGTGTGGAGCGTATCAGTCTTACAACTTGTATCTTAGTCAGTACTGTGCTGATTTTACGTCACTTTGTTGTTATCCTTAAACAATATGCTACCGATACTTGGTCTGATTTCCGGTCGGAGTCATTATCTTTGTTAAGCTTAAATGATTTTCGTGCTCTATCTTAGACCTTTAAACGAGCAATTCTTGTATATTAATATATATGTATGTAATCTAAATCTCGGAAACGGCTCCAACGATTTTCATAAAATTTAGTATACAGGGGATTTCGGGGGCGATAAATCGATCTAGCTACGATTTATTTTCAGAAAATGTTATTTTGTTCGTATTTTCAATAATCCGACATCTATTGGCGAATAATAATACTATTTTTCTTAATTGAGGGCAACTAATCGCTTTAAAGACACAACAAGAGGGCGTTATCAAAAAAAAAAAATCGAGCAAAGCTCGGTCATCGTCTAGTTATCATAAAAACGAAAAACAAGCGCTTATAAGCGAGAAAAGTTTTGTAGATCAGGATGTTTTTAGGTTCAAGGGAGGTGTTATTTGTATTTCAGCAAAAACACAAAACGCACATGTTCAGACCACAAGCAGTGGCTACTCTTGAGTTGTTAGGTCTCCCTTGGAGGCGCTCGGGTAGCTGTTACCAAATCCCGCCCCTTCTGGCTGAGCCCTTGCTCGCCCACCTGTCCTTGTGAAACTGGAAAGGCCTCAGAGCCACTAGTAAACACTCAATTATAAAAAAAATTTCACAGACAGCGATTCTTTGGGTGAGAGGTACAACGATGCCGCTGTGCCATAAAGATAGGCGAGGAAAGAGGAGTATAATAATATGACCCAACGAATAGAACGACCGGTGTATTTATATCGATTGATCTGACCGCCCCGGCATTTAGAGCAGAAGAAATTTAAAAATACATGTGAGCAATTCCCACGTGATGTAAGTGGCACTTTCAGTAGTATCCACCTGTCCACGTTTCCATTCTCACGCAATTAATTCCTATATTGCAGTCGTTGTGGCCTTAAGGATAAGACGTCTGGTGCATTCGTATGTAGCGATGCACCGGTGTTCGAATCCCGCAGGCGGGTACCAATTTTTCTAATGAAATACGTACTCAACAAATGTTCACGATTGACTTCCACGGTGAAGGAATAACATCGTGTAATAAAAATCAAACCCGCAAAATTATAATTTGCGTAATCACTGGTGGTAGGACCTCTTGGGAGTCCGCACGGGTAGGTACCACCACCACGCCTATTTCCGCCGTGAAGCAGTAATGCGTTTCGGTTCGAAGGGTGGGGTAGCCGTTGTAACTATACTGAGATCTTAGAACTTAAATCTCGAGGTGGGTGGCGCATTTACGTTGCAGATGTCTATGGGCTCCAGTAACCACTTAACACCAGGTGGGCTGTGAGCTCGTCCACCCATCTAAGCAATAAAAAAAAAAAAATAATATATATATATAATATGTTACATCTCATTAAAATAACGTTTCATCCAGTTTCAAATCAAAAAGGTCATCCATCCAATTTCCAACATCCAACATCCATTTTCGAACGATGTATGGATAACTTAGACGATGAAATTTGTAGTTTCTTTTTGTGATTATTCATGTTTAGCATTAGCATGTGTATCACAATATATCTATTTTCATAAATGATTATTTTTGCCTGTGTGCAGTGGGCTGCAAAAGTCCATGTCCAAAAAAGAAATCATAAGAAACTGCCATTAACGCCATCTATTATTTTTATTGTTAGTTTGTGTATGTACATAGAAATATCAGCGTTTCAAGGTTCATTGTATACATATTATATTATTTAAATCAGAAAAATGTTTTGTAGACAAAAATTGATAAGCATTATTGTCTATATAAATTGATATGGCAGTTAGGTGAAAACAGAATTAGATTATACGCTCGTACCCAAATAAAGAAATGTCTTTTTTATCAGAATTGACCGACTGGATCGAGATACTCTATAACCAACGGAAATACCAGTTCACGAGTCCTATTTCGGTTAATTTGACGAGGACCTTCGTTCGCCTTTGAGGTAATAATTGAATTACTGACAAGTCGGTACATTCGTGATGGACTTTCGTCAAATAATGGACCGAAATTTTAGGTTTTTCCGCACGTTTCACCTGTATGTACCTATTGGAAAGTTTTGGTAGAGATCTTACCCATTTTTAAGTGTAAAGGGCCAAATGGGTTCTCAGACAAGCAAGCAAGCAATTGTCAGGCTGTCCACAGATTTAGTTAAACAGCGGTTTTCATATTGGATCTGGTAGCTACTTGACACCGGATGCACTGGGAGCCCACAGTTGGTAGTATTGTGTGTTCGCAAAACAATCACGCGTTTCTGTTTGGAAAGCTATGACAGCCCTATACAGTTTTTTTTATTGTTTAGGTGGGTGGATAAGCCCAAGGCCCACCGGTAGTTACCGGAGCCCATAGACATCTACAACGTAAAAGTTGCCAAATACATTGAGATATGAGTTCTAAGGTCTCAGTTTTTACAGTACAACGGCTGCCCTACCCTTCAAATTGAAAAGCAATTACTGCTTCACGGCAGCAATAAACAAGGCGGTGGTACCTACCCGCGTGAACTCATAAGACGTCCTACCACCAGTAATTACGCAAATTAAAATTTTGCGGGTTTTTATTACACGACGTTATTCCTTCGCCGTGGAAGTCAATCGCGAACATTTTGCTAACCACGAATTTCATTAGAAAAATTGGTACTTGTCAGCAAGATTCGAACACTGGTAGATCGCAAGATACGAATGCACCGGATGTCTTATCAACAACTTATCTTATCTTACAACTGAGATCTAGATTTTACGGGTCAGGGAGGGTGGCGATTCAGAATCTACGAACCCAAGTAACCATTTACAACTTGGAACCGGGAGCTCGTTAACTAATCCGGTAGAAAAAAGCACGTCTTTCTAGCTAAGGCAAAAAGAAAGTATACTGAATAGTTCTAATGATGTAACGAAACGAAGTAATATAACTTCAATAGTGCTGACTCGTTATAACGAACAATCTTAGCTGGTACAATAAAATGGACATGGAAACAAACCTGCTTACGTTAGATATTTGTAAGTTAGCAATTTAGTTAGGGAGTCTAGAACTGAAGCTGCCATAGATTCTCATAGTGCGGTACCGATGATAAAGCGTTTTGTTACGCCGATAAGAATATCGCCATCTATCGCCGAATAATCGAACGATTATTGAAGGATCTAGTAGCACCTAGAACGCTCGAGAAGTACAACGCCATCTATTGTCAGATAGCGGAAACACAATACTTGAAATGTGTGGAATATTCTCGATAATTCTAGGGATGTAATATTGGCTATAAAAGCGTTGCAGAGATAGCACGCAAGCAGTCAACGGACCACCTGAAGCGAAGCGGAAGAAGTGAATTGAGAATTTTAAAGTATTTGTGAGTGTTTTAAGTATTCTAAGTGCAAATACAGTGTTGATTTATACTTCTACACTACGTATGTAATTCGTAATTACGTTCCCTTCTTTACGCTAAAAATAAAAGGTACTAAAAAGATACGTACCTTTAAGACCTTTAGGTTACGTTGTCTACAGTATCTGGGTCACAGCTACTCGCATTATTTACCATTTATTATACCAGGAGATAATAAAAACGAAGAAGCACTGTGCACTGTCTATAGCCGTAAAAACGTTGGTCGTTCACAAAAAATTAACAAATTTTGGTAATTTGAATATTTTATGCCCTATTTAGAAGCCCCAGTAAATATTTTCACGCGACACCGCACCGGAGTATTCCCGGAACGTGCCAGCAGTGATTAATTACAGTAAGCAAAAATGTAAAAAAAGAAAGAAAAAAAAAAACAAGGAATTTTTAACTACAAATGTGGCTGAGCGGGATTAATGCTAAAATATTAACGCCGGTAACACTTTAAAATGTGTAGTGGAAATGATTTAATGAGTGTTCGCAGATTAGAAAAAAAAATGCTGCCGTACATTTACTTTTAAAAAAATACTCGGATAAAAAGCGATAGCTGCGCTGCAGAAAAAGACCTGACAGGGTCCGAACTGACAATGCAGCCGTAGCAGCAATATTTGTTTTAAAAATAATTAGAAGCGATAGATACCTTTTAAGGTAGAAATTTAATATGAAAATGCTACTACTTTAAAACAATACCGTTGAAATATTCGAAACTTAGGTAGTTAGTCCAGGTTATTATTTTAGTTGCTTATAGACTAGTGAACGAGTCAAAACCACATCTGATTTTAAGTGGTTACCGGATCGCATAAAGATAACGTAACGTGACGCTACCCGTTTTGAGTCATGAAGTCGAAATTTCGTTTGTATTGCTCAATTATTCCCTTCAAATTGAAAGCGCGACAGCTTCGCGGCAGAAATAGGCCGAACGGCTTTACGTACACGTGCGAGCTTACAATGTGCTTTCTAATAAAACATTTAGAAGCGGATGAAGTCGTTGTGGCCTAAAGGATAAAACGTCCGGTGCGTTCGTGTTAAGCGATGCACCGGTGTTCGAATCTCAGGCAGGTACCATTTTTTCTAATGAAATACGTACTTAAAAAATGTTCACGATTGATTTCCACGGTGAAGGAATAGCATCGTGTAATAAAAATCAAACCCGCGAAATTATAATTTGCGTAGTTACTGGTGGTAGGACCTCTTGTGAGTCCGTGCGGGTAGGTACCACCATCCTTCCTATTTCTGCCGTGAAGCAGTAATGCGTTTCGGTTTGATGGGAGGGGCAGCCGTTGTAACTATACCGAGACCTTAGAACTTATATCTCAAGGTGGGCGGCGGCATCTACGTTGTAGACGTCTATGGGCTTCGGTAACCAATTAACACCAGATGGGCTGTGAGCTCATCCATCCATATATTATACGCAATAAATAAAAAATAAGAATAAAAGCTTAAGACCGGAGTTCAAAGTTTCGATGCATTAGCACAATATTTCAAAGCATTAAGAACTGTTTTCACAAGCACGCAATACTATTTTGTGACATGAATCACAATGATACAAAGTTTAATCCGGGCCCATAAATAAATATTAGAACTAAGCCACGGAGCTTATCGGCAGATTGTCTGGTGTATTCCAAACTTTGGATGACTTGTTTACGGACTATCTTTGAAAGTTTGGATTCGTTTGACAATAAATACGCTACAGTACTACTGATCTAAGCTTGTTGATGTTACGATTATAATTCAATTATCTTATTATTATCTACAAATAATCTTCTTAGTTGTGCTTTTACGAATAACAGAAGGAAATTATTAATCAAGTAAATTAAAACCAAACTCGAATGTGAAAAATTACTAACTCTTTTAGAGTTTTTTGTGTATGCATTGACAAGATCTTACGTAACGTTACATCATCATCTATACACATTGCTGTAAAAAAAAAAGCTAATCTAAGAAAGAATGAAAACTCTTAGGGAACAATAGTTCAGTAGATAGAATATATTTAAACTACTAACGACCCGCCCTCGCTTCGCTTCGGAAACTGTAATTTATTATTGATTTCTGCACTATTTAATGGATGTTATTATACATATAAACCTTCCTCTTCAATCACTCTATCTATTAAAAAAAACAAAATGTGTGCAATTCACACGTGGTAGAAGTGAAACCTTCCAAAATTAAAATACAATTATCCTAAACGTCTTAAGTATATGTAAAATTTTGTGATTAGTAAATTATTGTAAGGTAGCGCCCTCTGTGAATTGATATTTTAATTTCACGTATAATCCTAAATTAAAATTCACTACAAGAGCTTTCATACACACGTTAGTATTAAAAAATCTCACAGATGGCGCTGTATTAAAAATAGTATATATATTTCTGTCTCATTCTTTGCTGGCTTCATCCTACACATTTTTGTATTTGTGTCTCTTACCTGTCGTTTTTTCCGTTGCATCCGGTTTGAAATCCCAACGATTCTAAAGAAGTTTTCACTTCAAAAAAACCGCATCAAAATCCGTTGCGTAGTTTTAAAGATTTAAGCATACGTAGGAACAGACAGATATAGGGACAGAGAAAGCGACTTTGTTTTATACTATGTAGTGATTACTACTGAACAGAAAGCGTGATCTATTGACTCCAGACCATTTCATTTTATGATTCCATTAATATTTTACTATAAAGTTGTTAATGTTGTTGTAAAAGAATAAGAACGCAAAATCATGATTAGTGAATAAAAGACTCTCCCGCTGAGTTAATATCGCCGGTTCTTCTCAGGGCTGTGGCTATTGTTTGGGACCGGGGGCAGAGATAACATGATTTGACATTCAACATTGTACGTTTTGTTAATGTTTAAGTTGAAATAAATTATTTTACTAGGTGAATAGGTCTGTTCATGGAAAAAAAAAAAACTTTTATTGCATAGATAGGTGGACGACCTCACAGCCCACCTGGTGTTAAGTGGTTACCGGAGCCGATAGACATCTACAACTTAAATGCCGCCACCCACCTTGAGATATGAGTTCTAAGGTCTCAGTATAGTTGCAAATGTTTTTATTTATTTAATCAAAAAACTTGCTTCGTCGTGTATAGAAAACAGTCATCGTCGTCAAAAGGATAAGACAGACGCCCTCTGGCGGCTGTGCTCGTATTAAAATATGCAGCCACGATCATAATCATGATCACATTTTCAATCTCTGCATATGGGTAACGATTTTTCTAACAAATACGCACTTAGCACGTGCTCACCAACGACTTACACGATAGAAAAATAAGACCGTAACATAAAAATAAATTCTGAAACATTTACAAAATTGCTTATTTCTCGATTCGGTGGGTAGGACAGTAGCCTTTTAACATCAGTGAGCCTGTCTGCTTTCTTGACTTTCCTAGTCTTGGGGTATGCAATTGCACTACTAAGTAGCTAATGGCTTACTCTGTTGTAAATTGAGGCATTTAAATAGTGTGACTAGAGCTTATCAGCGTCCCCTGACTTAGACCACGACATCAAAGATCACTAGCTTTTGTTTTATGGTTGAAGGATTACTGGTGGCCCAAAGTCCTTTCCAGTTCCACCAGGTCAGGTGGGCGAGCAAAGACTCAGTCAAGGGGGGTGGGATTTGCTAACAGCTGCCTGAGTGCCTCCAAAGGAGACCTAACAACTCAAGAGCAGCTGCTTCGCGATTGAATCTACTACCGGATCGGAATCGCGACCTGCTGAGAAGATCCGGCGAGAAACTCAGCATGCTGATGCTTACGTTAGGTTGCACGTCGAACTCTTTGTCGAGTCCGACGAGTACGGTTGAGCTCTAACTATAGACACTACTGGAACTAGTGCAATCTTATATTACGGATCTTAAGTCTTGCACCTAAAGATTAACGTTTAACAAAAAATGAAGGCTCGTTGGAGTGACAATCCATACAAGATTGCTGGCAAGAGTTGGATGAGAGAATCCGAGGATCTTGCTTAGTGGCGGTCGTTGGAGAGGCATATGTTCAGCAATGAATTACGCCCACTGAGTTTCTCGCCAGATCTTCTCAGTGAGTCGCGTTTCCGATCCGGTGGTAGATTCTGCGAAGCACTGCTCTTGCTAGAGTCAGTGTTAGCATCACTCCGGTTTGAGCCTCGTGAGCTCACCTACCAGTTAAGGTTACGCTGAAATAGCCTCTCAAGGCTATCAGCTTAGGTAAGAAAAAAATAATGAATTACTATGGGCTAATTATAATTAAATGAAAATGAGGTTGGTAAGAGAGTGTTTACTATGAATGTGGAAGGATATAGAGGAAGAGGTAGAGCTAAGAAGAAATGGATAGATTGTGTGAAAGACGATATGGGTAAGAGGGGAGTGAGCGAAGAAATGATATATGATAGAAGAGTATGGAAGGAGAAAACATGTTGCGCCGACCCCAGGTGACTGGGAGAAGGACAGAATAATGAATGAATATATGGGCTAATTATGATAAAACAATTCATTAATATAAAATAGTCGGATGTAAGTAATTTTCTAAATTGAAAAGTCAGAGCCGCTTAAATGCTCTGAAAGTAGGTTCGTACACTTCAAAAATATTAATGGTACGTATAATTTTCTTTAATATTATTTTCTCTCTCAAAGCCCGAATGTAATAACAAAATAAAAGGTCATGATAACCGACGAAACAAGGCTGAAAATTGAAATTCATTGGTATGGACATTCGATTTTGGTGCTTATTTCCACAGTAAATAGGGTGTTATTAGATCGAAGCGGTGCACCACTGAAGCTGTCATATTAGGTCTGATGGCGATGACGTGGGTCCTGCTCAACATTCCATTTTTTGTTGTATTAGACTATCTTGAGACAGGATCGATGTTTGAGGTCAGTGTGACGGGTATATTAACCTCTGACTATAATGTTGTTGTGGGAAATTTCTGTAGATGTAAGCTCGAAATGGTATTTGTGACTTTTTTACTTCTATTACATTTGCTTTATGATTAAAAACTAAAATTTATTTTAACTACTTAAACTTCTGATGAGCATACAGTAAGCAGTCAGCATTTTAATAGACTTTAGTAGTATGCTTAAGTATGTGTACTATAGTTTTATTTTATTTTATTGATAGATGGGTGGACGAGCTTACAGCCCACCTGGTGTTAAGTGGTTACGGGATCCCATAGACATCTACAACGTAAATGCGCCAACCACGTTGAGATATAAGGTCTAAGGTTTCAGTATAGTTACAACGGCTACCCCACACTTCAGACCGAAATGCATTACTGCTTCACGGCAGAAATAGGCGGGGCGGTGGTACCTACCCGTGCGGACTCACAAGAGGTCCTACCACCAGTAATAGTATACTTTACACTAGTATACTTTAGTATTAATCTCAGAATACATTTAAAACAAAGAAAAATACAGTTGTATGAATAAAATAATTCAAATGTGTAATATTTAAATTTATTCATTCGGTTTTATTTTATTTATTTATTTATTACACTTCATCTAAAAATTTACATTGGCGGACTTAATGCCTAAGGCATTCTCTACCAGTCAACCAAAGGTAGTGCAGAGTAAATAGTGGTAGGTGCAATGAAATTTATATTAAGTTTATATTTATTGTTCGAGATGATACCGGCATCTCGTTTTTACCATCGCACCGCCCGCCACCGGAGTAGAGTTCATCCATACTACCTGGAGCCACTGCGTTCATCCACATTGCGTTTCCAGAGGTCTTTTTTGCCACGTACCATCCGGCTATGGAATGAGCTCCCCTCCACGGTGTTTCCCGAGCGCTATGACTTGTCCTTCTTCAAACGAGGCTTGTGGAGAGTATTAAACGGTAGGCAGCGGCTTGGCTCTGCCCCTGGCATTGCTGAAGTCCATGGGCGACGGTAACCACTCACCATCAGGTGGGCCGTATACTCGTCTGCCTACAAGGGCAATAAAAAAAAAAGTTACGAATACATACACAAAAAGTATATACTATATACATAATCACAATCACATATACATATACACATACATACATATATACACACATACATACATACATATAATAGTTACACGGTATTAAAAGGAATATATTTATAAATTATTTTTAGTCAGATAATAAAATGGATTCAAGACAATTTTAATCTGATGACTAAAATCTTAACAATTAAAAACTTAACAATTTGACCTGCAATGTAGTGTGTTCTGTGCAATATACTATTTTCTTGTATTATATATATGTATATGTGGTTCTATTTCTCTGATAAATTTGTTATATTTTTAAGTTGTGTTTAAGTGTGTATATGAATATGTATGTGAATATGTGAGTATATGATAGAGATTATATATAGATATATGTGTAAATTTTATATTATTATCATGATATAAAATTGTGTACGTTGTTTATGTGATTATATATATACCTATATATACCGTGTATGTGTTTGTATATTGTATAATGTAGTTTGGTTGTTTCACATTAAGTTATGCACCTACCACAGGATTCTCTACACCACCCTTGGTTGACTGGTAGAGAATGCCTCAGGCATTAAGTCGGCCATTGTACTTATGTGCATTAAGTTGAATAAATAAAATAAAATCAGACCTAAGCCTGTGACTCATCTTAAAATATGAATATTTTAGTTTAAACCACCATTGATCTTGAAATGTTAGTTTTTAATATCGAGTTATCATAATTGTACATTTGTATTTTGTAAAACAAACTTTAAATTTGTATATGTATAAGCCGAACTATTTTACAATATAGGCCCTAACAGGTTCCACTGTGTGAGTATAAACAAAACGTGAAATTATTGATGGTTATTTTGATTATCTTTTGTTACAGATAAAATGACCACACGTCCAACAGAATGGACCAAACATTAGCACGAAACGGCATGAAAGAGCCGCTAACATGTTACCCGGCTACAAGTTTGCTTTACCGCTACTCATCATCATTCTGCAACATTCAGAGATGAAGCACTTCGGATATAGTCAGCACTATGCTCCAATACCTGATGAGTCCGAATTTCACAGTAGAACATCGAGGCATCACCTTAGACACAAACATAAGCATAACCCAGAAATCTTGGACCAAACTTTTGTTGCTGACATACCAATATTGGCGAATCTAAAAGGAGTGGGTTTTATCGACAGAGAGTTCAATGAACCGGTATTTAAGAATGGTAAGGACTGGTTGAACATGTCTAGCGACCAGGTTGGAGAGATGAAGGACAAGAAACACCAACATTGGCCAATTAAAAGAGAAGCAGTTATTGAAGGAGATTTGGTACTGGGTGGTTTGATGATGGTGCACGAAAGATCTGATAATATGACCTGTGGTCCTGTGATGCCGCAAGGAGGAGTACAGGCTTTGGAAACTATGCTATACACGTTAGATATCATTAATAATAAGCAGGAGCTAATACCAGGCGTGGTGCTTGGAGCACACATCTTAGATGACTGTGATAAGGACACGTATGGATTAGAAATGGCCGTAGACTTTATCAAAGGTTGGTTGAGTGAAATTAAAAATGATATTTAAATGTAGCTATCAACAATTATATGATGGCATGCATTACTTAAGATTAGATACTGAAAACATTAAAATTCTATTTAAGGTATCATAATATAATGGTTTTTATTTACAGATAAGATGGGTGGACCAGCTTTCGGCCCACTTGGTGTTCAGGGGTTACCGTAGCCCGTGGACATCAACAACGTAAATACCGCCACCTAACTTGAAACATGAGTTCTAAGTCTCATTTTACAGTACAACGGCTGCCCCACCCTTCAAACCGAAGCACGTTAATGGTTCATGGTAGAAGTAAGCAAGGTGGTGGAACCTACCCGTGTGGGCTCAGAAGAGGCTACCATCAGCAATTAAGCATATCCAAAATTTTGCCGTTTTAGTTTCTATAACGGGATTATTCCTTCACCGTGGAAGTCATTTGTGGACATTTATTGAGTAGGTACGTATTTTATCAGACCATGGTACCTGTTTGCGGGATTCGAAGACTGGCACAGTAGCATACCTAAAAACGAATGCATTGGGCATCTTAACCCAGAGTCAAGCAAAAACTTAAAATTCTCAGGTTCAATAAGCAACATCGATGATGCAGAGTACGCTTGTAATGCGACCGCTGTGCGTAAAGTCATCTCAGGAGTGGTAGGTGCAGCATCCAGTGTGACATCAGTGCAAGTCGCGAACCTGCTAAGACTGTTCAAAATACCGCAGGTTAGTTTTGAAACGACACTAAGAGATAAAGTAAGCTTACGGTTGGAATTGCTCGTTTAGTGGCTAGAACCCATAAGCGTAGCATTATGAATCCGCTGTACTTACGTTATGTGAGACAAGTGTGTGAAGGTCTTTTTTTTCTTTTTTTCCCTACCTATGCTGATGACTATATGACTATATCAGCATTACCCTAACGTGTAGGTGAGCTCTCGGGGCTCAAACCAGGAGATGTTGCTAACACTGGCCCTAGCAAGACGCAGTACTTCGCAGAATCTACCACCAGATCGGAAACGCGACCCGCTGCGAAGATCTAGCGAGAAACTCATTGGGCTGTGTCTATGTGTGTTAATTTACTCGCTGAGCCCTTTGTCCGCAGCGACGGGTTTGGCGAAATGAAGGTCTATAATTAGTTTGGAATTTGGGCCGTCCTATCTTCAAACCGTAACGCAAGATTACTTCGCGGCCCTAATAAGCAAGTCTTGTTATACAATCATAAGTTTGTAATTCAACTAAATCAAACAATTCCAAAATTGAAATCACTTCTTCGTGTCAAACTAGACACCAATTATGATGCAGGATGTCACAATATGTGGCCCGTCGTTGTGTATTGGTGTATGGTACGTGATTAATAGGGCCTTTTCGTGCGTCACACGTAGTGATATATTCTACGTGTGATGTTCAGCTGATATTTGAAAAGCTTGCATAGAAATTTTGGAATACAAGTGCGAAAAATCAAGAATCAAGGGGAGGTATTAAAGAAGCTTGTTCGATGATAAATATTTGAATTAAATTAAATACTAAAATAGCTTAAAAAACAACTATTCAAATCGGGTTTTGGATTAGAGTGAATATATACGAAAAAGCTTATATCGGAAATATTTTAAGAAAATTTTATGATAATACGTGTTGTATAATGTACATAGTAATAAGTGCAGCCTACAAAATAAACAGGAAAATGAGTATAAAAAAATTAACAATGAAAACTAAGATTTTCCCAGGCGTAGTGACGGTGACATTTTACTAAGTGACGGACACTTTATACTTTGAAACATGAGACCTTCCGATTCCTCCCACTTAAACGGCTATCAGAGTTCACAGATGAAAATATACATATTCATTACGGAGCGATTGTATCCATACATTTTGAGACATAAGAAGAAAGTACAATGGAAAAACGGTTAACGCACCCTCAAAAATAATTATTTTCTTTTTTTTTTTATATTGCTTAGATGTGTGGACGAGCTCACAGCCCGCCTGGTGCTAAGTGGTTACTGGAGCCCATAGACATCTACAACGTAAATGCGCCACACACCTTGAGATATAGTTCTAAGGTCTCAGTATAGTCACAACGGCTGCCCCACCCTTCAAACCGAAACGCATTACTGCTTCACGGTAGAAATAGGCGGGGCAGTGGTACCTACCCATGCAGATTCACAAGAGGTCCTACCACCAGTAAAAATTGTTTAACTGTTACCAGGTTTCTTTCTTTTCCACATCACCGGAGCTGTCCAACAAAGCCCGTTTCGAGTACTTCACTAGGACCATACCTTCAGACCTTCACCAAGTGCGAGCGATGGTGGAAATCGTGAAGAAACTTGGCTGGAGCTACGTGTCTATTATTTACGAGGAGTCCAGTTACGGTATTAAGGTAGTTTTTGTTTTATGTATTCTTTGTTGCACACATTTCTGTGCTCTTTCGAACATTAAAAATAATAAAAAAATATGTCAAACTTATGTGATAAATGTTATATGAGTGTTCTTCCAACAAAATGAAATCAAAGTAAATTAGGTTATAAAAGAAGAAAAAGTAAAATATAACAGAAACAACATAAAGTTTCAAAAAAACATAAAACACATAGTTAGACAGTAAAAGTTAATAAAGAGACGTACAAAAATAGGACTATTTACCATAGTTAAATTGTATCAATCAGTAGCTTTTCATAGCTATTATCCCACACGGTGGGGGGGTTAGCTTTCCTTATTCTACTCCTTCACTTCGCTGTATCTTCGATATCCTCGTCAGCGACATTGCATTCTCTTTTGTCCTACAGCAATACATCTTTCCATATTGTCTTGGATCTACCTCTAGGTCTCCGATCGAGGAGGTCGAGCAGTAATGCCAAATTTCCGACGTAGTCAGGTGGCCTCCTTTTTACGTGACCATACCATCTCAGCCTACTCTCCTGCATCTTGTCGGCGATGTCGCGATGATAAATTGTATCAATCAGTAAATAACACATTATTCCGGGGTCTTAATGTCCCGTGGTTCGTCTCTTGAAAATGTTCAAATAGCAGCTAGTATGTACAGAATAGGGTCTGTAACACCATTATAGCACAGCCTGCTTTATAAAAGATCTGTTAAAATAACTAAAATCATACAAGGGAATGTGATGGAGTATAGTAGTGGCGAGGCTTAAGCATTGCCGTTAAGTAATATAATTTCATTTTTTAAGATAATTCAGTCTATACGAATTGTCAACAGACCACCACTTGGCTCTGATGACTAGTTTCAACGACAGACACAGTTGATTAATAATAATTTTATGTTCATTAATAACTGTGATCTGCGAGATGCCAATGGTAATTAATTAATCACCAAGATGTATGTCGATAGCCTTTGATTAACTAAATCGAACGCTTAAGATTTCAGCTCATTATTGATTCTCAGATTATGTTTCGATTTCATACTTAAACAGATTTACGTTTCTTAGCAACGTTGGAGTCGTTGTTTTAATACATAGTACTACATCTAGTTATAAAATATAGTTCACATATATTTTCTTCGAACTTGCATGGGCTTTTGGTGAGCTTAAAGGTAAACCTACACAAAATTCAACTAGAGGATATTTTCTGTTAAAAGTCTGCCTTAAATTATGACTTCTGCATTACTACCTGTGACAATCTTATCAACTAAAATGTGATCCATTTAATGGTAGCTGCCGCTGCTCATTGAGACCGGAATAATACCAGGTATAGAGTACGTGGCTCCCTACCGCAAAGTGCTTTCCTTAAATCTCGTTTGAAGAAACACGATATATCCTTACGAAAATACCACGGCGGAAATTCATACACCATTTAAGGGAGGAAAGAAATTACCTCTGAAAACGCATTGTATATTCTTGTTAGAGATAAGAGGTAAGATTTGAAATCAAGTACTAATACCTTGCCTTTGTCTGCCTAACTGTCCCTTATTGGTGTATATATTTTTTTTTTAAATCAAAATTATGTTATAGGCATTCGAAGAACTTGAAGCGCTTCTGGCTAGAAATGGCATTTGCATAGCTGTCAAAGAGAAGCTGGTAAAGGACTCTGGAGTTGCTGACGAGAAGGCATATGACACGATTGTCCAGAAATTACTGACTAAGCCCCGGGCTAGAGGTAAACGAAATTTTTCGATGAACTTTACCCGTTAAATATCTCCGTAAGTATGTTATCGTTCATACTAATTACTCGTTTTTTAATTTGCAATCCCTAAATATTAATCTCTTGAAACGTGACGCAATTTCCAGGAAATACTTTGTTGACGTTAAATATCATCTAGAAAAAGTAGATGCTCCAAATTGCAGCGCAGCAAGTCATTCTTCTTTATTACTCCTGTCTGACTTATCCCGGTGAATGCGTTCTTGAACTGAGTACTTCCACTCTTTTTCTACTCAAAGAAGATATCCTCAAAGTAGTGTGTCATACTTAACTATTCCTTTGTCGTTTCACTCTTATCAAAGCGGTCGTGATCGTCATTCAGTATCATTGCTGTGGGCAGTTGTTATGCGCTTCACGAGCAATCGCCACGTCTTCTTCTTCTTTCACGTGATCTTTTTATTGCTGTAAGTCCATAGACATCATAATCCATTCAGATTTCCTTGAACCTACCTTGAAACATTAACTTCAACAATTGCGTTTGATCCCTTATGAAAATATTAAAGTATGTAAATGATACTTATCCATAGACTGTCGCCTTGTCTGCAAATTATTATCACTCTTAAGTACTGCACAACATGACTTAGATTTAAATCTCAGTCGGTGTCAGTATTTTTGTCACAGAGATTTCTCATCGAGTCATAGGTAAGTTTTGTTGTCTTAGCGCCTTAAATTTGGACAGTCGGACTTTTAAACTAAATCCATCGTACAGTTTTCCTCCAATTGGAAATATTATTAGATTACCAAAAATTATACCTAACAAGTGAAAGCCATCGTCTCTTCAAACCTCATCACCCATAAAAAGAATTGGGGTGACGCCCTTAAGCTTATCAGCGGTCCCTTAGCGCAGTATTGGCAAGCGTGTGATAAATCGCGCCTGTATAGCGACTTCGAACGATAGCCAGCTGGGTACTCGAGACAATTTTTCGCTAAAACGGTTACACAAATTGAATCCATTGGAGCTGTGAGATGAACGTTGATTACAGTTAACCATTTAAGGTCCTGTTTAGATGGATTTTTTATCATGTGTCTTAGGAAATATTACGGTTTTCGGTTTTTTATGGTAGATGGAAAGCTTGTATGAGTTTTGGGGGCAATTAAAATTTCAGTGCTAATGTGCAACTATACTTGAGATCTTAGAACTTATATCTCAAGGTGGGTGCCGCATTGACGTTGTAGATGTCTATAGGCTTCAGTAACCACTTAACATCAGGTGGGCTGTGAGCTCGTCCACCCAACTTAGTAATAAAAATAAAAATGATGAAAAGCAGATAAAAGAAGAACAGGATAGGAAAACTGTATTTGTGCTTATTGATCTGGTAATTATAATTAATGAGTCTTTTTATTACTAAGATTTCCAACACGAACAGATAAAGTGGATCATTCCTAATTGAGCGGTAATCATTCAGTTTTTGTTCTTCCCCTGTGTGCTTAAAATTGCTAAAAAGCTAATTATTTTACCTTTTTTATTGCTCTAGATGAGCAGACAAGATTACCAGGTATTCTATAATTAAAAAAAGCTCGTAGATATCGCAAATATATCGTGTAAAGAACAATTCTTTGTCAATTATATTGATCACAGCCTCATGTTGAATTCTCCCTAATAAATTTTCGTAAAGAGTTTTAATTAAAATCTGTGATGTATTTATTAAGTTTCAAACATGGTTATAAGTATATTGCAAGCATATAAACCATAACATTAATTATGTTTCACAACAAGATGTACCGCAAAAGACAAAGTTGAGACTTAAATTATCTGAATTCAAAAGTTCATCCGCAAATACTCTCCGTGTCGAAATGTGCTGAATTGCACTCGAAGCTCTGGAATAAGTTAGTGTCAATACCAAAAGTTAGTCATGAAATAGAAGCAATTATTTGAAGAGCACTTTATAGGAGAAAACCTTAAAACAAATTTTCGATCAAAGTGAAAGTCGGACAGATTAATTATTATAGTATTTTAACAGAAGCATTTGCTCATTAGAATATAAATAACTTTCTAGTAAATAGTTAACTGACCACAGAGAACACACGCTTCTGTCTGTGACATAGCTTCGATTTCAATTTAAAATTGACTTATATATTTTAATGCAGAAACAAGCTCATTAAGCCTCCGTGAAAGTAGTTTTAATGGATCCTACATTGGAAGCGTCACGAGAATTTTTACTGGTGATAGGACCTCTTGTGAGTCCGCATGGGTAGGTACCACCTCCCTGCCTATTTCTGCCGTGAAGCAGTAATGCGTTTCGGTTTGAAGGGCGGGACAGCCACTGTAACTATACTGAGACCTTAGAACTTATCTTAAGGTGGGTGGCGCATTTACGTTGTAGATGTCTATGGACTCCAGTAACCACTTAACACCAGGTGGGCTGTGAGCTCGTCCACCCACCTAAGCAATAAAAATAAAAAATGAATAAAAAAATCTAAATTAAGCCTGTATTGAAAAAATAAATAGATATTCGTTGGGTACAGAGGGATAAAAACATTAGATAATACGTGACCTACATATTATTATATCCATAAATTAAGACCAATCTTTTCATTGTGGGCTCACACACTAATCTATAAGGAGATTATTCAGAAAAATATCATAAAATCATATTTCGAGATCGTTATTTTCGAAAATGAACCACGAATAGAGAACGAGTTTTGCCACTATAATTAAATGTTAATCGCGGGATTTCAGGAATTGGATCTTCTGCTTACGAAACTATCTTCTTGGCGTCTTTAAGCTGTTTTGTTGCGTGGCTGTTGTGTTCCCTTAATATCACTGAACAAACTAATCTCACGCACAGCTGTCGAGACACGCCGAAGCCCAAACTAAGTGATTTGGCTCGATACAACACAATTCCCACACAGAAATCCTTCATTGTGTTACTCATTAATTAATACTACATATATTATTCTGGGCTGCCTGCGTCTGGTAAGGTGAATAGTTGTTGATTACTAGCTAAAATTGGCGGATACGTCTTGTCAAGTATCAAGCTGATGATAGAGCATCACCGGAGCAAACTGGTGTTTACCATTGCTATGCTTATTTTTGCCAAGAAGTTATCATCTCTTCCAGTTTGAAAAGGTCAATGGTCATATTATCAACGAAACTGTAGTTTTTAACATAAATTTAGAGGCACTGTGAGGTTATCGCGTAGTGACCTACAATGGTGCCACTAATATAGGGGCATCCCTATCTCATATAAAAGTATCTCTATACACTTCGTCGTCGTCGTGGCCTAAAGGATAAGACGTCCGGTGCATTCTTGTTGAGCGATGTACCGGTGTTCGAATCTCAGGCTGGTCCAATTTTTCCAATGAAATACGTACTCAATAAATGTTCACGATTGATTTCCACGGTGAAGGAATAACATCGTGTAATAAAAAGCCCGCATAATTATAATTTGCGTAATTACTGGTGGTAAGGCCTCTTGTGAGTCCGCGCGGGTAGGTACCACCACCCTGCCTATTTCTGCCGTGAAGCAGTAATGCGTTTCGGTTTGAAAGGTGAGGCATCCGTTGTAACTACATATACTGAGACCTTAGAACTTATATCTCAAGGTGGTGGCGCATTAACGTTGTAGATGTCTATGGGCTCCAGTAACCACTTAACACCAGGTGGGCTGTGAGCTCGTCCACCCACCAAAGCAATAAAAAAAAGCCATATTATATCATATAATTTTCAATTCCATTAGGGTTGCCACCACGGTGGGTCTATATTAATCACCATTAGATAAAATAGAATACATTTTACAATTCAACTACATAATATATTTATTCCTACAGTTGATTATTTCTGATGATAATGATGCGGTAATATCGTCATAATTTATGATATAATCGCTGTGTCTATTGACTTTAGGGAAAGTTGAACGCTGACCATGAGACCGACAGTCCATTAACGACATTAATAGTTTTCATATTGTAGGAACAAATTGGAATCGCTAAAAATAAACCAGTTTCATTTCCGTCTTACCATTTCGATGACGTTGGTGAAATTCATTAATTAACAATAGTGAAGCCACGATCTTTTTTAAAATAACGTAATTCCAAGTACTACGATACTATGTTAGGTGTAAGGGAGTTCATATAGAGTCCCTTATTTATTTCGCCTGGTCGTGTTTTATGTAATTAACACCACAGTTGGAACAATATAAATTTTATTGTTGTAGCGGCAAAAACAATTCTAAGTAATTACATTATATTAGTTATTTAACACATTATAAATTATTTTTACGTTTTAAATATTTGGCGGTAAAAAGGTCCCGTGTCACAGACTATATTCTTTTTCCCACATCTCGTGGGTTCTGGCTTACGCATCATAAAAAGGTGCGTTCTTGAATGCCACAGGGGGTTTAAAATAAATTTGTTATACCAATAGACCGAATACTTTCTCAACACAAGCTACAGCTGATACGAATGTTATCAGCGAACTTCAACATAGATATGTAGCTCTGGTTTTTGACAATGTCAATACCTGTGTACAAATACCTAACCTACCTAAAAACCTACATGTCGCAATAAAAAACGAAGCTATTACAAGTTTAAATTTTTAATACCTAATATCAAATAACCCTCAAGTGTAACTTCAATTCGATGTAGAGATTTAGTATGGCCTTTAGTTTCACCTAACTAAGCAATTGGTGAAATTAAAATTCACCACATTCAATATTCGGGGCGTACATTAATGAAAATTTTATGTTACAAGTCTACCGGGATGTTTTAGGTATCATTAGATGGTGGAGGGGCTTTACTGTAAGCTCTAAGTCCAACTAAAAGTTGAAAACATCAAAAGAAAATTTTATAATGCTTATTTTGAAGGCCAAGACTCAGGTGTATTAATGATACCAAAATAGTTTTTTATCAGTAACTGATAGCATGTTTGAGTTATTTTTATTTACAATAGCTGACCCGGCAGACTTCGTAGTGCCTCAATTGATAAATAAAAGACCTAAAATTTTGTATCAAACAAACTTAAAACAAACAAAAATAATCCGTCCGACGGCGGCCCATCAGAGGAAAAACAAAATTATTATTTTTATTTAAATCCGAGCATTTTCTTATTTATCTACCTTTTAAACTTTCTCTGGACTTCCACAAATAACTTGAGACCAAAATTAGCCAAATCGGTCCAGCCGTTCTCGAGTTTTAGCGAGACTAACGAACTGCAATTCATTTATATATATATAGAAGATAGAAGATAGAAGATTTGATTAACGTTCATGAGCATAACCTTTTAGGTTTTAGACAAAAAATAAGTTTTACTATCTCTTTTATTTAACAAACTAAACAATACCAAATCACGAGTCCAATTTCCATAAAACAATCGTAACGAATTCAAAATTCGATCTCGTCCTAGCTCTCAATTGGCTTTTTAGCTTAAAATCTTGAAATGGATTCTGTTCTAGATGTTTATTCAAATTTAATAGAACTTTTTTTGAGAGCTTTTCTAAATTAATCTTACAATTTTTTATCTAATAATCCAATGCCAAATCGTATAAATAATGAAATCTTCGAAATTCTTGTACGATGTAGTATAATAGGTATACATTGAAAACCTTAGAATGTTAAGCTTTTCAAAAATAGTACAGCCTCCATAGATTCAGTTGTCGTACCGTTACCCTCGAAGTAGATCATCATGTCTACGTAATATCTAGACTTGATGATCTATTGATTTTCAGTAACTACCCCGCATGGTTATCTTAACGGTTCTGCGTAGTCGAAACTAGACTGAAAGATGATCCTTTGCGGCAGAAATTTTCAGTGTAGTTTCATACATGATGCATAAGCTTTACGTACTTAATAACACGATTGTTCTATGGAGGTTCGTCTTCTTCTTCTTCTGGCCCTTGTCTCACATATAGGGGTCGACGCACCATGCCTTTTTAATACGCTTTTATTAGCTTCAGACGTATGTATGTAACGGAATCTTTGAACATGATTTTGACCCCCTTCAAAGCGTCGGATTAACTCGAAATTTGGTATACTTATTAAGGACCGATGACAATTCAATATTAAAAAAAAAAAAAAATGAAAAAATGAAATTCAACTAAAAAATGAAAAATAAATAATAGTTTAAAAACACAAACAAAATACGCTTTTATAGAAAATCAAACAAAAAAAAATGGTATCATGAAAGAAGAAGGGTTATTTGGATAATATCCTGAAAATCACCCCACGTTTTTTTTATAATAAAATCATTCTTTCTTACACAATTTGTAATTCAAATTTATTAAAATTTATTTTCTATCTTTTAGTTGGATTTTCTATAAAAGCGTATTATGTTAGTTTTTTTAACTATTAATTATTCCCTGCAGTCCTATCATACGTCATCTTTGTATTCACACCCTTCTGTCGCATATTCTATATCACATAGTTCATCCAAGTCTTTTTAGGACGTCCCTCGACATGTTACCGTTGACTTTTACACCCAGGATCTTCCCTTCTTTATTTTATATGTCACTGACGCTACTTTGAGACATTTGCTTTTATATTAAATTCTAATTGTTCCATGAAAAATATCGTTCATAATAAGTATACTTAATGAACTAAATATTTAATAGTGGTTAATATTGCAGTCTCATGGCAACAGCAAGTGTCTTATCTACTACGCCATGAACGATTGATATTTTATGGTTTACTTGGTCTGAATTTAAATACATGTATTTCGGCTTAATTTCTTACTTATTTTGTTCTTTACACTATCAAACTTTGGAAAACTTGCAAGCTCTTTACTTTTTTATTTATTGCTGACATCTACAACGTAAATGCGCCACTCACCTTGAGATATAAGTTCTAAGGGCTCACTATAGTTACAACGGCTGCCCCACCCTTCAAGCCGAAACGCATTACTGCTTCACGGCAGAAATAGGCAGGGTGGTGGTACCTACCCGCGCGGACTCACAAGAGGTCCTACCACTAGTAAAAACGATAAACAGCTATAATACAAATACCTGATGAAAATATACCCTTACTTATTACACTGTACCCTGTTACCGAACAAATGCACAGCCACCCCGCATTAGAGGTTCAATAGATTGATATCGCCGCTAACAAAATTCGTTGAAGGTAAGCTTACCTGCCTAATAAGTCTGAATATCCCCAGGGACCAGCGGATAAAGGGCGTAATAAATTAGTTCTCGGCTAGTAGGCTTCCTTCTTTTGTTTACAAAAACAGGGACCGAGAATATATTGTAGATATTGACTCTCCTTATATTGAAATTGTAAAAGTTAACGAGGCTAACACATTATTTCGAGACTTGCTTACGAACTTATTATTAGACTAGCGGCCCGATCCGGCTCCGCTCGGGTCTTTAACAAAAATTTCAACGACGTTGTTTTATTTTTAAAAATAAAAGAACACTTATTGCGGAATAACTATAATATTTAGACATATGCTGTCGCGACACTTTTTGTTAATAATAATTTGTGTTCTACAAAGTCGTAGTACATTATTTTATTCTATTATCAATAGTTTCCACAGGGCACGCGATGTAAAGAATATTTTAAGTAATTTTTACATCTTACATTATTGGAGTTTTAGTAAGGATCCCTAATTTTTTCAAAATAGATTATAGCCTATGTCACTCGGGAATAGTGTGGCTTCCAAACAGTGAAAGAATTTTTCAAATCGGTTCAGTATTTTCGGAGCCTATTCAATACAAACAATCAAACAAATCTTTCCTGTTTATAATATTATTATAGTATAGATGTTAAATAAGTATGGATCGAGGCTGTGATTTCGGAGCTCGATGGATATTTTATTTGCAATCCCATGTTTTGGTACAGGTGCAATAATCTTCGGTTCTGATCAAGAAGTGGCTGGTGTAATGAGAGCGGTGATACGTGGCAATGCCACAAGCTCCTTCAGCTGGGTGGGGTCTGACGGCTGGAGCGCGCGGTCTCTGGTGTCCGAAGGCAACGAGCAAGCAGTCGAAGGGACCATCAGCGTCCAGCCGCAAGCGAATGATGTGAGGGGCTTTAAAGAGTACTTTTTGAACCTGAATGTGAAGAACAATAAGAGGAACCCTTGGTTTGTTGGTAAGTTTTGGATTTCATTGCAGTGAATAGAAAATGAATACATTTAGTTGCATTAAAGGGTATCTAAAAGAATTCCAGAAGAACTCGCACTGAGTAATACGACAATGTCAGTATTCAGACCCATATTTGATAGCGATTTTTCCAAGGAAATACGCATTATATACATAAATAAATATACACTACAATATAATTACTGATAAGACGTCTTGTGGGTCTGCACAGATAGGTACCACCACCGTCCTTGCCTAATGCGTTTCGGTTTGAAGGGCGAAGTAGCCGTTGGACTGTAAAAATTGAGACCTTAGAACTCATGCTTCATGGAAGGTAGCGGCATTTACGTTGTAGACGTCTGTGAGCTCCGGTAACCATTAAAATCAGGTGGACCATGAGCTCATCCACCAAACTAAGCAAAAAAGATTGAGAGATCTCTAGACTCACTGGTCAGTAGCATTATATCATTGCTATAACAAGCTTGGACAGAATATGGACTCTGCTACCTTCAGTAGGCCGTAGGCTCGTGCGCCCATCAGAATTTGCAATGGTACAAATAAATTGTTAATTGGGTCCTAAACTAATTTAACCAATTACATTTTACTCACATTACGTATTATGTTCATTACATGCTATCTGTGGGCTTATTATTCTTCCCTTAATTTGCCGCTAGGGGCGCTATTCCTACTCCATACAAATTTGAGTTAGCCTTAATGCGATCGAGAACTTAAAAAACTCGCACTAAGCACACTGGTGTTTGTTTGTCACCCGCACTAATAATACTAGCAGAGTATTTAATTGAACAAAATATAGCATAGGATAATTAGTCAGTAAAACATCCGAAAACGCTTGCTTACCCTGTTTATAAAGCTAAAGGGTAAAATCATCCCTATTAATTTAATTTCGCAATCGTCCTATCTCATTACGGCCACTTTCATCAACCAATAAATGGAACAGAGACGGTTTTGACAGGCTCATGATAGCTTTCAGGTTTTTGGTGGCTTATATTGAGTATTAGAGTCGTTTTTAGTATTACTATTTCCTGTTTCTACTATTACGTTTATAATATATCCGGATACTATTCAAAAAGCAGTTCTCCGTTATCAATGTGTAGTATCCACCAAACTACTTCTGTTTATTTGTAATTAAAAAATCGAATAGAGCTTGCACAAATAATCACACAATAACCGCTCTGTCTCAACCACAAGGCAGTCCATCGTTGCGGTTTGAAGGGTATTATACCTATATATAATTCCAATAAAATTGAGACTTTAGATTCATAAGCTAACATTTTACGTTACTGTCTATATTATTTCTCGCACCCATCAAACACCGTTCAACTAAGACTTTAAAAAACATCAATAAAATATATATAGTTAAATTGAATATAAATAAAAACCTGCATTTCAAAAACGTTCCAGCCGTATAATAGAATTTATTTCACGACGTGACTTCGTGGAGGTCGCGTGACGTAGCGGTTATTCAACCAATTAAAAGCATCGACTAGTCTAGAACAATAAAATGAGAGTCACCATTCCGATCCGGTAGTAAATGCATTCGGGAAGCAACTGACTTCGGAGGCGCTCGGGCAGCTGTAATTCGTTAATACGTAAAGCAATGATGGTTGGTACAGACAAGTTGGAGACTTCGACCGATCACTAGAAGCAAGGCCACCCCAGTTGGTACCTCCATATTTCTACAGCGTACGAATAACTTAGCGGGTTATGGTTTAGGGTCCAATAACCAGGTAACACCAAATGAGATGTGAGCATCTTTGGTTATCTAAACGAATAAATAAGCGAGTAGTGGACAGTTTGGTGACATACTAGAGCCTATGTTTATGACCAGATCTCGTCAAACCACAAAATGATTTGTAGCATTTCAGTATGCCGGTCTTTATATCCTTATCATCTCACTAATCATTGATCTTTTTCCTCTAGAATTCTGGGAAGACCACTTCCAATGCCGCTACCCAGGTAGTCCCAGAACTCCGTACAATGGGCAGTATTCCAAGACCTGCTCTGGACTTGAACGCCTTACCACCGAGAACACTGAGTTTGAGAGGCAATTGCAGTTCGTTTCTGATGCTGTGATGGCCTTCGCTTATGCTATACAGTAAGTTTTGAATAGAGATTAACAAGTAATTCCTTTGATAGTAATCATAGCACACTATGACTACAATTCCTATGTACTGAGTACTTCCTCGAGTACTGAGAGAAAATATCGGGGTTATATTGATGGCCAGGAAAACGTTCTGTTATTCGCATTTCTTATGTTGTGAAATTAGTCCCTACAATTAGTTCTTACAATAAAACAGGGCTCCAAGTTACAATTTTGAAGAAAAAACAATATTCCTTAGCGTTAAACTCTAAAGTTCTACTGGTAAAACTGAGACCTCAGATCTCAAGGTAAGTGGCGGTATTTACGTTAGAGATGTCTATAGGCTCCAGTGACCGCTTAACATCAGGTGGGCCGTGCACTCGTTTACTAAGCAACAAAAAAGTTAAAATAATTATTAAGCACACCACAGTATTCACACGTATATGACCTTCCTTGAATTAATTAGACAGGCAGCATCAAGGATGTCAATCCTTCTACCAAGAACTCTAAGGCTCTTTTAATTCTTTGCCCTTGTAGGCAGACGAGCATACCGACCACCTAATGGTGAGAGGTTACCGTCGCCCATGGACTTCAGCAATGCCAGGGGCAGAGCCAAGCCGCTGCCTACCGCAAAAAATTTCAAAGTCGTTATCATAAAATGCTTCATAGACTGCTATAATTTTCACTGTCTACTCAATTAGACATTAAAGTTTATTGTCTCTCATTAATTCTATCTAGAAGCAACTACAAACAAAAGTTTGACAGTTGAAACATAGTGCTTACAATATTAACTGACTTCAAGTTCCTTGTACCGAATTCTAAGCTCAGTATTTTCACTTCAACAATTTCCATTCTTGAATAATTAACTGGCACTTCACGATTTAATAAGAACTTTCCTACTCCATTTTTAGATTATTTGATATCTAGCACCAAAAATGATTTAAAGGAACTATCTCTGAAAACTGCACCAAAATTGCGTAGTTGTAAAATAGCGTTGCAATTGATTATTTAAAGATGTCTCGTATGGATGGATGGACCTTTGGAATTTAATTATTGATTAAATATCGCATTACTGGTGGTAGGACCTCTTGTGAGTCCGCGCGGGTAGGTACCACCGCCCTGCCTATTTCTGCCGTGGAGCAGTAATGCGTTTCGGTTTGAAGGGTGGGGCAGCCGTTGTAACTATACTGAGACCTTAGAACTTATATATCAAGGTGGGTGGCGCATTTACGTTGTAAGTGTCTATGGGCTCCAGTAACCACTTAACACCAGGTGGGCTGTGAGCACGTCCACCCATCTAAGCAATATAAAAATATATATTTTTTTTTATTGCTTAGATGGGTTGCATTACTGCTTCACGGCAGAAATAGGTAGGGTGGTGGTACCTACCCGCGCGGACTTACAACAAGTCCTACCACCAGTAGAAGTGCTTAGATTGACATCACATTATTCATCGTGCTACAAATTATAAAGGATCTATTGGAACTGTAAACGAATCGCAGACGGAAACAAATCTATCTGTTATCATTCATTTTGTTTAGAAGGCTGGGATAAATGTCATTAGGAAGTCATTATGGTATCTTTGGGCTTATCATTTAACACAAAACAGGTCGTGAGCTTGCCCATTTGTAATAATAAATAACGGCGATTCTGCATATACTAGATCGATTTCCAAATAAATTTGCCGATAACAACTCGACTGTGTCACACGCGTGAACATGTGCGTCTCAACCCTAATTTGTCGAAATAAATAGCACGCGAAGGCTGTATTTAATCCTTATTAGTTTGCTCAGCGAACCTTAAAAAGGGCAGTGCCTCTTGCCACCTTCCAAAGGATTATCTCAACTTTAATTCAATTAATACGAGTAATCCATACATGTAGCGACAAAAATTTGGATGTGGCATATTGTTGGATTAGTCATATTCTCTACAACAGTAAGAGCTCGTCAAAACACTTAGTGTCGAAACCATTATAATAATATTTTGTACAATTAAATTTGTCTATATCCTCGAGGGACTATTCTAGCTTTATTTATTTATTGCATAGATAGGTGGACGAGCTCACAGGCCACAGTGTCAAGTGGCTACTGGAGCCCATAGACATCTACAACGTAAATGCCGCACCCCACCACCAGACAATTTGTATGGTCTCAGTATTAACAGTACAAATGCTGCCCCACCCTTCAAACCGAAACGCATTACTGCTTCACGGTAGAAATAAGTAGGGGGGTGGTACCTACCCGTGCGGACTCACAAGACGTCCTACCTCCAGTAAAACAGCTTCACCTTAGGAACTTACTAACATATAACCTAGTAAGAACAGTGCTTCAGTTAGTCTACCACTGGATTGGAATAGTAACCACTGCGAAGGCCCCGCGAGAAACTCATTGGGTTGGCTTATATGGCTTAAGTTGCTCCTCGAAATCTCTCACATACGACAAGTTCGACGAAAACGGTAACCGGTTCTTGGAATGCCTAAATGGCTCGAGAGTTTCCGAAAGGACATGTTTGGGGCGATGCATATAACGTTGTACTTAATTTAAATCGGTTTGGGTATTTTACTACCTAATAATTACAAAAACTGATACACCGTATCCAATGTTTCACGGCTGAATGTAAATTTCAAAACAATGAAATTAATACCAGACCGATGAGCCTCAACGCGCATCGTCGCTAATTGATACCGCCCGGGACCGCCGATTTGCATGAAACCAACTTTAATTTGTTACATGTGTCCTATCTTACAAGATCGCTCCTAAATAGCTGGATAATCACTGGCGTATTTGTTGCTACCACAGTATTATGTGGACTATAGTTTGACCTAAATTCAAGGCAGATAAGCTTTACAAACGCGTTTTGTGACTTGTCTTGTCTCAAAAAAATCAGACACTTCGAAACAACTTCAGTTCAACTGATTACATGTTTTTAGTAATTCTCAACAGATAGAAATTTATTCAAATCTTTGAAGCCTATCTAGGCTTGATAAGATATTTAAAGGTATAAGCAAATTTTGCGATACTTAGGAGGTACATCATCGGGGGAGTATAGTGCAAGTTCTTGGTATCTATCAGCATACTCACTACACTACTACACTCAATGAAATGGATTCAATCCATAGTTCTCTTGAAATAAGGTATGGTGGTAGAGTAGTAGGTGAGCTTCACACGGCTAGGTATCATCATCAGATCTATTGCTGCAAAACAGTATTTCCTTTTGGTTGATGGCTGGCTTTCGACATCGTATTTTGAGGTTGGAAACATTCGAGTTGCGATTCTATATCCACTTAGCTAACTATTATAACATTAAACAAATTGTTATGCTGGTTTAAGATCGATGGTGTTACAAAACATGATGGTGCATCAAAATGTAATATATACAGTATGCAAAGTACTTACAATCAACTCCCGACACGACAAGTAAAAACTGATTTTATTTGACTGATGCAACGACTTTGAGGTTAACTTTTTTTCTAACATTAACAATACTACGAAAGTAACGCGGACTTGAAACCAACAAACAACGTCCTGACCACACAATTTACCCTCAAGAAAATATCTTAATATAAACAAAGGCATAAACGCCCATACATTAGCCAGTTAATGTGGCAAGAAGCTTGATTAATAGCAGCCACGCGCAAAGGTCTTGGATAGGGCGACGATCCCTTCGTAGTCTTCGACCGGAACAGCCGCCTGCCTGGAAGATAAGTGGCCCCCGACCTTTATGCCAGGATCCATTGAGCTCAATAAGGCAGATTAGAAGAAACTGTAAGCATGATCGATGCGGGTGAAAATATGCCTGAAGCAACGCTTAGGGCAACAAAGAAAGATCGATTCCGTTCAGATTCGGTTCGATTTCGGAACAATGGGCTTTTATATTTTTAGAATTATTGATTATGGATATGGGATATGGATTATTTACATTTATTTGTATTTATTTTCATATATTTAAGGGGGCCTTAGGTAAGCCACTTTAGGATGTTTGTATAAAAAAATATACAATTTCACTTTAAGAATATCGTCCATGGAAACGAAATTTTAAAGAGATTTACGAAAAATGTGGAGATACATTGAAGACTGCATCTGTCAAAAGTACAGAAAGCAGGATAGGATTACGGTGGTCAAACAGTATAAGTAGGAATATGATGAATACAGCCAGTACGTAAATGAAAATGAAAACTATCTAGACATTCTGTGGTAGTAAAAACTTGTTAGGATGTTTTGTGTAACCGTATGTGCTGAAGCTAGAAAGCTTTCGACATAAGCTATACTTTCTGAATAAAACACAAAAGTGTAGCTCATATGTGGTGAAGCTTGTTCCTTTAATTTCAAATTGTTCGTTTTACTAAGTATCGAAAGTTTAGAACTTTAAACTGAATATTTACACAATTGTCTGTCTTTGAGTTAGACAACCACATCATAATTACCTTATTTTCGAGATAATTAATTTCGATATTTCAAACAAATTTGAGGTATTATTCTGCTCCACGTTTTTATCACACTAATTGAGGCTTACAGGCTTAAATTACATCTAAAACAGTGTCTTCATTGCCTTCTTTATTTACAAATCACAGAACCGTACCGTGGTTATTAACGTGATGATTAGGGGCTCTTACCACTTTACACCAAACCCATGAGGTCAATTGTCCCACAAATACCAAAAAATAACAAAACTATTTAGGTACTATCCGTCTTATAATTTTGAACATCTATCGCCTATCAATATTCCTTACATACATCATTCACAAACCGTTGTAACAATTCATCAAATAACCGAGCACAATTCTCGGGCTTTTGACAGGACTATTCCAATTCCGTGAGTGTCCTATTCAGGGCACCCTTTTGTACATTTGAGCGCACCGGATTGTGGTTACCGGCCTTATATTAAAATACGTTTTATTAATCCCACTATTGATACAAACTAATACTGTTCGAGTAACTATGGTAACTTAAAACTGTGTCTGAATTTAAATTAGGCCAGCTCGGGTGAGCAATTGCTGTTAATGAGATACATATAATCACGTGTGCATCTTTTGTGTTTATAATTCAGAAAACTGGAAAGCGATAAAGCTACGAACCAACGTTCTGGCTAACTAGCGTGATGGTGTCTTTTTTAATACTTTATTCATAGATCTACAAATTTTTTTTTTTAGCTTAATTGGGTGGACGAGCTCACAGCCCACCTGGTGTTAAGTGGCTACTGGAGCCCATAGACCACCTTGAGACATAAGTTCTAAATTCTCAAGTATAGTTACCACGGCTGCCCCACCCTTCAAACCGAAACGCATTACTGCTTCACGGCAGAAAATAGGCAAAGTGGTGGTACCTACCCGTGCGGACTAACAAGAGGTCCTACCACCAGTAAAAAGTATCATAAAATCCACCAGTAAATAATATTATAAAATCTTAACTGTTCGATCTGAACCTAGCGCCCTCGTGGGAGCCTAGAGCTCCGGAAACCAGTACGAGGTGCCCGTCGAACATGTGCCGCGATCCGCGACGCCGTATATACTTTTTTAACAAAATATTGCCTAATCGCTCACCGGAACCGATGACCTCGTCGAATAACACCGTATCACTTAGGGAGAGGGCTGTAGGGCGGGAATAGATAAGGAATAGTGATAATCGAAAACCGTAGCATACCGTAGCAAGACCGTTACACGTGAAAGTACCGTTCGAGAAGCAAGCAGAAGTGACAGATGTCAAGTCGCGAACGCCGTGCCACTTCGCAACCCGTCCCCCTCCCCATAGATTAATTACATTACAGATTGGTTTCGTCGCAATGCGTGATGCCATAAAAAAAAAAAAAAAGAATGGTTTCGAATATTAACACAAGTGAGTACATCGAGAATATTATAAAAACGATTACCATATAATTTTTACGTGTACCTCAAATCTATTCTATACGCTAGTATCTTCGAGGGGCTACCCTAGCTTTAACGGGGGTGTAAGCAAGCCTACGGAGCTTAGCCTAGTAATTGCTAACACTAATCCTAGCAAAATAAGTGATCCCAGAAAACCAAATATCTATTTCGATTACGTAATATGTATGATACAAATAATTATTACATAGTACACAGAAAAATAAAAGTCACTATTGCACTAACAGAATTTTCGGATAACATTTAAAGTTGATTCATTGATATTATCATATTTCTTTAAATATATTTAAAGTCCACTTAAAATTGGCTGGCACAAACTATTTCAACATTTAATATTTTTTTAAAAAGATCTTGAAGTAACATAAAGTTTGAGTTTACAAGTGCTCTGAGTTAGTTTTTGATAATTCCATACTCTTAAAGCTGTCGTTGATTTATCCTTAGTTGGCAAGGCATATACTTAAATGCTCAAATATGATTTTACCATTCCATCAATCATACCTTCACCATTTTTTAAATTGTACCAAAATAGAAGTATCATCAATGGCCAGTGAATATCCATTAGTAACCCATCAAGTACCTTTTACCAAAATTTAACCAGTGTAGGGTATTATTCATCAACGTACATATTGACCACAAATCTCTTACAAGACTAACATCTACCAATAAACCACAAAGCATTTTGAATCATCAGGGTATATAAGATGAAAGGCGCTTTCGGTATTGACTGGAATCGAGTTCGGGTACTATAAACCTGTTTTATGACCTTTAACCAGGGTCTGGTTACGACCTCTTTTAAGTACACTTATTTTACATGGATATTAGTTTGACCTTTATATAATTAATCATGCTTAACGTCAGATATATTTTTACATGAATGAGTTATTTCAAGTTCCATCGCGGATGGATCGTGCGGGTGGAATATGTAATTTCTTGGGTGTTAGGTTGAATATGAAATAACGTTCGCCTTTTGTTATAGTTCTTGCGGTATTTTAATCTCTTTGGCAAAAAAAATTCTATGAAAACACGCACTTAACGCGTATTTCCGATTGACTTCTCCCTGATATCGGTATAACAATAAAAGTAGTCATGCGTTTCCATTCAAACGGTGAGCCCACCTCTATTCGATACGATCAATACTTTAACTTCAACTTTTAAAGTGGATTGTTGTCATTTTAATGCCTTTACTTAACTAACCACTTCTCATCGGATGGTTCGTATTCCTAGCAACGCGTTTAATAAAAAAGGGAAGATATATTAATCGAAAGATTACTTTTAAGGAAAAAGCAGTACAAGCTCCCCTAGAAGCACACCAGGTAATCATAGCTCACGAAGAGATATTCAGTGTGGCTAATGCACCACTTAGTGATCGCGCTGATGTCCAGTCGGAATTATGTCACTAAAATCAACAAAAGTTTTTTCAATAAATTTGCATTTCATGACAAGTATGTATATTACAATTTTCGTATTCCTAATAGTCTCTTGTTTTTTTTTTATTGCTTAGATGAGTGGACGAGTTCACAGCCCACCTGGTGTTAAGTGGTTACTGGAGCCCATAGACATCTACAACGTAAATGCGCCACGCACCTTGAGATATAAGTTCTTAGGTCTCAGTACAGCTACAACGGCTGCCCCACCCTTCAAACCGAAACGCATTACTGCTTCACGGCTGTAATAAGCAGGGAGGTGGTACCTACCCGTGCGGACTCACAAGAGGTCCTACCACCAGTAAAAAAAGTAAAAGTAAATGTCTATTTATACTCATTAAACATTAATTAGTCAGGAAACATGAAAAATGTTACTGTAGTTCTTTATTGTAAGACTCTAAGAAACAAAAAAACCGAATGAGGCGAAATTAGAACTAAGTTTTTAAGGAAGTTTGTTAGTCGTTTGGAAAATTAAATAGAGATACTTAGAGCTAGCTATAAGGCCCGCTTTAGACTAAACTTGCTGCGATATCTAAGAAAGTATAGTAGAAGTTACAGTAGAAGGAATATACTCTGGAGATTTAATGGTGTTTCGATTGTGACCAGAATAAAAATTATACAAAAGACACCAGTGTTCGATGTATCTCGAAAATTTTTCCCAAGCGCTCGTTCAAAATGTTATGTTTAATATCATTCTCTTCCTCTTTTTCTCCACCTTATCCCACTAGGTGGGGTCGGCACAGCTAATTTTTCTCTTCCATTCTCTTCTATCAGCCGTCATCTCAACGCTCACTCCTCTCTCTCTCATATCGTCATTCACACACTCCATCCATGTCTTCTTTAGTCGACCTCTTCCCCCTCTACCTTGTACTACCGTTTCCATACATCTCCTAGTCACATGCACCTTCTCTCTACGAATCACATGTCCATACCACGCTTTAATATCATTCTATCACAATGTAAAACTAGTGAATTTCCTAAGAACCTAAAAACATCTTACCACATAAACACGTCCTAATTTTTAGCGTTTTCCATTCAACTTCAACGCAAACCCTTTTAGGGCCAACCGCCAAAATAAAACCGAGATATTTACATTTGGTTTTCCCTTTTTTTTTGTATGAATAAAATTCTCGAGTGGAGGTTGTTTCGCGGCTACGAGAAGGCTTCAGTGTAAAAATCTCTTTCACTCCTTGAAGTTCTTAATGACCAATTTACGTTGATGGCACTCGTTACCCGAGGACCGCTGACTGTCACATATTGCATAGCATTCTTGAAGCAGCATCTATTTTGACTTTTGTATTTAATTAGTACGTTGTTAGGTTGCGAATTCGGTTTTGTATTAATGACAGTTCTGCAGTTCATAATCACAAGTTCTATTTACTTTGACCGAAAGCTGGGCAGGGCTGCGGCATCAACGCAACGTACCGACAGCAATCAGGTTTTTTTTTTTTTTTTTATTGCTTAGATTGTTGGAAGAGCTCACAGCTCACACCCAAATGAAATGAAGTCGCGAATTCGTGAATAAAAGGTAGATAATTTTACATTATACGATTGCATTATCAACCATCGGAGTACAGTGCATCCCTACTACCTGGAGCCACTGCGTTCATTCACGGTGCGTTTCCAGCGATCTTTTTTGCCACGTACCATCCGGCTTTAGAATGGGCTCCCCTCCACGGTGTTTCCCGAGCGCTATGACATGTCCTACTTCAAATAAGGCTTATGGAGAGTACTTAACGGTAGACAGCGGATTGGCTCTGCCCCTGACATTGCTGAAGTCCATGGGTGACGGTAACCATTCACCATAAGGTGGGCCGTATGCTCTTATGCCTTCAAGGGCAATAAATATACCTAGTCAGGTCATAAATTCTGTCACATGTTTAATGTAAAATAATTGAAACAAGTTTATTCAATAAGTAACCATTCATATACCAAAATGAACTTAACAAAACAGATTCTTATTACACTAAAGTTTATTCAAAATGACCTCCGTGATTTTGAATACAGGCCTTCAATCTGCGCGGCCAGTCGTCTATCGCAGCACGAACGAGGTCCATGTCAATATCAGCGGTTGCCTTAATCAAGAATGTCTTGAGTGACTCCAAATTGGGATGAGGCTTTGAGCACGCCTTTTCCTCCAAGTGTTGCCATATCTTGTAATCTAACGGATTCAAATCTGGACTGGAGGAGGGCCAGTCTTCGTGCCGGATGAAGTCGATTTCACGCGCCGCCAGCCAGTCTTGTGTGCTCTTCGCTCTATGAGCTGGCGCCGAATCTTGTTGGAATACCCAGTGCCTGTTATTGAACATGGTATGAGAAACAGATTCCACAAGGTTCGTCAGGACTGTATTTTGATACACAACTGCATTCGTTTTTACACCTTTCTCACAAAAATGTACCTCTGTTAAGCCCCAATAAGAAACTCCCAACCATACCATGAGCGAGGATGGAAAATGACCTCGTTGGACACGCGGAATACGGTTGCTCGCTTCTTCACTACTGTGTGCGTACACCTTATCATTTTGTTTGTTGTAGCTCTCTTCTACGGTAAAAATTTTTTCATCCGAAAAAAGAATTTCCCGATATTTTTTTCTCGCGTACCGCTTCAACAAAGCGCGGCATCTCTTCAGTCTCAGGTCCATTAGACGAGCATTCAAACGATGTCCTGTTTTTCTTCGATATGCACGAAGCCCTAAGTCTTCATTTAACACCCTTTTCACCGTGGTTCTGCTTAACATCTGAAGGGCCAACAGTTTCTGCTTACGTTTGGGATTTCTTTGAATTCGCGCCTTCACGGCTTTTATCACTGCTGGAGTCCTAACAGACCGAGGGCGACTACTTCTTGACCTGTCATCTATACTAGAGTCTTCATTGTATCGTTTGATGGTACGATAAACGAATCTTTTGGTTATATTCAAAATTTTCAGTATGTTAAAAATTTGAATTGGCGCGTAACCGCAACGATGCAACGCAGTTACTGCAACACGGTGTTCTTTAAGCGTCCACTCCATATTTAAAAATGAGTAAAATTCTAAAAGTATACATTTTTATTTTCATGAACAATTAGAAATTCGAATTCAATAAACTTTTTTGTGGCCAGCATTCTAATAGAAAAGTTTTTACTGTGTGACAATACTTAGGACCTGACTCGTTATATACTAGAACCTGCGTTCATGCGATCACTTTTGCCACATCCAGCTCTGAAAGGATCTTAGTTTCATGGTTTTTCCTGAGCGCTATGCATATTCATAATAAAACCAGTTAAAAAAGAAAGTCCCTTTCGACAGCTGTTCTGCTGTGTAAGGTAATTTCAACGTCGAACAGAATAGCTGTCCCAAAAATACGTACACTTCATGAGTATATCCTTTGACTTACAAAAACTCCTAAAATAAACAGAGAACGAATTACGAATTAAGAAGAGTTCATTGTAACTATACTTGAGACCTTAGAACTTATATCTCAAGGTGGGTGGCGCATTTACGTTGAAGATGTCTATGGGCTCCAGTAACCACTTAACTCCAGGTAGGCTGTGAGCTCGTCCACCATGTAAGCAATAAAAAAAAGTACATTTATTACTCTATGATAATATTTAGGTATAACAGACAGTAACGAGTCTGTTTCTTGGCTATATTTAAATATAATATAAGACCGAGCAGCAGAGCGCAGTGAAGCATTCCACAGTCGAGATGAAAGGTCACAGTTAAAATTAAAAGTAAACAAAAATAAAGATGAAACGTCAGTAGTATTAACGATGAATTGAGAAGTTTCTCGTATAAACCAATGTGATTAAACCAGGGACCCAATACCACTTTTTTGTTTTTTTTATTCCTTAAATAAGTGGCCGAGCTCAAAGCCCACCTGGTGTTAAGGGGTTACCGAAGCCCATAGACATCTACGACGTAGATACCGTCACCCACCTTGAGATATGAGTTCGAAGTTCTCAGCATAGTTACAACGGCTGCCCCACCCTTCAAACCGAAACGCATTACTGCTTCACGGCAGAAATACAGAAATAGGCAAGGTGGTGGTACCTACCCGTGTGAACTCACAAGAGGTCCTACCACCAGTAAGAAATATTAGGACATTGTATAAACTTTCACAGAAGCACTGTCCAGCCCATACGTTTCGGTCTTAAGGCAGGAATACCCGGCAAAGCCCGTCTGCCACTGCTAAAACAATTACTAACTGACGCTCATAGCTATTATTCTAAGTCATAGAAGTCAGCCTTTACTAACATTCCCGAAACAGCATCAATCAGACAATGTTGATGGTCTGCGATCTTGTTTGTCTTAGTCCGGCTTTAATTAATATTGTGGTCATGATATACACGAGTTTTGATTCGGCCCTTAGGGATTTAGGGCTGCCGGCCCATAATAGGGTGCGGTGGGTGTACTCAAAACTCTATTTAAGGACTCATTATAAAAATACAATTCAATTTTACACTTTGACTTTTTAATTACATAGACGAACAGATTGTTTCCTTGTTAAAGGGCTATTTGAGCTCAAGGACACATCATCATGTCGCAGGATACCTTGAGTAATCTGAGTAACATAATAGCAATAGCCTTCACAACGCCATCGCGGTTTGGCAGAACACTGGGACCAACCAACGCATACTCAAGCATAAAAGTAGTAAGATCAGGAGACGTTAATGATAATAGTGCTGATGAGGTATTCCACGCCACTTCACGTAATTGAAAGTATAGACTAATTAACGAGCAGTAGTAGTGACTCCATTGCGGCCAATGATCGGAGGCGCTGGCGGGACATTACAAGGAGCAAAATCCTGTCAACATAGGTCACGACACTCAGCAGTGAGGAAACGACGCGAGGAGGAGGAGTAAATTACTGGTGGTAGGACCTCTTGTGAGTCCGCACGGGTAGGTACCACCGCCCCGCCTATTTCTGCCGTGAAGCAGTAATGCGTTTCGGTTTGAAGGGTGGGGCAGCCGTTGTGACTATACTGAGACCTTAGAACTATATCTCAAGGTGTGTAGCGCATTTACGTTGTAGATGTCTATGGGCTCCAGTAACCACTTAACATCAGGTGGGCTGTGAGCTCGTCCACACAACTAAGCAATAAAAAAAAAAAAAAAAAAATGATTCAATATGACCAAGACCTCAATTTCTTTCATTTTTAAACAGCCTAACTGGCTTATGCCTTAAATTATAAAGGCGTGTCTTATAATAAAATAAGAATTTTTTATTTCGAGACATCATACTCTCTTAATGTAGCATTACAAGTAACTAAAGAACTTTCTTATTATATATTTATTTAATTAAAATAAATTTAAGTATATTAACATAATATAATCTTGTACATATTGTAGTGTATACGGAACGTATTATCTCTTACTACGTATCTGCATATCAAGGGATAAATGTTTCATTAAATTAATGTTTACACAAGCATCTAACATTACAGAACAAACATAAAGTTATTTAGAAGTCAAGTCGTACTGTTAACTTTTATGTAAATAGTAATTAACGATATGATACACAGTAATTAGATAGGTTGTTTGTTCAGGTGATTGTGCTTGAATTTGATACGCGGTAATTTGCGGAGCACACGTTTGGTTTTTTTTATTTTTGAATGTCAAGAAAAGTCGTATAATTTATTACTAGACGATGACCGAGCTTTGCTTGGTATTTTTACTATTTTGATAAATTGTGTTTTTTAGAAATTATAATATACAAGCGGTCCGTTCCAGCTCCGCTCGGATCTTTAACAAAAATTTCAACGATATTTGACGTTGTTTTATTTTTTTTAATTAAAGAACACCTACCTATTGCCGCATAACTATAATATTTAGACATATTATACTGTCGCGACACTTTTTGTAAATAATAATGTGCTCTACATAGTCGTTGTACATTATTTTATTCTACCATCAATAGTTTTCGCAGGGCACGCGATGTAAATAATATTTTAGGTAATTTTTTTACACATTGAGTTACATTATTGGAGTTTTACGTTTATAAGTTTTAAGTTTAACTACCAGCTAACCGTTCTTAAAGATGGAAAGCTTTACATGAGTGGGTAGATGAGTACAATCTAATCAATTTACTTATTGATACAATACACAATAACAATAACAATAATAAAAATAAAAAACACTAATACATAATATATCTAAATACATGAACACTAATACATATTTATGTTAGTCTCTGGTGCACATAACACAGGGAACCCTAATTTGGGGCTGGATGACCGCGCGTGATCTCTTCCAAATTATTTGTTAATATTACTATTTTCTTCAGTTTTTGGGAATTGCAGACATAATTGGAAATATTTTTGCGTTGTAATAACAACACCGAAACGTCGAAAATAATGTAATGACAATGACAAACACGAGTACACATAAATACACACACACACACACACACACACACACACACGCGCGCGCGCACACACAAACACTCGCGCACGCAAACACGCACGAACCGTAAAAGTAGTTTATAGTTGTTACTCTTAAGATTGTATTATTTTAAGCGCACGTCACAAATAAATATCTTCAATGGCATATCTTTTTCTTATATTAATAAATCAATTTCTCACATTATACCACCCTTTCATATAGCGATGGCGTACCGCATTAATATTTTCTTGTCCTTTAAAACTGCGGTCCGTAGACGCGTCTGAAACGATCCCCTATCATCATCCTCTTTAAATGCAACGAGTTAAAAAGCTACATTATGTGAGGCGAAGGCGGGCGACCCCGATCCATTCATGCGCTTCGAACTGAACGGACGTGGAGCAGCGAAAAGATTCAACAAAATGAAAAGTAACGACGTTCTGAGATTTTCTTAGATTTTCAATCTAGTGCTTGTAGCACTAAATAGGCAATCGAACTCTTAGATTAATTAAATGAAATAAAATAAAATCAAATCAAATAAAAAAAAAAATATTCAACATAAATGAAAGTACATACATACTTGTTGAACGTCAAAAAGAGCTACCGCCAATTCACAAAAACTAGCCTCCGTCTTGAGAAGAACTGGCAAGAAACTCAGCGGACATGTCTTTTTTTTTAAATATTGATTATTTTTTTTAGATTAGAGTCCGTTACCACTTCCTATAGACAGTACAGATCAATATCACTACCAATTTCACGTCTCAATATATTTTTTTGCCTATCTTATTAGCCCCGAGGGGTTTTACTAGATCGCCAAACGTGTAGGCGAGCTCACGGGGCTTAGCCTGACAAATCTGCTAGCACTAACATTCTCAATATGAGTAAACCCCTATATTATTAGCCCACTCTCCAAACTAGAAAACAACAAAACACCGCTGCAGAAATGGGTTGGAACGTAGTATACCGAGTTGACTGAGCACGCACCTTATTCAAGATTCGCAGTCAACATAGAGACACGATCCAGAGGTCGGAGCCCGAAAAGTTGTAGTGACCAAGTGTCCGAGCACCTGGACACGAGACTGGACAACGCACTTCACTTCACTGCGCCACTGACCGACATAAGTGGCTACAGATTACAATAAAATGTATCAGGCGGGTGCATCACAATGCTCAGCAATGAGCGAATGACAGGAGGATGCAATTGCCATTAGTTGTGCCACATGCTGGTCGGCCCACAAAATTAATAACAACGTCCTGTGTCCGGATCAGGTTTTGAGTAACGTGAAAATCAGTGAAATACGCGTGCGGGATAGTCAACGGATCAAGGCTTCAGTTACCTGGTTGCTTTTCTGCTAGACCCATTGCAGTTTACATTTTCTTGGGTCTCCCTTGCCGGTCCAAGTTAAACCAAATTAGCGTGCACCGGGCAAGCGATAAAAATAGAGAACCAAGTTTCAGTTTAGACCTCTATTCCAGTCTCGGCTCGACAGTGGGTCTTTGTGGATAAAGCGCTTTCTAACGACCCTTAGCCTGCATCTGTAATATGATACATTCGCAAAAGTCTAACTAACCGACATCCCGATACTACAACTACCTGATACTAGAAGTTTGAAGAAGTTTGTGAAAAATCCTATGAGAGGTTTTATAAAGCTTCACCACGAGACAAACTTTCAAAGCCTCGTTATATATCTGTTTTAACTGAGTTTTTAACGATGTGCCCTTCATATCACCGTAGTTGCTGTCACTGGGTTTCTATGGGTTAGATGCTCCTTTAAAGCTTTATTCCTAATTATTTCTTGACCTGCAGTGACATGCACGACGCGGTGTGCGGGGGAAGACCAGGGTTGTGCGACGCGATGCGGCCGGCGAGTGGCGCTGATTTACTGCGCTACCTAAGGAAAGTCAACTTTACTGGTAAATACCAACCCTGAATTATGTTTAAGCCACTTTTAGACTTTTTATTTATTGCATAGATGGGTGGACGAGCTCACAGCCCACCTGGTGTTAAGTGGTTACCCGAGCTCATAGATATCCACAACGTAAATGCGCCTCCCACCTTGAGATATCAGTTCTAAGGTCTCAAGTATAGTTACAACGGCTACCTCACCCTTCAAACCGAAACGCATTACTGCTTCACGGTAGGTTGGTGGTACCTACCCGTGCGGACTCATAAAATGTCCTACCGCCAGTAAGAGACTACGTTATAATATAACAGCATATAGTATATAGCTCATAGCACAACAATATCGCGTACGATATATTGTTATGGTATACATTGTATTGTCATACTGTACTGTACTATATATTATTTGGCTAAGTATAGGCTGCTTTACTATATGGCACTATAAAAATATAGCGTAGTCTGAAAGCAGCCTAAGTGTATTTTCGTTTTCTTTGATAAGCTGGTAACACAAGGACAAACACTTTATTTCGAAAAGTCACTCGCTTATAATATCATTAACATAACGAATTAGATTAAGACCATAAATGTGATCAAAGGCAGTCGGAAACAAATTTAGCGTTAGTTTTTTAGATATATATTAGATATGATTTATATAAATATTAGAGCGTAGTAGTACAAGTAGGGGTAGTACGAAATGGCGGGGGTCGCATATTATCCGCATTTTCTGATACATAGCCGGATAGTATCATGAAAGTTTATGATTGCATGCGGATAGTATCAAGAAATATTTTTTTATTGCTCGTGTAGGCGGACGAGCATACCTGGCCCACCTGATGGTGAGTGGTTACCGTCACCCATGGACTTCAGCAATGCCAGGGGCAGAGACAAGCCGCTGCCTACCATTAAGTACTCTCCACAAGCCTTGTTTGAAGAAGGATATGTCATAGCGCTCGGCAAACACCGTGGAGGGGAGCTCATTCCATAGCCGGATGGTACGTGGCAAAAAAGATCTCTGGAAGCGCACTGTGGATGAACGCAGTGGCTCCAAGTAGTATGGATGAACGGGCGGTGCGATGGTAAAAACGAGATGATGGTATCATTATAAATTGCCAAAATATACCCGATATTCCACGTCTTCTTAGGTGTGAGCGGTGACGAGTTCCACTTCGATAGCAATGGCGACGGCCCAGCCAGGTATAACATCTTGCACTTCAAGCAAGTCTCACGAGGCACATACAGCTGGGTTAACGTTGGCCAGTACTTGGATGGAGAACTTCAACTACATATCAAGGGTGAGCCTTAATTTTTGTGTGCCTGCCAAAAATCAATTGGTTACTTAAAGTAATTTGTAACTTACAAAATGACTGAACCACAACTTTTTTACTGGTGGTAGGACCTCTTGGGAGTCCGCGCGGGTAGGTACCACCGCCCTGCCTATTTCTGCCGTGAAGCAGTAATGCGTTTCGGTTTGAAGGGTGGGGCAGCCGTTGTAACTATACGTTGTACTTGAGACCTTAGAACTTATATCTCAAGCTGGGTGGCGCATTTAGGTTGTAGATGTCTATGGGCTCTGGTAACCACTTAACACCAGGTAGGCTGTGCGCTCGTCCACCCATCTAAGCAATAAAAAATAAATAAATAAAAGTGAGCCGTCACGGGACGCCTGGCAGATGTGAAACATCGACATTATTTTGTAAAACTAATATACAGAAAAGAACAGATTGTGATAGGAACTAAATATGTCATAATGATAAAATAAAATATTACGAAAAAATAATTTGTTTTCAAGTAAAACACAGGTTATGTGTACTGTAGTTAACAACACTGTATACACTACGGAGTATACACTATAGGTATCCGAGCTCAGTGTAGCGAGAGAGATGGCTTAACGCCGGATCGAGTGGGAGAGAATCGCACAGTCGATTGCGCATGGCGACGCGTCGCCATGGCATGCGTCGCCACGCCAGAAATCGGTTTTACGTGCGGCTATAGATTTCACATCAATAAAAAAATTTATATCAAATTATCTTATCCGAATATAATTTCTATATTGATCATATCTAACTTCGATACAAAATCTCTGATTATTTCCGCGGCGCCCGGATATATTTTCCTGCAAACTAACTTGTTAAAGAGTTCTCAGCTGTAAGCTTGATTATTCTCCTGACACAAAGCCTATCCATCTACTTTGTCGATTGACTATGTAGATTGATTGATCGGCGCCTAGATTTACGGTGCTAATATTTTCGTATTGTCGGTCATAATATTTTTTATACAAAAAAAAAGATTTTTAATGGATATTTCGTAAATAAGTAGTTGAACGTAGTTATTACGATACTAGACGATGGTTTTTTTTTTTGATAGATTGTGTTTTTTAGAAATTGTATTTAAATACGAATTACGTATTAATAAAATGATGAAATATTCCAAGATCGTTTCGGCATTTTTAAGTGGCTTCGGATGGCTTAACAACGCCATCTGCTGAAATAGCTTTAGTGTTATTGTTTCTTTAAATCAGTTAGTTGAAATTATGAAAAAATTGTATTATTATTCGCCAATAGATGTCGGGAAGAGTCATAAAGTTGATTATCAATAAAGTTGATTATTGAAAACACGAATAAAACAACATTTTCTGAAAAGAAATCGTAGCTAGATCGATTTATCACCCCCGAAATCCCCTGTATACTAAATTTTATAAAAATCGTTGGAGCCGTAGGAAATTGTTAAGTAGGGACAGTAGACACAATTGATTGTTTTTCATCCAGACATTCAGTTCAAGTGGGGAGAAAGACATCCACCGGAGTCGGTGTGCAGCGCGGAGTGCGAACTCGGACAAGCCAAGCAGTACGTGGAGGGCGAGAGTTGCTGCTGGCACTGCTTCAACTGCACGCAGTACGAGGTGCGTCGCCTAAAGAAGGTTTTACCATCACCGTAACATACCACCATACCATCATCACACGTATGGCCGTAGACAGCGGCTTGGCTCTGCCCCTGGCATTGCTGATGTTCATGAGCGACGACAATCGCTTACCATCAGGTGGGCCGTATGTTCGTCTGCCCGCAAAGGCAATAACAAATAATAAAAAAGATGTGTGGTGTCGTGGGACACCGGATAGGAACGAAGTTCCTTATTATAAAAATATTAATTTTAAGTATAAAACGATATATCTATTCGAGGTATAAAGAAAATAAAACTGGAAGTTTCACAACAACCCACTGTCATCCGGTAACGTGCGAACTTATTGTGGTACACTTCATTCACGGTTATTTGCATAAGAGCTAGTGTATTGCGCAATCGAACGCTCTGAGATCGTGGTCAATTAATGATAAAAAAATATGTTATTTTTGTACGTTATTATAAAGTTAAGTCGTACACTGTATGTATTGCTAATAATAATCTTACGTTACGGACGTTTTTTCCCGGTTAGGGTACCCCTCCGCATCGTCCCATAAGGGACTTCGTTCCAGAAACTTGGAATAACTTATGACCTCTAATACCAGAAGAGATTTACATAACAAATAGCAGCAGGAAGCGACTCAGCTGTACCCCTGGCATTGCCGACGTCCATGACCGACAATTACCACTTACCACCAGGTGGGACGTCGCTCGTCTGCCTATTAAGGCACGAGCACTTTGACACTGAAGAATTTAGTACACATGTGTCTATAATCTCGTTCATTCTCAACACATTTATGTTATTCTCTGACCACTTTCCGTATTTAACATAATTATATGAAATTTTAACCATTATTTTTCAATGCCATATTGTTCCCACCAGATCCGGTCTCCGTACGTGGAGACAGCATGTATGGTGTGTCCGCGCGGTACGTTACCGGATCTAACTAGGACGCAATGTCGACCGATCCCTGAAGCGTACTTAAGACCTGACTCCGCGTGGGCGATTGGCGCTATGTCGTTCTCATCCGTCGGAATATTACTGACTGCGTGAGTGATTTAGAGCTGACGCAAAATACTTAACATCTATTAGATTCCATATTTATCCGAATGAATAAGACGAGCATTATTAGTTCACACTGCCTTCCTTCTGTGTCGATCGTGTTTGAAAGTGTCTGTGGATAGAAACGATATTAAAATTCATGCATAAATGTCACATGTTAAATGTCCGTGTATAAGGATAGGCACACACCCGATCCTGTGGACCGAATGGTAAACAGTCGTCGTCGTCCTAAACACGTTATTTTAGATCCTCCCGATCTATTAACGGTGCTTTTAGGTACCTCAAGCACTGGTCACCGTCGCTTGCGACGAAGGGCTCGGCGAGAAAATGAACCCATAGACACAGACCACTGAGTTTCTCGCCGGATCTTCTCAGTGGGTCGCGTTTCCGATCCGGTTGTAGATTCTCCGAAGCACTGCTCTTGCTAGGGCCAGTGTTAGCAACAACTCCGGTTTGAACCCCGAGAGCTCACCTACACGCTAGGGTAACGCTGATATAGCCTCTCAAGGCTATCAGCATAGGTAGGAAAAAAAAAACAGGAATGATCTATGTTTCAGATTTGTCTGCGGTGTGTGGGTTAGACACAGTTCGACTCCAGTAGTGCGTGCGAGCGGGAGGGAGCTATCCTACGTCCTGCTCGCTGGTATCCTCATGTGCTATCTGGTTACATTCGCCCTGGTGTTCAGGCCTACGGACATACTTTGCTCTATTCAAAGGTATAAGTATTTTGTGCGACATTAACCGTTTTCAGGTTAAAGGAACTATTACTGAGGAGATGTTGGTATGATAAGCACATCTAGATAATGCCTCATATTCCTTATTCCCGACCATCGATGCGGTATCAAGTTTACTATTGTCTTCTCTATAACAACTTCGAAAGAATCCCCCCTAATAACGGGGTGTAACTGAGTAAGGAGATATCATCGTTTGAATGTTTACTGCAACGTACTTTTTCCTTCTTTTCTGAAGAATAAAATGGCTGCCGTATTTTACAAGATTTAAATACCCGTCTGAAGGTTGACCCTGAACACATTTTCCCTTTTAACGTAAATAAAACAGCATAATACAATAATGATAAATTCAAATTAAAATACAATAAGGACAATATATTGTGTAATCGCTGCCAACAATCTATCTTAATCAATCCCGTGTAAAAATAATACAAACCATAGAGGTTGTAGTAAAATTAAAAACTTCTTTAACCAAGGGATTCTGACTATATAGCACTCCGTGACTAATTTATACTTGGGGCTTAATAGACTTTACAATTCATGTTTTCTTTAAATTTTTGTTGTACATAAAATAATATAACCAAAAGAGGAAACACATCCGATAATTGAAAGCGCGTTTATTTTTAATCAAACCAGTCATCGTTCAAACAACAATTCACCCTAAAACAAAACACTCGATAAACAAAAAAACGAAAATTCTCGTTGACCCCTCAACGAATATAAGGTTCATATTCCTATGAGACTTGAGACCATATCGAAATATGAGAGACACTAAGATACAGCGAACGTCAAACTATATAAGCCGTTTGTATTCGAAGATAGGGTTTGTCTTGCGAATTTATGTTTCCAAAGATCCCGTAACTCGTTCACATTGTTTGCGAAAAGTTAGAAACACATCCGATAAAATTAATATTTTCTTATTCTAAATACCTTACTAGTGGTAGGACCTCTTGTGAGTTCGCACGGGTAGGTACCACCACCCTGCCTATTTCTGCCGTGAAGCAGTAATGATATTATGAGATGAGCGCAAAGATTTCTAGGCTAGGAATGAATTTGGCTCTGGTGGCAGAATGCACGATACTAATAAGGAGACGATGGAATCATTTCATATATACATCCGTTTATCTCCCCCCGGACAAGCCCCTTCTGAGCAGTGACATCGAGTCACTGTTCGGCATGGGAGACTCCGTCATCCTGGCAGGCGATTTAAATTGCCACCACACTAGGTGGAACTGCCATCGTACTAACGTTAACGGTAGGCGTCTCGACGCGTTTATAGACGACCTCACCTTTGAAATAGTCGGTCCCCCAACTCCAACATGTTATCCGTATAACATCGCGCTCCGTCCGAGCACTATAGACCTGGCATTGCTTAGGAACGTAACTCTGCGCTTGCGTTCCATCGAAGCAATGTCAGAGCTCGACTCAGACCACCGACCTGTCGTTATGCAGCTCGGTCGCCCCCACAACCCAGTCACTGTTACGAGGACCATGGTGGATTGGAATAAGCTGGGCACGTGCCTAGCCGACACCGCTCCGCCAATCCTCCCTTACGGCCCGGATTCGAATCTATCCCCCGAGGACACCGTCGAATCCATAAACATCATTACCGATCACATATCTTCCGCGATCATTAGATCTTCTAAAGAAGTCGATGTGGAGGACAGCTTCCACCGCATCAGACTGTCCCCCGATCTTAGGAATCTCTTAAGAGTTAGGAACGCGGCAATCCGGGCCTACGATCGTCTTCCCACGCATTCAAACCGGATTCGGATGCGTCGTCTACAACGCGAAGTCCACTCCCGCTTAAGCGACGCGCGTAACGATAATTGGCATAGTTATCTAGAACAACTCGCGCCCTCCCACCAAGCATACTGGCGACTAGCTAGGACTCTCAAATCCGAAACTACCGCTACTATGCCTCCCCTCGTACGCCCTTCAGGCCAACCACCGGCATTCGATGACGATGACAAGGCTGAGCTGCTGGCCGATGCACTGCAAGAGCAGTGCACCACCAGCACCCAACACGCGGACCCCGAACACACCGAGTTAGTCGACAGGGAGGTCGAGCGCAGAGCTTCCCTGCCGCCCTCGGACGCGTTACCCCCCATTACCACTGACGAAGTTAGAGACGCGATCCACAACCTCCAACCTAGGAAGGCACCCGGCTCCGACGGCATCCACAACCGCGCGCTAAAATTTTTGCCAGTCCAACTGATAGCAATGTTGGCTACAATTTTAAATGCCGCTATGACGCACTGCATCTTTCCCGCGGTGTGGAAAGAAGCGGACGTTATCGGTATACATAAGCCGGGCAAACCGACAAACGAAACTTCTAGTTACCGTCCGATTAGTCTCCTCTCGACGATAGGAAAAATTTACGAACGGCTCCTTAGGAAACGCCTCTGGGATTTTGTTACCGCGAACAAAATTCTCATTGACGAACAGTTCGGATTCCGCTCAAAACACTCGTGCGTACAACAAGTGCACCGCCTCACGGAGCACATTCTGATAGGACTAAATAGGCGTAAACAAATCCCGACCGGCGCCCTCTTCTTCGACATCGCGAAGGCGTTCGACAAAGTCTGGCACAACGGTTTAATTTATAAACTGTACAACATGGGAGTGCCAGACAGACTCGTGCTCATCATACGAGACTTCTTGTCGAACCGTTCGTTTCGATGTCGAGTAGAGGGAACTCGTTCTCGTCCCCGTCAACTGACCGCCGGAGTCCCGCAAGGCTCCGCGCTCTCCCCGTTATTATTTAGTTTGTATATCAATGATATACCCCGGTCTCCGGAGACCCATCTAGCGCTCTTCGCCGATGACACGGCTATCTACTACTCGTGTAGGAAGATGTCGCTGCTTCATCGGCGACTCCAGATCGCAGTAGCCACCCTGGGACAGTGGTTCCGGAAGTGGCGAATAGACATCAACCCCACGAAAAGCGCAGCGGTGCTCTTCAAAAGGGGTCGCCCTCCGAACATCACTTCGAGCATCCCACTCCGTAGTAGGCGCGCAAACACCTCCGCCGTTAGTCCCATCACTCTCTTTGGCCAGCCCATTCCGTGGGTCTCGAAGGTCAAATATCTAGGCGTCACCCTCGACAGAGGGATGACATTCCGTCCCCATATAAAAACGGTACGCGACCGCGCCGCGTTTATTCTAGGACGACTCTATCCAATGCTTTGTAGTCGAAGCAAACTGTCCCTCCGTAATAAGGTAACTCTCTACAAAACTTGTATACGCCCCGTCATGACGTATGCAAGCGTAGTGTTCGCTCACGCAGCCCGCACCAACTTGAAATCCCTTCAGGTTATTCAATCACGATTCTGCAGGATAGCCGTCGGAGCGCCTTGGTTCCTTAGGAATGTGGATCTCCACGACGACCTGGAGCTCGACTCCCTTAGTAAGTATCTACAGTCGGCATCGCTGCGCCATTTTGAGAAGGCGGCACGACATGAGAACCCTCTCATCGTAGCCGCTGGAAATTACATACCCGACCCAGTAGACCGAATGGTAAACCGTCGACGTCGCCCAAAGCACGTCATTACGGATCCTCCTGATCCATTAACGGTGCTTTTAGGCACCACAAGCACCGGTCACCGTCCTCGTCGAACCCGTCGCTCGCGACGAAGGGTTCGACGAGCGAACTAACCCATAGACACAGCCCACTGAGTTTCTCGCCGGATCTTCTCAGTGGGTCGCGTTTCCGATCCGGTGGTAGATTCTGCGAAGCACTGCTCTTGCTAGGGTCAGTGTTAGCAACTCTCCGGTTGAGCCCCGCGAGCTCACCTACTAACGTTAGGGCGAAGCTGAAATAGCCTCTCAAGGCTATCAGCATAGGTAGGAAAAAAAAAAAAAAAAAAAAATTCATATATATTCTCAGACTATTGTACTTGTTTTCTCAGAACAAGGCTCAAATAGTATATTTCCCGGTTAAAGTGTAAGCGCTTGAAACTACTCATCTGATATTAATCTCATAAAACACAGAGTAAAATGTCAGCCATTTTGCACACGTCCTAACAAGACGATACAGAGCTACATGCTTGAATCTTGATTTGTATTCCGCGCGTGTCTGTAATCTCAGGTTATCCGTGAAATTCATAGACGTGATGTTCAGGTATTGCCTCAAAAGCTAGGCAGATAAATTTGGGGTCACAGCTTCGGGAAAAACATTGCTTTGTTTAGTTCTTTATTTTGACTTTTATACATTTCTTGAAGTCCATGGGTTACAGTAAATATTTATCATGACCAAGAGCTCTTCTTTCTTCGTTGGTAATGAAAACTGTTTTAAATACAGGATTCAATTATTTTTTGTTGTTGCGTCGGTTGGTGGATGAGCTCACGGCCTACCTGATGTTAAGTGGTTACCGGAGCCCATAGACATCTACAACATAAATGCCGCCACATACCTCGAGATATGAGTTCTAAGGTCTCAGTACAGTACAACGGCTGCCCCATCCTTCAAACCGAAACGCATTACTGCTTCACGGGAGAATTAGCTGTGGTGCCTACCCGTGCGGACTCACAAGACGTCCTACCACCAGTAAAATGCCTGCTTTTTCTTAGTGTAGTCGGTTAATGATGTTTTTTTATTACCAAATCTTTGTAACGAGCGACTCATAAACAGAGCCTAGTAGGCTGATATACCGTAGAAATTTTAAGAGAAATTTGTGTTACATTTTCCACTGCGGTCCATTTGATTTTCTTTCGTGAATTATAAACCAGCTACATCTGCGCTTTGTATCAGTTGCCGAGTGAATCCATTTCATTATTTCGTAGACCGCAAGACAACGTTTCTGTTAGGGAACGAATTCAGGTCTAAGAAATATTATTCTTTTTTTTATTGCCTTTGCAGGCAGACGAGCATCCGGCCCACCTGATGGTAAGTGGTCACGGTCGCCCATAGACGTCAGCAATGCCAGGGTCTGAGACAAGCCGCTGCCTACCTCTAGCCTTTAATTCTTTTCTATACTAATATTATAAAGAGGAAAGATTTGTTTGTTTGTTTGTTTCGAATAGGCTCCGAAACTACTGGACCGATTTGAAAAATTCTTTTTCCATTAGAAGCCGACATTGTCCCTGATGAACATAGGCTACTTTTTTTTATTTTTTTTTTTTTGGTTTCATGTGTGTTTTAATGTTTCCGAAGCGAAGCGAGGGCGGGTCGCTAGTATTTGTATAAAAATACGTACTCTGTAAAGCCAATATACATCATGCTATGGCAAATAACGCCTTATCAGACATAATGCCGAAACAGCAATTGCATAGGAAATAGACTGGATGTAGATACCGCTAAGAACGTTGTCGGGACCATACTCAGTATGACATACTCCGAAGCAGAAATATTAAAGTAATAAACTAGGAACTTCAATAAGTCGTAAAACTATATTTTAATATGCCCATAGATCGTGAAAACGAAATCATATAAACACATTCAGTATCAATATATGCTCTAGGAATCAAGGATTGAATATAATTTCAAATCTTATTGGAAATAATGCAATATTATTCACTATTATTCTCATGTTGACTTTTAATGCCTCCCTAATACGTTCCTGTGCTAAGATCCAATAAATTGGCTGCATGATGGCAGAGCGCATTTCAGCGAACGGAGTACTTATCAAACGTACGGTCCTCAGACTCGAATACGATGTCACTTCAGACATTTACAGTATCCGATTACAATACGATGTTCGATAATAAATTTTTTATTCAATTCTATCGATGGCATTGCAACTGTTTGCTTTTTGTTTCTCGGTATAGTTGAAGAGAATGATTCGCAGCTCATCTGGCTAGCGAAGTTCAAGAGAATGTCCCTAATATGCAAACTAGGACTTCAAAGTCGCTTGTGATTTTATTATTCCGTAGTTAGTGAACGAAATTAACATTACACAAAATTAACCATAAGTACATCGTTGTGCGATACCACAAAATTAAATATATTTCCCAATTTAGCCCTCTACCATGAGTAACCAAGCTTATTAACAATTAACGGATTTCAATGCTTTGTTTAATTTCACAAAGTTGTGTTAAAGAATTCTCACGATTCGCCTCTTACATATTTATTAAGAACTACATTTAATTTTATTACTTGCTGAGCGTAATCACGAGATAAAAAAATCGTAATGAAATCGTATCGCCATGTGTAAACATTATAACTACCATAAGACGAACTAGTTGAGAGTTTATATAAACGCGTGCCGTGGGAGGGCACTCGACATGCAAACCGATCCTTTATTCTGCCGGAACACATTAATTTCTTTCGCTATTTCGACTAAGTAATTGAATCTGATGTCTATGCGGCTTGTTATGTTTAATTAAATAAGTGTAAAAGTTATTTTTATGTTACTTTAGGTTACTGCTACATATAGTGATATCATATCTCTAGCAGTATATATTACCCAATAATAAATATCCGCCATATAAATAGTTCAAGTGTTCCCAATTTCCAAACAATTAAATTCGAATTTCCACTGAGCAAAGAAGATCGTTTGGAGATTCGGCAAAAGTTTCCCTCTAGTTGTTTTGTAGACCCAGTAGGAACTTATTAAAAAAAAAATTATTGCTTCGGTGGGTGGACGAGCTTACAGCCCACCTGGTGTTAAGTGGTTACTGGAGCCCATTTACGTCGTAGATGTCTAGTCCAGTAATTTTAAATAAAAAGTCTTTCGTCAGTAATACCTTGACATTGATAATGGCATAGCTTATTTCTTATAATTCCATGCCTTGGGTCGTCGATTATGAGATCGGATCGTTTCTGTTTTCTTGTCGGTTTCGTAACAAAGCTCCAAGTGTCGGACTGGCAAGGTGTTGCACAGCGCCGGGATTAATGGCAAAGCTTATTGTCCGAGGCCAAGCCCCACTTCGGGGTCATAGCGCCAGCTCAGCAGTAGTAGTAGTTATTTCTTATAAAGGCTTGGTCATTGCTGTTTTTAATCAGAGTTTTAGAGTACACTAAATAATCCATGTCTAAGCTAGCTGTTTCCTCCATCGCCTCTTATTTCTTATCTAATATCGTATTTATTATAGATTCGGCACCGGTTTCTGCTTTACGGTCATCTACGCCGCTCTCCTCACCAAGACAAACAGAATCTCCAGGATATTCAATGCCAGTAAACATTCAGCAAAAAGACCTATCCTCATATCTCCAACTTCCCAACTAGCTATATGCGCCGGACTTGTGTCCATTCAGGTATGGGCTTCCTTTTTGGCAGGTTTAAAATTTGACAATAACTTGCCGCTTTTTTTTACCCGCTTTCAAAGAAGGCGGATGTTCTCAATTCGACAAATTTTTTTTATGTTTGTTACCTCATAACTTTTGACTGGGTGAATCGATTTTGATGATTCTTTTTTTATTAGAAAGCTGACGCTTCCCTTCTGTTCCGATTTCCAATTAGTCCAGTTCTGATAATGGTATCCATGAGAAAACCAAATCTTACATTTGTATAAAGTACGTGCGTGACAAATAGATAAATAACTCAATATCACGCCAACCGATTGCGATGATTATTGTTTTTAGTTTATATTAATTTGTTTTGGAATATCTTTTTTTTCTATTTGATGTCGGTTTTTGTTAGAGCATGTCTATTTACAATTATTTTTAACATAGTAGTAGTTTTTTGGTACCAGCACAACTAGGTGGAGTGCCACACGTTTCACTATCAAGTTGCCGGTATTTTTCCTACCACGTAAATGCAGACCACCTTAAAATAATTGATCGAGGAATTGTCGTATTGCAATTACATAGTAGACTACACCTAAAATATACAATTCTAGAACCATATCCAAGTTACAATAAACTTTCTTGAAGATCATTTTAAAAATCCCAGGACATTCGCTGCGAGAATAGATCGACCAAAGTACATGAATTTCTAAACATATCTCTAAAGCGTGCTCATCACTCAGAGTGCTCTGAGGAATTGTTTGAAATTGAGTTGGAGTAGAGTTCATCCATACTACCTAGAGCCACTGCGTTCATCCACAGTGCGTTTCCAGAGATATTTTTGCCACGTACCATCCGGCTTTGGAATGAGCTCCCCTCCACGGTGTTTCCCGAGCGCTATGACGTGACCTTCTTCAAACGAGGCTTGTGGAGAGTATTCAACGGTAGACAGCGACTGTCCTTAAAATTTCCGAAACCTATGGGCAATAGTAACTATCATTAGCTAATTCAGACGAGCTCCCATCTAACAACTTTTTTTTTTTTTGCTTGAATGGTTGGACGATCTCACAGCCCACCTGGTGTTAAGTGCTTACTGAAGCCCATAGACATCTATAACGTAAATGCGCCACCCACCTTGAGATATAAGTTCTAAGGTCTCAGTATAGTTACAACGGCTGCCCCACCCTTCAAACCGAAACGCATTACTGGTTCACGGCTGATATAGGCGGGGTGGTGGTACCTACCCGTGCGGACTTACAAGAGGTCCTACCACCAGTAACTTTTTAGCCATTCGAAACATTTCTTACAGGTACTTATAGTGGTAGTCTGGATGATAGTGGCCCCAGCCAGAGCGATGTTCCACTACCCGACCAGAGAAGACAACATGCTAGTTTGCGACTCCTACGTAGATGCTTCATACATGATAGCGTTTTTCTATCCCATCGTACTAATTCTCATCTGTACTGTCTACGCCGTTCTCACCAGGAAGATTCCAGAGGCTTTCAACGAGAGCAAGCACATTGGTAAGTTTACTTTAATCAACTTTACGACATAATCTCTCTAACCATGACATATATTTGTTTGAAGATAGTTCAAGGTGAAAATTTCAATTATGACTAACATTAGGGGACTTTACTCGCAGCAAACCATGAAGACAATTTTGTAGTTCTCATAGTATTGATGACTAAATCGCTATAATTTTAAAAAACCGCAGAACATGCAATGCAACGGAGTTGACGTCTGTCTACGTTTGCCGTTAGGGGCGCTGTTCCAACTGCATACAAATCGAGTTAACTTTTACGCTATCGAGAACGTTAAAAAACTCGTAAGAAGCACACAGATGAATTACAAAATGCAACGTGGACCAATATCGTTTTTACTCGCGTAATCGTTGAAATCCCTAAATTAAATCAGTTTGAAGTATCCTAATTGGGCGTCCACAATCCACAATCAGTGTCCGTTCTAAAATTAAGTCACGCACCTTCCAAATTAAATCAAAACTATCGGTAACGAGTCACGGTCCGAAGGTTTGTTTTAATTGAATATTCAGAAAAACAATTAGAGTCCGCCCACGCCAGCTCATGTTCAATTGAATTGGGTCAGAACCCAATTACAACAAGAATACCTTGCAAACAATGAATTTCAAGCAGTTCCTTAAGATGTTTTTGAGGCGGCAGCACTGTAACAAGTCCACTATATGTCCTTGATACTGATAGTTCTTGTTACAAGTGAGCACACGCCTACATAACACCATGTTGCTGGTATTTTGCTGCTAATTTCTCCACCTAATGCAAAATATAGGGTTGAGGGAGCCCTTTTACAAAAATTACATTTAAACATATTGTGTTTTTTTTTTACTTTTATCTTAATGTTTCGACCTGTTTATTGAAATTTAAAATTTAATCTATACTAATATTATTATAAAGAGGAAAGATTTGTTTGTTTGTTTGTTTCGAATAGGCTCCGAAACTACTGGACCGATTTGAAAAATTCTTTTTCCATTAGAAGCCGACATGGTCCCTGATGAACATAGGCTACTTTTTTATTTTATTTTTTATTTTATTTTTTTGGTTTCATGTGTTTTAATGTTTCCGAAGCGAAGCGAGGGCGGGTCGCTAGTCTATACTAATATTATAAAGAGGAAAGATTTGTTTGTTTGTTTGTTTCGAATAGGCTCCGAAACTACTGAACCGATTTGAAAAATTATTTTTCCATTAGAAGCCGACATTGTCCCTGATGAACATGGCTACTTTTTTAAAAAAAAAAATTATTTTATTTTTTTGGTTTCATGTGTGTTTTAATGTTTCCGAAGCGAAGCGAGGGTGGGTCGCTAGTAAATGCTATACTAAAATTGAGTAATGCGTTTCGGTTTGAAGGGTAGGGCAACTGTTGTACTGTAAAAACTGTACTGTACTGTAAAAACCTTAGAACTCGTGTTCAAGTTGGCTGGCGGCATTTCGTTCTAGATGTGTATGGGTCTCGGTAACACCTTAACACCAGATGGGCCGTGAACTCGTCCACCCATCTAAGCAATAAAAAAACAGTTACTTGAAATAAGATAGCAAAAGTGAAAGTGAACGCCCAATGAACCATCAAAATGAAGATTTAATTATGTTTCTACAAAATCGCTAACGCCTTTCACTGTAACCTCCGCCTCTGCACATTCATAAGTGACGCCAGACTAATAATAGTGTTTTACTTGCATGACTAGAGTCAATGTTTCAATCAAAGACATTCAAACACATACGAGCTTTTATTTTAAATGTATTAATTAAATAATAACAAGAATATTGTTGCAATATACAGTATTAAGACTATTATTCTGTTTACTCAATGCTGAGTATGGTCGGAATATACAGCATATTCATATTCATAGCATATTTACGCTTAGCTTTGCCAATTAAAATGGTTTTCTATTCACTGAACTCTTCCTATGGCATCGATCAAATAACACGCTTGAAACACATACAAATGCTCAATTCGATCTTTGAGCATTGACGTCAATTAAATGGAAGGTATCTCTTTTGTACAGCAACACTTATCCTGTATAATTCACATTCAAATTAGATTTGAATAAGAAACAAAACAATTAAAAGGACAGTATTCTTTCTTAGACTAATAATCAAAATATTATAATATAATAATAGCTCCGAATCAATGCTTTGTGTAAACAATAAAGAAAGTTCATTGATGATCAGACTATCTTTAAATATTCTCAAGCAGAGTTTCCGACTATCTGACACTACAGATTTTTTTTTTTATATTGCCTTTGTAGGCAGACGAGCATACGGCCCACCTGATGGTAAGTGGTCACCGTCGCTCATGGACGTCAGCAATGCCAGGGGCAGAGCCAAGCCGCTGCCTACCATAAAGTACTCTCCGCAAGCCTCGTTTGAAGAAGGACATGTCATAGCGCTCAGAAATCATAGGTGCTTAAACTGTCACCCATACTGGAGTTTCAATTTCATAGTAATCTTAGACTAATATAACTGTTGTATTGAGGTTTGACAAACCCGAAGTAGACCGGAACGTTTACATAAATCGTAATTTTTCGAATTCAATCGGTCGGTAACTAGTACAAAAAATGTGTGGAAATAGACACACTAAATATGCGCGACTGTAGGTTCTAAGGTGCTAAGCCCTAAATACGCCATTACAGATCCTCCCGATCCATTAACGGCGCTTTTAGGTACCTCAAGCACCGGTCACCGTCCTCGATGGGCTCGGCGAGTAAATGAACCCACTGCCCATTGAGCTTCTCGCTGGATTTTCTCAATGGGTCGCGTTTCCGATCCCGTGGTAGATTGTGCGAAGAAGATTCTTGCTAGAGCCAGTGTTAGCAACACCTCCGGCTTGAGCCCCCGAATGCTCACCTACACACTAGGGCAACGCTGGTATAGCCTCTCGAGGCTATTAGCACAAGTGAGGGGGACAAAAGGTACTAATGGCGGCTTATTAGACTACGAAATACCCAACCAGTCCTATAGAATTCAATTCTCTTCACGCCTCTCATTAGAATAAGTACACAGCATTGTCTGGTATAGTATTGTTCTGGCTCTATTGTTGGAAGACAAAGCCACGCAGGTTATTAACTGTCGATGCTCTACGCTTCTAATTGCGACTATCATTTACGTTACAACCGGATGTTTGATTGCGGAAATGCATTTTATTGTATTGAGGTTCTTTTAGGTCCTAACTTGGGAGTTGAGTATCTGTTATAATATTTACATACACAATACAAAGTACATCACATAGGCCCAATAATCATGTATGTACATATATTCATAGTTTCCCCAGCTGTTATATCATTGTATTACTGTTCAGCCATTGTTAGGTAGGTGAGTGTGTATGATGGGTATATGTACATAGATGTGAAGCCTTCATGAAGTACTAGTATTCTTGATAGATATATCCTTATCTACCTAAATCAAATATGCAATGCTAGTAGTAGGGCATGATAAATGTTCACGACAATAGTGTGCTTAGTGTGAGTTTTTTAACGTTCTGGATATCGTGAAAGTTAACTCAAATTTGTATGGAGTTGGAACAGCACTCCTAGCGGCAAACGTAGGCAAACGTTCCAACTCCATACAAATGTGAGTTAACTTTTACGCTATCGAGAACGTTAACAAACTCGCACTGGACGGTATTGCTGTGTTTCCCAAACAACTGATACATAGAATCTCAATATGAAAGTTGTGGTGTTTTTGAGTGCTAGTAGCAACTGAGCATCAGATGTGTTGTGAGACCGTTGGTTCATTTACTCAAATATAAAATGGCAGGAGTTTCGGAATCTGAAAGGGCAACAAACAGCTATCCTAATATAAGATTTACAACAATAAAGTTGCTAAATCACGAGGCCTACATCCCGATCGCATTTGGGTTATTGCCGGCCCTTCGAACAGGAATACGGAATTCTTCACACCAGATATACTCGTAGATAGGACGATTGAACGCAAAATTGCCTTGAGTAATTCGAACATTAATTAGCACATTATTCATATCTCTCAAAATATTAACGAAACAGCCCTATGGGTATTAGAAAATTTGAAGAAAAAAAGATTTCTTTTAAAACAATTTGTATGCATGAAGAGTGTGAGATTTAGTAGGGATAGCTTCATTCGGAGAAGCAGTGCATAAAAATAAAAGGTCCTGTCAAATGTGTTCTAAATTAATTTTTTTTAAAAAAAACCTTGAGACTTTCATAAGCTGTAAAAAATGTATATTAAATTACTGTCGTAATTCAACCGTTAGGGTACTATTAATGCTGAAAAATGTGCGCTAATTTTATGATTACGAATTCGTAAAAAATATCAAAGCGACATCGGATGAATCATCGCGTTGAACGTTTAAATCATTAGGCGAAATTAGTGTCATTCCAGGCCAGAGCCTGGGACCGCGGGATTCAATGACAGCTTGATTTATCGCGCGACATTAGTTTGTTAGGGTTGTAGCACACTTGACAAAAGCATTTTAAAGTCTATGTAGTTTTTTTTTTTGCCCTTGTAGGCTGACGAGCATACGGCCCACCTGATGGTGAGTGGTTACCGTCTCCCATGGACTTCAGCAATACCAGGAGCACAGGCAAGCTGCTGCCTACCACTTAATACTCTCCACAAGCCTCGTTTGAAACTCTAGTGAACGATGCCGTGAATCTTCCCCTTTATTTTCTTTTTGGCGGGCGTTATAATGATGCGTTCTAGTTTAGTTCCAGCTCATCTCTCCATGAACTTCAGAATGTTAAAGAAATGGTGCCGACCGTGATTTGAACACTATACAAATGACCTCTAAAAGTGAAAAGCCTATTTTTTCTAAAGCTTCTACAAAGAGAATTTACTTGCTCTGTAAAAGATTTAAGGCACTGTTTGAGCTAACCTCGCCATTATGGATAGGCTTCATAAATCCACAGTGAAGAGATCGTTTCTGCATCATTATACTTTTTTTCATTGCCCTTGTAGGCAGACGAGCATACGGCCCATCTGATGGTGAGTGGTTACCGTCGCCCATGGACTTCAGCAATGCCAAGGGCAGAGCCAAGCCGCTGCCTACCGCTTGTTTAACTTTATTGCCACGACATATCCTTCCTTAGGTATATGAAACGCCATTGCTGCGCTAACATACATTCGTGAGTGACTATTTATAGAAAAAGGCTTTATGAAACCACGGTAAAAATGAAACTTTTTTTCACATTATAGACATTTAACTCTGACAAACAACATTTACATTAAACACTAACAAAAACAAACAAAATAGCGTGGAGCACTGGCACAAATGAGTAATAGTCTATACACTACACGGTCAGCTGCTGCGAACTATAGGCGCCGCCATATTGGCCTTGGCTTCTCTGACGAGCGCCTTTCACTTTATCCTTACTACGTGGCCGACCGTCACGCGACATGCAACACACAGACGAAAAAGTTTGAGACGTTGTAATAAAAGTTTCACTGAGTTTCAAAAACCAGGTGTTCAGAATCAGAACACATTATCGCTAGTCCACAGAAATTTTGCCGCCTAATATAAAATTCATGTCATAAAATTTAAAAAAAAGTTTATGGAAATGTGTCATGTCATGAGACGCAGCCTTTAGGCTCGAATCCTGCGATTTCACGGTTGTTTTCGTACGAACGCGTTGATAAATGTAGCCCAACTAACAAATGTTTACATTTAATATCGTCTTCCCGTGTCTCACCCGGATAAGACACCCGATTTCAGTTTTGAGCGTGAATAAGCACGCTCTGTTATCTGTTATTGTCTACTCTGTTTGGGGAAACAGATAATTTGATGTCTTATGTTTTTTGAATTTAAACTTTTTTAGCACCGTTGTCATTTGAAAGTCGATGAAACAAAAAGCGACAGTAAAAAGAGACAGACACATAGATTCATTAAGATTTAACGTGGGAGAAAATGAGATAGGAAGCATTAGACAGTGTTTCTTATATTCGTGGTTCTCTTTGTGTTATGCTTCGTACCTAATATTCGTAACTAATTCATTCTGAATAAATCTATGTAATAATAAATGAATAAAACGTAAAATAATTATCAAATTTTGTATCACTATGATCATTAGTAAAACCTCCAATTATCCTCTTCCCGAAATTTTACATTCGTCTCATTATCTTGAAGCCAAAAATTTTGAAGGTTTCACTTGTACCACGTGTGAATTGCACACATGTTTTTGTTTTTTTTTCATTGGATTGGGCAAGTTCGTGGGCCTAAGGTTGGTTACTCTGATAATAGAAACCAGAATAAGAGAGATGGCATCCACTTTGAGACGTGAGACCTGAGTCTCGGTTTTGTTTTGCTAGCAAACGGCCAACCCCTGATACCGACACCGTCCGCCCGAAGCTGGAATAACCTCTTAGGCTACCTTCACTTCGAGAAGACGGCACGACATGAGAACCCTCTTGTCGTGGCCACTGGAAACTACATACCCGATCCTGTAGACCAGATGGTAAACAGTCGACGTCGCCCAAAGCACGTCATTACGGATGCCTCCGATCCATTAACGGTGCTTTTAGGCACCACAAGCACCGGTCACGAAGGGCTCGACGAGCGAATTAACCCATAGACACAGCCCACTGAGTTTCTCGCCGGATCATCTCAGTGGGTCGCGTTTCCAATCCGGTGATAGATCTGCGAAGCATTGCTCTTGCTAGGGTCAGAGTTAACAACACTCTAGTTTGAGCCCCGTGGGCTACCTACACATATTAGGGCGAAGCTGAAATAGCCTCTCAAGGCTATCAGCATAGGTAGGAGAAAAAAAGGCTACCAGCCAATAAAGGTAGGAAAAATCACACCGAACTGCAAAGTATCATTTGCGGCAAAAATAAACGGAAGAAAAATAACCATGTTAGTTTACAAGATTAGTCTAAAAGAAATCACGAAATTTAATAAATTCTGTGGTTTTTATTTTTATCACCCAATGTTATTCTTTCGCTGTAACGTACGTGTAAGTGTTGAGCAGATTAAGAATATAAGTAAAGATTTATTCGAATTCCTGTTCAAATTTATTCGAAAATTTATAGTCCATTGGGCGGTTTTACACTAGTCACCTCACATTTTACCACATTTACGACAAACACATTCCCGTGGGTTTCAAAAATGTCACTACGCTACAATTTCAATGACGATAAACCAATTACAAGCGGTTTGGTTCCAATTACTCTCGATTTTGACATGTCGGCCTGCGCTACGTGCCACTCATTTTAATAGCATTTTGGTAACTGCACATTTCTGCATAGAAATGGGTATTTGCGTTCCGTAAGTATATTTATAGGTAACTTATAGTCTTGTTATATCTAGCCCACTGAGTTTCTCGCTGGATCTTCTCAATGGGTCGCGTTTCTAATCTGGTGGTAGATTCTGCGAAGCACTGCTCTTGATAGGGCTAGTGTTAGCAACGTACTGAGGTCAGAGCCCCGTGAGCTCACCTACTCGCACGGTTACGCTCGCATAGCCCCTAAAGGCTACCAGCGTAGGTAGGAAATCTAGAATAGTCCTCTGCCAATTTATTTGAAAAGTAGGTGTTTTTGGATAAACAAATTTATGAAAAGTGCGATAATGAAAGGTTAAATCGCCCAGTCTACACGTAGCAACTGATACCATTGTGACAAAGATCAAACGCAGCAAAAAAACATTATTTTAAAGGAAATAATATGTAGTACATAACACGTATTCACGAGCTACTTGCAAGAAAACAAGATCATGTAAGTAATATGAAACTCCAAAACTTTCCGAAGACATTTGTGAGTGTGATAGGGTGTTTTTGAGTCACACGGATAGGTAGATAGATAACTATGTCAATTTCTACTTCGAGCCCGTGATTTCTAGTTTCAGTCTTAAGTTGGCCAGACGTTGTGATGCTACAAGCTCCGATAACTTTACCAGATGGATCACGAACTCAACTGCCAATTTACCAACATAATATGCCGTTCAGATTATTTTAATAGACTAGCGACCCGCCCTCGCTTCGCTTCGGAAACATTAAAACACACATGAAACCAAAATAATAAAATTAAAAAAAATGAAAAAAAAGTAGCCTATGTTCATCAGGGACAATGTCGGCTTCTAATGGAAAAAGAATTTTTCAAATCGGTCCAGTATTTTCGGAGCCTATTCGAAACAAACAAACAAACAAATCTTTCCTCTTTATAATATTAGTATAGATTAGGGAACTTCGGTATAAACAGTACCCGAGGAAAGGCGATGTCTTATAAAGTGCACTACCACTGAACTAATGACCACGACCGCTCTATCTAGAGTGCAACGACTGAGAATAAGAGTGGACCTTCACAAATGGAAACTCCTGGTAGTTTTTTTTTATTGCTTAAATGGGTGGACGAGCTCACAGCCCACCTGGTGTTAATTGAATACTGGAGCCCATAGACATCTACGGCGTAAATGTGCCAGCCACCTAGAGATATAAGCTCTAAGGTCTCAAGTATAGTTACAGCAGCTGCCCCACCCTTCAAACCGAAACGCATTACTGCTTCACGGCAGAAATAGGTAGGGTGGTGATACCTAACCGCGCGGACTCACAAGAGGTCCTACCACCAGTAAAAAAATTTCCAGTTCCACCAGTTCTTTGTTCTTAAAGGTTTTACAATGTACACCACCTGCGTCATCTGGTTGGCATTTGTGCCGTTATACTTCGGTACCGCGAGCCACGTGCCTTTGAGGGTCACCAGCATGGCGGTCACCATCTCCTTGAGCGCGAGCGTCACGCTCATCTGTTTGTTCTCGCCGAAGGTAATCTATCCAAAGGTATATTTAAAAGTAGATTACGTATGCTACCTATAAACTCCGAAACGGCTTGACCATTTTTGATGAAACTTCATATAGGTATCTTCAAATATGCCCAGCGGCTAATTCTGATAGGTTTGATAGCGGTTTCATTAAGGTCAAATTAAATATAGGCAAGCAAAGCGGGCAGGTGGTACATACCTAGCTAGTAATACTACTATACACTCAGTCCCTATTCCTGTACCTCTTCACGAGTAATAGCCGTACGCAATGGCTTAACAGACACAGTATTCACAAGCTATGTATGAAGACAGATTATATTATAAATGTAAATGTCTCGCTTTCAGCTGTATATAATACTCATCCGTCCGGAGAGGAACGTGCGTCAAAGCATCATGCCGGTGAGGTATAGCCGGAAGCCGCCTCCGCCGCATCCGCTAAACATCCAAGTCAAAAGTGAGTACTTTAACCATTCAACTCCACTCTTTACTCATGGTTTTTGAGGTCACTAGAGAGTAACACGAAAGCAAGTTCCTAAATTTAATGCGATTAACTATATATGAGTATAGCGAGAGTTTATGAAGCTTAGTTTTGTTTATAATCGTTTTAGCGAACCCTCTTATTTATTATGTTAGCAAAGTTAGGTATCGAAAGCTCGTCTGCCTTTGATGGCAATAACAGTAACAAGATTTTATATTAAATTACTGTAGATGCATTGTTTTTCTTTTCGCTTCGGTTTCCTTAATACTGAGGTTCTTGACCACCTCCCCGCAACAATAGTTTATTTTGTATTATTCTACGCCATTCTAGATGCATTAATGAGAATTAAATAAGCAATATCGGTAAAGTAAAGATGAGTTGTAGATTTTTTTCAATAGAAAGAAACTATTTTATAAAATAAATGGTGCGTAGACACAAACAACAGTAATGAGTACTGATTACGCGAAAAGTAACCTAATTTGTTATTGATTCTTTTAAGTGATTTTATGACCTGGTAACTAAGACCCTTCAGTCATGTCTTATATTTTATTTCTTATTTTCATGAAAAATGATAATATGGAGTGAAATGAAATGAAATAAAATTAAATGAAGATGATTTGATTTGGAGCATTAATCAACTGGGATGAAATGAAATGAGATGAGATGATATGGGATGACATATAATCTCAGTAAAATGGTGGTGATTTACTGAAATTTTTTCAGTGGACTTTTTGGAGTATCCCGAGAAGTTATGTCCAGCGGCTTTGTTTCAGTTTCCCACATTTGTACACTTTCACAGATATTAAACAGTTAATGAACCACCGCTATTATACATTTAAACCTGAAGAAACACTAAATAGACAAAATAAAACAAATCACACAACTTCACTCCTTGCGTTCCCGCCAAAAAGTCAATTTGTTATTGATTTTTTTTTAAGAGATTTTATGACCTGGTAACTAAGACCTTTAAGTCATGTCTTATTTTACTTTATATTCTTAAATAATTTAGTTAAAAAATATGTAATTTAAATTATATTTATTTTTTATTAACAAAAAGTCAAATCAAAATAATTTAACATAACTCAACCCACACAGTAGAACAGATCTTCCAACGCGCTTGAAGGAGGCACAGTCCCCAAGATACTGGCTACGTTGCCTCGTTGGACAGCCAGACTCACTCTCTGTGCAAAGTACCAGCCAGCCTTAGCATCATGTGTAACCTCCTTCAAGCGTTTGGAGATTTCTGTTAAAAATTTCTTTGCTTCAGGGCCCCAAGGGCCCATCGTCTCAACCGCGAAAGGCAAAAAAGAATAAGAAGACCCCAAACCCGAATACTTCCGCTTTTTTGTAATTTCTGCTGAAGCTGCAGCTGAACCGGGGCGGGACGAAGTACCATCTAAATGACAGGGAGCCACAGTATCCACACAAGTAGCATCCCATACCAGGCACCTACCAACTGACCATGGAATCAGCGTGACTCCATCGGGCCTTTTCCCATCTGACCTCAAAATTCCGATGGGTTCCAAGACAGCCGGAACATTGACTGTAGTGAGCGCCCTTCTTATCATATCATTTAAAGACGCGTGTCTTAGAATGCGCCCAGCGCTTTTCTGGCACGAGAGTCCGTGATGTCCAAGCTCATTGACGTACTCGCCACAGACACAGAAATGTGGTACGTTAATATGGGCCCCCAACCGTAAGCCAATAGCTAGCGAGAGAGCGTTGTTGTCCAACAACGTGCCTGTATTGGACGATGGATAGGCTTGAAGCCAGTAACTTGATTCCTTTTCGGTAACGGCGCGAAAACGAGCAATGTCCACGCTGTTATCTTATGACTGTAGTAACCGTTGCTGTATCCGTTGACAAAGCGGAGTGTCCCAAAGACGCTGCAAATGCGGTAAAGTAGGAAAATCCACCTGACACAAAGACTGCCAGGCCGATCCAGCCTCCGACACACCCACAATCTCTACGGAACAAGGGTTGAGAACATTACCGACTATGAGACAGGAGGCGTGTGCAGAAGCAAGAAAGGCCGGCAACGCAACAGCTGATGCTTTACGTACGCCGATACCACCAAAATGTACTGGCAGGACACATTGCTCCCAAGAGAGGTCACCCAAATTACAATTAATTATTTTGCACAGAACACCTTTTATCATTTCATCCAAAGAATTAAGTTTATTATTATGTTTCCATAAGAAAGAACATCTTAACACATATGTAAATTTAGGTACGAATAGACAGTGTCTTATGATGAACAAATCCATATGAGAGTTAATTTCAAATAAATTGTTGGAACACTGAGAAAATTTATCAATCTGCTCATCAATATACGCGTCGATTGATCCATCCAAAATGGGAGCACCCAGCAACATCAGAGAGTTCTCATCAACAACTTTTATGTTGGGTGCTGCTGTATTAAACTTTGCAAAAACGTCAGAAACTGGTACGGAACAACAAGAGGCATTGATAAAAAGCTCACACTTAGCAAAATTGAGCTCTAAACCCAAACTGGCCAAAGCAGATTTTAGATATTCTAAATCCCTTAAGACCGTGGAAATATCCCCTCCCAATGTTCCGTCATCCAGATACCATAAATTTAGGCTGGACTTCAGCTCCCTCAAAACTGGATGTATTTCCAAACAAAAAATCGCCGGACCGAGTGGATCGCCTTGTTGACAACCCGTCGCTGATTCCACAAGGTTCTCCTTATAAACCAGCTTAGATGGATTACCATAGCATTGATAAAGGTAAGGGTAGATAGATGGTATGTGTTCCTTCACTTCTTTGAGAAAAGCATTCCTATCGATACAATTAAATGCATTTTTTAAATCCACCTTCACCAATACTTCGGCACCACCCCCCTTAAGAAAGGTGCGAGCCGCATGTACCGCAGCTTCACAGCCGCCCTTTGTACCGACGCCCAACTGTATCGGCCGGAACATCCCACTCAATATCGGCAGAACCTCTTTGCAGCAAAGCTTGGATACAATGCGGCGCAGTGTACCGCCAACAGCGATAGGCCTAATACCGCCATCTCTCTTCATCAAAGCACACAAATTCGCTCCATACAAAATATCAGCGATACTGTCAGGTACACTTCCCGCCAGCATTAAATTAACAAGCGAGACTATACTTTTAAGTAAAGACCGCCCGACATCACCAGCAGAAACATTGATTAAATCCTTGAAATGCTGCGGGGATAGACCATCCAGTCCGCCTGCTGAACCGTTTTTAAAAGATGTAATTGTGGTGAGAACGTCATCAAAAGACACACGAGGCAAAGTTGTGGAAGACTGTGGTGGCGGCACATTAACAGGTGTTAAAGGTGCAGGATGTTTCGACTTCAACGCCAGAAGAGTGTCGGCATTATTCGGAGCTAGAGAATCTGATGAAAATAATAGTTGTGAGGCACCCTTTAAATCTCCATCACTTACTTTCCCCTCAAATTTTGCAACTTTATTAAATGGACGCTGTTGCTTGTCATAATTTACCCCATCATCCAACAAAGTCTTATTGGAATTATTCTTACAATTATCCTTAATTTTTTTAGTAAGTGAATGGGAGTTATTGCTCTGTTTATCTACATGCAAAATTCTATATGAAAATGACAAAAGATCTTCCCAACTTGTGACATTATTGTCATGCAAAACTTGATCAATGTTTTTTTTAAGTTCCTCGGCCACCATAACCCTGGCTCCACGAGGAACTCGTTTAACAACCGGCGAATTGTTTTTATAAAGGCTCAGTTTCTTCCATAATGGGACCACGGAAACCCTATTATCCCTCGATGAACCAGGACATAGGGTATTTGGAACTGACTCAGCTTTGTGGATTCTACCTGTATGAATTTTTAGACCTTTAAAATACCGTAAACATTCGTCACATTGAGTAAGACCAGCAGGAAAAGTATTCGGATTTGGCGGTAGCGGTTGTGAGTGAGACATATTATTTTAAACATATTATAAAATCTTTAACATGTAGCTAACTAAGTTAATAACTATTGTAGAAAAGTAAAATTAGAAAATGATAATAGTAATAAAGCTATAACAATTCCATTTAAATATGTCAAATTAAAAACAATACCAATAAAATATATTTGAATGATAACAATAATAATCCAAAATAACTAAAAATCATGTCAATAAAATCAATTTTGCAAATTAAAATTATATTCTTAATTTTATGAAAAATTATAATATGGAGTGAAATGAAATGAAGATGATTAATTTGAGACATTAATCAACTGGGATGAAATTTAATGAAATGAGATGATATGGGATGAAATATAATCGCAGTAAAATGGTGGTCATTTACTGAGATTTTTTCAGTGGACTTTTTGGAGGAACCCGAGAAGTTACGTTCAGCAGCTTTGTTTCATTTTCCCACATTTGTGCACTTTCACAGATATTAAACAGTTAATAAACCACCATTATTACACATTTAAACCTGAAGAAACACTATATAGACAAAATAAAACAAATCACACAACTTCACTCCTCGCGTTCCCGCCAAAAAGTCCCATTTGTTATTGACGATTTGTCTCTTCACAGAACCACCGTGCGCCGACAAAGAGACGCAAACGGATCCGGCCGTGTTCAAGTTGTCCAACGGACAAGTCGTCAACGACACGACACGGAAGGAAGAGAAGATAAACAAAGATGAAAAAGCAAAAGAAACAAAACAATGTAACAACGCAAACAATGTTAGCGATTCGAAGAACACGCAGGCTGAAAAGACCGCCTCCTTATAGCACAGACATTCCTCAAAGTCACTCAATGAGGTGTCTTTCAGCAAAAACAACAATTCGATTATTAAGAAAAAAAGTTGTTCGTGCAAAATAAAAGAACGTAAGCCTGTTATTGTGTAAAAAAATATGTTATATCAAATAATTTAAAGGAAACCAAAATTGTGCTTGTAGAATATCAATATACGCATTTGATGTACATACTGACATATCGATTAAATATATCAATAAAGTTTATAAAAATGATTTTGTAAATAAATAAGTAAATTTTAGGTTATGACGCGGGAAAATATGTAAATAAACTGTCAAAAAAGTGAAGACAAAAATAGTGATGTTAATGTATATAAATAAAACAAATATATTTAATGTAGCGCGATGAATGTTGGTTAATTTTCATATCGGAATTATATCTATCTAACGAAACATATATCACAACATATAATTGTGAATAAGTTGATCTAGTTTAACATTGGTAAGTCTCAGAACATGGTATGTACAGGCAGAGCTGTGAGCCAGGATGGTAGAAACAAAACGTTCTCTAAGAAATTAATAATAAATTAAGCTTAAGGATGTTACATATTCAAAATGTAAGATTTAAATAGTAAATAATTAATGTGCTCCGTCATTATGTAATCATGAAATTGCTCAATTGCTTCATCGTATCCATATCAAATAATGTTCTTCTATAAATAATATAAAATAAATATTTGTAGCGGTTGTATAATGTTATGAGTACATTATTATTGTAGTGTTCTTCTTTATGCTAAATAGCTATATTTGTGTCTCTACTATCCTGCTCTTCCTGTACATATTATAATCGGCTACTTAATTGTAACAATATAAGAATCATGGAATAAACGGTTTTGATGTTATCTACAGTTTTATTGTTTATGCCCAAATTGACTTTTAAATTGGAATGTATTTTTTTACCTAATCTTTACTAAAAAATATCTACACGTATAGATCCAATTCCTTTGGACTGTCGCAGAAGACAAAACAGACGACAATGAGGTTAACGTATCGTATCCGTCACATATAGGTTAAGACGTCCGGTACATTCATATCGAGCGATACGACCCTACCGGTGTTCCTATCCCGCAGATAGGTACCAATTTTTCTAATGAAATAGGTACCTAACAAATGTTCAGGAATTACTTGCACGGTGAACGAATAATATCGTGTAGGTAATTAAAATCAAACTCGCAAGATTACAATTTCTGTAATTATTAGTCGTAGGGAGTCTTTTGAGCTCACACAGAGAGATACCACAAACCTGCCATCTCTTCCGTGAAGCAGTAATACGTTTAACTTCGGCTTGAAGAGTGTGGCAGCCGTTGCTCTTTAGCTAATTCGCTCCATACAAAATATCAGCGATACTGTCAGGTACACTTCCCGCCAGCATTAAATTAACAAGCGAGACTATACTTTTAAGTAAAGACCGCCCGACATCACCAGCAGAAACATTGATTAAATCCTTGAAATGCTGCGGGGATAGACCATCCAGTCCGCCTGCTGAACCGTTTTTAAAAGATGTAATTGTGGTGAGAACGTCATCAAAAGACACACGAGGCAAAGTTGTGGAAGACTGTGGTGGCGGCACATTAACAGGTGTTAAAGGTGCAGGATGTTTCGACTTCAACGCCAGAAGAGTGTCGGCATTATTCGGAGCTAGAGAATCTGATGAAAATAATAGTTGTGAGGCACCCTTTAAATCTCCATCACTTACTTTCCCCTCAAATTTTGCAACTTTATTAAATGGACGCTGTTGCTTGTCATAATTTACCCCATCATCCAACAAAGTCTTATTGGAATTATTCTTACAATTATCCTTAATTTTTTTAGTAAGTGAATGGGAGTTATTGCTCTGTTTATCTACATGCAAAATTCTATATGCAAATGACAAAAGATCTTCCCAACTTGTGACATTATTGTCATGCAAAACTTGATCAATGTTTTTTTTAAGTTCCTCGGCCACCATAACCCTGGCTCCACGAGGAACTCGTTTAACAACCGGCGAATTGTTTTTATAAAGGCTCAGTTTCTTCCATAATGGGACCACGGAAACCCTATTATCCCTCGATGAACCAGGACATAGGGTATTTGGAACTGACTCAGCTTTGTGGATTCTACCTGTATGAATTTTTAGACCTTTAAAATACCGTAAACATTCGTCACATTGAGTAAGACCAGCAGGAAAAGTATTCGGATTTGGTGGTAGCGGTTGTGAGTGAGACATATTATTTTAAACATATTATAAAATCTTTAACATGTAGCTAACTAAGTTAATAACTATTGTAGAAAAGTAAAATTAGAAAATGATAATAGTAATAAAGCTATAACAATTCCATTTAAATATGTCAAATTAAAAACAATACCAATAAAATATATTTGAATGATAACAATAATAATCCAAAATAACTAAAAATCATGTCAATAAAATCAATTTTGCAAATTAAAATTATATTCTTAATTTTATGAAAAATTATAATATGGAGTGAAATGAAATGAAGATGATTAATTTGAGACATTAATCAACTGGGATGAAATTTAATGAAATGAGATGATATGGGATGAAATATAATCGCAGTAAAATGGTGGTCATTTACTGAGATTTTTTCAGTGGACTTTTTGGAGGAACCCGAGAAGTTACGTTCAGCAGCTTTGTTTCATTTTCCCACATTTGTGCACTTTCACAGATATTAAACAGTTAATAAACCACCATTATTACACATTTAAACCTGAAGAAACACTATATAGACAAAATAAAACAAATCACACAACTTCACTCCTCGCGTTCCCGCCAAAAAGTCCCATTTGTTATTGACGATTTGTCTCTTCACAGAACCACCGTGCGCCGACAAAGAGACGCAAACGGATCCGGCCGTGTTCAAGTTGTCCAACGGACAAGTCGTCAACGACACGACACGGAAGGAAGAGAAGATAAACAAAGATGAAAAAGCAAAAGAAACAAAACAATGTAACAACGCAAACAATGTTAGCGATTCGAAGAACACGCAGACTGAAAAGACCGCCTCCTTATAGCACAGACATTCCTCAAAGTCACTCAATGAGGTGTCTTTCAGCAAAAACAACAATTCGATTATTAAGAAAAAAAGTTGTTCGTGCAAAATAAAAGAACGTAAGCCTGTTATTGTGTAAAAAAATATGTTATATCAAATAATTTAAAGGAAATCAAAATTGTGCTTGTAGAATATCAATATACGCATTTGATGTACATACTGACATATCGATTAAATATATCAATAAAGTTTATAAAAATGATTTTGTAAATAAATAAGTAAATTTTAGGTTATGACGCGGGAAAATATGTAAATAAACTGTAAAAAAAGTGAAGACAAAAATAGTGATGTTAATGTATATAAATAAAACAAATATATTTAATGTAGCGCGATGAATGTTGGTTAATTTTCATATCGGAATTATATCTATCTAACGAAACATATATCACAACATATAATTGTGAATAAGTTGATCTAGTTTAACATTGGTAAGTCTCAGAACATGGTATGTACAGGCAGAGCTGTGAGCCAGGATGGTAGAAACAAAACGTTCTCTAAGAAATTAATAATAAATTAAGCTTAAGGATGTTACATATTCAAAATGTAAGATTTAAATAGTAAATAATTAATGTGCTCCGTCATTATGTAATCATGAAATTGCTCAATTGCTTCATCGTATCCATATCAAATAATGTTCTTCTATAAATAATATAAAATAAATATTTGTAGCGGTTGTATAATGTTATGAGTACATTATTATTGTAGTGTTCTTCTTTATGCTAAATAGCTATATTTGTGTCTCTACTATCCTGCTCTTCCTGTACATATTATAATCGGCTACTTAATTGTAACAATATAAGAATCATGGAATAAACGGTTTTGATGTTATCTACAGTTTTATTGTTTATGCCCAAATTGACTTTTAAATTGGAATGTATTTTTTTACCTAATCTTTACTAAAAAATATCTACACGTATAGATCCAATTCCTTTGGACTGTCGCAGAAGACAAAACAGACGACAATGAGGTTAACGTATCGTATCCGTCACATATAGGTTAAGACGTCCGGTACATTCATATCGAGCGATACGACCCTACCGGTGTTCCTATCCCGCAGATAGGTACCAATTTTTCTAATGAAATAGGTTTTTTTTTTTTTTTTTTTTTTGGTCAGGAGGAAATCGCCGGACTTCCGCCCTCCCCTGGGGATGAAGGGCGGGGCATGTCGGAGTCGAACTGACTAAAACCTCCTGTCGCTCAACAACCCGCGTCCGAACCTCGCATGAGACAGAACCCATGAAAAGGCAAAGGGGGGAAAGTGAAGCGTTTAGTGCGGAGCACATCTCTCCCATCACCCTCCCCCTCGGGACGCCGGACCGGTGGTCGTCGGCGCCACGACCACCAGCCCTCTCGGTCGGCAGGCTATCCGGAGCCCGCCTAGATGGCGCCGGTTAGAATGGGTTATCCTACGGAATACCCCGCTGGATCAAAACCAGCGTGGGTCGAGGATAGCCGGCCTTCCATCACCCGGATGCTCTTGCGTAAAACGCGTGCAGAGCAGCTTGCACGTCGTCTTCTTAGGCCCCCTTTGCCGGTCCCCAGACCGACGTGTAAAGGGGACCCGAAACACTTAGAGGGCCAGGGCTTGGGCGATGTCCGCCTCCCTGGCCCCCGCTCGACGGCGGCGGGCTTGCGCGTCTCTCACGCGCCCCGCCGCCTCCTTCTGCGAGATGGTGCACTCGCAGAAGTCGAGCATCGCCTTCCACGACTCGTCGTCGCCGAGCATCGATGCCACAACACTCGGCAACGACAAGTCGTTTCCTATTTTTGCGACGAGGACACGGCGCCACCCCTCCCATGCGGGGCAGGCAACGAGCGTGTGCTCTGCCGTGTCCAAGTCGCAACCACAATGGTGGCACTCTGCCGTCGGCTCGGCTCTGATCCGGTGCAGGAACTCACCGAAGCAACCATGCCCAGTGAGCACCTGCGTGAGCCGGAAAGTGAGGCGTCCTCTGTCACGATTCGCCCAGTCCACAAGGACTGGGCGAATCGCCTCGACGGTCCTACGACCAGCCGAAGGATCGGCCAGCCGCCTGGACCATGATTCCAGCACGGACCGCCGAGATTGGGCCCTCCGCGCTCTGACCACACTGGGGCTGGGGCGCGCCACGCCCCGGGCACGAAAGTCAGCCCGCCACTGATAGTCAGCGGCGAGCGCCTCCGCTTCCAGAACCCAAGGCGGCGTCCCAGCCAGTACACACGCCGCCTCGAAGGAGATGGTGCGATAGCCGCGGATGACCCTGACCGCGATGGTGCGTTGCGGCCGTTGCAGCAACTTTGCTACCCCCACGGCCAGGGACTGGCCCCACACGGGCGCCCCGTATAGGGCCATTGACCGCACCACCCCTGTATAGAGACGGCGCGTCACCTGGTCAGGCCCCCCGACGTTGGGCAGAAGCCGGCTTAACGCGCCGGCCACCCCCAACAAACGAGGGACCAGATTCTGAAAGTGAGCACGGAAGGTCCAACGACTGTCTAGAATGAGGCCGAGGTACTTCAACTGCACCCCGACCCCAATACGGACGCCTCCAACCACGATTTGAGCATCGATAGGTGGCACTCTCCGGGGCCTGTGGAACCACATGGCCTCGGATTTACTGAGTGCCACGTCGAGGCCCAATCTCCTGATTTTGCCGACGACATGCGCCACCCCAACGGTAGCAAGACGGGCAGACTCAGCAAAACTCCCCCCCGGGCCACGACCAACGTGTCGTCTGCGTAGCAGATTACACTCAGGCCCGGGAGGAGGGCACCTCTTAGCACCCAGTCATACCCGATATTCCACAGAAGAGGGCCGAGCACCGACCCCTGTGGAACACCGCGCACGACCGGGAATCGGTGCACGATCCCATCATGTCCGGTACACGTGACCGATCTGTCCTCTAAGTAGGAACCCACCAGCCGGCGAAGGTAGGGGGGCACTCCGTGTCTTTCCAGCGCCCCCCCTATCACGGACCAGGGCAGGGTGTTGAACGCATTGGCGATATCGAGTGATACCGCCAGGGCCACCCCGCCCCTGGAGACGGCCTCCTCCGAGAGGGCCCGCACGCGAAGGATCGCGTCTACGGTTGAGCGGCCCTCTCGGAAGCCATACTGTTCCGCCGACAGATCGGGTCCCACCCCGGCCAGATGCTGGATGATGCGGGCTGCCAGAATACGTTCCAGCAGCTTGCCCACCTCATCCAGCAACACGATGGGACGGTACCCGGCGGCGGTATCCGCCGGGCGCCCCTCCTTTCTCAACAGCACGAGTCTGCCCGTCCTCCACGATGAAGGAAACCGTCCCGACTCGAGGCAGGAGTTGTAAAGCCTCAAGAGTCGGTCCCCCAGGGCACCAAGAGCCAAGCCCCAAACCCGACCATGGACGCCGTCCGGGCCGGGTGCAGTGTCCTTCGCGCACATTTTGCGTACGGCCACACGGAGCTCCGCCCCCGTTATATGGGGCACCTCAGCAGGGACTTCACCGTCGTATTCCGGCGGCGCGTCCATAGCGGGAGCGATAAATCCATCCCGCTCCTGCGGGAACAGCGCCGAGACGATGTCCCGCAGCTGCTGAGGCTGGAGACGCTCCGTGATCGGGGGGGCCCATGGGCGCATTTTATTGCGCACCATATGATAGGGCCGCCCCCACGGATCCTCATCCAGCGTCTCCAAGAGACCCTCCATGTGTTGGTTCTTGGCTCTTCTGATGGCCAGCTGCAATGCCCTCTGCGCGACGCGAAATGCGCCGTGCAGCCGGACCTCTTCCGCCGCGAATGCAACCGGATCATTGCGTCGCGGCAGGCGGCGGCGGCGATGCCTGGCGCACTCGCGCCTCGCCCGAACGCACTCCACGCGGAGTTGCGCAATTTCGGGCGACCACCAGTACGCTTGGCGATTAGGAAGTCGAGGGCCAATCCGGGGCATCGACGCATCACAAATGCGACACATCGTGTCCCGGAACCACCCTGCCTCGCCCTCGACCTCGACCGGGTGTGGACGCATGGGCGCCCACGCCGCCACCATAGAGGCTTCCATCAGGAGCTCCTTATTCAGGCGCTTCAGTGCCCACTTGGGGAATGACCGGGACGCACCATGGGGGTGGTCCCTGTGGACGTCCGCGACTGCGGAGCGGGCGGAGAGATCAAACCGAATATATCGGTGATCTGACAGTGTCTCCGCCCCCTCCAAGACCCTCCAGCCGCGGATACGGCGCGCGATGGCCGGGCTCGCAAACGTAACGTCCACAATAGACTCGCCCTGCCACCGCACGCACGTCGCAACCGAACCTCTATTCAACAAACAGAGGCCGGCCACGTTCGCCCACCTCTCCAGCAGCCTACCACGAGCGTCCGAGCGGGGGGAACCCCATGCGACAGACTTCGCATTGAGGTCCCCCGCGAGAATCACTGGACGGGGAGCGAGGCGGCGAGCAATCGCCCCGATCCCGCCCAGGAAATGCCCGAACTCGACAGTAGGCCTGTTTGGAGAGAAGTACGCCCCGATCACGACGGTCCCTTCCAACTGCACCGCGACGAAACCTTGGCCCCTGGTCACCATCGCCAGGGGGGGATCGCCGCGTCTCTTCTTATGACTATGGCCGCCAGGCCGCCATCGTCCCCAAACCAGCAATCATTTGCCGGGGGAACGAAGTACGGCTCGGCGACCACAGCCACATCTATGGACCACTCCGCCATGCTCTGAGACAGCATGTCCTGAGCTCTGGCGGAGTGATTCAGATTTCCTTGGAGGAAGCGATAGGTGCGGTCCATTACTGTTGGACTACATCCATCGCCCCCTCCCCTTCACCACTGCCCCCGCCCTCCGGCACCGGCGCCGCAGCGGGGATTACAGCGTTGGCCAGTGCTCCTCTGGCCAACCTTCTGTTTTGCCGACGCTTTGACTTGCGGCGCCGGTTGCGTTCGGTATTATTACCGGACGAAAAGCACGCCTTGCCTCCCGTTCGGTGGCTTGCCCTGCGCCCGGCCGCAGCACACAGAGCGCAATGCGGGGCAGCCGTGCAGGACGCCGCTTTATGTCCCGGCTGGCCGCAGCGGAAACACAGACCACTGCGGTCAACCGAGCTGGTGCACCTGGCGAGGCCGTGTCCGGTGCTAAAGCACCGGAGGCATCGCCAGGCGCGTGGTTCAAGCAAGTGCACGTGGGCCGCTATCCAGCCCACGCGCAGCATGCCCGGATTTCCCGAAGGTCTCCCGGGAGGAGGAGCAGCCAGGGAGGCGGCCGCTTCCACCGGGCAACGCACCCACACCGAGCTGGCCCCGGTATAACCGCGGCGCGGCTCGCCTACTGTAACATTTTCCAGTGCGCATTTGCCCTGGGCAGCGACGGCCGCCGTCACCTCATCCCTGGTGGTGCAGTCGTCCAGGCCGGTTACTCTTAATTCGGCCATTTTTACCGGCCTGTGCACCCGTACCTCCTCCTCAGGCAGGACCATACGGAGCTTCGCCGCCAGACGCTCCGCGATGCCGGAACTATCGGCACCGGGACATTCTAGCAGCTTGGCCCCGTTGGCCGTCTGCCTGCAGCGGAGGCCCTCCTCCTCCGCCCCGATCTCGCCCAGGTCAACTGCCGCACGCGCCCGGGCAATGACATCTCTGTATGTCATGCCCTTGGCTTCAGCGGCTGGCAGTAGGGTAAGAACCACTGCCGCCGACCGAGGCGCGCGCGGCAACTTCTTTTTCTTCTTGTTTTTCTTGGTGGCTACAGGCGCTCGACCCTGTTGGGTTGCACCCTGAGCCACCATGGCCACCGGCGCTCTACTCGTTTGAGGAGCTGCCGGTGGGGCCTTTTTGGTACCCCGCCGGGCCACCACGTTCCACCCCTCATCCATATCTGACGGGGGCGGAGGCAGCGGGCGGGACTGGGGTGCTTGTAGTGAGGGCTTCGCGTTAGCGCGACCCCCTCGCTTGGTTCTATCCCGTCCCGGGCCCGACCTGGTGACTGGAGCCCGTACGGGAGCAGGACGAGCGGCCAAAGCACCCGACGCCGCCGGCCGCCTAGCGTCAGCCGAGGTAGGGACTTTCGCCTCGAGAGCCGCCAACCTGCCGCCCAGCCTTTCTATTACAGCCTGGATGGTGCGGCTGATTACCTCTTCCAGGCTGAAGTTTGTTGGTTGTAGCGGAGCCAACATCCGTGGCCCCGCGAGTGCTTGCTGTCGCTCGGCAGCGGTCGTCTCCCTAGAGCGCGGCGACGGGAGACGCGGCCTCTGCTGTGCCACACGCGGTGGCGGCAGCACAGGCCATCGGTCGCCAGTCAGCGCCGGGGGACGGGGACCTCGAGGGGCTCCAGCGACCCAAGGCGTCGCTGCGCCATCATTGGGCTGCTGCTGTGCTTGAAGCTGTGCTCGAAGCCTCGAATTCTCCGCCCTCAGCTGCACTACCTGGTCATTGGCAGAAGCAACCGAAGGCAGAACCTTCGAGACTTGCGAGACCACTTCTCGCAGTTTACGGCCAGCGGCTTTGGTCTTGGCGCCGTTGGCCGCATAGGTTTTGATGGTCTTCATGGCCCTGTCTATGACCAAGGCAGGGTCCTGAAGGCCACCCTCTTCCTCCTCCGTCGTCTGCCCGTCCAGTGAGGCGACAGACATCGACACTGATGATGGCGCCGGTGACGGCGCGCCCCTTCTACGGGCGGGTCTTCCTTTAGGGGGCGGCATCTCCTCCGCAGCAGATGCCGCATCGGAGACTACCAGCACTTTCTCCGGCGGGGCATCCGCACCAGAGGACGATGCTGGCTCCCCTACCCCCTCACGAGAGGAAACTCGCCAGGATTTCCTCTTCCGCCTGATCTTCTTGGCGGCTGTCCCTTTCGGATCAACTGTTTCGCCGTCGCTGACGAGCGCAGAACGCGTCGAGCCAGCGCTGGCACACCTCGGTTCGACGGGTTTTCCGCTGCCCGTCGCACAGCCCCCTTCATCATGGCATTCTTTGCCCCCCCAGAATACGCGGGGCAGCGTGCTCCCACCGAGGTGGAAGCACGGAGGGATTCTCCACCTAAGGTGGTACCCTCCTGGGGTAATTTTTGTTTTAAGTTTGCCATCATTATATTTGTTCCTTTTTATTTAACCAGGGGTCGGTCCCCTGGGACGGTCCTCACGACTGGACTCCCTCCAGCCACTCATCTCATCACCGGACACGTCACAAGCTTAAGATTAGGGCATTTTTTATAGAGGTTCGCATCCTCGCGGCCCCTGCTAGGCAGCGGCCCCCGCCTCCTACTCGGTAGGGATTACGGTATGCTTCTACGAAGCCACGCCGGTAAACCGGTACCCCCCTCTGGAGGGCCTTCCCCTGTAGCCACCAAGAGGCAGCCGGGGACATGACGACCAGCGACCGGAACGGAGTGCCCTCCGGTTCACTTCTCATCCACGTGGGTCTACCATTACTGACAGACCCACACGTCTGACCACGTTGTGGCCACGCCGGCGTACCGGTACCCCCCTCTGGAGGGCCTTCCCCTTTAACAGCCAGAGAACCGCCGGGGACATGGCCTAGCATACAAGAGGGCTCCAGAAGGGAGCCCTCTTCCCTCTTCACGCACCCTTTGCTTAGCAAAGGTGGGAAAAGGGAACACGGTGTGCAGTCTTCTTAGTTCACGCCACCCCTGTGCAGACAACGCTGCTCCACGGTATCGGGGTGCACGCTTAAGCCCCACCGCCACGACAAGGCGAGACCACGTTGTGTGGGGAATGAAATAGGTACCTAACAAATGTTCAGGAATTACTTGCACGGTGAACGAATAATATCGTGTAGGTAATTAAAATCAAACTCGCAAGATTACAATTTCTGTAATTATTAGTCGTAGGGAGTCTTTTGAGCTCACACAGAGAGATACCACAAACCTGCCATCTCTTCCGTGAAGCAGTAATACGTTTAACTTCGGCTTGAAGAGTGTGGCAGCCGTTGCTCTTTAAAAACGGAGATTTGGAAAATCATGTCTCAAGATGGGCAGCGACATTGACGTGGTTGATGTCTATGGGCTCAGGTGATCACTTAACATTAGGCGGACCGTGAGCTCAACCAACTGTCTTAGCAATATATAAAAAATGCTAAATATCCTTTAACGGAGACTTTTTGGCGGGAGTGTCGGTTGTCGAGTTGTATGAATTGTTTTATTTTGTATTTCGTTTCTTTAAGTTTAAAAGTGTAATAATGGTAGTTTAATAACTCTTTAGCATCTGTAATAGTGTACAAATATGAGAAAATGAAACAAAGCCGCTGGACGTAGCCAATGGCGTAATTAAGTAACCACAGTGCAAAATAACTATTACTTAGGGCTCTATTTAAACTGATGTATATAATATATAAATATTTTAAAGGTGTAAAGCTACTTTATTACTGAATTTAGGTGTCCAAGTTTTAAATTGGCCAAATTCGCGTGTTTCAAAGTTTATTGATTTGCGTCACACAGATGACTTGTTTTAATGATGGCATTTTTTTCAAGGTGTCAATAATATTGTAATTTGTCATTAATTATATTTATCCATTTATTAACTCTTCTATTAAAATTGCTAATATTTGGACGTTTATTATTTTATTAAAGTTTAATTATATGTTTGATTTACATTTAAAATGAAAGTTTAGGTATATTTTTGGCAGTTTTTTATTGAGCTTCTTTATATCAGGACTTCGATTAATTCGTTTAAGCCGGTGCGAAGATAAATAACAATCTATGAAACAAAAAAGTCAAAAATTTTTTCCTAGTCTGGCTCCAAAAACGAAAAAAACTGTTCTATATTTAATTTTCCCGCCACAAGCGAGAACTTCCACCTTAATGCCGGCCACTGACATGCGCGCAAACATTCGTACATTGTACGAATGTTTGCTTGTTTGTTTGTTTGAAGGGCCGTCAAACATTCATTCGCAAACCTAGCGGCTGTGCAAATGGGTTCGCATACTCAATTTGCGAACCCGTTTGCGCTTCCTCCTACACTTGTTTACGAATGTCTCACGAATTTCTCCTCCTTTTTAATTCGTCAATAGAACATTGAAAAGAAAAAGATTTTTGAATTCTTTCCCAGACATCATTAACAGCCATGCTGTTTTTATGGGATTTCTTTTGATGAAGATACGCTACACAGTAGACGTCACGAACTATGAAAATGGCGATACGTCCGTTACCTTCGCAATCGTCGGCGCAACTGGGCAAGCGAATGTGTGGGAGACTACGCGAAGGTTCGAGGTTCGCGCGCTTTGATGTCTGTTAAAAAACCGACACAGCTTGGAAAACCACGAATGAAGCGAAAACTTTGCATAATCATTCGCAAATGTCGTCCTACACTTGCGGGTTTGCGTATTCGTGCGCATGTGAGTGACCGGTGTAACAATCTATATATTAATACGTGAAGCAAAAACTTTGTATCCCTTTTTACGAAATTTGCGCGGATGGAGGAGTATGAAATTTTCCACACTTATAGAGAATATAGAGAAGAAGTGCACAATGCTAATATTTTTTTTAAATAATGCGTAAAAGATACATTATATCAATAAAGAAGACATTACACACACTACATACCATGTATTTGACGCACACACGCATGCGTACTATTTATTGTCAAACTTTTGTTCTTGGCGTTTGTTGTCAAATTGAGAATAGATTAAATATTGTTTGCCTTTGTTAATATTTTTTATAGTGTAGTCTTGGCGAAATTTGTGATTATAGAAGTACAATCATAATAGTGTACAAACTTACAATTCCAATTAATTATAGTCGAATTTCGACTACTGCGGGACCTCTAGTAATTAATGAAAACGCCTATTAAATAATGTAGTTTGTAAGTTGTGACCAAAATAAGCAAACACTTTTTTTTTCACTGTTTTTTACAGAACCCTATGTGTGCAAGTCTGATTCGCACTTGACCGCTTTTTGGATTTACCTAACTCCTTTTTATTAAATCGGCAAAGTCTAGATTGGGTAAATATCTAATTATTGCGAATTCTGTTAGCCATTATAATGGCTTATAAATAAATAAAATTTATAAATCTAATTTATATTAATTATAAATCTGACGGCGAATTTTTCAAGTTGGCAAAACTGTACCAACAACGGAAAGAATTCAGGGGAATTTCCTGCAAGTTATGAATTTCTTTCAACTGAGTTGCCACAATTAAACTCGTGTTGCTCTCTGTTATATTTATATCCTTAGCGTGGGAAAAATAGAATGTTTGAGATTTTGCTGGTGAGGGTCCAAGGACCCCCTGAGCTTGAGGGCCCCGGTGCACGGCACCATCTAGCCCTTCGATAGCTACGCTACTGGACGTAGCTTCTCGGGATCCTCCAAAAAGTTCACTGAAAAAGTCCTAAGTAAATGACCACCATTATAATGAAATTATACTTCATCTCATATCATCTCATCTCATTTAAAATTATGCCAGTTGATTAAAGTTCCAAATTAATCAATTTCATTTCATATCACTTCTTATTATCATTTTTCATTAAATTTTTTTTATAAAAGATTAGGCTGTATGGTATGAGACTTTTACCTTTCCAGTTCGAAAAATAGAAGTACTACTATTGTTCGACTTTCCGAGGGATGATTATGAAAATAAACTTGGATTAGAAAAACTTGTATATTCAATAAAAAATCAATAATCTAGGATACAGTGTCACTTATGACAAGGGTATCATGACAACGGATTTTCGTATTACAGCGCTCTCTAGTGACGGTTTTAGGAGTTGGAAAAAACAGGGTGAACATTCCGCCCACCATGAACTACAAAAGTTCATAGCCAACAATGAGGCCATCAAATTTTACATGTACAATTAACATCTCCATGAAACCGTAACATCTTAACCTAATAGTAATCAATAAAGAACTGCTCAACATGAACTAAATATAAACTTACACATTAAAGAAGCCATAATAACGACAAAGTTCAGTCAAGGGTTGCTTTTAAACAGTTCGTACTTACTTACAACTAAACAATAACAAAATACTTAATAGCTGATGCATCCAAAGATACATTTAAGTTACATACATTGCATGAAATATCTACAGTTATTCAGGTAAGTAATGTTAAAAAGCGATAGGCAAAATGCAAAGTTTGGAGACTGGTCTTACAATTTTAGATTTCTTACATTTGATAGTACCCTTGTGACATTATCTGGAAGTCAGTATGCTCTGGTACGACCTTGACCATTCGATACATCTTAACTATGTCCGCTGCGAAACATATAGGATAAGTACGCCATTTCATAATTATGTGTCGTAACTCTGGTTGAAGCCTTGAACCTACCAATAAATCATTGTTCAATGACTTGCCGCTGGTACCCTTACACGAAGCGTCGAAAACAACGCCGACCTTCGTTGTACTTTTGTCCTCGCGAACAACCAACTGCATGATGAGGTAGATAAACGCATCCTGGCTTAGCAGCTTCTTGTTTGTCATTAATTACTTCTATATGATTCATAGCCAGGTGGCTACATTTATTACCTTGGATTATTCTTGCTTCAAGAATGGATTATTTTCAAGTTTCTTCTTGAGCAAGTGGATTGTTGTCGCGAAAAGGAAGACCTACAACATAACGACCCAAACTGTGCCTAGTTGTAGTGGATTCAAAGTATCTTTCACAGGATTCTTCTTCCTTGGATAAAAGTGGATGATGCTAGTCAGTTTCAATCTCCCAGAACTGACGCAGCAAATCATTGATTGAGTTGTCATGGGTATGTGCGCTAATAATGCAAGGAGTATCCCCACTAACCTAAACTCGTCCCGACAGAATCCATCCCAGCTGTGTATTTTGAGCTGTCAAAGTTCCAGGTGGATTTCTCAATATGCCTTCTGACAAAACCTGACTATACACATCAGCGCCTAGTAGAAGATTTATATTGCTTGGTGTACCATATCCTGGATCAGCCATCTGCAATTGCAACAATACCGGCCAATCCCTTGTTGGATACATTAACTAATGCGGTAGCTAACATTACTTGACTACTTGATCTCATTTCACTTGTAGAAAAATGGCTGACAACACGCTCCACGTGATCCGCCGCCTGCGGTTCTTGTGCTGGCTCCCGCTATTCATTAGTGGGCTGACTAGGGCCCGCCAGGGCCGGATTGTGAGTGCCGCCTTCCTGGTGCAGCAGCGAGTGATGACGTCGGCCACAGCACCGACAAGCCGTGCGTCGTTTGCACTGTATTACCGAATGGTTAGCTCCGAAGCAATTGAAACACAGTTTTCTCTTCTGGATGAACTCCCGGCGATTCTCGATGGCTTCTTGTACAAATTTCTTGCATTGATAAAGCAAGTGATCTTCCGAACAGAATGGGCAGGATACAGACGTCGTCACGCTGAACACCTTCGGTTTATCCACTGCATCTTTGCCTCTAGACTCTCTTCTTTGGTTTGGTTCTAAAAACTCGAGTGCTCGATATCTTGATTCCAGGAATGATTGGAACTCGCTTAGTGTAGGCAATCGATCAGCCTGTTCGCTTAGTTTTTGTTTCCATTGTTTCTGGGATTCATTATCCAATTTTATTGTGATGAGATATATAATCAAGATGTCCCATGTCGATACAGGTATACCAAGGTTAGATAAAGCCTGCAAGCAATCATTTGTCGTATCGAATATTTGTTTGACACCGTTGGATGACTCTGAAGATAAAGCCCTTTTGCCCAACCAGCCTGGCCAGAATGCAGTTCGCGATGTAACGTTTGTTATTGTACCTTTTCTTTAATAGCTATAATCGTTACTTTCGCATCCCAATATAACATTCTGGTGATTTTCTTCAAACTTTAACCAATGTTGTTCCGATAATTGCAATCTCGTTTCGATATATTCCCTTGTTATTCTAGACGCAGGTGACTTTTTGAAATTAACCTGTGCTTTAAATATCTTATTTTGAACATCGGTTTGTAATTTAATATAACTTTTCGGGCCCATTCTTCACATTCACTAGTACTTAGCAACGAAATAGTTTCGTGTTAATTACGGTTTGTAACGTTCTTTTGCACTTAAAATTGTTGTTTATAATTAGTTGTTTTCTTATCCGGCTCGAAGGACCATGTTCGACTTTCCGAGGGATGATTATGAAAATAAACTTGGATTAGAAAAACTTGTATATTCAATAAAAAATCAATAATCTAGGATACAGTGTCACTTATGACAAGGGTATCATGACAACGGATTTTCGTATTACAGCGCTCTCTAGTGACGGTTTTAGGAGTTGGAAAAAACAGGGTGAACAACTATTACTGTCATAACATAACCCTACAACTTTATTAAAAATATATACTTTAAAATCTTGTAAAATATGATATTTGCGATCGAATATGTTATAATACACTTTTAACAATTACGCGACTATATTTTGTGCGGGAATACCCAAAGAACAAATTAATAAATACATATATATCAAAAACTCAGCTAACCAAACCAAATAGACGTCGAATTAATAGATTCTGTAAACAAAGCATTATTTAAATGGAAGACGAAACAGTACAATTTTTAAGACAAACCAATCGTACCCAATTGTTATTACATCGACGTAAACTGAGAGATGAAGAATCCGACAGCCGGCGCTCTAACTTTAGGTACCAAAGAAACTATTATGAAATAATACGTATACTATTCATACAAAAGATAATTACATGGTATAAACCCTAATTTACACTATCGCTGGAAATATACTCCAATTCGCTTGAGCGGACTTTCAATTGTTTCTTAAAAAATGATGCTAGTATTGTGATTGTCACACATCTCTGGTTCCTGTGCCTTTGTCAGTTGCAAAACGCTCCAGTTTAATTTTGCTTGTGTACTTTTTTTACTCCTTACACATTGTTAGAATAAATTTGCCAAGAGAACATTTATCATCAATTTAAATCAGTAAACAAAACAAAATGATAATAAATCATGTACAGGAAATGATTAAAATTTTATTATTTATTGCAGCATTTCATCCGAAAATATCAAAGATATTGTGAACAAATTAAAGACTAAGACATCAATATCGGTGACTGAATTAAGTGCCTTAAAGAACATGCTCAATGATGATAGAAAAACAATGGAACTGGTACTTAGTGTCAATGGTGCTTTGAGAGGTCTGATAAGAGAATTAACAGGTGACAATATAACTTTTAGCCTGGGAAGCAGAGGTATAGCCAAGGTTTCTTCCACATTGAAATTTCGTCATAGTCCCAATTTAAGTGTCCAAAATGACTGCCCATACTTCAAAATGAAATGCATTATCCCATCACAGAGGAATAGAGAGCATCTCTAACTTACATTACACATTACCAATAGTAATTATGCTAAAATTATTAAATAAGTCTTAAATATAAATAAAGACAAACTTCATTTCTATGATTTCAGGAAATGATATTGCAAAACAGTGCCAAGCAGCTGGCTGCATCTGCAACCTAGCCCTAGGCGATAGCAGAGCTGGTGTTGCCGTAACTAAATCTGCTGGACCGTACCTTATCGCTGCACTTGACAATCTCACTACTGAACTAGCTGTAAGATGTTGCAGTTTTTGATACATATTATTATGACTATCAAAATTACAAATAAATTACTAAAATCAAACAATGCATTCTGTTAAAGGAACAAGCAGCAAGCAAATTAAATAAAACTGTTATCAAATTAATAGATAATATAGAATATGACAAAAAATAAAACAACATTTGAAATCAAAATTTAATAAATGTAAGGAGGCCTGGTGTTAGCTCATTTCCAGCTCAAGGCTTTCCCTGGGGAAAAAGTGATTCCATAGAGAATTTACAAAGATTTTTCTTTTTTTTTTCCTACCTGATCATTGGTAGCCTAATGGGCTATTCTAATATTGCGAGGACTGGCCATCTACTGGGTTCTGGAATAGATGGATATTTCTTAAGACAACATGGCTTCCTCTAAATAAAGTACAGAAATATCTTCACACAACAACTTATCTTTGACTGTGGTATTTCATATGCCTATCTATGACCATTACTACTACTGATCAATTTAATGGTTTACATGATTAAAAAAATAACACCAACAAATAATGATAATTTCAGGTAACTTGTGCCTGGACAATAGGTAACCTGGCAGGATCTGGCCCCAGAGCGTGTGATCTACTTGTGTCTCAAGGTGCAGTTTCCAAGCTAGCTGGATTACTGTCCCACAGTACTCAGGACGTGCGAGATGCTGGGCTAGAAGCAGTAGTGCACTTTGTATACACAGTTGAGGATTTAAAGTAAGAACAAAATTGAATTGATTTTTTAATTACTACTATTTAGTCCATGATTGAATACCGATCATAATCACTCACACCTCAAGATTAATTTCATATGTTACGTTGTTATTTTTGTCTTGTTATTGATATTATTAAAAATTATTAACAATGTCCAAGAATAAGAAATTTATAACACTAAAGTTTGTTAATATTTACCATACAAAAAAAAACAGTTTACACACAAACCATAAAATGATATGAACTATTCTTCTATATCTTTGACTATTTATATACAAATATTTATGAAGCATATTATGTATAGTATGATTCATTTACAGTAGACAGAGATCGGATTTAAACAATTAAAAGTAGTTTCAAAACTATAAAATAATGCTTGAAGAGCAAGTCAGATTAAAAATTCTTTTAACTCAAGTAATATTATATTGTCATTAGTTGTTTAAATGTATCTAAATTTTTAAGTTTGAATGTATTCCAGTTAGTGCAAATTACATTGAAAGATACTATTATAAACATACATAGATACTAGTCAAACTAATATAAGTATGATAAAATAACCTAAAAATAATAATTTCTCATTTCAGATCAGATCATCTAGACAGAATAGTAGTAGCGGTACAAAAATTAGATATATCAGAACAAACTTCACAGATATTGTTCTATCTATCTTGCCAAGAAGACTTCACAGCTTCACTGTTGGCAGAAGAATATATTTTAAAAATCATAAATATTGTAGTGGAAAAGATAGAACACAGTCTGAATAAAGAAAATGAACAATTTATATTTTTAACAAGAACATTAGCGAATATGTGCGATAAGAGTGTGTATACACTGATTTTAAATATGTTAATGGAAAGAAATTTGTGTTGCCAGATGAAAAAATTGTTACAGTGTGAACACGCTGAGACAATTTTGTGGTTATTGGGTAATATGTTTAATATTTGTGGTGAGCACCTTTTCTTCACGGAGCTCTTGAGGTAGCTAATAAAAGATAAGGTCGCTGTTTTGTTTTCGTTAATTTAATCCTTTCGCTACTATCGGTGACTATACTCACCTGCCACAAAATGCCGCCTGTACGTTGGGTGATGTGTGGTGTGTGGTGTGGAATACCCGCTTTGGGCTACCAGTAAACCGGTAGGTAAAAAAAGTTGATGTGCGCAAATTCACACATCTTTTTTTTTTAATTGCTTAGATGGGTGGACGAGCTCACGGCCCACCTCATGTTAAGTGGTTACCGGAGCCCATAGACGACTACAACGTTAATGCGCCACCCACCTTGAGATATAAGTTCTAAGGTCTCAGTATAGTTACAACGGCTGCCCCACCCTTGAAACCGAAACGCATTAGGCCTAGGCCGCACTACGGTGAAACCGCAGCGGTTAATAACCGTGTGAGCTTATGAAACACGAAAACGAATACAAGCGGCCGCACTTGCGGTTTTTTCCCGCGACTGATTTTAAAACCGCGAAATGTTACAAAATTGTCACGGAAAAAAACCGCAAGAAAATTTGTAATCCATAGAACTAGGTATCCGTGCACGCACTATGCGTAACCGCGGGCGGTTTTTTTGAAATGTCAAATACATTTGCGAAACTTTGTTTCCATGAAACTGGCTACTGACATCCGATAGTAATTGAAAAATTTCTCTAGGGGTTTTCTTAAATTTCGATATTTCTTATGAAAGAAACCTTTCTGAAATCTACGGCTAGAAAGTGGATAGACCCAACATTTGTAAAATTTTCGTTGTCTTTTTATCTATTTCTTAGTACCAGAGCCACACTGCTACTGCTCTTTTGAAATTTATCCATCTTCAAACTGTGAAAATCGCGGGCGAATTCGCGGTTAATAATTGTAGTGTGTGCGTATTAAGCGGTTTCGCGGTTACAGCGGTTAACCGCTCCCGGGAAAAAACCATAGTGCGGCCTAGGCCTTACTGCTTCACGGCAGAAATAAGCAGGGTGGTAGTATTTACCCATGCGGACTCATTCTTCGGCAGTTATAACAGACAGCCCCTTCAAACGTTCAAGACTCGTGGAGCGCTATTACGTTGACACCAAAACCTTCGAAATAAAACAAAAATACTTCGCTATAAATATATTTCCATCGTGTAGAATAATCATGACGTCTCAATATTAATCACAATAATTACTATTTGATTATAATATAAGGAATAAGGACTACAAAATTGGCATATTCTGGTAGATAAAGACCGTTACGATACGAATCACGTTAGCCCAAAAAACTACATTAAAATTTGATAAAATCAAATAAAGCTTATCTTCATTTAATACCTACACCAGTCATATGTTGAAACGATATCATAAAATACAAATTTGTATTTTTTTAGCCAAAAACCCGTGTAATATAAAATTGATGAAACAGATCAACTCTCCGATTCTGAATACAAACAAAGTATTTTTCATTCCTCTCCAAAATTTTACATAGGACTATTTCTTCTCACAATTTGAAGAGTATTTATGTCTAATTCAAGCTGTATCCACTCTAACGCACATGAATAGAGCGAGAGTGACGAATAATGTTTTTCTTAGCATCACTGCATTGTACGCTTTTATTTATGGCGAGCAAGGTCACACAGCTCGGCTCGGAGTGCATCGACCCGCTTTTTTCTTTTCAGACAGACCGGATCGTATACGCTTAGAATTAATTGGCCGAAGCGGAGCCGCCAACTATTTCACATATGGAAGAGGTCTGAAAGCGGCAATTGGAGCCGATTGGCTACGCGTGCGAGAAAGAGCGCGCAATTGGAGCCGGTCAGCTCCTCTTATTATCATTTACCACGCAGCGCGTTCAAGCATTCATAGTGACAAAAAAGTGCACATGCGAAAATAAACTTTACTACAATTACTCAAAACTCATCTTCCAATGTGATAAAAATCTGCTCTCCTCTCCGAGCTGCTCTGTGCGGACGGACCCTAGAAGTAAGGAGCACCATCTCAATGTTTTGAAAAGTGTCCGTAGAAAGGGGGCCAAATAAGGTGGTGCCATAGTAGCAAGTGGAAAAATTAAAAAAATAGCGCCATAAACCACCCCGGTTCACTTCAATCCAGCACCCTTCACTCTGTTTAAAACTGCTATATTCATACCATTCCCACTTCCTACAGTATTGTTCTTTCGGTGAATCTTTCAACAACAACCTGCTGTTTACAGGTGGATACTTTTTCTACTGGTACCTTAAACAAGATGGTGCTCCTTACCTTTACCCTCCATAGTTGTATTGAATGATATATTCACTTAAGTAAAATTAAAATAGGCTGTATGCATGACACAAGCTGTAAAAACTAAACACAACATTTGTACTCGAGCTAAATATATCGTTTTAACATATAACTATCTAACAATTTACAAAAAAAATTAGAGTGGCAGTTATTAATGTTATAAAAATTGGAATATAATATCTTATATAGAAATATTAAATGCTTTGACGGAACAAAATATATATTTTTTTATGATGGTGTCATTGACTTTACCAATTACATTTTGCCGCTAAATTACATAAAATGTAGCGCATCTTCTTACACTCAAGTCAATATTAAAAGAAGAAAAAAAATCATAGTCTTTATTTACGCTCGACGCGATCATTAGTATGACGGTCATAGGCCACTGTTCCGATATTTCTAGGTTGACATAATACTTGTCTTTGATTTTAACATTGTCAGGGAAAGTGGCACCAGGCTCTACGACGGGTTTTAATTAAGTAAAAACACTAAGTCAAATCACAACTGTTCGATTGCAGAGGTCACGCGTGTGTTTATCACACTTATATTATAGTAGGACAAAGGCAGAATGTACAAGAAACCCTTAGTTTAAAGAAAAACATACTATACGTCAAAATCATCTGCAAATCTAAGAATTAATTTGAACAAACCTAACAAAAAATATATTAGAAAGTGTAAATAAATTTTAATTTCATGTCGTAAACTTTTAACAGATTACAAGTCGAACCAGATGGTATTTTTTGTAAAGCTTTATCACACCGATGGTACTGAGAAAAATAAATTAATTAATAATCTTGAAAACAAAATGGCAGACGTTTTCGCTGAGTATTAGAAATCATATTGCTCAATTATGTAGGTACAAAAAAAATGCATTTTTACGCTTTGCGATAAAATAATAACGCATTCAGTTAAAATCACAAAACCCTAATAAAATAAAGTATTAATCTCTTTTTATAACCATTCATATACCTAATACTTCTCATATCACATTTTGTCAGAAGCGTTTTAAAACGATAACATGATGGTGTCGTTTATCTTTTTTTTACGAGAACGAAGGAGACGGAAGTATTTTTTTTAAATTGACATTATTTTATTCGAATAATCGATTCCGGATGACTTCCTCACACACAACGATTTCTCTTCATCATAATTACAAACCAATGTTAAATATGAAGGTAAAATAGGCAGCGAATCAAAGCTGTGAGGAGGTACATATTTTTTGTGAATTCAATTCAATACAGCGCGCAATGAAAAGAGTAAAGAGTAAAAAGTTGAGTTTTCACACTAACACTGCACCGATCTTAAAAATCATTGTCCGATGATTTTCTACTGAGCCAAAAAAGCAATTGGTTCACCCAGCTAACAGCTTATCTTCAAAATCACAAAGTCGATTGAAATGAATTCGCACAGGGTAGGTAGGTAATTTAAATCGTAAAATTAAGCACGTGGTTTATAATATTAAGTACCGGAATTACTATTAATAATATGTACTAATTACTCTTCTAAGAATAAATGCTTATGTAGGTATTGGTTTTGACTTCGTGTCAGAAATACAATCATGGTACAAAAAGAAAAACAATACGTTTAATTAAACACATCCCACAATATATTTGGATTGGTGAATTGTTGTTTACTGATGATTATTCATTTTTGAATAACTTAGTAGAATATAATGTAGATAATATAGCGGCTGCTTCATTCACTCAAGTGCCCGTGCTTATAATAATATTATGTAGGTACCTTAGTATTGTGATTATACCTCTCTCTCAGACGTTTATAACTGTTCTACTATACTGTATGTAACGCACCTCTTTACAAAATTAATGATTAAAATGATTAGGTATAGTTAGAGATCAAAGCGTTGTGTGTGAAGAAGTCAACAATAATTATATAAAACTGTATTGATAAAATCCAACTACGAATTTCTAAAGCATTGTACTATGTAGAAAGTGATCGAATACTTTCGATGAAGTAGAATAGTTTTCACAGACATATAAAAATGTTATTATCAAAATTTGTGAAATTTCCTCTCTCAATCACCAAAATAAATCATTTGTTTAATGTTACCATCACATTAATTTCTTTGTACCTTTACAAGGTAAGTTATATTCGAAGTACCTTGTATCTTACAAATATTAAGATTATAGTAAGATTATGAGATATAAGTAGAACACACATACTATAAATTGTAGGTGTGAACTGACTAAAAGATCAAAAGCCGAATAACCTAAGCAATTGAGAAAGGTTTCAACTAAACAGCATCTGGATGTAGACAAAGCCTCGTCCTTAAAAAATTCTGGCTACGTTTGCTAGATCGAAAAACAGTCAAGCAATAAATATCGCATGAAAAAGAAAAAAACCTTTTCGGTAACTAATATGATACACGACAGATGATTTATTCATTGATTGAGAATAACAAATTAATGTTATTTACAGTGTTAACCAGTTATAAAGATCACACTGGCAATCACGGTCAGGAATTTCACATTGACTAAACAGAAATTTGTATTGGTATGACTTTTATGTGCATAATTTAGGTTTCATGTTCAGAGCATACAAAATGGCGTCATTTTTTTTTATGACAGTATTCAAATGTCAACGCCAAACTGACATCGCGGTGAAAACTATCCATGACAATTGATTGTTTTGTTTTATTAACTATTCTTGTTCACCGTGCGTATTACCGGCCGCGATAGATGTTACAGGCCTCGTAATTGTAACTTGGAGCGGTCAGCGCGTGGTCGCGTGCGGCAGTTACGTGTGGTCGGCGCCATGCTTGCGATGATTCGGTCGACGGCCGCGAGACTTCGACTCGGGCTGATCCGTGTTCACTGGAACAAGCAACGAGAGCAACTAATTACACAACTTAAGACTAATTCTCAACTGTTACTTTTGGTAGCGGCGGAAAAACCTTGCAACAAATATATACATTGAATACTTAAATAAAGTCACAGAATTACGTAATATTTCGTCAACCCTCTATTGAGGCACGCGTCTATCCTCCTCCTCGCGTCGTTTTCCTCATTACTGAGGGTCGTGACTACCCCGTCGCATCAACCACTTTTATACGATCGTCCTCCATCTACTGCAATCCTTGGCCTCGTGGAGGGCAAGGTGGAACTTGAAGTCCAGACTGGTCCGACCATCTCGTGGGACTGCGTCCTCTGGGTCATTTGCCCTCTATCTTGCCCGTCACCATCAGCTGCTCAAGATTGTGACCCTCCTTTCGAGCAATGTGTCCGAAAAATTCCAATACTCTACGAATGCATATTGTGGAGAGTCTCGTTTTAATATTAAGCTCCTTCAGTATTAACACAATGGTGCGAAAGGCAGCCCACGGAATCTGCAGCAATTTTTTTTTTTTTTTTTTTTTTTTTTATTGCTTAGATGTGTGGACGAGCTCACAGCCCACCTGGTGTTAAGTGGTTACTGGAGCCCATGGAGAAATAGACAGGGCGGTGGTACCTACCCGTGCGGACTCACAAGAGGTCCTACCACCAGTAATTACGCAAATTATAATTTTGCGGGTTTTTATTTTTATTGCACGATGTTATTCCTTCACCGTGGAAGTCAATGGTGAACATTTGTTGAGTACGTATTTCATTAGAAAAATTGGTACCCGCCTGCGGGATTCGAACACCGTTGCATCGCTATATACGAATGCACCGGACGTCTTATCCTTTAGGCCACGACGACTTTATTCATCCAGCACCACATTTCGAAGGCGTCTATGCGGTCTCTGTCACCCTTTTTCAGTGTCCCGGTCTCCGCTCCGTAGCTGAATATGGAGAAAACCAGCGAATTCACCAACCTGAGTATTGTTTTCCGCGAGTTTTTTTTTATTGCTTAGATGGGTGGACGTGCTCACAGCCCACCTGGTGTTAAGTGGTTACTGAAACCCATAGACATCTACAACGTAAATGCGCCACCCACCTTGAGATATAAGTTCTAAGATCGCAGTATAGTTACAACAGCTGCCCCACCCTTCAAACCGAAACGCATTACTGCTTCACGGCAGAAATAGACAGGGTGGTGGTACCTACCCGCGCGGACTCACAAGAGGTCCACAGTAATGTTTCGGTCTCTTCATATCTTATGCAGTTGAGACGTTGCATTTTTGGCCATCCCTATACGGCTCCTTATCTCTTTTTCAACTGACCCTGAGTTATTAATATTGGCCCCTAGCTAAATGAAGTCGGTCAAAATTTCACGCATCTATACCACTATACATTTTTCTAATCATATTATCAACTTTTAGAAATATTAAGATTTCAAGGAAACATTATTTCGTATGTGCGTGATTTAAAACTTTAACTTATTTATTAATAAATGTAATTAACGTAGTTTTCTATTAATCACAGAGTTTCTCGATTACATACATACAAATTTACAAACAATAATCATCCAAAACTCATGCTAATTAATTTTAATGATAAAAGTTTTAATCGCGCAATGTAATAAACATTAAACATACAAATACAAATATCGTCATTAAAATTTAACCATTGAAATTTTAATTCAAAAAGGTTTTTTTTTTATAAAATTTAAAATTAAAGAATTCATTTATAGAAAAACGAATTCGTAATTTAAGTAGAACTTCTAGAATTATTATGTGGCTGCAATATTTAGCTTGCTGTAACTAATGTGCTCGGAGGGACAAGTATGATAGTCGTCGTGGCCTGAAAGATAAGACGCCTGGTGTATTCGTATCGAGCGATGCAGCGATGTTCGGATCCCGCCGGCAGGTACCAATTTTTCTTTCAACGTACATAACAAAATATGTTCATAAATGACTTCCACGTTGAAGGAATAACATCGTGTATAAAAATCAAATCGGCAAAATTATAATTTGCATAATTACTTCATTACCAAAAAAGGTACCACCACCTTGACTATTTTTGCCGTTAAGCAGTCATGTATTTTGTCTTGAAGGTCGGTGATGCCGTTCTACTGTAAAATCTGAAACTAAGAACTGATGTCTCAAACTGGGTGGTGGCATTTTTTTTTATATTTGAGAGATTATTGGTGCCCGAAGGCCTTTCCGGTTTCACCAGGACAGATGGGGGAGCAAAGGCTCAGCCAGGAGTTGCTAACAGGGTTTGCTAACAGTTGCCCGAGCGCCTCCGAACGAGACCTAACAACTCAAGAGTAGCTGCTTTGCGAATGAATCTACTACTGGATTGGAATCGCGACACGTTAAGAAGATCCGGCGAGAAACTCAACGGGCCGATGTTTAAGTTAGCTTGCACGTCGACCTCTTTGTCGAGTTCGACGAGTACGGTTACCAGGGTCCATAATCTTGCTCCTAGTATTAGAGCTAAAGGCGTCTAATGCAAGGGTTATTGGATCTGATGGATCCATAAGGACGTGTCTAGGACTCATTGAAAGTCCCGAGGCTGGCACCCCTTAGCACTGCCTTGTTCACACCCTGCACCATAGACGACCCTAAATACTGACCAAAGCCGCTTTCACGATGAAGGGGCACACAATAACCGTTAATTGGATTCCAACACCCTTATTACATAGTTAAGACATTGTTAGTACAAAAGCTTATTGACCGACACTGATAACACCTGATTTTGCCCAGAGACTATATATATGCTGTGGCTATGTACGTGTAATCAAACTGGGCTCGAATCTAACCATTTCAAGATTCCTTGACTTTATGAGCACATTCATTGTTCACAAAACAAGGACAAAGTACGGACGGTCCTGGAGATAGTCCCACGAAAAACATCCTTATCCAATTAATGCCCGTTAATTGTTATTAAACTTGAACAGCAAAACAAAACATTTTTCAACGCGTTAAATCACTTCGGTTATTCACAAGAAGGTTAGTTAGAACATTTATGGAAAACTAAATGGAATCCTCACCGTTTCCGTGGGGTATGTATTTCGAGACAACAATTTTCAATTGCGGATGTTTCGTGTTAACATCTTTATTACAATCACCGATTTTCGGGAGACATTCGGTTGTATTTAAACGGCATTCTGAAATTTAAATTTGCTCGGTAAAATGTCGGTAAGTCGATCGATCATCTTATGAAATATATTCATTCGAATTGAGACTCCCTTCTTTGTTCAACTCGGGCTAAAACACAAATCTATACGGGTTAAATATGATAATTCCAACTTCTTCCGATGTTTTACTTTTGAAATAACTTGTCGCAGTTATAATGACAATGACTGGATTCAGAATTTTCAAAATGTTTTGCACACCTAAATGAGATGATGACTTCAAAAAGCATGCTGAATACAGAATGAAAAACTCACTACGCTAAAAACGCTTTTATGAAACTGTCTGTGTGCATTTTTATGCTTATGTACGTTTGTCTCCACAGTGCAGTATTAATCCTCACTTCTTGGAAATAGAAGACCACAGCCCCACAAAGTCGGAATGATAAATTTACTCTATCGTATTGTGAGTCTTGCATTTTGACGAATAGCACGAGAATAAAATATAATAGGTATGTTGTAGTAGATATCTGTTTTGAGCTTGAGTTTTGATATCTATCTATTTTCTCATAATAACATGTTTATTGCCACAGCGGTAGCCGAGCTTACGGTCCATTAAACTAAGTGACTGCTGTCCCATCCCAGGCACTTCTGCCTTCTGTAGGACATTGTGTATATATAGAATTGAATACCCACCTTAACAGAAATTGTACAGGAGCTAACATTAATTAATAATTATAGAAAATGTGCATCACTATACAGTCGTTATACAATGAAATGTCAAACAAAGGTAATACCCGTTCTCACACATCCATCAAGTGTAGATAATGTAATAAATGATTTCAATGCGATCTAAGACAGGCGAGTTTCCTTGTGGATAAGTGAATGGATGCCGTAGCTCATAAACATAAACATTGTCAGAGACAACCAAACCGCTTCCGCCATCTTGGATTCTTGTCTAACCTCGCTTAAAAGCCGGCCGTAGCCCGCGGGAAACGCGATTGTAATTAATGATTACTATTTAATTTCGATTATGTCCAATAAGCTTGATAATGAAAAATAATGAGATTAACGGAAGATTTAAAGAATCCTTAACTAGACATCATAGCGTGCCCTATGACATCAAGATCATTACGATTGGTCATTCGGCTAATTTGTGGGATAAATACTTAGTGTCCAAACTATCAGAAACAAGATAAACATCTGCACTCGTATCAACTTGAACTAATGAATCTGATAGATCAATTCTAATGACTCGCGCACTACAGTTCTCATAGTCACAACTAGAGCAGTACAACGAGTTCATTAACTACGAGCGGCGAGTAAGTTTTGAACGGCAATAAAAAAGCTTACACTACCTGACTCTTCGGGAGTTCTGGGGGAGATGTTCTCGGCGTTCGGTTGTGTCTTCTTGCTCTTCTGTTCGTAGCCATTCGCTCTCGGCCGTGTATGATCTGTAAACAACCATAGATTAAATACGATCACGAAAATAATATTTTGAGGAGCTTTTGCCGGGAACGCGAGGAGCAAAGTTGTGTGAATTCCTTTCCACTTGAAAAAATGGAACTACTTCTACAACATTTTCATGATGTAAATTGACAAATGACGCTATGATGATGGGTACTGAGCAAGCCGACGATCCTTTACCTCTAACTCAGAACCAGCTTTACTAATTCTTATACAAACGGTTCATTACTTAATAAATGATAATTATAAAAAAATACATAATAAGTCAATTGAAAAGTACTTTCGTATTTTAAATACAAGTTAAAGATATTTTTTATCATACTAGTTTATAAACAGACATACTTATCTAAAAACTATGACAAAGAGTTTTGACAGTCCTCTATTACTGTCAACCTAACCAAATTAATTTTGAAGAGAGTGAAAGAAATGAAAATCTGACGGTTCAGGGTAAAGGTATATGGGTGGATGAGTGGATGCGAACAAGCTCTCAAGATTTTGAATAATGTTATAATGATGAGAAGCCAATCTGACTTGGGCTGGTAGAATTTATCTTCAATAATACACAATTATTCACTTTAAACGTACTATAGTAATACTAACTATTGGCATAGACGGTGGAGCGATGTATTCCCTGCCCAGACAACTCTGGTAACGTCAGAGGTCGTCGGGTGCTTCTGCCGCGAGCACCAATCAAATTGAAGTCTCTGAAAATAGGGGTTTTGTGTGTTACGCGTCCGTGGCGAAACGAATGAGATGCCTCTTATATTCCTGGTAGGTAGTTGATATAATTATGCCAGGATTTAAATGCCATAGCAGATAAAATTGTTTTGAATTTGCAATGACGAAAGATTTACCAATTTCTGTCTTGAATCAACTACCTCTCCTTATTAAACAGTTGTGGCTGCGTTTATACTCGTACAATCAATCCAGACTTCGAACTCACGGCTTAAGGTTGGCGACAGCATTCACGTTGTCTATTAGATTCGGTACCATATTGACCACGAAATACAAAACAAGATCCATCTAGAAGCAAAAAAATCAACTTACTCTCTCATTGGTTCCCTCCAGAACTCAGGATTATGCACAGGAGGGAAGTGATAGTTGTTCTGGTAACCGAAGCCTGGCTCCAGACCGCTTACTCGGATGCTGGCCTGCAGAGAGTTTTTCATGCAATGCAGCTGTTGAAGAAAACAATAACATTGAAAAAAAGTTTCTACGGAATAAAAACATTACCATTTTTCACCTCTGGAAAAATAATTAATTAAATTCATACGATTTACTAATATATTTTCAAAACACTCTTTTAGTCAACTCTAGTGTCAAAAATCAAATCAAAAATAATTGTTATAAGGTAAGAATAAAATAAGATCTTTAGCATAAAAATCCAATTAGGTAGTTTGAAATAATATAAATAGATTTGTAGAATAACCAATCTATAATTCTACATGAGTTAGTTATTAAAACATCTACTGTATGATCGTTACAATTTACATAGCATAAGAAATCAAAAACAAAAGCACAAATTGCAAAATAGAAGATTCTTGACAATTCCTTAAATAAAAATCGATACGAAAACTAAAGTGACAGCGTAAATAAAATATGTCCACAACAAATATTATGACAGTACTTGCAAACGGCACGGACAAATAACAAAACAACAAACAAATATTCCAATCTAATAATACAGACTATACGTTTTTTACAACTACACTGATAATATATTCTTGGATTTATGTAAACGCAAACACGTTGTCCAAAGAGAATTATCACACACACACACCAAAGTTATTACACACTACATACTAGAATTTAATGTAGTATCAGTTAAGTTTATGTACAGATATTTTGTAAATATTTTATGGGTAAGTTTGTTTAAACGAGAGATCGAAGATTTAACTGCATATATAGAACAATCGTCCTATCCTTCAAACAATAACTAAGGATTGTTTGGCGGCAGAAAAACGTTAGCAGAACCTCATTTAGACGCGAATAACTACGCTAAAGCAAGCTGGTGCTATGATGCTATTGATGGCAGCTGATGTAATTCAGTATTATTGTCGTAGAGAAAAGCTAGCCCGTCAAGGTCCACTGGATATTAAGAGGCTATTGGAAATCATATCTCACAATGTTATAGTGACTTGGAGACGTTAAGACTCCCTAAATTATGATGACTCATCTTATAAGTATGCTGTTAAAACAAAACTAAATGCGTATTTCATAGTTATGAAAGAGATTTAAAAAAGAAGAGATTCTCAATTAGGATGAACTTATCTCAGAAATCCATCATAAATAGACCGATTTGGGAAAACTATGGTACATTTTATTGTTGATAGAAAACACTCTTTGATTCTGATTTACCTCATGGAAATTTCATCAAAATTTGTTCCATAGTTCGGTTTTCAAATCATATTAGCCGAATGGAAGTGTCATCAAAGTAAACAAAATTGCGAATTTTTAGTTAAGTAATATTAAATACAGGTTTCAATTTTATAAACTGTAATTTATTATTAACTATCGAAGCGGATGAATTCGTGGTGCACATGTATGGCTAAATAGCTACGTACTAATTTAACTAAATTAATGTATTGAATGGGAGATACCCGCCGAGGCTGAGCAAATGTCAACATCGGCTCTGTGTTTTCTTCTATAAAAAAGCGTGAAGTTACAGTGAAAATAATATCAAAAAGAACTTGAGTGAGTGTGCATTATTTAAGGACAAAATTAAAATAGCAAAAATAGTGTACTCAGCAGTGCAAAAAAAAAAAAAAAAAAATTGGCTCGTAAAGTTTATGTACCTACCCAGTGACTTTTAAAGACAAAACAGTATAAATAAAGAAGTTTATACAACTTTATACATCGCAAAACTGCTAGTGGCTGTGAAATAATTAATTATTGACTAGAATAACTATGTAGTGATTTAGTGAAAATTCTACAAAAAAAAAAAAAAAACTACATTAAAAACAAATATAATAAAAATTCCGAAGTCATCGTACATTAACGCCATCTACTAGACGACGACGAGGAGCGGTTTATGTCAAACTCAACTAAATCGACCCACGAAAAAAGTTCCGTCAATTGGCAAAAGAGGTCACTATTAAAAGATTATTAATGAATTTTGTCTTGCTACCAAGTTCCCAAGATCATCAATAGGGGTTACCTGCATGGTAAACAAAGTAACAATACTTTAAATTGACAATGGAGCAGGTAATGACCGCACTTCTTTCTATTCAAAAAGAACTCGACGAACAGAAAAAACTTATACACAAAAAAGGGGAAGAAGTGACAGAGAACGTAACATTAAATATAAATAAGATACTAGAAGAGAAATTAAAAAATTTGGAAGAAAAACATGAAAACCTTAAGTCGAGGGTGGAAAATCAAGAGCAAAGATTATACTACATGGAGAGACAATCAAGACAACGTAATCTAGTCTTCTTTGGATTGGAGGAACACGAAAAATCCTACTCAAATTTAGAAAACACTATAGTAGACTTTGTACATAAATACTTCCCAATACAAATAGACCATAAAGACTTACAAGCGATCAGAAGAATAGGGAAGAGGACTAAAAAGCCACGATCGATAGTTATTACTTTCACAACACTTGGCAAGAAGATAGATATCTTAAAGGGCAAAGGAGCTTTAAAAGAAACACCGTATTATATCAAAGAAGACTACCCTCAATCAGTCTTGCAAAAAAGAAAAGAGCTACAGGAGCAAGTTATAGCAGAAAGAGAGAAGGGTAATAAAGCCATTATTAAATACGACAAGCTTGTTCTACTAAATAATTCATCCAAAGACCCGAAAAACAATAAAAGAAATCTATCAGAATCTCCAGAGAATAACACAATCAACCATGCCGAGCAGATATCTCAAGCAAACAAAAAGAACAAAACCTTGGCTGCCCACATAATCCAAAGGTCTTCAAGCTTTTCCGAAGGCGGAGTAAAACCGAGCATACTAAACTATCTAACAAACAAAAATAACAAGAAAACAAACACACAAGCCAACACCACAAATATATAGCAACGAACCGACCAGCCTCAGCCAGAAAACAACAAACAAACTGAAGAATGTACATTAATACAAAACACACATCTTCCAAGCCGGCTGGTCCCCGTGGAAGAGTACGACCACAACCCTCCAGGAAAACCACAAAAACAAAAAACCACTAAACTGAACAAAGACTTTAAGAATTGTATAAAAATTGGAACTTATAATGTCAGGTCTCTGTCATCAATACACCGATACTTAGAACTCAATAATGCATTAAAAGATATAAAATGCGACATACTAGGACTCTCAGAAACAAGAAAAATGGGCTGCCACATAGAAGAGTATTCAGACTATGTTTTCTGCTATATAGGAGAAACAAAGGGATTGTATGGAGTCGGATTTTTAATAAAAAAGGCATGGAAAAACAATATAACTAACTTCACTGGCATTTCGGAGAGAGTAGCGCTACTTCAAATGAATTTTGGCGGACTAGACATTTCTATAATTCAGGCATACGCACCCACGGAAAAATCAGACGATACAGAAATACAAAAATTCTACAATGATCTGAAAAAAGCTCACACACTATCCAATGAGAAAATCATAATATTGGGAGACTTCAATGCAAAAATAGGGCAACCCAAAAAAGAAGAAAAACTCGTCATGGGACAGTACGGGCTAGGCCAAAGAAACGAAAGAGGCGAAAGACTGCTAGAATATGCATTGGAATATAGACTAGCAATAATCAACACTTATTTCAAAAAAAAACCAAGCAGAAGATGGACTTGGAAGTCACCAGACGAAAAAGTTAAAAACGAAATCGACTACATCATGACAAATGTCCCAAAAATAGTCCAAAATTATGAAGTTCTCAACAACGTAAAGTTTCAAACAGACCATAGACTACTTAGAGCAACAGTTCTATTGAGTCAAGTGAAAAAAAATAGAAAAGGTTTTAAACCACCACCAAAAATCCCAAAAAATGAAGAAGAAACAAGATACTACATAGACAGCCTCAAATCGAACATCGATACCAAACTAGCAGATACCAGAAACGTTCAATCTTACTATGATGCGCTAGAAATAGCTATAACAAAAAGTTTAACTAGCAAAAACAATACAAAAAAAGAAAAACGACACAAAATATTTAGCGAAGAAACACTAGCCTTAATTAACAAACGCAGTGAATTAACTCTAAGAAAGAATAAAGATGCTGATACAAAGAAAGAACTAAGCAAATTATATAAGGAAACTAGCAAAGCGATTAAAAGAGACTATAGTAAGCACAGGCAAAGGATAATAACAGAAAATTTTAATGAATTCCGAAGCACAAAGAGAGCATTTAAAGAATTGAACTTAAGAAAAACTTGGATACAAAAACTAGAAGGCCAACATAAAGAAATTACAACAAGACAAGAAATCGTACAGCAGGCAACTTCTTTCTACCAAGAATTATACAAAAACAAAAATAAAACCATCAAGGAAGCCAACGATTCACACAACTGTTATAACACGGAAACAATTAGACCGATAGAAGAAAAAGATACATACGCCCAGCTGAAGCATCTAAAATCAGATAAAAGTCCTGGTCCCGACGCAATAACCAATGAAGCTTTGAAAATAGGCGCACCAGTTTTACTTAAGCCTCTCACAGAATTATTCAATCTCATACTAGAAGCTGAAATCGTACCAATCCAATGGTGCACGTCGGACATCATATTACTATATAAAAAAGGAAACCCCCTCGATATCAACAACTATAGACCAATTAGCTTACTGGCAAATATATACAAAATCTTCTCATCTATAATTCTTAAACGCATAACACAAGAGATTGAAAAGGCACAACCAATAGAACAAGCTGGCTTTCGTTCTGGGTTTAGCACACTAGACCATATACAGGCACTAGAACAAGTTATAGAAAAATACGAAGAGTTTAATAAGCCACTCTATCTAGGTTTTATCGACTACAGCAAAGCCTTTGACAGCATAAGCCACAACTCTATATGGAAATCACTAAAGAAATTAAACATAAATTCGAAATATATAAATATTATAAAATATATATACAACAACAGCATAAGTTATGTGAAGCTAGAATCTAGAGGTGATGCAATTAATATTGAAAGAGGAGTCAGACAGGGGGACCCCCTGTCACCTAAGCTGTTTATCGCGGTTCTAGAAGATGTATTTCGAAACACAGACTGGAAAAATAGAGGTATAAAAATAAACAACAGGTATCTAAACCATCTCAGATTTGCGGACGACATAGTTATGCTGTCTGAAACAGCAAATGAATTATAAGATATGCTCCGCTCTCTTGTTCAAGCGAGCTCACAAGTAGGATTAGAGATGAATGCTACAAAAACCAAAATCATGACAAACAGCATAGAACGACCCATCAATGTAAAAGGAAAAACTATAGAATATGTCTACAGTTACATCTACCTAGGCAAACAAATATCATTTTTAAAAACGCACAATGAAGACGAAATTGAAAGAAGAACAAACATAGCCTGGAAGAAATTTTGGTCACTCAGAGAAATTTTAAAAGGAGACTACTCAATAAACCTTAAGAAAACTGTATTAGACACCTGTATACTGCCTTGTCTACTGTATGGCTGCCAAACTTGGGTATACACGACAAGAGCAAAACAAAGAATTACAACAACACAAAGAGCTATGGAGAGAAGTATCCTAAACATAAGAAAAATTCAAAAAGTCAGGAGCAAAGTAATAAGACAGAAAACAAAGATGACAGATGCCCTCACACAAGCTCTAAAATTGAAATGGCAGTGGGCAGGTCACGTATTGAGATACACAGACACCAGGTGGACAGTCAACACTACAATCTGGAAAGGGCCAATTGGCAAAAGAAGGGTAGGGAGACCGAAAAGACGATGGGCTGACGACATAACCGAAACAATAGGAAAAGACTGGCAAACGATCGGCAAGGACAGAGATCAGTGGAAAGGACTGGAGGAGGCCTTCACCCGAGGAGGGGTCCATATCCAATAACAAAAATTAACTCGTACTAACATTTAGACAATAGGCATTAATAACTAACTAAACACTAACAAATAAATACCACATTGCAAATGAAAGTTCAGGATAAGGAAATACAGGCTTTTTTATTTTTATTTTATTTTTATTAATGTATTGAATGTGTTAAAACTCTTTGGACAGATTCTAAGTGTGCATCGACCGCGTCACGCCGTCCTGTTTGCATCGGTTCAGTTCCGGGAATTATTCCGTCAGCGGGCACATCCTCGCAAAACACTGTTACTCGTTTCATATTTGAACTTAATAAATTAAATTTTGTTCTCTTTCTTTTTGTTAATATTGTGAAGTGCTATTCGATCAACAACAGTATTATGGAATTTAGGTATTGAATGCACATGGCGCATTTCATCGTAATGTGCACAATGAAAAATTGCCGGGTCTTTTCAGTGAGTCGCAATTCCGATCTGATGGTAGTTTCAGCGAAGCAATGCTCTTGGTAGAGCAAATGTTAATAAACTTTCAAACTGAGCCCCGTAAGCTCGGCTAGCAGTTCAGTGAAACCAGTATAACTCCTCGGGGCTACTGGTAAATAGGTAGGTTATTTAAAAAAATCACAAGGTAAACTTGTACGTAAAGTCTAGAGATTCTTTTTTATCGGTAACAGAACTCACGTGAAACGTGAGGCTGAAACTCTGATTGTATTACATCAGACTCGGTTTATCGGGACTCATGCCAGCTACGTCGAAGACACAGGGTAGTATCTACCCGAGCACTCACAACATCCATAGTATTGGCCTTTGAAAACACAGTGTTCAATTGATATAATAAGGTTTCTGAAGCCGAAAGATACGACATCCGCGACATAAGTAGAGTGTGTTGCGAGGCGCGAGGTCCACAGAGGAACACGTACGTGAGCGCGGTGAGCGGCCGCGCCGTCAAACAGGTGGTTAGTGACGGCCCCGCCCGCCGGTACCTCTCGTCGCTGGCGCTCGGCGTCGGCGCGCAGTCTCCGCACGAGCCGCTCCGCCTCCGCCAGCCGAGCGCGCAGCTCCGCGCCCGTCTCCTCGTTCCCCACCGCTTGGGAACACTTGCACTTTCTACTCTCCGCTTCGAATTCACGAAGTTTTCTGTGAAACATAACACATCTCTTCACACGGAGTAAATAAGCAGACGACAATAGACTCGGCGTCGCTCATGCACATCAGAGGCCATAAATACCCGCCGGCCGGGCGTACTTAGGCTATGCGTCTCGTTGTAGTATTGGCCATGGTAGCCGCCCTGTCTTGCCCAGCTTCTGTCTTCGAGAATCGTTCAGTGGATGGGCCAATTTACCAGCAAAACAATGATTCTTTCTTTAGTATAAACTCACTCGGTTTCTGTATCGACCAACTTCTGTAGCTGAGCTGCCTTGGCCTCCGCAGCACGCGCTTCTTCCTTGGCAGCTGCCACTTCGTGTTCCAGACGAAGTACCAATGCCTTTAAACTCGATTGCTGTAAAATAGAAACAGCAATATTTAAACAGTATTTTTTTTTCAACAATAAAAACTACGTAAAAACAATTAGAATATAGAAAAAATGTATGTACGTGTTGTAATGCTTGCTTTTTTATGTTTTATGTGTAGCGAACGAACTTACGGCCCACTTATTGTTTAGCAGTTACTGAGGCCTTAGACAACACAAAATGAATGCCGCCACCCACGTTGAGATATTTCTGCCGCGAAGCACTAATGCATTCCGATTTCAAGGGTCAAGTCGTTTTACTACTAATATTTAGAAGTAATGTCTCAATGACGGTGGTGGGAAATTCGTTGTTGTTTTCTATGGGTTTTAGTAGCCACTTAACCAATCTAAGCAACAGAAAATAATTTTAAATTTTATCGTACAACCGTGTTTCAACCTAATTATGTAATTAAAACAAGACTATAATTTTAAAAAAAAACTTTAAAATATTTTAAAGAGAGTATAATCCGCCGATAACTACGTATTATGAATAAAGCCATAAATGTACTTACTACATTGCATTACAACGCACAGTTTCAAAGTAATGTAACAAATTTAGTGTAACGCCAATCAATTAAACTACTGTAACGCATTAACTTAACAACTCGAACGCTTACCTTGAGACATGAGGTCGAAATGTAACAGTGACCTCATATTAATTGTTTACGCTATAAACATTTGATATTTATAGTGGATTATCAACAAGGTTACAGTTAAAAAACATTTAAGAATAAGGATAAATAAGAATAAAAAAATAAAGCAATTGATTTCTGTATTGACCAAGTGTTTTATTTTTTTAATTCCATTAAAGTACATTATTTAAGACATATTATTATTATTATTATGTAGGTTTATCATTAATAACATTATTTACAACGTTTCGAATACTTTTTATTATTCGTAGTGACGGATTTAAATTTTAATAAATACATATATTATTATATTTATCATGAATAAGTAGCGTGTGTATGTATAGCTACTAGTGGTCCTCCTGTACCTAGTCGAAATTCGGCTATACTTAATTGAAATTATAAATTTGTACATTATTATAATTCTATTGTCAAAGACTATTATATAGGTACTTCTGAAATCACAGATTTCGCACTTTAGACAAATATTAATAAAGACAAACATATTTAATCCTTAATTTGACAACAGATTATAAGAAAGTGACAATAAACAAAAAGTGTGCATGCGTGTATGTATCAAAGTGTCAAATACATGGTAGTGTGTGTAATAATTCTTTTTTATTGATTTAATGTATTTTTTATGAATCATTTTAAAAAATATTAACATTTTGGATTCCTTCTGTATATTCTCTATAAGTGAGGGAAATTTCATACTCCTCCGTCCGCGCAATTTTCGTAAAAAAGGGTACAAAATTTTTGTTTCACGTATTAATATATTTTATAGATTATTTAATTTTGTATTAATTGGATTTTTTTTAATTTGTACGTATGCACTATCCGCTTCCGTGTAATGGCTTTTATAATGTAATATTTTAATAGCCGCGTGTGGACGTTTCCACAATCACTCAAGTTTCGTAACTCTTCGTAATTTCGTGTTACGCACGCAATTTAGTCTGCATTAGTGCCTTACCGTACATTAAATGAAATTATTTGTAACCTTGGACAGAGATCTAGTTAACGTGGCTACCTCATTATTACGTGGCGGCTCCGGCATCGTGGTAGGGGAACTGGCCTTCGAAGACTCCTTGTTGAAGATCAATTGGAACTGTAAATCTGTAATGTTAAAATACATTTTTATTTAAACGTCCCAAAATAAAAAAAGGGGAATCCACAATCAAGAGGTATGATTTTATAATGTATCTCTATAACAGTTTGTGTATTATGTAAAGCAAATTATTGTCTTCACTACATAGTATAAAACAAAGTCACTTTCTCTGTCCCTATATCTGTCTGTCCCTATGTATGCTTAAATCTTAAAAACTACGCAATGGATTTTGATGCGGTTTTTTTAATAGATAGAGTGATTGAAGAGGAAGGTTTATATGTATAATAACATCCATTAAATAGTGGAAAAATTAATAATAAATTACAGTTTCCGAAGCGAAGCGAGGGCGGGTCGCTAGTATTTTAATAAAAACGAAATACCTTGAATACGAAAATTCTATACAAATTATTCGTCTGATAGCCTTTAAATTCGGAAAATATATTGCTTTGTGAATAAAGACGCTCGCTAAGAACAGATTTTACGTAAATCCTTAAAGTAGCTCTTGACCTAGCGAATACTAAAATTAAAATGGCGTGCTGCGATTTCCCTTAACTAATAGAATCAATCCGATGAAATTGTATTTTGAAGTTTCACAGAAAAAGCTACAATATGATGCTTAGACTGTCCCGATTTCCTTTTTTTTTTCCTACCTAAGCTGATAGCCTTAGAGGCTATTTCAGCGTAACCGTGGCTAATAGGTGAGCTCACGGGGCTCAAACCTGATGACGTTGCTAACACGAACCCTAGCAAGAGCCGTGCTTCGCAGAATCTACCACCGGATCGGAAACGCGACCCACTGAGAAGATCCGGCGAGAAACTCAGTGGGCTGTGTCTGAGAGTTAATTTACTCGTCGAGCCCTTCGTCGCAAGCGACGGGTTCGACGAGAACGGTGACCGGTGCTTGAAGTACCTAAAAGCACCGTTAGTGGATCGGGATGATCCGAGATGACGTGTTTTGGGCGACGTCGACTGCTTTCCATTCCGTCCGCAGGATCGGGAATTAAATCACCCGATTTCCAATCACTGTTATTGTCACTATTTTTCAGTTTGATTTTTTATTCGAGTATCGCGACAATAAATAAGAACCGATTCGCTGTTTTTTTTTTTGTAATATCCATTGATAAATCACAAAAATCTTATTAATGACTGAGTGCCCTATAAAAATGCGAAAACACACACAAAAAGTACAAACTTTATCAAAATGCATATTTTAATATATACAGAAAGATCTCAAGCACACCTATCGACGGAACGGCTTATGCAACTTATAATTATAGCCTGGGAGTGTGCACCGATCTTGAGAAATTCCATCTTGAAATATACTAACGTTTATTTTGGCATTCCACAAGTGGACCGTGACAGGAAACCGATCAAGCTAAATGTAATAATTTCGGACGTAAGGCGACTAATGCCATAAAGAAAATAAGGGCAGTAATGGCGATTGCTGTTAAGATAACATTCTAAAATTAAATCTATCCTTTGTTTTTAATGTAAAGACCAGCTGATGGCACAAGGATCGGTTGTGACGTGGCTTTAGGTTAAACTAGTGGTCCCGCAGTAGTCGAAATTCGACTATAATTAATTGAAATTATAAGTTTGAACATTAGGTATTATGGTTATATTGTCAAAGACTATTATACTTCTATAATCACAGATTTCGCCAAGACTATACTATAGACAAATAATATTAAACAATATTAACCTATTTTCAATTTGACCACAGATATTAAATAAAGTTTGACAATAAACAAAGTGTACAATACATGTGTGTGTATGTCAAATACATGGTAGTGTGTGTAATGGTTTTTTATTGATTTATTGTATTTTTTTATGCATTATTTAAAAAAAAATATTAGCATTGTGCACTTCTTCACTCTATTCTCTATCAGTGTGAAAAATTTTATACTCCTCCGTCCGCGCAATTTTCGTAAAAAGGGATACAAAGTTTTTGCTTCACGTATTAATATATAGATATTTACGACATAATAATATACGATTTTACTGTAATTTGATTCTTAATACTGCATAGGATATGAGGTCCATGCCTAGAAACATAATAAGACTGTTGCTCTTCAGAATTAAGCACTCTGTAGTCTCAGAAAACTTCAATTACTAATAACTAAGAAATGGTTAAGTTCCGAATGTCTTTTCTTCCACGAATGTTTCTTTCCATTCAATGAATTAGAATACATCGATGATCATGAAAAGAACGTCATATGATTTGATTTTTGGAACGAAGTTCCTTATGGGACGATGCGGAGAGGTACCCTAACCGAGAAAAAAACGTCCGTAACGTAAGATTTTTATTATTTATGTATAGTCTTAGTATGATGGCTATACAGTGTCTAATGTAGTCTATCTACACATATTGTTACTATATATTTTTTAAAAAGCATTGTGAATAAAATAAAGTTTTATTTTTATCAATAAAAAAATCGTAATAAAAAATGTATATCCGAATAATTATTTTCTTTATACCTCGAATAGAACTTAAAATTAATATTTTTATAATAAGGATCTTCGTTCCTATCCGGTGTCCCACGACACCACACATCATTTTTTTTTTCTCTGAAGTCTGTTTTTAGAACCAAGAAAATGAACCAACCTCTGTTTCGTTCCCTGAGCGCCTCGATTTCAGCGTGGAGGCCGCTCAGCATCGACCGGTGCTGCTCCTGGAGGAACCTGACGCTGTGCTCGAGGTGAGCCACCCTGGCTGCCGCGTCATTGCTGATCACGAAGCCGCCGCCTTCAGGAGGAGTCTTCTTGAGCTGTACAACAATATTTCAATTAGCTATATCGGTAGCTTTATAGCGAATAAGTCCTTGGATGCTATCATGCTGTATATATCACGTACCATCCCGAAATGGTTTTCCTACCACTGTTCGCGTAATTTATTATGATTATATTTATACATATTATAATGTATAGGTATATGTATATACCTCGGAGAGGAAAATCGTGTGGATAGCGCTAGGTTAGCCAAATACCCTCACATTATCTAGCCTTGAGACCATGACAAAATAGATGAAGTAAATCCCACCCCTCCTGAGTGAGATTTTACTGGCCCACCTGTTCTAGTGAAACTGGAAAGGCCTACAGGCCACCGGAAAGACATCAATCATAAAAAATAAAAATAAAAATAGGAAAATGTGCACCTGCCTGCGGGATTCGAACACTGGCACAGTCGTTTCGCTCGATACGAATGCATTGGCCGTCTTATCCTTTAGGCCAAACTGATTTCGACTCTTAGAACTTAGGTTCGTTTGTGTAAAAGATCGCTTTGACCTTACTCATGAGGGATTGCCCAGATAATTCCCCAATACTCTGTTAATCTCTTATCTAATACACTTTCAATTCCAAGCACCGCTCGCAATAGTTTTACCTTTAGAGACAGGAGCCTTAGACGTATATTTGTACGGATGTTGGTCCACTTAAGAAACGCGCAAGATTTTCACTAGTAATCCTTGATAGCAAAAAAAATCTCCGCGGAACACCGCGGTCAACCTACCGCAATGAGCTTGTATGGCCTCTGATATTCCAGCGATACCTGAATCAACTTCTGATACAGAAACAAGCTCACCTGCCGCCAACATAGTTTCTATTACTATTTTATACACTCTTTTGACCTCAATAACTAGTTGCTTCATTTTCATGTCATGTAAAATTTCTTCATTTTTTTTTATTACTTATGGTAGCGTAGTTATTAATTCAAACCAAAATAACACTAATTCAAGTAGGCCTAAATTTTCAAAATTTTATAACTTTACTAAATTTATTATTAATACTTTATACTAAATTTTATAATTCTAAATACAGTTTCACGAAATTGGGGACTTGGTATGGGTATATACACAAATTACATAACACAAACTTTACTTCATGTATCAAATTGGAATTCAAAATAAGCATAACTTGAATTCATCTAATATTACAGAGATCCCTCTATTGGTGTTGGAACATATGTAGCTTCAAACGTATTTTATTTCTAACGCGAAATTGTGCGATCTAGTTATCAGTGAAGTCATTGCTATAATACCATTCAGACGTCGTCCCCAGGGTGAGTCGCGGAATTCACTTTGCTACGTCCATGGGCTCTGATAACCACAAAATACCAAATGGATCGGGCTCATCTGTACAAAATCTCATACCTACCTACATTTGATATAATGTCTTCCACAAAGTACCTGCTTTACTGGTGATAGGACATCTTGTGAATCAGCACGGCTAGATACCGCCACCCTGCCTATTTCTGCCGTGAAGCATTAATGCGTTTGGGTTTGAAGGGCAGCCGTTGTACTATACTGAAACCTTAGAACTCATATCTCAAGGTGGGTGGCAGCATTTACGTTGTATATGTCTATGGGCTTCGGTAACCACTTAACACAAGCTGGGCCGTCGCTCGTCTACCCATCTAAGCAATACAAAAAGCATACCCAATTTTAAACCTGCGAACCTTTGTGACGTACGAAGCTAAATATTTATCTAAATTTACTGTTTGTTATCATTTGTCTATGTTAACCTGCACACAATAATATCATAATAAAGAACCTTTAAAAGGCTCGTGACACGAAAACATGGTTCGAAATAAATCAATTATGCATATGACACGCTTTTGCAATTAATTTAAAGATTTATAGTGCCATATTAATTAATATGTATTTAAATTTAAGTGAAAATTTTAGTTTGAAATTGGCACGTGTGAGTTATCTATTTTAAGGTTTTTGTTTTGTTGTTTAGTGTATGATGACCCAGTTCTGCGGTCTTACTGAAAACCCCCAGTAAAATGTAATTTATATTATTAACAGTATAAAGGATGAATGATCCTTAAACCAATTAAAAAATTGAAAGGGTTTTCTCGAGTACGTTATGTTGTTGTTAAAAAGAAAGAAGCAAAAGTGTTGTGTCTTTTCCTGTTTATCTATATATAAATTATAAAGTATTATTTTCTGTTAATAATATTAGTTTTCTCGCTATTGTTGGGATACGATTTTAACACACCCTGTACGCTCGGAGCCGTCAGGAGAGCGTTTTTCAAACAAAGACAAGACGTATTCACTGCTTTACCCCATTGCGGTCCTAAGACTAATGTAAGACTAAACTATATGTCCAATACGTGTGAACTCTGGACCTCAAAGAGTTAAACGACCGCAAAAGCTCAAGTTTCCGGTCTTTTGTTGAAAACTTCAAGAAAGTATTCCATTTAAGCACCGTCGATCTGCCGAGCGCAAAATCGATGCTAGACCGTCCCTTGACAAGTACCATACTGATACCGAAAACACGTACGAGACAAAGCACATTTCATTTGCTAAGCAGCTGCTCTTGAGTTGTTAGGTCCCCTTCGGAGGCACTCGGGCGGCTGTTCTCAAGTCCCACCCCTCCTGGCTGAGCCTTTGCTCGCCCACCTGTCCTGGTGAAACTGGCAAGGGCTCCGGGCCACCAGTAATGACATGAACATAAAAAAAACAAACGTGTGGCACTCGGGAACTGCCGCGGTAAAGCTATTGCATAGCATTTTTTATCAACTTATGCAATTATAATTAGACAATGATAATTTAATATTAAAACAATGATAAAACAAGACCACGCTATATTAAACATTAATAAAAACAAAACCTTAACTGTCCCCTTCACACTCATAAGCTAGACCGCGCGAGAGAGAGATGGGCAGACTTTTCATGACGCGCATGCAGTGTGACGTCACGCCACGCGCTTATTCACAAACACTACACAAGCGCAACGTGTGAATGTGTTGAACGCGAGCTACATGGTAGGCGGAGTGAGGGGTGTTAGGTTTTTTTCGTTACGGAATTTCATGATTCGGTCGCCGCGCTCAAGACCCGCGATAAAAGCTATGCAATAGCTTAAAAATAAAAAAGCACTTTTACCACAAACTGTAAACAGCGCTTCCAACTACAAATCGAACCCGGACCAAGATGTACATATCCAAAATCATGGATTAGACCACTAATACGTATGCGAGCACGCAATGTAACATAATTACAAATCAGCTGATGTGCGGGTCAATGATCTCATTTGCATCAGGACATTGGTACTTTAGATTCAGAACTAAAGAATTAACTAAACATATAAGTAGTTTCCAGTTTTTTCGGACACGATGACAACTTGTTTATTTAATGACGAAACAATTTATTTACTTGCGGAAATCGTTTTAAACAGCTAGTTGATACAATTAGATTCTTTATTAAAATAAAACTTTATTTAGCTAGTCCACATAGGTCCACCACCGTCCTATTTATTTCTACCACGAAACAGTCATGCGTCACACTTTGAAGGATGGGACAGCTGTACATTATAATTCAGGCTTTGGCACATGTCTCAAGATGGTATTCATGTTAAGGGCCCCGACAACCGCTCGATATCAACTGCTCCGTGAGCTTGTCTACCTTGAGGTCGATGACAAAGAAAACAGGTATAATGTGTAAAAATGGTAAAATGTTTGGTTGTGTCATTATTAGCTCACGATATCACTTCTAAGTATATTTGTATGAAGTTAAGCAATGTCCTTTGTTCTGAATATACCACCATATCCAGTATTTCATGTTTTTATTTACTTGTGATAATTGTCGAGTCTGGTGTATTTTTCCTACATCATTAATGGAGTCAAAGTACAATAATTTTAATTTTAAAAATGTACGACATTTTTCGATGAAGCAACTGTTGTCCTTAACACGTTTAGTGTAATTAAGTCTGTGCCAAAATATAGGATACATTATAATACCGGTTTCAAAATAATCTAAATTATTTAACTAGATATTTATCACCCATATAACATGTAACATAAAATATGACATATTTATTTTTATTTATAAACAAATTGAGTCAAAACAAAAGAAAAATATTTTTGCGCAAACAAGATCTCGAAATGTAATCTTGCGAACTAAAAGATCACACACAAAGAAACATTACCAACGTGACGCATTTTTTTTTCTTTTTATTATATTTAAGAACGTCTCATTTAATCGAAAGTCACAAAAACAACTCACTTGCAATTTCGAAAACGGCGATGTGGGCACGAGCACTTTTGAAGCCATTTTCAAGCGTCAGACAACATCCGAGTCACGACCGACACGCGTTCAGAGCACAATAGTTTTACAACGCAACACATCTGCGTAACCTTCTAACGCGACGTTTGTTATACACGCGCGTTTTTAAATACAGAAAAATATGAGTTTGAGACCTTGAACGGTCGAGAGAGGTGTTCGCTTGATGCAAGCAGGGCGGAGAATGGTTGCATTGTATTGATCGCGCGTGCGCACTCCGCGTCGGGGTTCTGCTGATTCACCGCTCGTCCCGGCGGGCTCTGTGCCAACACTGATACGTAAAATTGTCATAGTACATGTACGACCTAAGGTACATAGCACGAAAGGTTTATTATTATTTTGATTGCCCAGAAAATTTGAGGGAAAATATGTTTGATATAATCTATATATTAATACGTGAAGCAAAAACTTTGTATCCCTTTTTACGAAAATTGCGCGGACGAAGGAGTATGAAATTTTCCACAATTTTAGAGAATATAGAGAAGGAGTGCAGAATGATATATTTTTTTTAAATTATGCATTAATAATACATTAAATTAATAAAAAACATTACACACACTACCATGTATTTGACGCACACATACACATATCTCTCTCATACTCTTTGTTTACTATCAAACTTTTGTTATTGCTTAAAGTCTGTGGTCAAATTGAAAATAGGTTATTAATGTTTGTCTTCAATATTTTTTGTCTGTAGTGTATGTAGTCTTGGCAAAATCTGTGATTATAGAAGTATAATTGTCAATAGGACCTGTCATGACAATAGAACCTTAATAATGTTCAAATCTATAATTTCAATTAATTATAGCCGAATTTCGACTACTGCGGGACCATTAGTATTATTAACAGTATTAAAATTATAGTCACAGCACACACATGTCAACTGCTTGTAATAGTATTTACCGGTGGTAAGGCGTGCTGTGAGCCCGCACGGGTAGGTACCACCGCCCTGCCTATTTCTGCCGCGAAGCAATAATGCCTTTAGTTTTGAAAGGTAAAGCTGACTTTGTACTGAAAAACGGATCCTAAGAATGTCTCAACGTGGATGGCGACTTTTACGTTGATCATGTCTCCGGGGTCATGTGACCACTTAACACCAAGTGGACCATGTGCTTGACCACCCATCTTAGCAATAAAAAAAAAACTGCCCGGCTTCAAGCCAGTGACCTCTCCAGTTAGAAGAGGTTAGGATGCAAGGATGTCGCCTCATCAATTTATTCGGTGAGGTACAGATGGCACTAAAGCGTCGTGAGATAATATTGATCCAGGACCAGCTACGGGGACGTCAGTAATGTCCTTTAGATGAGTCTTGCGCCTTGAGTTGCAGAGTCTGCGCTGGCATTACGGAGCAGGTGCGGCAATGCGGCCTGACAGTAACTATACGAGTAGTACTCTAGGAAGTTCCTATGCTATTCCCTAATTCTAATTTATCGATTGAATATCAATAGAAATCAGGTAGAGATTGTTGTAAAACCGCTTGGTAGCACCGTCTCGCCTGGTTCTGGTGCGAAAAACCCTGAATTAGAAGTTTGGGATAGCCGTTCTATTATTATATTTTTTATTGCTTAGAAAAGTGGACGAGCTCACATCCCACCTAGTGTTAAGTGGTTATTGGAGCCCATAGACATCTACGACGTAAATGCGCCACGCACGTTGAGATATAAGTTCTAAGGTCTCAAGTATAGTTACAAGGGCTGCCTCACCCTTCAAACCGAAACGCATTACTGCTTCACGGCTGAAATAGGCAGGGAGGTGGTACTTACCCTTACCTTACCTGATACAGAGCGTAACTCAATACTAATACAATGGTCATTAATAGCTAAAAAAAGCCTGTTTGCATATACATACATATCCCCTGATGAATGGACCAAACATGCTATTCTCAAATAAGATCCTGTTTAAGTAAGTTTCGCAATACAAACGTTGTCAAGTGCATTGTGAGATATCTTCTATGTTGACACATCACGCAAGGTCCCTTCCTTATGCGTTTTGCAAGGACTTTTCCCGGAACCGATCAACGATTAGAGATATAAAACGACACTAGTGATGTCAATTCGCTTCGATAAATCTTTAAGAGAAGCAGGCCCGGAGTTCATTCGTCTAGAGAAATGAAAATACGCCAAGAACTTACAGTTCAAAAGGGAGCGGGGACGATACTGGTGGCAAGATGGCCTTTCCAGTTTCATCAGGGCAAGTGAGCGAGCACGGTCTCAGCCAGGAGGACTTGATAACTGCTGATCGAGCGACTCGAAGGAAGTCTAATAGCTCAAGCTGCTTCGCGAATTCATCCACTATCGCATCAGGTTCTCGATTCGCTGAGAAGATCCGACGGGAAACTCAGCTGGCTGATATTTTAAGTCAGGTTTCACGAATACCAAGGTCGCTATGCCTGCTTCTAGTACTACAGCTAAGGATGTTCAGTAACTGTGCTAGTTAGTACATAGATCGGGTGGTCCGTAACTATGTGTGTGCCCTAGACACGTCCTTACGGATCTATCAGATGCAATAACCCTTAAATTATGCGCCTTCAGCTCTATCGAACTCGACAAAGAGGTCAACGTGCAACCTAATCCATACATCAGCTCGCTGAGTTTCTCGCTGGATTCCCCTGTCCTGGTGAAACTGGAAAGGCCTCGGCCCACCAGTAATCCTTTAATCATAAACAAAACTATGTGTGTATTCAAGAACGGCTTAACAGGACCTTTGAATGACTCGACAGGTATGACTTAGTACCGATCATGAATCCAGTTTTATCACTATAGAATCGGCAAAAAAATCATATGACTTTCTCTTTGCATTACATTCATAATAAGCATTAAATTGAACGCATGCTTAGTCTAATATTCAATAACGCTTAATCTTTACCTACCTGAATCCCGTCGTCTTCCGGGAGACGAGTCAGTGTCATCAACGCAGTTCTGCTCCATTGCGGGAAGACCCGTGGAGTTTGCAGCTCGGATGGACTGGCCATCTTCGACTGGTAATGGCTACCGAGCAACATGGATCTCTTTGATTTAGATTACATAATTAATAAGATTATTTCCTCGTTCACGCTTCTCAGAATAAAATTATTGTATAATTATGAATATGTATTTTCTATGAGTTAAACATTCGACCATAGATATTCTATGTTATGCGGTCTGCTATTACCCGAGCACTTAGAGTACGTTTGATATATTTGTTTATTCTGTTCACAATACGACTTTCGAATTTGCCTGTATTATAACATCAAAAGTTGTAACACACACCATCAAATTTAAGTAAAAGTTGCGGTCAGTATGTAACTATGGTTGGTATTCATAATTTCTAGTTATTTTTTATTAAACCGCAACTAAAATTACAGGGTTACTCTCTGTGGTGAATTATAATATTGCATAAATGAAACAAAACTAATAAATAGATACCCTTTTTTTAATTATTTTTGTTTCATTGAAATGGGGAAAACACATTTTATAATACATTTAAAAACTTAAAAACGCTTGACACAATACAACAGCAGTTGTTTTTGTCGAAACGTCATTTTCCGCGAATTATTATCACCTGAATGAGGTCATTGCTGATGGTGTGATAAAAGTTTTTTTTTTTTTTTTATTTTTTTTTTATTGCTTAGATGGGTGGACGAGCTCACAGCCCACCTGTTGTTAAGTGGTTACTGGAGCCCATAGACATCTACAACGTAAATGCGCCACCCACCTTGAGATATAAGTTGTAAGGTCTCAGTATAGTTACAACGGCTGCCCCACCCTTCAAACCGAAACGCATTACTGCTTCACGGCAGAAATAGGCAGGGCGGTGGTACCTACCCGTGCGGACTCACAAGAGGTCCTACCACCAGTAGCCGAATGGTATTTTATATTGACTCATACAGCAATTAATTTTAAATTAATAGCACAATTTATATTGTATGAGGAGCATTAGGTAAGTAATAAAATAGAGGCATTACCTACCTGACATATAACACCTATCAAATGTTTGTTGACGTCACGGCTTGAGAACGTTATTAATTATTATTTTTCTCCTACCTACCCTGGTAGCCTTGGGAGGCTATGTGAGCGTTAACCCTAGTGTGTAGGTGAGCTCTCAGGGCTTAAGCCGGTGGTGTTGCTAGCACTGGCCCTAGCAAGAGCAATGCTTCACAGAATCTATCACCGGATCGGAAACGCGCCCCACTGAGAAGATCCGGCTAGAAACTCACTGGGCTGTGTCTATGGGCTAATTTACTCGTCGAGCCCTTCGTCGCAAGCGACGGATTCGGCGAGGACGGTGACCGGTGCTTGAGGTACCTAAAACTAACACTGACCCTAACAAGAGCAGTGCTTCGCAGAATCTACCACTGGATTGGAAACGCGACCCACTGAGAAGATCCGGCGAGAAACTCAGTGGGCTGTGTCTATGGGCTAATTCGCTCGTCGAGCCCTTCGAGCAAGCGACGGGCTTGACGAGGACGGTGACCGGTGCTTGTGGTGCCTAAAAGCACCGTTAATGGATCAGGAGGATCCGTAATGACGTGCTTTGGGCGACGTCGACGGTTTACCATTCGGTCTACTGGGTCGGGTATGTAGTTTCCAGCGGCTACGATGAGAGGGTTCTCATGTCGTGCCGCCTTCTCAAAATGACGCAGCGATGCCGACTGTAGATACTTACTAACTGAGTTGAGCTCCAGGTCATCGTGGAGATCCACGTTCCTCAGGAACCATGGTGCTCCGACGGCTATCCTGCAGAATCGGGATTGAATAACCTGAAGAGATTTCAAGTGGGCGCGGGCTACGTGAGCGAACACTACGCTTGCATACGTCATGAAGGGTGAGGATTAGTAATGACGTGTTTAGGGTGACGTCGACCGCTTACCATTCGGTCCACAGGATCGGGTATTTGTACCAAATAAAAGTTTTATAGTGCGAACGGTTAGCGTGGTATGGACATGTGGTGCATAGAAAGGAGATGCATGTGACTAGGAGATGTATGGCAATGGTAGTGCAAGATAGAGGGGGAAGAAGTCGAAGAAAACATGTATGGAGTGTGTGAATGATGATATGAGACAGAGAGAGGAGTGAGTCTTGAGATGACGGCTGATAGAAGAGAATGGAATAGAAAAATTCGCTGTACTGACCCCACCTAGTGGGATAAGGTGAGACAAAGACAAAATCTACAACGTAAATGCGCCACCCACCTCGAGATATAAGTTCTAAGGTATCAGTATAGTTACAACGGCTGCCTCGCCTTTCAAACCGAAACGCATTACTGCTTCACGGTAGAAATATATAGGGTGGTGGTACCTTTTTTTTTTTTTTTTTTTTCGCGTAGAGGGCCGAACCTCCTACGAGGTCCCCGCGCAAAAGGGGCGCGCGGGGTATGTGAGACTCAACGATCTGCATGGTGTTGTGAGCAGACCGCGGGCCCAAGGATTTTAGAGCCCACCCACTAAACGACTCCCCTGCACTCTTACACCCGACGTCCGATCCCCTCCGAGGTCAGAACCCGGATGAGGTAGGGGGGCTACCGCGGTCAACACTACAACCAGACGGCGCGGCTCACCCCAAGGACGCCCAGCCGACGGAGCCTTCGAGGCGAATCGAAGGCTCTGAAACGTCGGCCGTCTCGGTACGGCAGCCCGTCGGGCCGCCCAGACGGTGCCGCTGGTGTCCCGGAATACCCCGCTGGACCAGAACCAGCCAGCCGGGTCGGGACGCGATACACCGTCGACCGGTCGCTCTATTCACTCCACGGCAGCGCGCTAGAGTGCTGGTAGCGCGCCGCGCGGCCTCACCCCCTCAGGTCGCCCCTTGACCTTCACCGGGGGGGAGGCCACCACCTACAGGGGCCGGGACGTACGGGCGTATTCCCGCCTCCGTCCCGTTTTTTGATAACGCCATCTTGTTGTGTCTTTAAAGCGGTTAATTGTCTTCAATTAAGAAAAATATAATTATTATTCGCTAATAGATGTCGGGAAGAGCTCATTATTGAAAACACGAATAAAACAACATTTTCTAAAAATGAATCGTAGCTAGATCGATTTATCGCCCCCGAAATCCCCTGTATACTAAATTTAATGAAAATCGTTGGAGCCGTTTCCGAGATTCAGATTATATACATATATATTAAGATACAAGAATTGCTCGTTTAAAGGTATAAAATACAAAAAAGTATAGTTAAATATTTCGGTTCATTTGATTCACTAATTACTGGATTATTTATGTTCCTACTGACCGATGGAAAGATTAACGAGCAAATATTGAACCATTTCTATTCTATGTTATAGCTGAGTACACATAATCTGGTAGTTTTCAATAATTTTCAAGTAATCACTTTAACTGTAACATAACGATGTAAATTATGCACGCGCCACGCTGCCAATTGTCGTGGTTGCCTAGCAACAATGCTGTTTACATCATTGTTGTCATGGCAATGGTTACATACCACAAGCATTTTATTTTGCTTTTGTACTTTTTAGGCATCGAATACATTCCAGTCTTGAAGTAAAATATTATTAATTTTACAAAATGAAACTGTATATTATTTCTGTTTTAATTATTTATTAATACGAACAGAATCGTTTTTTGATGTGAGTAATTTTTATTATCACTTAAGTTCATTATTATTATTATTATATTATGTGACGTGTGTGGCCATCGTGAAATTATATATTTCTTTTTTAGATTAGTGGATCTAAACTTTTATTGGCCTTTAAAGGTCTGGTATCCGTCACCGCTGTCAATCTTTTAGCGATCTTTTGAGAAAGCGAAATTTCAATTGTTTTTTTTATCAATACTGTCTAATGGGCGAACCATTGATTGAAATTCGAAGACAAGCACTCACACTTCGTGATAGACTTAAAGTTCCTTGTAAAGTTGAACTTAAAGTTCGTCAATAATTATAAAAGAAAACAAAAAAAGAGAATATTTTCACGAATAAATCGTACTTAACTGCTTTGGTTTTGATTTAAGCTTTTCTCTTTAAAAAAAACTTCTCGGCTTCCTCGGGAAAGCTATAAGCACATTAGCACATTATTGTGTGCCTTGCGCCCTGTTGTAATTGTAGTTGTAATGTAATCTTATCAACATCAATTTATTAAAAAAATACAGTCTAGAGGTCGGGAACAGTTGGATGCAGCTACAAAAATTTTTTTTTATTTTTATAAACTGTTTTTTTTTTTTTCAAAAATTACATTCGACCTTCTTCCAGCTCCTGTCAAGAAATGAAAGTTGATTGACATTCAACGTACAGTATTTATAACGTATTTAATGACGTTTATCGAACATAATAATAAGAGCTATTAATTGATTCAGTATAATTTGGAGGATGGATACGTGTGTCAGAGGTTTCTCATTCATGCCTGAAGATAACGCAGCCAACGAGTTAAAGGTATGTTGTCTTTTTGCCTACTTCTTGCTAGTAGCCTCGACGAATTATAATAGGTTCTCCGAACTTGTAGGCCATCTCACAGAGTTCGGTCTGGAAGACTTTGATAACAGCTTGGTTTATTAAGAGTACTACTTCACCGAATTATTACTGATGGTAGGACGTCTTGTGAGTCCGCACGGGTAGGTACCACCACCCTGCTTATAAGCAGTAATGCATTTCGGTTTGAAGGCCGGGCAGCCGTTGTACTATCACAAGTGAGATCTTAAAACTCATGTCGCAAGATAGGTGGTGGCGTTTACGTTGTAGATGGCTCCTGTAACCACTCAACCCCACCTTTTTTTATTGCTTAGATGGGTGGACGAGCTCACAGCCCACCTGGTGTTAAGTGGTTACTGGAGCCCATAGACATCTACAGCCTAAATGCACCACCCACCTTGAGATATAAGTTCTAAGGTTTCAGTATAGTTACACTAAGAATCGGAGCTCAATGGTTCGAATGGACATCGTGAGTGCCAATAGTTGCTTTGCGAGATTTCGATCTCATCTCGAATAGTATTGTTAATGTAATGCCGTCCCGCCCTAAAAACTGCCAAACATTACTGTTCCGCTTCAAAAATAGTTGGGATAGTTGTCCGGTACCATGGCGGACTTACATTCATAAGCATAATCGTGTATATGAAGCAGATGATATGTATAAACCGGTTTTAAAAGAGCCTCAAAGGCATACATGTTAACGACACGACTAAGCCACAAAGCAACTTTGTGGATCTTCATTTGAATAATATATAATTAAGCGGGCTATAAACACCGTGGTATAGAGTGCAATCCAGAGCATGTTAGTTGCTTTCAAATATAGATAGGCCCTGCTTTGAATGATCATCACTTATGGTCAGATAACGAGGTGCGGGTTCCAACATGTTCGTTGGGTTCGGTCAAAGTTTGGTCATTATATTGTAGGTATTGTAGGTATATTATGGTATATCACATGGTATATATTGTAGGTATACCGCAGCTATAGCGTATAATGCAGATGTGATAGCGTTTCTCAAAGTAACCATAAATGAAATCGTCTTTGTAACTAATCTTTTTTCCAGTACATTGAAGGCGAAGAGTTAGAAAGAACCTGGAAGTCTACTAGAAGGTTACGAGTAAAGAAAAGAGAAGAAAAAATATGGGATGAATTCGTCAAAGAACAAGATATCGTGCATTCTGTGTGTGAAGGTAAATATTTAAAATTAATAAGAGCGGGGTAGTTGAGCTTACTCGTCGATCAACATTAATGATAGGTTAAGGTGAGATCAGAGAGTAAATTCCCTTTTGTTTTGTTCTATTCGTATTTATGTTATAATTATATTACTCTACTCAATTGCATCATAAACAGTACTAGAACTTAACTTCTTCTAAGTGGTTTTGTTAACCCACCGCTTTGTGACATCAAGCCACAGCTCCATTCTTATCTCAGACACTATTAATTTTATTTTATCTCTGAATATTTCAGATGATCCATATCAATTCTTAGAAGAACTTCCCGAAGAATGCTTGAAAGAACTAATGAAATCTGAACTGCAGAAAATGAAAAACGAACAAATTCTTGAAGAGCTTGAGGTATGGCAATAGCAGCATCGACTGAATTGCCTACTGATTTTGTTTTGTCGATTCTCCTCATGACTGTGTATAAAATGTTCCAAACACATACTCATGCTAAAATAACCAAGTCGGCTTAATCCATTTCACTATAATCTGAGACATAGAACAAATTTTATAAATAATTAAAGGCTTCGTCAAACAGAACGCGTAATTAGCGCGCGTCAGAGCGCTACGCTATGACGCCGAGATATTAGCGCTGGCGCTCTGATTGACGGTATGTTACCATAGTAGTACAACACATCGCGGCGTCATAGCGCGGCGTTAGTTTAGCGCTCTGGCGCGCGCTAATTACGCGTTCTGTTTGACGAAGGCTTTAGTAAATGTACAGTACAGTTAAATACAGTATACAAAGATCCAAATACAAAATGGCTTCCAGAGTCACGATGGACAACAATTTGTAGTGGTGTGTATGTGCACCTAAGCTTCAAGCATTTCTGATGCTAAACGACTAGCAAATACCATAGATAATGCAATGTGAAAATCGCCCCCTGCTGAATATCTCGATGATGGGTTATCATCTTCTAACTGAACTTTTTGACAAAAACACACCTAAGTCAAGTCGCGTCCTTCAAAATTAACTCTTACTATCCCCAAAAGCTTGCTACGACCATTAGAGAGAACGGATTTTCTGCAGGCCTTTCAATCTGATGATGCACAACAATACACGGTAGAAGATGACGTGCAAGCTCCACAACACGTAGAAGAAGTTCACCATATCAGTTACAATGAAGATGACGAGGGAGACGATGGAGTATTTCATATTTTCGATTCAGAAAAGGACGAAATTTCTGGTTACTATAGAATTACATACTTTTCTTTCTTCTAAAGGTATTTTTATTCTAAGGGTTGTGACTTCTCAGAGCTGCTTCTATTTCTAAACTAGTCTAATTAATCCCTAATTAGCCCTATCCAAACTCATGACACTGCATTAACATCCCCCACGATATTTAATTTTTACATGCTACATTTATCACATTACAATATTTACCGCCATATCGGATTACCGGATTTGTATAATTTTTACGTGTGTAATGCTTATTGTGATTGTAATGTTTATTCCTCATGTTCTCTTTCCGATGTGTTCATATTACTAGTAAGATGTGTATTAAATGTTTGGTCATGAAAATCTTGACAACGTTCTACTGAATTTGGCCAACACTGCTTATCTGCGTGCATATTGTTGTCTTTAGCAAATTGATTCCCAAAAACATTTTCTATTAGGCCAAGAAGACAATCAAATTGATTCCACGGGCAGTCCGTGCACAGTCCGCGAGAATAAAGACGACGCGCAGTCATCGACGGACTCTCCGGAACTTCGGTTATCCGGGAGAAAAGGTATAAATAAAACACCGATATAAAAATGAAAATACACCGTAATGTGCTTTTCATAAAGAGCAATTTGTAATGAAAGTCGGTAATCGTTATGTTATTTATACTGTTATATTATAAGTATAATAACTGATTTTGATTTAGAATCTCTAGATCTTCACCTCAAACCTTGAAACTGTTGGTTCCAGCGTTATGCCCATTTCTGCTATGAAGTATTCTCATCCAAATAACCTTAATTCTAAAATTTCCAGAATCGTCCAAAAATAGAATATTTAACTATGTTTATTTATTTGGTACGGTTGATATATTTGAACTGTTGCAATTTTGAACAGACTAAAAACCTGGTGCGCTATCTATTGTGAATTCATGATGCTAAGTCAGAAAATTTCACACAGTTATCAATTTTTACTATTAAAATGTACATATCTATGCATTAAGTGCACTATGCATCAACTGAGTGAGCCTTTGCTCGCCCACCTGCCCACCTGCCCTGGTGAAACTGAAAAGGCCTCCGGGCCACCAGTAGTCCCTCAATCCTAAAAAGAAAAGCTATGCATCAAAGATAGCGATCAGATATTACTTTATAAGAATAGCGGTTTTAAATTTTAAAATAAAGAATTATTTGGACTTAAAACGCTAATATGCACGCTGCGAAGCCGAATGTAAGTGGAAAACAATAAATGGCTGCCTATCACTAAAAGCTCTTCTGAAACAAGAAGGACTTTGGTACTCTACTGGTGGTAGGACCTCTTGTGAGTCCGCACGGGTAGGTACCACCACCCCACCTATTTCCGCCGTGAAGCAGTAATGCGTTTCGGTTCGAAGGGTGGGGTAGCCGTTGTAACTATACTGAGACCTTAGAACTTATATCTCGAGGTGGGTGGCGCATTTACGTTGTAGATGTCTATGGGCTCTAGTAACGACTTAACACCAGGTGGGCTGGGAGCTCGTCCATTCATGTAAGTAATAAAAAAAAAAAAAAAACTGTATGCTTATTGCGATTTTTTTAACGTTCTCGATAGCGTAAAAGTTAGCTCATATTTGTATGGAATGGGATCGTTTGCCTACGTTTGCCGCTAGGGGCGCTGTTCCAACTGCATACAAAATTAGGTTAACTTTTACGCTGTAGAGAACGTTAAGAAACTCGCACTAAGCACACTGATCATACTTACCAACCAGCCTTCTTGAAGAGTGGTGTCTTCGTCCTAAGAACTGTCATAGGTTTCGTCTGCTAAGCTCGATCATCCTATTCGCCCCTATGATATTTGACGATGGTGTCAATAATTGTGGCTTCTCCGACAAATACATAAAATGTCTAAGACACTGTTTCTTTTATTACAGAGAAACCGGCCGAGAATGTGGCCCACGTGATTGAGAGCAGCATCTACTGCGCCAAAGTTAAAGATTTAAGGACGAAATTATGTGAAGAACTCTCGTCTATAGTGTGAGCTCTTTATATTTCAGTACAACCTATTAGTACAAAAAAAGGTTTCTTGTTCCAACATAGCGTTTTCACTAAGGCCTTTTCTTCCATTTGCCAATGGCTCACCAAGAATTGTAATTACAGGAGCGGAGTTCATATGTTCCTAATGCCGAAGAGCCTTTAGTCGTTACGCCGATATAAAACATACAACTTTATTGACTGTTCTGTCTGTGCTTCAGAACCACGCTGGAGAACCAAGATCTATCGTCGATTGAGGGTAACGAGTTGGCCAGAATGTGCAAGAGGTCCAATGAATTCTGCATACGATTCAACAGAATACATATGTACCAGTTGCAGAGGCAGGTCAGTGGGTTCGATCATGATTCCATCTACCAAGTTCATTTCGCATGTTCTGCTAAGGCCTGGGATCTTGAGTCTTGTTCTCACGAGGGCGAAGTGAGGTCATCCGCCGTATATCCAATCATTGGGTTGCTTTCAGTTACTACTAGCCCGTTCTTGTCGTAAATCAGCCAAACGCCCCAAATTTGATAGGTATGTTTATATGGGTACATCCGTCTTAAAACACAGTTCAGACTTCATGCCTCGAACTGGGGTCAGCATCTAAATTGATGCTACCTATAGGTTCTGGTAACTACTTAACAAACTCACCGTAGTCAAACTATTCAGATAGACGAGCAGATAAGATTTACTGGTTGTAGGATCTGATTGTGAGTCCGCACGGATAGGTACCACCACCCTGCCTATTACTGCCGTGAAGCAGTACTGCGTTTCGGTTTGAAGGGTGGGGCAGCCGTTGTAACTATACTTGAGACCTTAGAACTTGTATCTCAAGGTGGGTGGCGCATCTACATTGTAGATGTGTATGGGCTCCAGTATCCACTTAACACCAGGTGGGCTGTGAGCTCGTCCACCCATGAAGCAATAAAAAAAAGGTGTGATCCGCTGGGTTAATTATACTTTTGATTATAAAGAAACTTAAATTTATTTATCCAGCTCCAAGACTTGAAACGTCACACGAAAAATGCTCTGCCGTTTGCCAAACACACCCAGTTTCAGTCATTGATGGTGAGGGTGGTGTCCCTGCATCAGAACATGTTTCAGGCTTACCAGGTGATTGTGCTTATCATTTTAAAGATCTAAATAACACTCAAATTCCTGGAATGCCCATTGGATGACCTCGTGGTACCACGGATATCTGTGGTGCTCAGGTCGCAGATTCTTAGCTGTAAAATGAATATAATGTTATCAGTTTATTATGTGTCGAAAACACGATATTAAAACGCAAAGATGAAAATCTCAATCACATTATCATAATGGGGAATTCCTATAAAATGCATGAAGACTTTGTGGCAGAAATAGGTAGGAAGCTGTTAATAGCTGTTACGAAGTTACGAAACATCAAGAGTCTTAATGTCTAGTCATTAACCTGTATGGCAAAGCAGCGTCAGCTCCTTAAGAAGCGTCAAGTGTTAACGTTGCACGCTCGCCTGCAAGTAGCTTCTCACAATTGCTGGATGTACCTTCCAGTGCAAGTTCACTACCCCCTATCGCTGATAAAAACTCCTTCCATTTGCTATAATTTCCAGCGGGCACGCTGATAAAAAAATTTTTTATTACTTAGAAGGGTGGACAAGATCACAGCCCACCCGGTATTAAGTGGTTACTGGAGCCCATAGACATCTACAACGTAAATGCGCCACCCACCTTGAGATATAAGTTCTAAGGTCTCAGTATAGTTACAACGGCTGCCCCACTCTTCAAACCGAAACGCATTACTGCAGTCTTATCCTTTAGGCCACGACGACACTTCTCTACAGGTCTTCAACAAGTCAATAGAGCAGACGGCTTGTCTACGTGAGAGTTCACAAGTGCTCGCATCGCTCATCCAGGCGACTAGACAAGCCTCTGACCTTTGCAAATGTGCACCAGTGCCCAAAGACTTCGCCGCCGTTACTGACCTCTATAATGACGTGAGTCTAAATTACTGATATTATTATCAGTGTCTTTTTATATTATTTATTTTCCTTGTTAACTTTTTTTTAAATGAATGCAAAAATGTATTTTTTTATTGCGTAGATGAGTAGATGAGCTCACAGCCCACCTGCTGTTAAGTGGTTACTGGAGCCCATAGGCATCTACAACGTAAATGCCGCCACCCACCTTGAAATATGAGCTCTAAGGTATCAGTATAGTTACAACGGCTACCCCACCCTTCAAAGCGAAACGCATTACTGCAGAAATAAGCAGGGCGGTGGCACCTACCCATGCAGGACTCACAAGAGGTCTTACCACCATTAATTACGCAATTTATAATATTTTTATTACACGATGTTATTCCTTCGCCGTGGAAGTCAATCGTGAACATTTTTTAAATGCGTATTTCATTAGAAAAATAAGTACCCGCCTGCGGGTATTCGAAGACCGGTACATCGCAAGATACGAATGCACCAGACGTCTTATCCTTTAGGCCACGACGACTTCAAGACTAACTAAGCTCAAAGCTGTGCTAGTGTAGATCGGATGCCTTAATGAACCGACATCGTGAATAACGAGGAATGATTCAGTATAAAACTTTGGCAGGAATTACTGGTGTCGTGCCACGAGTTAGAAGCATCGATGCATGTTTACAATTCAAAGGTCACGGAATACATGCAGGACAACGATACTAACGTAAGTTGCATGTTCGTGGGGATGTTGTGAGCGTAGGGCTTTTTATTTGCACTGTACGGGTGAACGATCTTACAGCGCACCTGTTGTTAAGTAATTACCGATGCCCATGGACATCAAAAAGTTATGGTGGTGGTGGGTAGCCATCATAGAATACAAGATATTTGACAGATGAAGAGAATCTCGCTTACGACATTTTCAAGATAAGCTTGCATTTTTTTTTTTTTTTTTTTATCGCTTAGATGGTATTGCATATATACAAGTTCCGAACAATATCATTCGGGGACACATCATTTCGGATCCTCCCGATCCACTAACAGTGCTTTTAGGTACCTCAAGCACCGGTCATCGTTCTCGTCGAACCCGTCGCTTGCGACGAAGTGCTCGAGTAAATTAACTCACAGACACAGCCCACCGAGTTTCTCGCCGGATCTTCCCAGTGGGTCGCGTTTCCGATCCGGTGGAAGATTCTGCGAAGCACGGCTCTTGCTAGGGTTCGTGTTAGTAACGTCGTCAGGTTTGAGCCCCGTGAGCTCACCTACTAGTTAAGGTTACGCTGAAATAGCCTCTCAAGGCTTCAGCTAGGTAGAAAAAAAAAACAACATTCGGATCGTCGGTCTACTGAGCAATATCACCCCTTCGTCGTTTAAGCCTTCCACAAAGTGAATACTACTACCACGTACCTTTAGATTCAAAGTTTCAATTTTAAAATCTAAAGTTTGTTCCATGCCATAGTACATTTCATACATTTTTTTTCACAGTAGCATGTCAAAGATGATTAAAAGTTAAAATGTTCTAAAATTTAAAGAAAAAAGATTGTTAATTTTATTTTGATTTTGGGACACCCTGTATGTAAGCTTATCTTATAGATGTCGTTAGCGCGATTCAAGTCTTTGGCTGACTTCTTCTATTCTAAAATGACTTATGTTAACCCACGCTTGTCTTGTTGTCCTGATTGTCAGGTGTCCCTCATGCTGGTTACTGAGTGATTCACAACCAAATCACTTAATATTAAGTAGACCGTCAGCTTCGTCTGAATATCTACAAATCTAATCTAAATCATAAAATGCTAATATTTCATCACATCACAACATTACTAGTCATCTCGTTGGCTCAAAGTGATAGCGGTTAGTAAGTACCATCGCATATTGACAGCGAAACTGTAAAGTCACTAAGTCTGAAGTATTAAAGATAATGATCATCGCTTAACAATTGAAGTAGGTAAGGTAATAAATTGAGAGAGACTCTTGAAAAACAAACTAAAAAATATCAATTGGATGATGTTTCGGAATAAAAAACCTTTGCAGAGCATAGCCACCTCAAGGAAGTCCAACAGAAAGTGTTTCGGGAAGAAATCAGGTGTCAGAGCTTGGTCGAAATCTGATCCCAGATCTGGTAATTTATTTCATTGACCTTAAAATAAAATATTTTAATTAGTCTCAATTAGATTTCCATGGGTAACTTAAATGTCACTAAATGTCCCAATGTCACTGCTATATACTTGTATCTTGAAAGCTAATTTACGTTTTTTTATTTTTTAAATGGGTGGATGAGCATACAGCTCACCTAGTCGTGAGGTGGGTTGTTGAGCGACAGGAGGTTTTAGTCGGTTCGACTCCGACATACCCCGCCCGCGATCCCCAGTGGAGGGTGGGAGTCCGGCGATTTCCTCCTGACCAAAAAAAAAGAAGGACGTTTTGGATTGGAAAAAATGGTGCCTACAAACAGGACTCGAACACAGGACAGTCGTTTCGCTGTATATAAATGCACCGGGCGTCGTAACCACAATGATATCGACACTTAGAACTTGGATTCGTTTGTGTAAAAGGCCGCTTTGACCTTACTAATTGAGGGATTGCCCATATAATTACTCAACACTTTGTTACTCTCTTATCCTACACACTTTCAACTCCAAACACCGCTCGCAATCATTTTGCCTTTAGAGACAAGAGCCTTAGTACGGATATTAGTCCACTTATGAACCGCGCAAGATTTTCAAAGTACTTGCGAATACAACTAACAAACTCATTTCCAGGTACAGAGGAAAGATTATCCATGTACTCTTTAGATACTATTCGTCACAACTTGAACGCTAAATCTTCTAGTTCAAGAGAAAATCAGTCCAGGTAAGATAATGCTAGCCGGTTCATTTGTTAATCTACACTAACGGAGCTCCGTCGCAAACTCTTTCCATGAAAGGGAATACTTTTTTTTTTATTGCCCTTGTAGGCAGACGAGCATACGGCCCATCTGATGGTAAGTGGTCACCGTCGCTCATGGACGTCAGCAAAGCCAGGAGCAGAGCCAAGCCGCTGCCTACCAAACGTTGAGTAGTAAGAATTTACTCTGCAAAATAAAATTTTATATTGTGCATTAACTTGTGGAAGTTCATATTATGAGTCCGCGTGCATGGCCGGCATATGATATTTTTTGTGTTCTGATTTTAGGAGTGGGATTATGTGGAGCCACTATGTTCTTGAGACTTTAACCTCATGTCCCAAGATCTCACTTTCAAATATTCAATGGAATGCTCTAGGCCTAACGATAGATCGTAACCATGTTCATGTAAGCCAATAAAAAGCAAAAGAAGCTTAAAATGTAGTTCCAAAGAGTATAACTATCATTACTGCTTCTAGAAAGATCTAAGACTATTGTAAAATTGGTGGACTAGTGCAAACAATATATCATCCAGGATATTACTAGTAGTGTTTTCAACAAAATTGCGGCCGTATTCTTGTGTTATTATTCGTAACTTTTTCTAATAAAGTATATTTATTTTAGAGGTACATCCAAAGTGCACATATCCAGTAATAATGTTGATGGAAAACAGACTAATCATAAAAGTGAAGGTGCAAACAAGACGAACAGGAAATCTCCCAGGTGCTATCGTAGAACTATTGATAAACAAAGTTAACAACTGGTAGGGTCGTATCAGCTTTTAGGAGTTATTTTGGTAGTGGTCAATAATGGTTCAGAGCGTTATCGGAAGTGAGATAATTAAATTTTACTGGTGGTAGGACCACTTGTGAGTCCGCACGGGTAGGTACCACCGCCCTGCCTATTTCTGCCGTGAAGCAGTAATGCGTTTCGGTTTCAAGGGTGGGGCAGCCGTTGTAACTATACTGAGATCTTAGGACTTATATCTCAAGATGGGTGGCGCATACATAACAACCTGTGTCCAGATAACAACATTACTAAATAATCAGTAATCCGGTTACCCCCCGGCAGTACTGAATTCCACGAGCGATGATAACCATTCGCCATCGGCTCAGTGAGCATACCACTTTCTGCCTTAGAAAGTGATCTAATTTCCTTTACCGCTGGATAGTTAGTGATAACGTCATCTCTAATATAGACTTTGTCCCAAAAAATATACTAAGCAAAAAAAGATCCATATTATATTAGATCGACGCAATACATTTCAAGTTTATCGGTTCCACAATCGATCCTTACTTTCATTTGTTCTTAGTGTGAGTTTTTTTAAACAGCGCCCCTAGCGGCAAACGTAGGCAAACGTCCCAACACCATACAAATATGAGTTAACTTTTACGCTGTCGAGAACGTTAAGAAACTCGCACTAAGCACACTGCACTTACTTCATATTTCAGTAAGTTGTCTTTCATAATGTTACGAGTACTGTATTTGTGTGCAGATTCCGCCGTCCGCTAATGCGAGATCCTCATCAGGGGAGGCCTCGTAGTCATAAACACCAGAAGGATACAGATATCCAAACCATGGTCGAAGCTGTTGAACCGGTAAAGTTTATGTGCCTTAGATTAACGTTGACGTCACACAGCGGTCGCATTATGACGAACTATAATATAATTGACGGCCATTTTTAATAAGCTTTTATATTATTATTAGCTTTAGACGTATGTATGTTAGTATGTAACGGAATCTATGAACATGATTTTGACCCCCTTCAAAATGACGGATTAACTCGAAATTTGGTATACTTATTAACGACCGATGACAATTCAATATTTAAAAAATATATGTAAAAATTGAAATTCAACTAAAAAATGAAATATAAATTATAGTTTTGTAGCGAGTCTGAGTGCGGCCCTGCGCTGAGTACGGCCCTGCGCTGGAGCATCGCACTTTATATAATATTCGTCGGTACTCGCAAAAGGTGGTCATTCGGTCGAGTTCGAGACAAAACATACGCTGGTGCTTCGCTATTAACATTTGTATTATTTGATCGCTATTTAATTAAATATAAAATTGTAATTAGTGGTATCATTTCACTGCAACAAAACCATAGTTGGTACCACAATTGGTGACGCCGAATACGAACACGGAACATGGAGCCACAACAAAGAAAGCAGCCAGCAGCGATGCCGGACGAATTTTTGGACACGGAGGGTACCTCATATGCTGCCTCGCTAGAAACGTCGAGAATCGGTTTCCGTCCACCCCCGTTTTGGCCAGAGGAACCAGAGCTATGGTTCGCGCAGGTGGAGGGCCAATTCGTGTTGGCGAATATCAAAACGGACTCCACAAAGTTTTATTCCGTCATCGCCGTTTTGGAGCACAGACACATATCGGAGGTAAAAGATATTATAACCAACCCTCCGACCGAAGAAAAATATAACAAACTGAAAACGGAATTAATTAAACGGTTATCTGCATCTCAAGAACGGAAGGTAAAACAATTATTAATGCATGAAGAGTTAGGGGACCGCAAACCGTCTCAGTTTTTGAGACATTTGAGTAACCTGGCAGGACCTTCAGTGCCGGACGATTTCGTGAAAACGTTGTGGTCGAGTCGATTGCCGAGTAATATACAGACTATTGTAGCTTCCCAGTCGGATCTTCCACTCGATAAGTTAGCTGACCTGGCGGATAAAATACACGAACTTGCACCCTCTGCACCATACCAGGTAGCGAGTACAGCCCACTCCGCGCCTACTTCAGCTCAAGGTATGCCCACAACAATTATTGAGACTATGGCCAACCAGATTAGTGAATTAACAAAGCAGGTAGCATTGCTCACTACAAACATGAACCGTGGTTATCATCATGCACGCCAACGGTCACGGAGTAGGCAGAAAAGGGATAGGTCTAGGTCACGGTCACGATTACGTCAGCCACCTGAAAACCACCCTCATTGTTGGTACCATTTTAATTTCTCTGGTCGAGCAACAAAATGCCGGAAGCCATGTCAATGGCAGTCGGAAAACTCCATGGACAGCCGGAAGTAGCGGCCTATGACTGTCCAACTAATTCAGGCCGACTTTTCATATCTGACCGACATTCTAAAATACAATTTTTGGTTGATACAGGGTCGGACCTGTGTGTGTATCCTAGATCAGCTATGAGAACACCCTGTACGCAAGCCAAGTATAGCTTAACTGCCGCAAATGGTTCAGTAATACATACCTATGGACAGATACATATAACATTAGATTTGGGACTGCGCCGTGCTTTCTCTTGGAAATTTACCAAGGCAGACATTGCAAAGCCAATTATTGGTATTGATTTTTTAAATTTTTACAACCTGCTAATTGACTGCCGTAATCACAGAATTATAGATGGGACTACTTCACTAGCTGTGCCAGCATCACATCAAAAAGTTCCGGATAGCGTGGCATCAGTCAAGACAATTTCTGGTGATTCAGTATTTCACCAGCTTCTACGTGAGTTCCCAGAAGTTACACGACCTGCGGGTACTGTAAGTACACCTAAGCATAACACTATGCACTTTATTAAAACTACGTCTGGACCACCAGTTACGAGTAGACCTAGACGGTTGGATCCCGAACGCTTGCGACACGCCAAGAAAGAATTTGACGACATGCTAGCATGTGGCACGGCAAGGCGTTCGTCAAGCCCATGGTCCTCACCGCTGCACTTGGTCAAAAAGAAGGATGATGGCTGGAGACCTTGTGGTGATTACCGTGCACTAAATGCTCGTACCGTGCCCGATCAATATCCTGTACGCCACATTCAGGACTTTAGTCAGCAGCTTTCTGGATGTACTATCTTTTCAAAAATTGATCTTATTAAAGCTTATAATCAGATTCCCGTAAATCCCTCTGACATACCCAAGACAGCGATCACCACACCCTTTGGCATGTTTGAGTTCCCGTACATGACATTTGGTCTAAGAAACGCAGCTCAAACTTTTCAGCGGTTTATTGATGAAGTGCTCACAGGCTTAAATGACTTCTGCTATGGGTTCATGGACGATTTGTTAATTTTTTCCGAGTCACGTGATCTTCACATGACCCATGTGCGACAGGTACTTGCCAGACTTAAGGAATATGGCGTTCTAATCAACCCAGCCAAATGTTCTTGGGGTAGAAATGAAGTCAGTTTCCTCGGATATCATGTTTCTGCTGAAGGTACACGTCCTCTTCAAGAGAAAGTCCGGGTTATCCAGGAATTTCCTGTACCACGAACAGTGAAGGAGCTCCGAAGGTTTCTCGGTATGTTGAATTTCTATAGAAGGTTCATTCCTGATGCAGCGACTATTGAAGCACCTCTACACAGTATGTTGGCAGGAGAGAAGGTAAAAGGGTCACAGCCTGTCCACATGACCCCACTACAGCTGGAAGCCTTCGAAGAATGCAAAAGAGCATTATCCAAGGCTACACTTCTGGTACATCCCAATATGCAAGCTGAGTTGTCTATAGTTACTGACGCATCTGACGTATCTATTGGAGCGACTTTGCAACAGCGTGTACAAGACCAATGGGAACCACTCGGGTTCTTCTCCAAAAAATTAAGTCCGAGTCAGAGGAAGTACAGTCCATATGACAGGGAGTTACTAGCGATATACGAAGCAATTAAATATTTTAGGCATATGGTAGAAGCTAGAAACTTTAGTATATACACCGACCACCGACCACTCGTTTACGCTTTCTCTAGGTCAAAAGATAATTGTTCTCCAAGACAGTACAGGTATTTTGATTTTATCGCACAGTTCACCACTGATATAAGGTACATACCTGGTACGCAGAATATTGTGGCAGACACGTTGTCACGTATAGAGGAGGTACAAGCCATTGACTTCCATCAGTTAGCCCTCTCACAGGAATCAGATCCCGAACTACAAAACCTACTCAGCAAGGGATCGTCACTAAAGCTACGGAAGATAGCTCCAGCTGGATCACACACGGAACTGTACTGTGACATGTCAGTGCAACCGCCAAGACCCTACGTCACACCTGATTTTCGGAAGCAAGTTTTCGACTCACTGCACTGTCTTAGCCATCCAGGTGGTGCTGCTACAGTCCGACTTGTGACCGAACGATTTGTATGGCCTGGAATACGTCGCGACTGCAGAGATTGGTCGAGGAATTGCTTGCACTGCCAGCGATGCAAAGTTACCCGTCACACAACAGCCCCACTTTCCCGTTTTCCTTTGACCACGTCGAGATTCTCCTGTATCCATCTCGACATTGTAGGACCACTAACCCCTTCTGCTAATTACAGATATTGCCTTACCGTCATCGACCGCTTTACGCGATGGCCTGAGGCAATACCGATGATGGAGATCACTGCTGAAGCTTGCGCAACTGCTCTCGTATCAGGATGGATATCAAGGTTCGGCTGTCCCACTCAAGTTACCACCGACCAGGGTCGGCAGTTCGAATCAGCTCTCTTCAAGTCCATCACGTCCATGGTGGGAGCCAGGCATTTCCGTACGACATCTTACCATCCTAGCTCTAACGGGATGATTGAGAGACTCCATCGCCAGCTGAAGGCAGCAATAATGTGCCACAGTACTAGCCAATGGACCGAAGCTTTACCACTGGTGCTGCTCGGCATCCGTACTTCTTGGAAGGAAGACATTCAATCTTCTGCTGCCGAGCTGGTGTATGGAGAACCTTTACGCTTACCTGGGCAATTTCTATTTCCATACGAAGATCACACTACCAGTGATGTTACTTCCTTCGCGGTACGTCTAGCTAAACAGATGTCTAGCCTTACACCTACACCAGCGGCATGGCATAGAAAAGGACCATTTTACGTACCAAGAGATCTGCAAACTTCTACCCATGTCTTCGTGAGACAGGACCATGTTCGCAGACCCCTTGAAGCGCCCTATTCTGGTCCACACAAAGTGTTGAAACGTTACGAAAAATTTTTTAAGGTTGAAGTCCACGGTAGAAAGGTCAATTTTTCATTAGATCGGCTGAAGCCAGTTTTTATAACTCGAGAAGCTATAAATGTTGCAGATACACCTCCTACTCCATCCCCAGCAGCCACTTTGTCACCTGCACCAGAGTCCGAGAAGAAGACAAGAAGTGGAAGACGAGTGCGATTCCCGGACTACTACCAGGGTTAGCTAGAGCAGAACTTCGATCGCCGTAGCGATCTCGGAGGGGAGTGCTGTAGCGAGTCTGAGTGCGGCCCTGCGCTGAGTACGGCCCTGCGCTGGAGCATCGCACTTTATATAATATTCGTCGGTACTCGCAAAAGGTGGTCATTCGGTCGAGTTCGAGACAAAACATACGCTGGTGCTTCGCTATTAACATTTGTATTATTTGATCGCTATTTAATTAAATATAAAATTGTAATTAGTGGTATCATTTCACTGCAACAAAACCATAGTTGGTACCACAGTTTAAAAACTAACAAAATACGCTTTTATAGAAAATCCAACTAAAAAATTAAAAATAAATTTTAATAAATTTTAATTAAAAATAGTGTAAGAAAAAATCATTTTACTGTAAAAAAATCATGGGGTGCATGGTATCAGTAGTTATAAATATTTTATGAACAAATATGAGTAGAAGGGTTATTTTGATAATTTCCTGAAAAGCAAATAATTATTAAAGCAAAAGCCAATTACTAAGTAATTGTCTTAATGAGAAGTGAGAATGAAACATGGTTTGACGGATATATGGACGACATTGAAGTGGCGAAAAATTACTTAATTTAAACAGAAAACAGTTATAATTTACTAAGCCACGGCCAAATAGCATATTTGTCAACTTAAGAGAAATGGTTCGCTGACTTTTCACCGTGCTCACAAAATAATTGAGCCTAACCTAAATGTTAGTTTTCGGGAGCTACTGCAGCTTTTTTTTATTGCTTAGATGGGTGGACGAGCTCACAGCCCACCTGGTATTAAGTGGTTACTGGAGCCCATAGACATCTACGACGTAAATGCGCCACCCACCTTGAGATATAAGTTATAAGGTCTCAGTATAGTTACAACAGCTGCCTCACCCTTCAAACCGAAATAGGCTGGGCAGCTTACTAAAGAACACACCCATTTTACTTTCTGATGAACAGGCTGCCTAGTAATAGAAAAACAATCGAATTTGAGAACCTCCTATATTTGAAGTCGTTCATGTAATGTTTTAGTGTGCTTCAAGTCACATCAGTCGCGAGGCGAGTCCCCAGACAACTCCTCAGGGTAGAAGCAACGAGACAACGCCTAGACTGAAAGAGCGCACGTGTCGAAACCCAAGCAAAGATCAGCAGAGGTTCGTAATTGAGATGCTGATGTAATCAATTTCTTGTACAAAGACTAAGTATTACTTCCTCTACTTCTATTTATAGAGCTACTGGCTATGAACTTGTCATTGTCTGGCTGTGGTCATCACTTTTAGACTCTTAATACTCACCGTGTGTATATAGCACCACAGTCTTGAACCCACGCTTTTGTTTTAAAGGCGTGCAAAATGCCCCTTATTTTACGGAATAGAGTAAAAATTTGATGTAAAAATATCGGCATTTTTTTTTCAGAAAATCTCAACCCCCTACTCCTCGTTCGAAGATTCTTCCACAAAGTCCTCAACTAAAGAACAACAGTGGAATCCGAAAAGCCGTTAATTCAAGTTCCAAAACAGCTCGAAATTCTACACAAACGCAAGAAACTGCAAGAAATGAAATTGAAAATATTCCTAGACTTAATTTAAAAAGTGGACGTGATTTAGATAAGGACGAAGGAAATAATACAACAGGGATTGATGACAAATCTCCTAAAGTGAAGACTGGAGAAGAGATTAGAAAAAACGGAGCTGGTGAAGATCTGATTTTGAAAGAGCAAAGAGCTAAAGGAGGAAATAAGGTAAGTGTGTAGTAGACTGTAGTAAGCCATGTTAGAAAGAGCTTGTAATGTTTGAGATCATTCAGAGATTGAGGTCAATTACATCTTAATACTATCTATCTGATAATACTTACTATCGAAAATTGTATGAAAGCTTCTGATACAGTTATTAATGGACAGCTAAGTTAGTTATAACCACAATGAGGTGAGCAAAGATTTACCTATCTATTAGTGTTCGGTAAATAAAATCAGTAACAAAAATAAAACATTTATTGTCGAACAAAAAAACATATTTATTTCAAAAACTTTATCGAAGCGTACAAAATGAATCTTAGCTTAGTAAAAAGTGAAACGAAAAACAAAAATTTAGCCCAAAGCTTATTAAGCATCACAGTGTGCTTTATTAATCACAAATATTTAAATTGTTTTCAATTTCTTATTCTAAAATTTTATGTCTTTGACATTAAAACAGTACAATTTTGTACTGGAACTTATAATTAATTGTTTGTAAAAAAAATTTCTTTTTTCACTATAATACGTTTATGGATTTTTAACGGATTGCTCTAAGAAAGTAAAGATTAGACACATCATTTACATAATTGTAAGTGAAATGCACTAGCGTCTCCACTGAACCCTGTTTATTTGGTGTCAATTCGCACAAACGTTTGTTTTTTTCATTATCTTGGATTTTAAGGACAAACCATATTTCTAATTGTCTGTAGTGCGAAAAAATAATATGCTTTGAAATGTAATAATAATGTAATACTAAAAGTTTATTTACACACGAAATATTGCGCGTGAGTAATTTATCTTTGGTGCGTTCTTTTTTTCGTTTGTTTATTGAATGACATAAATTCCAGAGAAAATCATCATAATTAAAGATATTTAAAAGTTTTCTATGAACTAAGACAGATTAAAATTATGTAGATAAAATATATTAATCACATCTTTAAAATTGAAAGTGACACAAAAGTTTTGCTTCAGCGTACCCTGATAACTGTCGCTAACAACTGTAAGGATGTCGATAAAATGGGGACTGAGCCTTATAGGTAGACCGATTAGCTGATTTTATAACTTGTAAATAATCATGTGACAGTGCAATTAATTTAAAAAATCTGACACATTACTTTTAGTTACCTAAGCTTAACTAAGCTCTTTTTTTATATATTATTTAATGTTGATGTGCAATTAGTGTGAAACATTACAAATAATCTTCATGTTGTTATTAGCGCAGTGCTATGTTTTACGGTAGCCCTGTCAGATTTCATGATATTTTTATTAATTCCAACATTAATTCACTATACATTTAAATAGTTACAATTTATGTCACATCAATTCTAAAAGTGTTACTATACATCTCGATGGGGGATTTTATTTAAATATTTGTGATGAATTAAGCGCATTTACCGCAGAGTGGCTGGTTTTCCATCACGGAGAATGTCGAATCGGTCACTGGATTCCTGCACTTCTGTAATTTATGAACATTTATAACGTTAATTTAATTCATAAATTTAAGAGGTTAAGTGTTAGTTTTCGTAAATAGCTTTTGTTAGGCTTTCAAATTTTAATTTTTGGGGAGATGCAGCCATTAGTTTCGCCAACTCTCCACAGATGTGATCTTCCACCGTACGATTTTCCTTAGTTAAAATTTGATAAGACACAATAGTATCTTGAAATATCAGGTACGAAGAAGCTTCAATTACATTTACTTATGGGAATAACGTCATAATATATGTTTTCTTCTTTAATTTGGAACGCGTGACGGTTCGCGACTAGAAAAATCCAGGAATATACGTATAAAGGTGGAATCAAGATAGGAATTAGTGGCGAATACGGCGGGAAAATAACGCGAAGTCCTGCGTCTGAATGGATAACGGGAGAGTAGTCGCTAAAAGAGACTTTCATATCTACTAAATAACAGTCAGAGAAATTATTATAATTTAGGATTCTTTCCTAATGTAAGAAGGTATTATAGACAGAGGAGAATACTTTCACATAAGACCTTTGAATACGGAGTACTGAACTTATAAAGAGAGCCAAAAATTTGCTTAAAATGCAGATTCTACTATATGTAACGCATTTCATATCTAAATATTATCTAAAATAGCAAAAAACGTGTGGATACTCAAAACCCTTGTGTGTGTTAGAAAATAGCGTATTATTGGAATTATTTAAAAAAAATGTTTCCTGTCTACCACCAAAAAAAAAATCGGCGCATTTCTTGATTTTAGTGCGTTGCTGATTTCAATGAAAAATATAATCTGCGTTTTATTAAACTAATGTTATTTTTCATTAAATTGCGTATCATTGAGTTATGGGATGTGTACTATACAGAGACAGCAGCGTGGCTTTAAAATTTAAAGTAATTTTATCGTCAATAGTATACATAGGCTACTGATCAATACATCAGCTTTCAATTTGCAGGGTAATTATTCATCTAACCACCATAACTTGAGACAAGAGTCCGAAATCTCCCACTGTTTGACGGCCGGCATAGATGTTACTACCGCAACTACCCTCTTACCCGTAGTTATGCCGTATCCATAAAATGTTTACATTCGTTTTTCATGCCGCGCCCACATACTCTATTTCTCCAAGATCATCTATTTTCCCACCTGATTCTCTAAATCCAATAAACCCTCAAGGAGACCTTGAACTCATCATAAGTCATCCAATATCACCACGCTGCCAAGATTTTGTCCAGAACGTATTATTATTTAGTACATCAAAACATAACTCATTGTTTTTATGTCTTTATTTTGGCAAGAGCGCAAAGTTCTATGTTATTGCCGAAGCTTTGGCTGTTTTAATGATGCCATTCGCATTTATTATCTGACACCGGTATGCTGTTTCGGAATTGCATTATGCCTCTACTCACTTTCTCTCAACGATCCGAATGTTGCTTCTATCCGCCTATCGAAAGATTGTTGATAAAGTATTTGAATAAATTCAGTTTGATGCAAAATTTACTATTTCTAAATTTCGAATTGGGGTTTGTTCCTTTTGTTTGTCACAAATACATACATTGTATTATAGCTAGGGGAAGACTGTGATGTTGCTTTACCATAAAACGTGGTACTTTTAATTTTTGCAGTATCTATTAGTTTCTTAACTAGCGAATTAACTAACTTCTTTGGCTTCAAATGTTGCCCATTACCGATTGGATTCACTCGAAGAGCTCTATGCGATCTCTAACTACTTCAGGATTATGTATATTTATCTGAAGTATGTCCGGCATTTCTAACAGAACCCATCAACCTTACGGCAAACAAAATGTCTACCAAGTATCATTATTTCCTCTGGTCAAGCATTAGACAACTGACTCCGGCAATACAATTACCTAGCTTTGGCTATAAGGTCGTTTGGAGCAACCAAGTTCAGGGAACATTATATTTGCTCATAAAAGGGCTTTAACTTTTACCGTTATCGTTGTAAGGAACAAACCCCTGCAATATATACACGTTAGAATGCATCGTTACCATGCACGTGAAGCAATCGCGGTGCCACTTAGCGTCAAGCGCGATGATGGCTTTATCGACGATTGGATTTCCGCACCCCTTGCAGCGAGTGGCGAACTTGTCTGCATAGCAATCGGAGCAATAGGGACGGCCAGCCTGGAAATTAACAATAGATTTATGGGTAGATGAATAGATGATAAAGGAGTCTCTGGTATGACCAGCATAAGGGTAGAGGTATATTTCAATTTGGTTCCTTCTACCGCAACCCCAAAGGTTCAATTTAATGGTTTCCTTATTTGGGAATTTTAAATATCAATTATATTTGTTGGTTTTAATCTAACTTCTTATCGCACCTTAGTAACGATTCGAAATTTTTCTAGTCAGGGTAAGTTTATCCCGAAAATTATTATATCAAGGCATAAATAGATCCTATTTTAGAATTAGAAATTAAACTTGGCTATAACTGCTTAATATTTGTTGTATCAAACATACAACAAGAGTGTCTAGCGGGTCGATTGTTCAAAACCCCATACCAATAATTTGTCTATAGTGGATGCCGAAACATCGCTTCAGGATTCGCTTATGTAAGATCAGCGATAAGTATCATAATACAAGGCACATATTAGGTATACCTGTTCCATGAACCCTCCACCGCCAAGCTCCTTCTTGCATCCACCGCAGACGAAGTGGTGAGCGTGCCACGACACGCCAAGAGCTTGGATCACACGCTGAAATGCAAAATTCTAAATTATTTCCACGAAGAGTAGTTTAGGATTATGAGTGGTCATGGAAACAGCCTTTATTTCTGCTATCAATCGGTATATGAGTATATCAACCAGTCTTTCGTCTACAGCATCCATTCCTAATAGTATATTTATACCCTAAACCATTTCCATATCTAACCAGCCATTATAATATATGTATATTATAATAAATTTAACGACAAAATGGAATACAAAATCTTCTATCAACCTTGTCTAGTTGAGTAAGGACAAACAGAAAAAGCTTTTTATTGGTGGGCAGACAATCTTACGTCACATCTGGATCGGAGCCCATGGACATGAACAACGTGAATGCCACCGCCCATCTTGGGAGATAAGGTCAAACTCTCAATTGTAATATATTATGCTGGTCCCATCCTTCAAACCGATGATCCATCCAACAGCTTCCCTGCAGCATATGTAAGTTAATAAAACCTCCCCCGTAACAGCACGCCTAAAACCCAATAAAGTTCTAAATCACTTTACATAATTATTATATATGCGTTATAAGCTGCTATTTCTCTGTCAACATTTCATGCTTACTAATAATATGCCAATTATCGACTTGCGGTCTCGCGTCGTTTGTTTTCTATAACTGTATTATGATGTCATTTTTGTAGACAATAGAAACGTATTGTTGGATCTAAAATACATACTACAGACATGTATGTATTTATTGTTACGTAAGGTACGCTATTGTAAACACGATTTACGACTGTGAAAGATACATTAGTGTTGTTTTCGATGGACTTCATGAAAGGAAGATTTTTGAGTATTTGAATGTGACTTTATGATTTATTAAGTAACCAGCATGAATTTGATAAAGATTTGACGTAGAGTCCTTAATGCATCGACGAATCATCGTAGATAAGCACTCCTTAGAGCATACAATGTTTCGATCTTTGCAATTGGTGAAAGATACGTATTTATAGTAACTGTCCACTTTGGGATATAAGATGTTCATTGAAACGTTGTCTCTTCGGTAAAAAGAAACTGGTGGGAACAAAGCGATGATATTACTCATGGTTCAAAACAAGCCGCGTGAGGATATTAGTTAGTTACTGGTAGGAGGGTACGTAGGGAGAGCCCTACATACCACCGTCCTGATTAATTTGAATTTTCTAAAATGGCAGTCATTTTAGTGCAACATAATCTTCGTCGTCACTTGTCGACGTCAGCTTTCGGCATTAAAGTTCTAGTAACGCCTGACTTCGGTTGGACATACCCTCCGACTGTTGACGGTGTTAAAAAAACTATATTTATTTCGTTTGTAAAGCATTCATCACGTATGTATCCCTCTTGATTGGGTCTAGTTTTATTTTCAACGAATGCCCTTGTGATCCTACCTAATTATACACTTGATGGATCTTCACGTCCCATTTACGGTAAGCGGAAGATGCATGAGTCACATTTAACTCTCATATAAGACCTTGGATGGTTCCGATACGATGTCAATTGGTCGTATGCTTGTTTTGTTTTTGAACTCAGATGTGTTTTACAAGTTATCATAATACAGTTTCAAAAATCTTAATTCAAATATATGTAATTATGAAATAATTAGGAAGCCAAACGGACGCATGGTCGTTTTAAAGGTGGATTTTTTTTTAATTGCTCTAAGCTTTATAATGTACTAGCGACCCGCCCTCGCTTCGCTTCGGAAACATTAAATTTTATTATTGATAGCTGAGTCTCGCGATGTTACCCGCGATTATTGTCGTACTGCAGGTGACGCCGCGGGGCGAAGCTAGTCTAAAAAAGTAGCCTAAGTTTCTCCTTATATCATCAGTTAACCTATCAGTGAAAGTCTCGTCAAAATCGGTCCAGCCATTCCAGAGATCAGCCGGAACAAACAGACAGACAGACAAAAATTATAAAAAATGTTATTTTGGTGTATGTACCGTATATATATTCATATGCATGTAGTAAAAAGCGGTTATTTCAATATTACAAACAGACTCTCCAATTTTATTTATATGTATAGATGACGGAATATAATGGAAATGTGTATTTTAAATATTTAATACAGCATTAGTTAGATACGCGATTTAAAAAAAAACGCATAGGAAAACGAATTTGCTTTCATTAAAGATAAAGAATTCTTAGTACGTAATGTCTATATTATATCTACCATCAACAGGAAATGACCTTCAAAAATAAATAATGTTTTTAAAGTTTTTCAAAGAAAATAGATTAAAGTATTATAAATCAGATTTGACTTATCCAGCTGATAGTGTTTGTCCTTGAGAAGAGGAAATAAACAAACAACAAACAAATAAAGGCATTAATGTTAAATGTAGATAACAGTATAAGACTATGTGAAGGTTTATAGGAAAATATATTGCTTGTTTTAGTCCTGCTCTCAAAGTTCGCTCACAGTTGAGGTTTATGAGCGTAACACTGGCCTCGATGAGTGGTCACCCCTTTTGACGATCAGTGTGCATAGTGCGAGTTTGTTAACGATTGCGATAACGTAAAAGTTAACTCAAATTTGTATGCAGTCGAAACAGCGCCCTAGCGGCAAACGTTCCAACTTCATACAAATTTGAGTTAACTTTTACGCTATCGAGAACGTTAAAACACTCGCACTGAGCACACAGTGCCACAGTGAAGCCCGGTAGTAATTACAGTGTCAAGTTGATCAGACACATGATCGGTCCATTTATCGGACTGCGCTTCTGGATATTTCTCCCCCTTTCATCACGCAATGTTTGTCCGATGTGAGATTCGAACCCAAAACTTTCGGTGAAAGATTCAGGAGCGCTCACTAATGCATCACCGAGTCGGTCTTATATTAGAATATAGAAATACCATACGTTGTTAGTTGCAAGCTTATATTTAAAACTAGCGACCCGCCCTCGCTTCGCTTTGGAAACATTAAATTTTATTATTGTAAACTGAGTCCCGCGATGTTACCCGCGGTTATTGTCGTAAGGCGGGTGACGCCGCGGGTCGAAGCTAGTCTAAAAAAGAGTAGCCTAAGTTACTCCTTATATCATCAGCTTCCTATCAGTGAAAGTCTCGTCAACATTTGTTTATATTGGTGAGGACCTTTAATTGGCTCTTTGTTTCTATTATTTGTTATATTAATACACTATGTTAGTTGGCTGTTGGTTCTCCTTGTATTAAATAAATAAATAAAATCGGTCCAGCCGTTCCAGAGATTAGCCGGGACAAACAGACAGACAGATTTGGTGTATGTACCGTATGTATATATGCATGTAATAAAAAGCGGTTATTTAAATATTACAAACAGACACTCCAAATTTATTTATATATATATATAGATGTTGCTAATCTAGCCTATACTTGGGATTGGAAATGACTACTAGCCGAGCAATAAATAGCTACGTGTTACGTGCATAGCTTACTAAATGAAATAAAAAATATAAAATACGTTTAAAATTTACAAAATATTTGTGTCTTTTATAATAATTAATTCATTTAAGGAAGACAAACGGTTTAATTATTACATTGCATAAATTATTGGACTGAGAGAGCATGATGAAGGTTTTCCCATGTAAAAATTACAATCTATATATATATAAATGAATTGCTGTTCGCTAGTCTCGCTAAAACTCGAGAACGGCTGGCCCGATTTGGCTAATTTTGGTCTTGAATTATTTGTAGAAATTCAGAGAAGGTTTAAAAGGTAGATAAATATGAAAATGCTCGGAATTAAATAAAAATAACAATTTTGTTTTTCCTTTGATGTGTCTCCCGTCGGACAGATTCCTTTTGTTTGTTTTAAGTTTATTTTATACAAAAGTTTAGGTCTTTAATTTATCGATTGAGGCACTACGAAGTCTGCCGGGTCAGCTAGTAATACAATAAATTTATTTCTGTCTAATTCCTATATTTGGTCTAAACGTGGAAGAACCTAATTAAGCTATTAAATTTTATGTAATAATATAATGTGTTAGGTAGCATCTAATGTCGCCAATATCATTCTACTGGTTCACATAGGTAGCTCTCTTCATTTATATACCGGAATAACTAGAGTGCAAATTCTCTTGAATAGATGCTGCCAATCGTATAATAATGTACTAATTGAGACGGGATGACGACATGCCATACATAGATTCTGTGACCGTATTTCTAAAAGCGCCCTTTAATCTAATTCAGGTTTTGTTCCAAAGTGATTCGGATGCTTAGATATTGGAGCGATGTGGAGTTCTAGTATGTTTTATTTCTACTATTTGCTGTCACATCCCCTCATGCAGACAGTGAGGCCATCCAATGATCGTCTCCTTAATGGTGGTAGGACCACTTGTGAGTCCGCACGAGTAGGTACCACCACCCCACCTGTTTCTGCCATGAAGAAGTAATTAATGCGTTTCGGTCTGAAGGGCGGGGCAGCCGTTGTAACTATATTGAGACCTTAGAACTGATATCTCAAGGTGGGTGGCGCATTTATATTGTAGATGTCTATGGACTCTGGTAACCACTTAACACCAGGTGGGCTTCCACCCATCTAAGAAATAAAAAATAAAAAGATACTAAAAAAATATCAAGTTTGATAGTGTGAAGGCATCACTTACGTCAGTGATGGGGTCACCGCATCCATGGCACCGCGGGCTGTGATGTTTGGTGAAGCAGGGCACGCAATGGACACCGTTGTTGTGCTGGTGGAACTTGGCTCCATCGATTGGCTTACGGCAGGTGTTGCAGACAAAGTGCTCGGGATGCCATTTTTTGTTCAGCGCCGTCACGATCTGTTGAAATAGAGAAGAATTAGTACGACTCAGTGTCGATTTTAGGTTTAAGTTGGATATTTTTGAAATGAGGTTGGTGACAGCGGCGATAACTTGACACATGCTATATCTACATTTTACGATGAGAGAAAGTGTCGAGCACTGCAGTTGAACACCACAAGCACCGGTCACCGTCCTCGTCGAACCCGTCGCTTGCGACAAAGGGCTCGACGAGCGAATTAACCCATAGACACAGCCCACTGAGTTTATCGCCGGATCTTCTCAGTGGGTCGCGTTTCCGATCCGGTGGTAGATTCTGCGAAGCACTGCTCTTGCTAGGGTCAGTGTTAGCAACTCTCCGGTTTGAGCCCCGTGAGCTCACCTACAAACGTTAGGGTGAAGCTGAAATAGCCTCTCCACGTTATCAGCATAGGTAGAAAGAAAAAAAAAAACCAGTTGAACTGGGAACTTTCCAGTTTGTTTTCCCTCTTAATATCACATGAAATATTCTTATGGTAAGGTCATGGCGAGAGTATTTTAGTAATTACGCGAGTGAAACGTTGAAACGAGGTGATGATCGCAGAGTGACGGAGCCCGGCTATTTCCGAATGCCGAGTAAAAATACAAAGCACGTGTTTTAGTGTATCAGTCTCGCAGTAGTACGTTTCACAGTGCAAAGTTTTGGTTTTTTTTTATTGCTTAGATGGGTGGACGAGCTCACAGCCCACCTGGTGTTTACTGTCTACGACGTGAATGCGCCACCCACCTTGAGATATAAGTTCTAAGGTCTCAGTATAGTTACAACGGCTACCCCACCCTTCAGAAACGCATTACTGTTTCACGGCAGAAATAGGCGAGGTGGTGGTACCTACCCGTGCGGACTCACAAGAGGTCCTACCACCAGTAATTACGCAAATTATAATTTTGCCGGTTTGATTTTTATTACACGATGTTATTCCTTCATCGTGGAAGTCAATCGTGAACAGTTGTCAAGTACGTATTTCATCAGAAAAATTGGTACCCGCCTGCGGGATTCGAACACCGGTGCATCTCTCGATACAAATGCACCGGACGTCTTATCTTTTAGGCCACGACGACTTCAAACGTAGTAGACTAGTACGTTTTACAGTGCACAGTTTTGGTTGAGACTGCTTTAATTAATTTCTTTCTAACTTGGCCTGTGCACTTAGCGAACATTGTCCAGTCTATGTGCACCGCGAAATCCATGCGTTTCAGTTTGTATTGAAGTCATATGTGACACATGTGAATGTTAATGTGAGCAGCAGTATCTACTGAGTTTCTCGTCGGATCTTCTCAGTGGGTCGCGTTTCCGATACGGTGGTAGATTCTGCGAAGCACTGCTCTTGCTAAGGTCAGTATTATCAAAAAAATCAAAATCAAAAGACTTACAAACTCAAAGAATCACAGACCGACAAAATCAAAGACCCTTACAAGCAGAAAAACGCGATCTTACAGCAAAAGAAAATAAAAAGCTGCATGTCCATACTTGGCACACAATGCGACTTGACCTCTCTAAAGAAACCGGTAACTGCGCAACTAGCAAGGCATTCCTTCATCGCGGAAGTTCATAGTGAGGATATCGGTACACCGGGCGCCTTCATTATTCCGCCGTGAGCACTTCACATTTTTTACACTGTGTAAATCTATAAAAATATTTAAAATTGGGTTTCTGGGCGAGATATTCGGTGGCGAATCTCTTTTTTATTGTGTATCTCACTATAATCTGAACATATATTTGGCACGTACTAATTTTATTTATATGAACGTAGGTATTTTGAATTGTTCTAAGAATACGTACGTAGGCGTTAGCGATAATGTAATGTTTTAAAAGAATTTTTTTGTTTCTAAAGCTGGCCAGACGAACTCACGGCCTGCCTGATGTGAAGTGGAACGGCAAAAGCAAAGATTGCTATACGTATAAAAAAAATAGCGTATCTACTAAAAAATGGAGCATATCTCCATAAAAAAACATAAGATTTTATAATTTATTAGCGACCCGCCCTCGCTTCGCTTCGGAAACTGTAATTTATTATTGATTTCTGCACTATTTAATGGATGTTATTATACATATAAATGTTCTTCTTCAATCACTCTATCTATTAAAAAAACCGCATCAAAATCCGTTGCGTATTTTAAAAGATTTAAGCATACATAGGGATATAGAGACAGAGAGAGCGACTTTGTTTTATGCTATGTAGTGATAAAAAAAGTGTAAATAAAAAACTGGGAAACGAAGTCATCATCGAATAGGCTAATGGAACCTAACGTGAAGACCTACGATTTTTAGCTTTAGCACTAGTCTATACTAATATTATAAAGAGGAAAGATTTGTTTGTTTGTTTGTTTGTTTCGAATAGACTCCGAAACTACTAGACCGATTTGAAAAATTCTTTTTCCATTAGAAGCCGACATTGTCCCTGATGAACATAGGCTACTTTTTATTATTTTTTTTATTATTTTTTTTTGGTTTCATGTGTGTTTTAATGTTTCCGAAGCGAAGCGAGGGCGGGTCGCTAGTAAATAAATAAAGAAATTAATTCAAGTTATCTAAATTTCTCTGCAATAAGTTTACAAAGTTATAATATTAGTTCCTTCATAGTGAATGGTTTTCGAGCCTCGAAGGGTTATCCTAGCTTCCCCGGATATGTGTGCGAGCTCAAGAGGCTTAGCCTGGCAACTTTGCTAACACTAGCCCTAACGAGAGTGAACGGATAGTTAGTCTGTGGATATTCTTTTTTTTTTTTTTTTATTGCCTTTGTAGGCAGACGGGCATACGGCCCACCTGATGATGAGTGGTTACCGTCGCCCATGGACTTCAGCAATGCCAGGGGCAGAGCCAAGCCGCTGCCTACCGCTTAATACTCTCCATAAGCCTCGTTTGAAGAAGGACATGTCATAGCGCTCGGGAAACACCGTGGAGGGGAGCTCATTCCATAGCCGGATGGTACGTGGCAAAAAAGATCTCTGGAAACGCACTGTGGATGACCGCAGTGGCTCCAGGTAGTATGGATGAACTCTACTCCGGTGGCGGGCGGTGCGATGGTAAAAACGAGATGCTGGTATCATCTCGAACAATTCCTCAGAGCACTCCCCATGGAACATACGGTACAAAATACAGAGGGAACCGAAGTCCCTCCGCAGACCCAGAGGCTCCAAACGATCCGAGAGAATGGGATTATCGACAATCCGAACGGCCCTCCTCTGTATGGAGTCAAATGGAAGAAGCTGGTATTTGGGAGCCCCGGCCCAGAGATGGGAGCAGTACTCCACGCGAGGCCGGACTTGTGCTTTATAAAGCAAAAGTCTTTGTCCAGGCGTGAAGTACCGCTTCGCTCTGTTGAGGACTCCCAGCATTTTGGACGCCAACTTGGCTTTGCCTTCCAAATGACTCCGAAACTGGACATCGCTCGAAATGTCGACCCCAAGTATCCCGATACTCTCGGAAGGTTGCAGGGATACTCCTTGGAATTGCGGCGCCATGACAAAGGGGTCCTTCTTCGCAGTGAACGCGCAAACCTGTGTCTTCAACGGGTTGAATTGAACTAAGTTCGATTCACCCCATTTGGAGACTCGCCCCAGAGAGTTCTCTACTTCAGACACAAGTTTTGATCGTCTCTCTTGCACCACGCTCCGAGAGAGACTCTGATGGCCGATATATCGCGCATCCCCCGTGCTATCATCTGCATAGCAATGCATGCCATCAATAGACAGCATGTCATTGATATACAGGATGAAAAGCGTGGGGGAGAGCACCGAACCTTGTGGAACGCCAGCGTTAATGGTCATGGTATCAGAACAGTCACCGTCTACAACGACCGTGATGCTCCGCCCATCCAAAAAGCTAGCGATCCACTTGCAGAGACCCTCGGGGATTCCGTAAGATGGTAACTTCGATAGAAGTGCCCTATGCCAGACCCTGTCGAAGGCCTTCGCGATATCAAGGCTCACAGCAAGAGCCTCGCCCTTGCTCTCCAAGGCTTCAGCCCACCTGTGAGTAAGGTATACAAGAAGATCGCCAGCTGAGCGACCGTGACGGAAACCGTACTGTCGGTCACTGATCAGCTGGCGATCTTCAAGATACTTCAGGAGTTGTGTATTTATAATTCGCTCCATTACCTTGGAAAGCAAGGAAGTTATCGCGATAGGCCTGTAGCTCGATGGGTCCGACCGGTCACCCTTCTTGGGGATAGGGTGGACGTGGGCGGTCTTCCATGAAGACGGAACCCTGTTAGTGCAATAAGAGAGGCGATACAAACGCGTTAGCGCAGGTGTCAGCTCAGGGGCACACGTTTTCAAAACCACTGCGGGGATGCCGTCTGGCCCACTCGACTTATGGACGTCCAGGAGTCTGAGCTCCCGCCTGACTGCACACTGTGTGAAGCAGATTTCCGGCAGGGAGCTATCACACCGGGGGATGTTCGGTGGTGTGGCACCCCCGTCGTCCACAGTCGAGTTCGAGGCGAAGAGTTTGACCAGAAGGTCAGCCTTCTCTTTCGCGCTGTGGGCCAGATTGTCATCGGACTTGCGCAGTGGTGGGAGACTAGACCTGCAGAAGTTTCCTTCTGCAGCTTTGGCGAGCGACCAAAAAGCACGGCTCCCGGAGGGATAGCTCTTCAATCGCTCGCCAACTCTAGCGACGTGCTCCGACTTCGCCTTGGCAATTACCTTCTTGTAGGACCTGGAAGCGGCGTTATATTTCCGCCTTTCCCCTGAGATGTTAGGATCCCGACGTCTCCTGGCATTATCCCATGCCACGTATGCGGACCGCTTGAGGTGTGCAGCATCCCTGCTGGCATTGTTATACCAGGGTCTGCTGCGACCCCCAACGGGCACTTCAGAGGAGGGAATAAACAATTCCATCCCCTGGAGCACCACGTCTTTAAGACGGTCCGCACAGACGTCAGGATCAGCAGAGGAAAAGCAGAACCGCCCCCATGGGTAGGATGCGTAAAATTCACGCAATCCATCCCAGTCTGCTGACATATACCGCCAAACTCTTCGATACCCGGTCGTCGTTCGACGATCAGGACGAGAGAGTGGTACGGCAGCACGAATAAGGCAGTGATCAGACGATCCAAGCGGAGCGTCGACCACCACACTGTATCCGGCCGGATCTGTGGTCAGCAGAAGGTCCAACAAAGAAGGCTCGTGCCCCTCGATATCTGGGACACGGGTGGGCTGTGTCACCAGCTGGGAGAAGCCGTAGGCCAAGGCGAAATCGTAGGCAGTCCGACCCGGGAGGTCAGTGGTTCTGGATCCCAACCACTCTTGGTGGTGAGCGTTAAAGTCTCCAAGAACCACCACCTCCGCAGATGGGTACTGCTCAAGCACGCGGTTAGTCCCCTCTTGCACATGCTCAAACAGAGCTGAACCTGCATCACTGCTGTGGGACCTGTACAGGCACGCGTAGATTCGGCTACGGCCCCCGTGATCTACGCGCAGCCACAAGAGGGACAGGTCCCGTTGTTCGAGGCCCCGAAGACGGCGACAACAGACATCAGCCCGGACGAATACGCACACCCCGGCTTTACGCAGGAAGTTGTGCTCCAATACGTAGCCGGGGTATTCAAGGTATGAGGTATCATCCGGAGCAGATATCTGCGTCTCCGTTAAAAAAAGCAGGGCAGGCTGCGCCGTCTCAAGGTGGTGGTGTACGGCGTCAAGGTTGCTATGTAGGCCCCTGACATTGCTGAAATCCACATTAAATGTGGAATGGGGGACCGCCTGTGAAACCCTTTTCTTTTTTTTCTTTTCATTATTCTAACGCGGGCGGACAGAATTTTGATCTCTATGAATTTAGGCGACTGCTGAACTTATGGATCTCTACATCACTGGATAATAGACAAAGTGAAAACGTAAAAGCTGTCCTTGTAGTAATCACAAAATGTCTGTTTGTTCGTAAGCCGTGCGTTCGAATATTACTTATCTGATGAAATTCAAACTCGACGCAATTGTTGTTGGTACTATCAGGAAACGTGTCAACACACGGCAGGTACTATTTTATTTTATTATTGCTTAGATGGGTGGACAAGCTCACAGCCCACCTGGTGTTAAGTGGTTACTGGAGCCCATAGACATCTACAACATAAATGCGCCACCCACCTTGAGATAAGTTCTAAGGTCTCAGTATAGTTACAACGGCTGCCCCACCCTTCAAACCGAAACACATTACTGCTTCACGGCAGAAATAGGTAGGGTGGTGGTACCTATCCGCGCGGACTCACAAGAGGTCCTACCACCATTATACGAGTAGTAAAAAATATATAACACATATATGAAACAAATTTTAATTTGTATTTACAATTTATTTCTAAATTATTTGAAATTTGTATTTACAATTTATTTCTAAATTATTTGAATTTGAAAAATTATTATGAATTTATTCATTATGGGGTAATGAATAAATTCATAATAATTTAGACAAATCGCTTAGTACAAATTTAATTAGCAAGATGTTGTCAACGGAGCGGACATACATTTTTGTGTTTTTCGATACGGTTTAGATTATACCATTGTAACATACGTCACATGTAACTTATCAACTTTACGTTATCACTGATAATACATTAATGCAATAACTCGATATCTGTATGAACGAGTCGGGAGTGATAGCTTATCGCGGGTACATTAATGGACATAAATGTAATGTTTCCGAAGTCAATGCGGACGTTGCAAGGACGATAAGTTTATATGGACATATATAATTTTGGATGTAAATATAGATTTTTTTATTGTCCTTGTAAGTGGACTTCCTGATGGTGAGTGGTTACCTTCGCCCATGGACGTCAGCAATGGCAGAGGCAAGCCGCTGCCTACCCTTAAGTACTCTCCACAAGCCTCGTTTATAGAAGCACTTGTCAAAGCGCTCGGGAAACACCGTAGAGAGGAGCGCATTCCAAAGCCGGATGGTACGTGGTAAAAAAAGTACTTAATTCCTGTTTTAAGCATTTTTGAGCTCTAAGTGGTGTTGGAGCTTTGGACATGATAACATCAAGTTTGAGGAAACTGCCAAAGACGATGCAAATACCAGAGAAGTTTTGTGACGAGATCGAAAAAAATAACGACATCGGCGGCAGACGAGTATAGGTTCTACCTGATGTTAAGTGGTTACAATCAACCATGAAAGTTGACAATGCCAGAGGTATAATTAATCTGCTACGTACCGAGACATAGTTTTTTTAAAACTGTTATAGCGCTCAGGTAATTATGTGGAGAGAAGGTCTTTGCAGACTCGGAATCTAAATAGCAAAAAAATTCTTTGGATTGACAATATGGATAAATGCAGCGGTATATACATGAGGAATTGGGACGAAGGATCGAAAGCCAATATAGATGGTGGTGACGCGACAATAAAATCGAATCGTCTGATTATTCAATTCCAATTATTTTTGAGTCACATTTAGTAACAATAGTTGACTAGATTATTAAGCAATGTTGTTACAAAAAATACCGTGACTACTGGGTAAATAGGAAGCATATAAGGAGGATTGGGCTCCAGACTATTTCATTACCTTCGGTTTTTTTTTTCAATCAATCAAATTCTAAAAGATTTTTTTTTTAAATCTAAATTCTCTTAAAAAACTATCTGTTAAGAAACCAGATATATACATATATAGATATGAATAATTACGAGTATAGGAATATAAAAAGACAAGACCGCTTAATTTTTTTTTCGCCGGTTCTTCTCAGGACTGTGTCTTTTTAGATCTGAAGGTAGGCATTCCCACCACCCCGCCTATTTCCGCCGTGAAGCAGTAATGCGTTTCGGTTCGAAGGGTGGCGTAGCCGTTGTAACTATACTGAGACCTTAGAACTTATATCTCGAGGTGGGTGGCGCATTTACGTTGTAGATGTCTATGGGCTCCAGTAACCACTTAACACCAGGTGGGCTGTGAGCTCGTCCATCCATCTAAGCAATAAAAAAAAAACATAACGTTTATGATTCGGATAACCAATCAGCGTTGTGATTGCTTGTAAATTGAATAATCGCGCCTATGAAATTACGGTCACATTGTGTGTTCTATTATCTATAGGTACTTCTATATCTATACTAATATATAAATCTACACTGGTTTGTGCGGATGTTCCGTTATAACTATTGAACCATGCATCCGAGTGACTTGAAACTTGGTATCCATGTAGAAAATACATGTACTTAATGGATAGGCTAATATTTATATGAGTGTTGGACTACCTACACCAGTTATGAGAATCTTTGTGGGGGTGACAAAATTATAATGTTAATTTTAAATTCCCAGCGAAGCGGATGAGTACAGCTATATAGTAATAATATAAAGCTACATATGTTCACGTGCTAAATAGCTGGCAAACTCGTTAGCAATGTATTAACATTGTTAATGGCTTTATATTTCAATCGTGGCGGCGCACTCGTCTGCTGTAAACTATGAGATGTAGTTAAATTCTGTTCTATACTTACTCTGCCTTGAATCACTTTGTCGCAGCTGTTACAGACGGCGGGGGCTTCAACCTTTGTTGACTGTAACAAAGAAACAACATGTTAATCTTTGATCTAAGCAATGAAATAAATGTTCATAGGTTGATAAATAAGACGGAAGGTGTAATTGTATTTAAATTTATATCGAGGGGTAAAATACTATTTGGTTTTAGCGCCATTTTTGCAACTTTACAGAATAGCCTTTTATTTGAGTATAAAATTTGAAAAAAAATATAACAGAAAAACTTCAGCTATTTGATTGGAGTAAAATTAATTGTACTGGTGGTAAAACCTCTTGTGAGTCCGCACTGGTAGGTACCGTCACCTTGCCTATTTCTGCCGTGAAGCAGTAATGCGTTTCGGTTTGAAGGGTGGGGTAGCCGTTGTAGCTATACTGAAACCTTAGAACTCATATCTCATGGTGAGTGGCGGCATTTACGTTGTAGATGTCTATGAGCTCCAGTAACCACTTAGCTGTGGGCTGTAAGCTTGTCCACTCATCTAAACCAAAAAGGGTGCGTGTACTTATGTACGCGCGTAAGAAGTTATACTTTGTTTTTATTAAATTTATTTCTTTTTGTTTAAATTTTAATCGATTTGAAAAAAATTGATAAAACAACTCAAACACGCATATTGGACATCCTTTTTCTTGACATCGTGTAAATTCGGTAATTCTCGGTACGGTTCTGAAAGTTCACCTGCGGCTATATTCAGACTCGCCAAGTTACGTCGGTCGCATTGTAATGAGCGATTTACTGGGCAACTTCATTTCTGTTAATTTTGTGTCACGGTGCGCGCGCATCGTAAATTTTCACTCTCATCAATTTTATGCGCGCCCAAAGAAGTACAACTTCAACAAAAAAAAATTGTAGTTCAATTAAAAACATCGAACTGTTGATTCTAATACCAAATAAAACGGATCTTTAAATACAAAGATAAATGTCGGGTATTCAAATCAAATCAAATCAAATCAAATCAAATCAAATCAAATCAAATATTAAGCGAAATGTCGCTTAAACCAAACAGTATTTTACCCCTCGATGTGTATATAGCCCTGAAATAACTCGAACAGTTGGATTGATCAGTTATCTTACTTAAGTGTTACGAGTCAGTCGTACGTTTTTTTTTATTGCTCTTGTAGGCAGACGAGCATACGGCCCACCTGATGGTAAGTGGTTACCGTCGCCCATGGACTTCAGCAATGCCAGGAGCAGAGCCGAGCCGCTGCCTACCTATGTCAGCTGGTATTCCAAATTAATGAAGTCATCGATCTCATAGCTCTGTATATTTATATAAATAAGAACGTTTGGAGCCATGAATGTAACAATACCGACGCCCGCTTTAACAAAAGGCACCAAATTCAGTGGAAGCCCTTTTTTGGATCTTAGATTTTCTCTCAAGAGGATTCAGTAAGCTTTACACATTTTAGGCAAGTAGGTACAAGCAGGCCTATATGTAGAGAAACTGTTTTCGACCAGTGTGCTTAGTGCGAGCTTCTTAACGTTCTCGATAGCGTAAAAGTTAACTCAAATTTTGTATGCAGTTGTAACAGCGCCCCTAGCGGCAAACATAGGCATACGTTCCAACTCCATGAAAATTTGAGTTAACTTTTACGCTATTAGGAACGTTCAAAAACTCGCATTAAGCATACAGGAATCAAAAGTAACCCAAATGTCACACATAAGGGAATCACTAACCAACAAAGCGATCGATAATTACTAAAGCATAGCTAAAGCATTAACGTTTTTACAGTAATTCAAATTGGAATCTTAGAGCACTTTATATTTAACAACGAAAGACTAAAAAATTGGTTACAAGTTTACAATAATCGCATGATGCGAAAATCGTTCCGTTTGTTTGTTCATATCTGATTTTTTTTATTTTTTTTTATTTTTATTGCTTAGGTGGGTGGACCTTGAGATATTAAGTTCTAAGGTCTCAGTATAGTAAATTGTTACTCGCGAGTATTCTTCGAACTTTATCATTTTATAAGATTAAATTTTAACTTGTGTTGGTAGTTATTGTCATTAGTTACTCAATTAACCTAAAGCAGGTGGCCGCGTTTAGTTTCAACAACAGTGTTTTTTTTACGCGACCTGAGATCAACAAATGAATAAATAATAGTTTTAAAAAACTAACAAAATACGCTTTTATAGAAAATCCAACTAAAAAATAGAAAATAAATTTGAATTAAAAATAGTATATGAAAAAATGATTTTATTGTTAAAAAGCGTGGGGTGCTTTTCAGGATATTATCATTAAATTTTTTAGATATTTTTCATTTTTAGTTGAATTTCAATTTTTCAATATTTTTTTTAAATTTTGAATTTTCATCGGTCCTTAATAAGTATATCTTTCGAGTTAATCCGACGTTTTGTAGGGGATCAAAATCATGTTCAAAGATTCCGTTACATACTAACTTATGTACGTCTGAAGCTAATAAAAGCGTATTAAAAACTAATTAATATTTTTATAATACACACATTTGTAAAACACATAAAAAGATTTAAAACATACTATTACTCTCTATTCTATCTACTCTCTGTGTTATGCTCATATGTAAAAAAGAAGCACGGATGAGGAGAGATTTTTGCGGATTAAGTTCTAAAACTATGATTGTGAAAATTCCATGAATTCACACAGAAAAGTGATTTACGTAAAAATCGAAATAAAAATTTTGTATTGCCAGTTTGTATGTCACTTTCTCCGTTTAATTATTTTAATATGTTTTATTGGACACATAAAAATTGCCAAAATTTTCGTGATTTCGTAATAATAAATTCACTGGAACCAATATCAGATCGGAAATATCGATTATATCACTAAAAATTCTCATATAAAGGAATCTAAATGCGTTCGGTAATTTATTATGTACAAATTTACAGACTGTGTGGGGTGAAAACATTATAGTTTTTATTCAACGTCGAACAGAAAGATATAGATAAAAACCAAGTGATACCACAATAAAAAGCTACTCAGCCACTGATGTGTATCATGCATTTATATGATGACATCATCTTGTTTATAAATAGGTCTCATACCTGTACTGTAGGCTCTCTCTGTATTTGGCCATGTTTTTGTTAAGCTATTCATAAGTGATTGCGATGGAGTCATTTCCTATGTCCGATGGTTTTTGAGACTCAACGACAGGATACATAATGATAATGTATTCCGTCTGTCTCTTGATACATTGTGATAGCATTGCGAAGGTCAAATTATCGTACTGGATAAGAGGCTGTTCGGTCATGAATTGGAATATACGTACATGACTGTTAATATAATAGACCCAAGACAAGGTGGAAGGATGTAGTGCTTTAGGACAAAAGAGAATGCAATGTTGCTGACGAGGATGTCGAAGACAGAGCGAAGTGGAGGAGTAAAGTGAAGAAAACTGAACCCACCACCATGTGGAATAAATAGCTGGGGAGAGAGAGAGAGAGAGAGAGAGAGAGAGAGAGAGAGAGAGAGAGAGAGAGAGAGAAAGAGAGAGAGAGTACATAAATGTGACTGCTCTCTCGAAATAACCACTATTGTCATATTTTCGGTTCGTAGTAGTAAATAGAATACCTTTAATTTATATTCTTTCTAAGCTAAATCTTCATTACTAAGAGCAGAGCTATTGATTCAATCTTGAACCTTTTTTTCATATTATAGTGATGTATTCAAATGTTGCTATGTCATATCTAAGGGTTCTGTGGTAGCAACTTTTCAGGGCTCAGGGTAATGGATGTACATTATGCGGAATGATGAGCACTGCTAATATCCGCATATCAAAGTACTAGAGTTAAAACAAAGCATTTACACTTAGATGATAATAAGAACAGAAATAAATGAACTAAATACGACAAAATATTGTGCCAGTGAAAAAAAAGGAAACTGTGGGCGAGATCCAGTTAATACTTGACCGGAGTGGCTTAAGTTGGATTAACAGAAATGAAGCTATTTTTTCTGTTGATTGTTCAATGAGAAAATAGCATTTTGCTAAAGAGCTACTAAGCATCAGCTCGGTTGATGCTCTCAGTCGTATGGACTCTTGGCAGAGTGGTCGTGGTCATCATTTCGGGTGGTGGTGCGCTGTTTCTTTTTTTTTTTTTTTTATTGCTGAGATGGATGGACGAGCTCACGGCCCACCTGGTGTTAAGTGGTTACTAAAGCTCATAGACATCTACAACGTAAATGCGCCACCCACTTTGAAATAAAAAAAAAAGTTGATACTAAGTAATAATAAATAAGGAAACTATCACGGATTATTCACGGAGTGTCGGAACACTTATATTAATTAATATAGATGTAATGCAATTTTAGTAGTGGTAGGTACTACTACATATTTTGGCCGCGGAGCAATCATGCATTCTGGTTTGAGGGATGAGGCAGCCAAGGAACAATACATTTGAAACTTCCACCTCATGTCATAAGATGGATAGCAAGGGGTATCCATCGTAAGCTTTGTTATGTATATAGACTCGAGTAAAGACTTGTCTCTAGGCTAGGCCGTGAAATCCTTGACCAACCGATGAAATCCAAAAATGGTACATTAGGCCATTCAGTGTTAATCAGTGTTTTAAACATAAAAATGAAATGTAGTTACATTAAGTTCATTGCATTCGCGGTAGAATTAGGCAGAGCCTGTGTACCTGCGGGCATAAAAACACACGTGATGGAATCAACAACTGCTTGTTATTATTTAATTTTCTTTTGTTACTCAAGGATTGCGCGCGTTCTAAATATAGGCATAGAACAACGTGATGCGACCAACGTTTATTACGAGAAACGTTCAAACTATTCTCGTGGCATTTTATATGTAATTGTCGCACGCGAGCGGGTTCAGTAATTAAATCGAATGTAATGACAATTATATGAGACAAGACTGACTCGGTGGTGCGGTAGCTGGCGCCCCGGACTGTTGCACCGAAGGTCGGGGATTCGTGTCCGTTCATTCTTCTCGTACTATTTATGTTAGTAAGATTTTTTTACGTATTGTTATGCCGGTAAGCGCAACGCAATTTATCATCAAATAGTAGAATATCAAAAGATCTAGTAAAATCGAGAACGCTCGAGAAGTACAACGCCATCTATTATCGAATAGCGGAAATCGAAACTACTCGACTTGTCAAGAATGTTCTCGATAATCCTAGGGATGTCGTATCGACGTAAGCGTTGCAGAGAAAACACAAAGGCAATAAGTAAGCGGTTCTAGTCGAAGCGAAACAGCGAACGGATCGCATGAAGCGAAGCGGAAGAAGTGAATTGAGAATTTTAAAGTGTTCTAAGTGGTAAAACAGATTCAATTTGGTCAAATTTTCATTTATCCCGAACCCTAGCGCGTATCATTGTATTCTATTCCAGATTTCCCCTAAAAACACTGTTTATTGATGTTTAATAGAAGCCATGTCGCAAACAGGGAAGCGACTTTGAAGTTTATCGACTACGGGCCCTTTTATAGGGCAGTGAAAACAAGTATTTAATTAATATTATGATCACGTTTATAAAGACCCACAACACAGCGGCATAAAACCGTCCAGCTGTGCACCGGCCCTTATTTAAGGACAAGACGAACTCGTTAGGAATCGTGTCACCGTCTTTATTCGGAAGCCGGATAACTCGTGCTATGAATATATTAACGTTTGTATTGATTAACAAGAGGTAGCGGATGATTCGAGTTTTAATAATTTCGGGCATGTTTTTTTGTGTTGTAATTATGAACGAATATTTATGCAACACGTAAAGAATAATTAAAAAAACGTATACGTAATCTTAATTTAAATAAGAAAAATAGTGTTATATTATTATACTTTTTAATTAATTGCCTCATTATTATGAGCTATTAAGGATTGAGTGTATATGAATAGACTACATAAAAGAAGACAGGTATTAGCGTTTTCGATCTATTAACGGTGCTTTTAGGTACCACAAGCACCGATCATAGTCCTCGTCGAACCCGCCGCTTGCGAACGGCGAACACTTGCGAACAAAGGGCTCGAAGAGTATATTAACCAATAGACACAGCCCACGGAGTTTTAATTACAACGCAAATTAATTTCGGTGTCACGAAGATGACTCTTTCTCTCCCTCTCTCTAACTACCACTGGTGGTAGGACTTCTTTTATGTATTCTATTTCGGCCGCGAACCAATATAGCGTTCCGGTTTGAAAGGTGGGGCGGCTTATAACGCTTCAGCTCATAACTTAGGGACGTTGTAGGGCGCGTTGCAAGGTCAAGGCTGACACAATCTCGACGATTTTAGATCGAATGAATTTGAGAAATGCTGTTTTATTATAATACACGACTTCTTGTATGTCTACAACACGTTAAAGATATTTTTAGTACGACAAAGGTAGCACGCCACGTTTAGGCATTATAACAATCGATGTTGATAGTATTGTAAAAGAAACTCAAACTAAAAGATGACTAATTTTATTTTATTTTTTCTATAATTAGATACAACCACATTTATTTACCCAAAACCTTAAAGTATTTTTTTTAAATTACGTTACTAGTCTAATAATAATTAAATAAAAGAACATTATTTTTGTTTGATAATTTTGGTTTCCTGTTATGTTCCTTATTTATTTTTTTATTTATTTTGAATTAGAATAACTTATCGCATAGTTAATGTGGCATAATAATTTGATATTAATTAATATTTTATTGAAAATGAAATCAAATAACACTATAGATATATTTTATTTTTATTGAATGAATAAACGTTTTGTATGAATGTAATACCATATTGAGAATTTTCATTAAAACATTGAGTTTATCCATAGCATAGATAACATTGTGTGTTTCACGATAATATAGCTTAACCCCCAATTTAATGTAAATTCGATTTTAATGTGAAAGTATTAAGGGCTTTGACGCTTGGCTGCCCTAATTGGATGGTTGGATATTACTACTTTAATTGGTTAATGGAGCTTACAGCTTTATTTTAGCTACATTATTATTATATTATAATACATTGTGTATTACTGTATATTTGGTACACCGCGCGTAGTTCGTTTCCAAACGATTCTTGTCCACCTGATGGTTGTCTGGAAGAGATCGCTCTTAGCGATAAGACCGCCAATTGTACTTTTTGTGTTTAATGTATCGCACTGTTTATTTGTTTTTTGGTGTACAATAAAGAATACTCTCTCTCTCTCTCTCTCTCTACAGCGTGCTTGATGTTGAGCTGTTACCGTAACCCGTAGACATGGCATCGTACGTATTGAAGCGTGAGGCCGAAAATTCCAGTACATTCCATTGGTGGTAAAACTATTGGCTGATAATACTTTATTTGGCCATAGACATAGTGGTCTGTTGCTGTACCTACTAGTATATGACACTTTCTACCACTAGAGAAAACCGAGATTTGATTTAGTGTTCCCCCAGTACTCGAAATTTGACTATAATTAATTGAAATTATAAGTTTGAACATTACCAAGGTTTCTAGCGTCAAAGACATGTTATACTTCTATAATCACAGATTCAAGACACACTATAGACAAACAATATTAATCTATTCTCAATTTGACCACAGACTTTAAACACTAACAAAAGATTGACAATATACATGGAGTATTTATATATCTATTGTGTCAAATACATTTGGTAATGTGTATAATATTTTTATGCATAATTAAAAAAATATTAGCATGCACTCCTTCTCTATATTGTCCATAAGTGTGGGAAATTTCATACTCCTCCCGTCTGCGCGATTTTCGTAAAAAGGGGTACAAAGTTTTTGCTTTACCTATTAATTATTATTGGTGGTATTGGTGACGAAAACACCATACTACGCATTCTAATGTTTTATAATATAAATATAAATGAATAAATGATATAAATTTGTCATGAAAATCTTTTTTTTCGCCCTACCTATTCGTTGGTAGCCTAAGGGACTATTCCAGCTTTTAAATATTACCTACCTAATTTTAAATCAGGGATAACTTAAATTATGCTTGACTGAATAACTTCAAGCTGCCGGTCATCTCACAGCACCGAATATAACTAGTCAGGTCATAAGTATTGTCACACAGTTAAAACTTTTCTTTTAGAATGCTGGCCACAAAAAAGTTTATTGAATTCGAATTTCGAATTGTTCATGAAAATAAAAATGTATACTTTTAGAATTTTACTCATTTTTAAATATGGAGTGGACGCTTAAAGAAGACCGTGTTGCAGTTATTGCGTTGCATCGTTCCGGTTACGCGCCAATTCAAATTTTTAACATACTGAAAAATTTGAATATAACCAAAAGATTCGTTTATCGTACCATCAAACGATACAATGAAGACTCTAGTGTAGATGACAGGTCAAGTAGTGGTCGCCCTCGGTCTGTTAGGACTCCAGCAGTGATAAAAGCTGTGAAGGCGCGAATTCAAAGAAATCCCAAACGTAAGCAGAAACTGTTGGCCCTTCAGATGGGGTTAAGCAGGACCACGGTGAAAAGGGTGTTAAATGAAGACTTAGGGCTTCGGGCATATCGAAGAAAAACAGGACATCGTTTGAATGCTCGTCTAATGGACCTGAGACTGAAGAGATGCCGCGCTTTGTTGAAGCGGTACGCGGGAAAAAAATATCGGGAAATTCTTTTTTCGGATGAAAAAATTTTTACCGTAGAAGAGAGCTACAACAAACAAAATGATAAGGTGTACGCACACAGTAGTGAAGAAGCGAGCAACCGTATTCCGCGAGTCCAACGAGGTCATTTTCCATCCTCGCTCATGGTATAGTGGGGAGTTTCTTATTGGGGCTTAACAGAGGTACATTTTTGTGAGAAAGGTGTAAAAACGAATGCAGTTGTGTATCAAAATACAGTCCTGACGAACCTTGTGGAACCTGTTTCTCATACCATGTTTAATAACAGGCACTGGGTATTCCAACAAGATTCAGCGCCAGCTCATAGAGCGAAGAGCACACAAGATTGGCTGGCGGCGCGTGAAATCGACTTCATCCGGCACGAAGACTGGCCCTCCTCCAGTCCAGATTTGAATCCGTTAGATTACAAGATATAGCAACACTTGGAGGAAAAGGCGTGCTCAAAGCCTCATCCCAATTTGGAGTCACTCAAGACATCCTTGATTAAGGCAGCCGCCGATATTGACATGGACCTCGTTCGTGCTGCGATAGACGACTGGCCGCGCAGATTGAAGGCCTGTATTCAAAATCACGGAGGTCATTTTGAATAAACTTTAGTGTCATAAGAATCTATGTTTTGTTAAGTTCATTTTGGTATATGAATGGTTACATAATGAATAAACTTGTTTCAGTTATTTTACATTAAACATGTGACAGAATTTATGACCTGACTAGGTACAGGGTGTATTATCCTCTTAGAATCGGTCGCTGTTTTTTTCTGTTATGAATCATAGGAAATGGTTTTCCAGTAATGTAATGATAACAATAATATAATCTTATCGTTCGTGTGTTTGTTGGATAAGTTATTTAATTTAGAGCTGTCGCAAACTGTCAGCAAATTCTAAATTGCATGGGGGTAGTGGAATTTCAAGGTGCGTGGCGACATTCGCGGTGATGTGATGTGGACTCTATCATTATATCGCCACAATAACTACAGCCGTCGAATATTAATAAAATCGCATTTTTATCGATTTAATCTTCTATCTATCTATATATATAAAAATGAATTGCTGTTCGTTAGTCTCGCTAAAACTCGAGAGCGGCTGGACCGATTTGGCTAATTTTGGTCTTGAATTATTCGTGGAAGTCCAGAGAAGGTATAAACGGTTTAAATAAATATGAAAATGCACGGAATTATATAAAAACAAACAATTTTGTTTTTCCTTTGATGTGTCCCCTGTCGGAATGATTCCTTTTGGTTTTTTTAAGTTAATTTTATACAAAAGCTTAGGTCTTTTATTTATCGATTGAGGCACTACGAAGTCTGCCGGGTCAGCTAGTTCTTAATGAAAAAGGTAATTTTAAAATATTGTCATTTATTGGATTCAAGATTTATTATCATAAGTTGGTCTTTGCTCTGTCGAAGGCTTGTATTTATAAAATAATTAACTCATTTTGAAGAGCTTTTTGTTCGCTAGTACAACAAGAACCCATAAAACATACAGTTGTCACCTATATAGAGGTCTATAAAAACTGTCAATAAACATATTTGTATAAGAGTAAAGTATATTATTGACTCGAACGATTATCTCACACATAGTAGGCGTTGTGGGATTTATGTGTTCACACAGAAACATTTCATTATAAAACTTTTGTATTTCCATTTTTTTCTTTTCAAATAAAAAGGTGTTAATTTGTTTTTAAAAGAATTAAAAGATAATGTGTAGTAATAAAAAAGCTATTTTATTTTATTGGAACCAGAGGTAGAGATGTTTTTCAACGAATTCGTGCTTTCTATACCCGCAATCTAAAGCAAAACCAGCAATCCTTCGTCCCACGAGGTCTTTGACCTTATGCATCAACTGATTTTCGATTGTGTTACATTGCGTGTGATGAAGAAAAAAGTTGATGAATTGCGTTTTTTTTTTTTCAAATAATATTCTTAAATTCATCTTTTATCACTGGTAACCGTACTCTTAAGCTCTTTATAATCGACGCATGTCTACTTACTAGGACCGCACACGATACTGTGAGGACTAAGCGAGTGATTGTACAAAGTATATTAAGTAAATGATTTACTGCACACATGGAACTGTGTGATGAATTAATGTATCATCAATTATATCGATGCCAGCATGTTTATCGCGTCATGCTTGATCATGCTGATGCTTGTGACAGCCGCATCGTTTCTCATGATATTACTGTGCTTACTTTCAATCACGAGTATGGTACAATTGTATAAATGACTCAATGATCTAGCTATCTTTATTTGGAAACAGGATATTGAGGAAATTTGAGAAATTGGAATTTGTTTAGCAGCATTTTGCTAAACAAAGAAACTGTCATTGGATAAGGGCTTTTGCAAGCTATATCTTTTCCCCTCAGATAAGCACTAATTGCAGATAATATACAGTTCATAAAAAATGGGATTTGGAGAAAATTGTGTGGCACGGCTATCTGATTCTCGTACCAAATTCACAAATACGACATTATCATCACAGTATCATACTAATACCTATCCAGAGAAGAATGAGTAGATGGGGACTATTTGCGGGCATAAAACAGACCTTGTGCCAACTGGTTTAAACCTCTATTACCTATATCGCTCTCAGTCAATACTCAATAATGCATAAAGGCCGATTCACACCAGAAAAGTTACGTCTGTACTATTTATATACTATGATAGAACTACGACTTATTGAGCGAAAACCAACTGTGATATTATGAGACTATTACGGTCATCACTTTTTCATCATAACACCTCTTAGAAGAGTTCATTGCGACTTGGAATTGTTACACTTGTGTGTGTGTGTGTGTGTGTGCCCCTAAAATTTCACCAATTTGTTCATCTTAGCTAAGGAATTTAAGGATGTTACGCAACGGTATTCGGTAACCACGCGATCAGTCATGAGACGATGTGAACAAAATAGACTTTGCGGGATGAAGAATTGTCGTATGCATTAAGAGTCCGACGAAGAGTTCGACATGCGAACTAGCCCTTAGACACGTCTTCTTTGCGCTAGGCAGGGGCTTGGCTCTGCCCCTGGCATTGCTGAAGTCCATGGGCGACGGTAACCACTCATCATCAGGTGGGCCATGTGCTCGTCTGCCTACAAGGGCAATAAAAAAAGTGTGTCGCAATTCCGATCCGGTTGTAGATTCAGCGAAGCACTGCTCTTGCTAGGGCTAGTGTTGGCAATTCTCTCAGGTTAAGCCCGTAAGCTCACCTACCGGTCCGCGCTAAGTTGGAATACTCCCTTAGGCTAGCGATTAGGTAGCGCATAAAAATAAAGAAGATCCGTCAGTACTCGCGTCTGATTTTACACTAAAGTATATTTTACTGTGTAGATCACAAGCGTAAATCTAAAAATGCAAACAAAAAAATAAACATTCAGATTACTCAGTTTTCGGTCGTTTCACACGACACCAATGTCGAATAGTGTAGCGTAACTATAATAGCGTCGGATCGCGATCCTGCTGTCGTGTCGGAGGAAAATAATTCGCTGTGTGCTTAGTCACCGGAGTGGTGCCGTGCTATTGGCTGACCACCTGCCCGTTTATCATTGAACTGTGTCAATATAGGGCTGCCAACTACTTAATGGATTTATTTTTTTACTTTTTGTGTATCTATATATTAATACGTGAAGGAAAAACTTTGTATCCCTTTTTACGAAAATTGCGCGGACGGAGGAGTATGAAATTTCCCACACTTATAGAGAATATAGAGAAGGAGTGCAGAATGTTAATATTTTTTTTAAATTACGCTTAAAAAATACATTAAATCAAATCAAAAAAATCAAAAAAAAATATTACACACACTAACATGTATTTGACGCACGCAATGCACACACGCATGCATACTATTTAGTTATTGTCAAACTTTTGTTCTTGACGTCTGTGGTCAAATTGACAATAGATTAAATATTGTTTGTCTTCATTAATATTTTTCTATAGTGTAGTATAGTGTAGTCTTGGCTTTGAAAATAGAATCATAATAGTGTACAGACTTATAATTTCAATTAATTATAGTCGAATTTCGACTACTGCGGGACCTCTAGTTCCATTAAATTCAATAATAAATAAGGCGTGTTGATGACTTGCGCGTATTATCTATCCGGTTTCATCGGAATCTACCGCAATATTAGCTTCGGTAACGACTGATTCTAGATAGGTCTTGTCATTATAACATATTATTATGATTGGATTCGAGGCAAATCGATTATTATTATCCGAAACAAAAGGCAAGGATTCGTCTTGCAGAAATCGTCACTTAAGGAAAAAGCGTTCTAAACCTCATCTATGCGAATTCCTCTCTATATAGATATATTTTTATATTGTCTATGTATGTAGATGTTTTTGCGTGAGATGAAATTCGAGCAAAAGATTATTGTGCTCTTACTTTGGTTGCATAATCAAAGTTTTATTTATAGCTTATTTTTTTATTACTTACAATGCGATATATTTTAATAAATTAATATTTCTCCTAAATAATAAAAACAACTTTTTCTTTCTTCATTTCTATCTCTCTTCTATCTTTTCGATAATAGACAAAAACTTTTTGATAATGGATGATCGACTGCACTTCTATTTTGGATTATACGATTTAGGAAATTTCAACCCTAAGAATCGAATAAATATAATCGAAAGTGGAACGATACTAACAAGTGGGTGCACGTGAGAGACGATGAAAATTTTGTAATTCTACGTAAATACTCGTACTAGGCGGAGTGAGTAACGCGAATTGAGTCATATACATGGACGATATTATACTTATACATCAATTACTATCATTATTTTTAGATTATCTCGAGACAAAAGATACTGTCACGTGCTGGGGTTCGGGATAAATAAATGCAAAGTACAACTAAAAACTGTAGGTATTCAACACTTAGAACAATTAAAACACTTCACAAACACTTTAAAACTCTCAATTCGCATCTTCGGCTTCGCTTCAGGTGATCCGTTCCCTGTTTCGCTTCGAGTTCCGATTACTAACTAACTGCGTGCCATCTCTGCAACGCTTTTATAGTCGATACCACATCCCTAGAATTAACGAGAATATTCCACACATCGCTAGTATTATGTTTCCGCTATCTGGCAATAGATGGCGTTGTACTTCTCGAGCATTCTAAGTGCTACTAGATCCTTCGATATTCGTTCGACTATTCGGCGATAGATGGCGTTACTCTTACCGACGTAACTATACTTTGTGGAAGAATGTAAAGTTTTACTTTTCCGTAAATAAGTTAAAACTATTACACCTTTAATAAATACTAGTGGTGACGCAGTAGTCAAAATTCGACTATAATTAATTGAAATTATAAGTTTAAACATTATTATGGTTCTATTGTTGAAAACTATTATACTTCTATAATATAATCAAGATTTCGCCAAAACTACATTAAAGATAAATGATATTAAAGACAAACAATATTAAATCTATTCTCAGTTTGACCGAAGACTTTAAGCAATAACAAAAGTTTGACAATAAAGTAAAATAAAGAGTTTATATTATGTTTGTGTGTTGTATCAAATACATGGTAGTGTGTGTAATGTTTTTTTTTATTGATTTAATGTATGTATTTTTTATGCATAATTTAAAAACATATGGACCTCTTGTGAGTCCGAGCGGGTAGGTACCACCACTCTGCCTATTTCTGCCATGAAGCAGTAATGCGTTTCGGTTTGAAGGGTGGGGTAGCCGTTGTAATTATACTGAGACCTTAGAACTTATATCTCAAGGTCGGTGGCGCATTTACTTTGTAGATGTCTATGGGCTCCAGTAACCACTTAACGCCAGGTGAACTGTGAGCTCATCCACCTATTTAACAATAAAAAAATACATATGTATGTATACATTAGGTAATTGAATTTTATTTTCCGTAAATCGCTACTATTATGAGTGAGTTAGAAACTCATTCATTCATACACGGCAACAACAAAAATAAAATATATTTTAGTACCGACGTGTGAATCGTCTTGCTAAGAATTGAATTTGTCTTATCTTAAGATTATTGGAAGTGAATCGATTTATCGTTGTTGCTAACGTCTGTATTACCTCATTCTGGAACGGGGTTCATCGATCAATGCTTTAGTGGTGGAACAGAAGTTGTAGGTCGTCAAATAGGATGTCACCAGTTCCGAATATATGTAGTTTTTAATGATTTTAATAATTTAACTGTCTATTAGATTATCTATACTAATATTATAAAGAGGAAAGATTTGTTTGTTCGTATTGAATAGGCTCCGAAACTACAGAACCGATTTGAAAAAATTATTTCACTGTTTGGAAGCTGCACTATTCCCGAGTGACATAAGCTATAATCTTTTTTGAAAAGATTAGAGATCCTTACTAAAACTCCAATTATGTAACCCAAGGTGTTAAAAAATTACCTATAATATTCTTTACATCGCGTGCCCTGTGAAAACTATTGATGATATAATATAATAATGTACTACGACTTTGTAGGAAACATTATTATTTACAAAAAGTGTCGCGACAGCATATATCTAAACATTATAGTTATGCCGTAATAAGTGTTCTTTTATTTAAAAAAATAAAACAATGTCAAATATCGTAGAAATTTTCGTTAAAGACCCGAGCGGAGCCGGAGCGCGCGGCTTGTTTTTAATAATTTAACTGTCTCATAGAAATAAGTTGAAAGATTTATGTTAGGTAGAGAGACGCATAGAAAGCACATTATATCCTTCTTAAAGAAAATTAAACGTAATCATTTGGTACAAAACTCTACGTAAAATTCATCGTATTTAATCAGCACAAGTATACCTACGTTCTGTTTATCTGCCTGGATTCGAGCAAACATTTGTATGTGATACGGTCTCAATAAACGGTTTATATGTCTCTCTATAAATTGTTAAAACTAGATGAACATTTGGAAATTAGAAACGAAATGTCAATTCCGTCTTTTTAACATTAATGCATTATTAGTTCGGACTGCCGTTGTATCCCTTCATACTCTGCACGAGGAGGTTGGATTGAACAAATAGCAACAGAATAGTAAAAGCCTATATTCTTCATTTTATCACCTGCGTGTGCTCTAAAAATACTGCTAGTTTCTTTCGGCTAGACTAATCATTATCTTTCTGCGGATACCGTAAAAGGCTACTAAAGGATTCGCTGGCGAATAGATATCATGTGCTTAGTGCCAGTTATTTAACGGTCTCGATAGCGTAAAAGTTAACTCAAATTTGTACGTAGTTGGAAAAGCCCCCTAGCGCGCAAACGTAGGAAATGTGATCGCCATACGGTGTAAACCAGTAGTAGTACAACGTAGTTTTGAAGTCAGCAACAGTATAAAACCACTATCTCCCAAATATCTGCCGCGAATTAGTCATGTGTTCAGTTTGAAGGGTAGGGCAGCCGCTAAAGTCAATAAATGGAGGCTTTCTAAATCGAAAATTTACTTTATTATTTATTATTTTTATTGAAACAAACAAACACAATTATATTACAAGGTAATTTAATAAGTTTATCGCTAATGGTGATTACATTAACCAACTATTATCTTTTATCGTTTCACTGACCGGATATTCTCCATTTAATGGAAATAAATAACAAACAATATTTTAAATTAGGTTTTAGGCATTATCGGTTGAAGTTAGTCACGACACGACCCACCTAGCGCTAAATGGTTATTGAAGCCTATAGATATCATAACGTGAAGCCGTCACCCAACCTTGAGATATGAGGTCGAGGACTCAATTGTAGTGTATAACGCCGTCTTGTCTTTAAAATTGGAATGTTATAATTTAGAGAAGAACTTACGTCGCCATCTTTGAAAACCCTTGCGAGTAGATCGTAAGGCCAGCAAAAGTAAACTGGCGCTCTTCAGTGCTATAAATACATTTAATGGATCTTATTGTTTTGGTTTAAAAATAAATGATTTCAGGAAAATTCCCGAAATGTCTCTGGTGTTTTATTTGCGATCTCATTTTCGTGAACTAGAAGAGAACATTAAATACTTTTTGTGTCCCAAATAAACAGGGATGTCCTCAAAAAAAAAACGAACATCAACTATCTAAATTATTGTTGTTTATGTTAAATTCGAAATGTTTTTTCTTTCTAAAAAATAACCGTATTCGTTTTTAATTTGACCGAGCCTACATAAATAATGAGTTATATGATTAAACATGATTAGATATGATTATATGATTAAAATATGATGAAATTAGAAGTACTTTTAAAGTTTATCTAACACCTGGAATTCTCTTATCGTCAAGATCAAACAAGCTATCAAACTTCAATATACAGTTAATTCTGTTTAAAAAAAATAAAACGTAAATCTCAAAAAAATATATAAAAAATTAGATATAATACTGTAGTTAGCACAATATTTAGATTTGAATAACACTTTAGTATAGTTCCGCCTCTTCCTTGGGTCGTTCTCCTCATTACTGAGGGTCGTGGACTCCCCAGCTGCATCACTCTCTCTTGTACGATCGTACTCCATCTGCTTGGCCTCGTGGAGGGCATCGTGCAGCTTGATCCAGACAAGCCCGAATCCTACCGTCTCCTGGGACCGCGTCCTCTGGGACGTTTGCCCTCTATCTTGCCCGTCACCATCAGCTGCTATCGAGCAATGTGTCCAAAGAGCTCCTTCTACGAATCAATATTGTGGAGAGTCTAGTAGTTTTAACATTAAGCTCCTTTTAGTACAGATAGGTAGAAGTTATATAGCTAATTTCGGTCACTTCCCCAGTTCAACTCTGTTTCTAATTGTCACGGTGTGTCGTGTGTGGCTATCATCTCAGCCTGTCCACTGTCTAATGCTGAACACAGGCGTCTCCAAGTGACCTCCAGTGCGGCCGGTCCGTTGCCACTGGTATCCAACGTGACCCAGCGATTCTCACTAGGTCGTCGGTCTATCTTGTGATACTGCCAGTACGTGGTCTCCACTTGAGGATCTTTCTGCCCCATCGGTCGTCCGATCTTCGCGCTTTGTGAACTGCTTTGGTTAACATAGCCGATCTTATTTCTAAACATTCGTGCACATTGCGAACAAGTGACCACACTCGTTGTTACTCGTACAGTAATTGTAAGAGATATCCGCACACACAGCCCACTGAGTTTCTCGCCGAATCTTCTCAGTGGGTCGCGTTTTCGATCCGGTGGTAGATTCTGCGAAGCACTGCTCTTGCTAGGGCCAGTGTTAGCAACACTCCGGTCTGAGCCCTGTGAGCTCACCTACACGTTAGGATGAAGCTGAAATAGCCTCTCAAGGCTATCAGCATAGGTAGAAAAAAAAGTAAGATATAGTACAAGGCGTAAGACGTAAAACATTACATTTTTCGAAGTACCTATGTCTGTTGAACGAGGTTTCCGTGATCTTTGTATTTTTGCAGCGGCGAACAGGAATCTAGAACCCTTAGTCAATTGACCACGGCCTGAGAATATCAAGTAACAGGTCACTATTGACCCTGCCTTTTTCTAATTCAGCATACAATGCATCGACACTATTACGTATTTAAATATAACCGCATTCAATCTATTTTTGTTTTGTTTTATTGTTTTCCTCTTTATTAATTTGCTATAAACTAAAGCGATGTTTTTTCGTGTGTGTGTTTGTGATGTCGTACGAAATTGAAAATATTTGTTGTTTTTTTTTTTAAACTTCATCGTTTCTTCGTGGGTTTTGTGATTAATTGTTTCATTTTCATAATTAAAATGTTAATGTCGAATTGTGTAATGTGAATTTTTGAGAGCGTTGAAGAGTGTTCTAGAACTTATTCGAAGTACGTGGCAAACTCAAAATATGGTAGGTATATGTTATTGAAAAATTTATGTTCACTTTCATAATGACGTTTTTGCCTATTTGACATAATTTTTTTCTGTGTAGACAAATACACGAAACCCACAATACCCTTAGGTGTCAACGTGAATGCCAACTTACTCGCAAAATTGAACTGCGTGTCTCAGTATTTCTGGGGCCATGGACAACTAAACCTACAAACGACGTATGCTTTATGTACAGCACATAGAGATAATACAGTTAATGGCGAGATAAAATCCTACCTAACCTGGTAGCCTTGAGAAACTATGCCAGCGTAACCTAACGAGTAGGTGAGCTTTAGGGGTCAAACCTGGGGACGTTGCTAACACTAGCCCTAGCAAGAGCAGCGTTTCGCTGAATCTACCACCGAATCGGAAACGCGACCCACTGAGAAGATTCGGCGATAAACTCAGTGAGCTGTGTCTATGGATTAGTTTACTCGCCGAACCCTTCATCGCAAGCGACGGATTCGACGAGAACGGTGACCGGTGCTTGATGTACCTAAAAGCACCGTTAATGGATCGGGAGGATTCGAAATGACGAGTTGTGTGGCGCCATCAGGACATAACACCGTAGAGACATGAAAGTCTTTTAATATAGTCAAATTAAATCTCGATATTAGTAAAGATTATATGAAATATTTTACTAATGAAAAGATAAATTGTCTTTTAAAGTGTGACATCATCTTTTGTGCCTTCCCTGAGGTTTGACAATAAGCCCTATCATGATTATCTTATTATTCACAGCAAATTTGGTTACAGCAATTTTAGATAACGGGTGTTAATAATGTTAATAACAACGCCCGATAATATCATAATGGACTAATCGTGTTGATTTCTAAGTGGTTGTGATAAAGCTTTGTCGTTGCCAAAACAATTGAGACTTCGAACATGTCCTAGTACCGGCTGATAGACGACGTGGACCATAAAGTGTAACCGCTAATATTGAACAGTAACAAAATGCTGTCGGGAAGGCAGCCGCAGTTCTGACCACCGATAGTCGTCGTAGCCTATAGGATAAGACATCCGGTGCATTCGTGTTGAGCGATGCACCGGTGTTCGAATGCCAGGCGGGTACCAATTTTTCTAATGAAATACGTACTCAAAAAATGTTCACGATTGACTTCCACGGTGAAGGAATCACATCGTGTAATAAAAATCAAACCCACAAAAATTTAAATTTGCGTAATCACTGGTGGTAGGACCTCTTGTGAGTCCGCACGGGTAGGTACCACCACCCTGCCTATTTCTGCCGTGAAGCAGTAATGCGTTTCGGTTTGAAGAGTGGGGTAGCCGTTGAAAGAGTTAAATTGATTTCTACAAAAGAGAAGAACGGTGTTGTTTCAAAAAAATATACGTTATTTTAATTATAACTATACTTGAGACCTTATAACTTACATCTCAAGGTGGGAGGTGCATTTACTTTGTAGATGTATATGGGCTCCAGTAACCACTTAACACCAGGTGGGCTGTGAGCTCGTCCATGCAGCTAAGCAATAAAAAAAATGGATTAGGTACTAACAGAAATCAATATAATTACTTCAGTGCGCCACATAGGCTACCGATGACCTACACGGCAGTCAAAGGGTTAAACAGGCATATTTAAAAACATCGTATAAATAATAAATAAACACGTCTAGTTTCTGATATTCTATTCTTCTTCTAGTTCTCAGTGCAGCTGATCTCATGCTCCAAAGTGGAGTTCGGCCTTGGCCTGGCTGTACCGTGAACTTCGTGCATCAGAATCTACACAGACGGGTGCAACCGCATACCCGCCACACGTCATTACGGATCTTCCCGATTCATTAACGGTGCTTTTAGGTACCACAAGCACCGGTCACCGTCCTCGTCGAACCCGTCGCTTACGACGAAGGGCTCGACGAGCGAATTAACCCACAGACACAGCCCACTGAGTTTCTCGCTGGATCTTCTCAGCCTTTCCGATCCAGTGGTAGATTCTGCGAAGCACTACTCTTACTAGGGTCAGTGTTAGCATCACTCCAGTTTGAGTCCTGTGAGCTCACTATCCTACGCACCTACTAGGTAAGGTTACGCTGAAATAGCCTCTAAAGGCTATCAGCTTAGATAGGAAAAAAAAAACCCGCTATTTTATACTCCCAAATCGCGTTTGACTCCTGTGTCCCGCGTGCTATCGATGACCGCTTTTAAAAATAAAACTAAAAAGAATGCAGTTATGTACTGCCCACAACATTGACGAATCTATTTCTTTTTTTGTGTATTACGTTAAATTTATTGAGCGTGAGAATTTCTTCTTCGTTTAAGAATAAAAAAAATAACGCGCTTTAATTATTACGAAACTAAAATAATCTCTAAAAGTAACGCATACCTACTAAATTTAAAGAATCGTCGAGAAAAATATAAGCGAAAAAACTGCATGAAATCTCGAATTTCTAAACAATCTAAACATAGAACATTCGTTTATATTTTTTTTTGTTTTTTTTAAAACAATTTATAAATTTTCGTGAGTTTTGTGAGGATTAAAAATAACAAATTTGAAAATAGAAGTTTAAAAACTCACCATGATTGTACCGGTGATTGTTTTTATATTTTTTTACTTTCGTGTTGTGTTGTGTTATTTTGAAATCCGCGTACGTTTTGTCCGATGTCGCGTCGCGTACTGAAGGATCGTGCCGCGCCAGTAGCCGAGCTCCATATACGTGGTCGTCGCTCTGTTATCGAGGGGTGACGTAACCCTGCCCTCCTCACGTACGGTTGTTTTGGTCGTAACCGTCTCTGATCCTTTGGCAGGCTAATTATTATCGCGATCTCATGTGTAATGGGCGTTCTAAGCAACCGAATGTCATCAACTTTTAATTGTATCATCTTAATTGTGTGTCGTTTAGAGAATACCTACATTTGTTTGGTATTATTGAGCTTAATATATCGGATGGTACGACGGATCTGCAACGAGTCCTGTACAATTAGTAGTTTGGTCTTTTTTTATGTTTGAGGGATTACTGGTGGTCCGGAGGCCTCTCCAGTTTCACCAGGACAGGTGGGCGAGCAAAGGCTCAACCAGCGCCTCCAAAGGCGACCTAACAACTCAAGGGCAGCTGCTTCGCGAATGAATCTACTACCGGATCGGAATCGCCAACCGCTGAGATGATCCCGCGAGAAACTCAGAGGGCAGATGGTTAAGTTAGGTTGCACGTCGAACTCTTTGCCGAGTTCGACGAGTACGGTTACCAGGGTCCCTAAGTCTGCTTCTAGTGTTAGAGCTGAAGGCGTCATTTTGGTCTTTGGAGACGCGAGGAATGTTATTATACTTTACACTTAAATTATGATTTTAGTGATACTAGCAATACGTTTTGCTTGTGTACGTTTTTTATTCGCAGATGGGCGGACGAGCTCACGGACCACCTGGTGGTACGTAGTTATCGGAGCCCATTGACATCTGCAACGTAAATGCCGCCACCCACCTTAAAACACGAGTTCTAAGGTGTCAATTTTAACAGTACTATTGTTTTGTTTTTATACTGTATTGTAAGCCTGTAATAATTTATATTATTTTTTCTTTAAACCGACTTCCTAATGACAGAGGAACATTACTCATATACAGTGTACTAGTATCGATATCATGCGACTGTGTCCCGCATGCGTTTACATAAATCGTCACGTGATGAGCCTGCACGGGTATGTACAACCATCCCGACTATTTCTGCCACGAAGCAGACATGCAGCGTTAAATGATAGGATCCATCATGCCATTGCGACTTTGGTTCCTCTCACATATGGTTTAAGGACTGAAGTAGCCTCATCGTAAGGTGGGCTGTGGGATCATAAACAATAATAACAGTTTCACGATTCAATAGTCCATGTGTTTTTTTCTTTTAATCTTTGTAAAACGCTTCCGCCAATTCTGAACCGTTTTTTGCTGGTGGTTTTGATTCGGTAAGGCTGTTCTGCGAAGTACGTATTTTAATTTAGTCATGATCGGATCATTGCCCTAGCAACCTAAGAATCGGTATTCCGTTCCACATTATCGGCAGCATTGTAGCCGGCTCAGAATCCAATATAATGTTATTATATTAATGATATTGTAGTCCATTCTCCAAGAGCACATGACCACGCAACCCACCCTGTAACAAGTCAATGTCAGGGACACAGCCAACGCGGCGACGCTGCCTATCTTCGCTTAGCTCCCCTTAATGTATTATTTCTATAACTCTATTGGTTGTACACAAATATATACATATACAGATAAGTCTCCATAATAAGACTAGTAGCATCGAACAAAATATTAACTTGGTATGATATAATTTTTAATATATCACTTCGTTCCAGATACCAAACGCGATACCCACAGGTTGTGAAGTAACACGTCTCTTAAAGCAGCTGTGCAGTGGAGACAAGGCTGGGTTCGTATTGAGATTTATTAGCTAATGCGGGTAGATATCAGGGCCAGTCTAGTATTCAACGGCTACCATTGCTGAGAGACAATACGGAATGACGTCACAACACGAGGCCAGGCTCTCCATTTTATTGTGTAACCGCTGTCCTAACCTTCAATCGGGATGACTTCTTCCAGGCAGATAAGCTGGGTTCGTATTTAGATTTATTAGCTAATGCGGGTAGATATCAGGGCCCGTCTGGTATTCTGCGGCTACCATTACCGAGAGACAATACGGAATGACGTCACAACACGAGCCTGAGCTCTCCATTTTATTGTGTAACCGCTGTCCTAACCAAGCTGGATGACTGCTTCCCACCAGAAGTACGAGTATGGTAGACAGGATAGTGGTACCCATCGGGCAGTTAATTTAATTTCCAGACTTAATTTCTCAAGATGTAGTTATTGCTTTACGTTTGGTGTCCTTCATGAACACTTGTAATCCACTTAGAGATCTCTTAGTTTCTAGAATCTACTTAGTATTTTATATTAAGTTTAGTTTTCGCAGTCGTCGTGTCCTAAAGGATAAGACGTCCGGTGCATTCGTGTTGAGCAATGCACCGGTGTTCGAATTCCAGGCGGGTACCAATTATTCTAATGAAATACGTAATCAACAAATGTTCACGATTGCCTTCCACGGTGAAGGAATAACATCGCGTAATAAAAATCAAACCCGCAAAATTATAATTGGCGTAATTACTGGTGGCAGGACCTCTTGTGAGTCCGCGCGGGTAAGTACCACCACCCTGCCTATTTCTGCCGTGACGCAGTAATGCGTTTCGGTTTTAAGGGTGGGGCAGCCGTTGTAACTATACTTGAGACCTTAGAACTTATATCTCAAGGTGGGTGGCGCATTTACGTCGTTAATGTCTATGGTCTCTAGTACCCACTTAACACCAGGTGGGCTGTGAGCTCGTCCAACCATCTCAGTAATAAAAAATATATATAAAAGCCCGCCGAGTTCATCAAAGCTAGGGGCATATTCTGGCATAAGAGGAAACGTTTGAATTGAGTTGTTTAGTCGAAGTGTGGCCGATACCTTAGCGAATAGACCATGCGCACAACACTGCTACTAGATACCATTTTCTATGTTGTTTTATTTATTTAATTTGTCCATAAAAATCTCTATTCGAACACCAAATCCGGTTGAGCATGACCGGATGATTGTAAGGTCAAAATACAAATGATCAAATAAACATTTATTAATACAAAAGCCCTCTCTCGCATACTTGATGCGAGTGAATGTTCTGAAAGACCACCCACATGACGACCCTCTTATGGGGAACAGTGACTAATTGAACTGAGGTACTTGTCCGAACCGAACGGTAGACTAAATTTGGCAAAGCTACGGTCTTTCGTGTTGATCGTGGTGCGTGGGAGTTTCTCTGAGTCATTTAAAAAAAATGACGGGTTTTACCATAGGTAGCATCGGCGCTAATGGCTCTATGGCTCTCTTTAATTATTCACATCGATACGATATAGGGAGCGTTTTGATTTTGGACTTGTTTCACCCATACCTTAACTAACAAGTTCCATGAGCAAAATTAGATAACGTTGACATGTCCATATATACGGAACAGGTGTAGCAGTCGTTCGTTCCTTTTTGAAGAATGGAACAACCATAATTTGTTACATCTAGGACTTCTTCCTCATATCTCCAGGTGGTATACTCGTTTTGTCTACCAATGGACTAAGTTTTTTTTACCACGATAGACGACCATACTGCCCACCTAATGGTGAGTGGCTACCTTCGCCCAGGGACGTCAGCAATGCCAGGGGCAGAGCCAAGCGGCACCCTAGAAAGTGCAATGAACCAATGAAATCAAAAGACTCATAATTTAGTAATTATACCAGTTACTGTAACTTTGTAAGACTGTCATAGACTGTGACGTAGGAAGCTACATCTAATTTGTTGCTCTGTTAGTAACGTGCGATATTAATTTATTACAAAAATTAGATTTGACACTCATAAAATCTATGCGGCCAAAAATCTATGAAGCCAGATCTAGTAACGCTTATCTTGCCGCAATTTGCTTACGGACCTCAACAAATGTTCGCATGCATGGGGCTTAGCAACCTTGTTCTAGTGCCAACATCTAGGGAAGATTATTAATATTTAAACTTCAAATTTGTGTCTCATTGAAAGAGCAGGCGGCAGTATTCAAAATTTGTTGCCCTCGAATACCTCTAAAGCCTCTTAACACTGAGTGAGCTGATAAAATCATCAATGATTCTATCATTTCCTGATATGTCACGTTTCCGAACAACATCCACATCCTAACAACCTCCCTAATATAATAGAAATATTAAGTTAATACCATTACTAAAACCCAACATGTACCAAAAAAAAACCAAAACCCAATTATCTCAATATTAAAACTCGCAAACCTTCCTTAAGTGAAACGGTTAGGTAGACCTTTGTGTTATGGGTAGTCAGCTCTTTTAGTTTTGGGACAATCCTGCATTGTTCTAGTTTAAATAATAACCATTTCTTCAAATGAAAATATAGACTTCATGCTCAAGATTGACGATGTAATGTAGATCGGTAGTATTTAGTATCCTCTCTGGTTCTAGGCAAGCTTCATTCGTGTGTGTGCACTGTTATGAACCTTAAAACAAAAACAAAAAACAAAAGCCATGACTATAGTTCAGCGTTGCAGTACCAGCCCGTGTCAGTCCCGCTATCCCCTATCGACTTGGAATCTCTACTTTCCGCGTGCGTCCTTGGCCAGGTCGACGGTAATGGAACAAATGATGTCACGCTTATTTCAGTGGTTTCCGTGACCGCATGCAGTTTGTGGAATATCTTTTAAAATAGATTGAACGATGACTCCGTAATTGATATGGTTGTGTAAGGACTTGTGAAATTGATACGAATGGATTAAGTTGTTGTTGTGATGGTTGGGCGAATTTTGAACCTTATTGGAGAGATACCTTATCTTACATTTTTCTACCAAGAGGTAATGATACATACCGGTTCTAAGGGTGTCCAGTTTATTAAATAAATTTGTAGTTTGTTGCTAGGTTTGCTAGGGTTGCTAGGTTTAAACATTTTTATGTTGTTACTTTTGTTGGAAGTAATTTGCTAGCAAATACTATAAAGGGAACGTATCTGTTTTAAAAAATCTATGTTTTTTTTTTGCTTAGATGGGTGGACGATCTTACAGCTCACCTGGTGTTAAGTGGTTGGTACCCGCCTGGGATTCAAATACTGGTGCATCGCGCAACACCAATGCACCGGACGTCTTATCCTTTCATCTTTCATTCTTTTTGTTTGTTATTTGCTATTTGTGTATTTTATAAAAGTTTATTTTGTTCCTGATATTCGCTAGATCCCACCCGTAGTTGACATATACTGGTAATAGGTAGATTAACATCGTTAGCAAAATTAACATCGTTGTCACACCTAAATCTGCAGAGTAAAATTTTAAATAAAATAATTTTTAATAATGCTTGGAGTCACATAGCAGTCTCTTTATACGAAAGTTTAGTTAAAAGACTATTCGTTATAATCAAAATGAAGATTATTGGTTTGACACGTGCCATCCGGCTCTGGAATGAATTCTTCCCCACGGTGTTTTTATTTTTTATTGCTTAGATGGGTGGACGAGCTCACAGCCCACTGGTGTTAAGTGGTTACTGGAGCCCATAGACATCTACAACGTAAATGCGCCACCCATCTTGAGATAATAATATGAGTTCTAAGGTTTCAGTATGGTTACAACGGCTGCCCCACCTTTCAAACCGAATCGCATTACTGCTTCACGGCAGAAATAGGCGGGGTGGTGGTACCTACCCGCGCGGACTCACAAGAGATCTTACCACCAAGAATTATAAACCAAAGAATTATAGCTCAGAGCGCTTTATTTCTTTTTATCTAATAACAATCATAAATAATAATTATCGATCGGTCGCATCTTTGGTTGCTCCACAGAGTTTACTGTGACCCAGACCTCACATAAATAAAAACAACACCAGCCTTTACGTGTCTTCGCTTTTGGAGATAGCCCGTTCACAGTCTGTGGAAGTGGGTGTTGTGCATGACAGAACACAACGTACATCCATCCCGTATAATATTACACATATTATGATCTGAAATATCCTCGTAAAGATGATTGAAGTTAAACTTTTGATGCCCCGGTGACATCAGCTGAGACGAGGCCGACTTAATGTAAGATGCATTTAGAGAATCACATGCCTTGATTATCTTTTGTGATAAACGCTATTATTAAATCTGTGATGAACTGATGTACCAAGTTCTGAGGAAAATTATATTTCAGTGGCGGGTAGCAGACGGCACAGAAGGTAAATAGATAGTCAATAAACAAACCTGCCTATTTCTGCTGTGAAGCAGTAATCGTTTCGGTTTGAAGGGTGGGACAGCCGTTGTAACTATAATTGAGATCTTAGAACTTATATCTCAAGGTGGGTGGCGCATTTACGTTGTAGATGCCTATGGGCTCCAGTAACCACTTAACACCAGGTGGGCTGTGAGCTCGTCCATCCATCTAAGCAATAAAAAAAAAAGTAAAACCTATTGTGTAGTTTTCGTGGGCCGCTAATTGCGATTGTTATATTTTTTTTTTTATGATTGAAAGATTACTGGTGGCCCGGAGGCCTTTCCAGTTTCACCAGGACACGTGGGCGAGCAAAGGCTCAGCCAGGAGGGGTGGGATTTGCTAACAGCTACCCGAGCGCCTCCGAAGGAGACCTAACAGCTCAAGAGCAGCTGCTTCGCGAATGAATCTACTACCGGATCGGAATCGCGACCCGCTGAGAAGATCCGGCGAGAAACTCGGCGAGCTGATTCATGGGTTAGGTTGCACGGCGAACTCTTTGTCGAGTTCGACGAGTACGGTTACCGGGGTCCCTAAGCCTGCTCCTAATGTTAGAGCTGAAGGCGTCTAATGCAAAGGTTATTGGATCTCATGGATCCGTAAGGACGTGTCTAGGGCGTCGACGGTGACTGGCTCCTGCGTGATCAGGATTCGGGGAGTAGTCAGCGGCGGCAACGATAAGGCGATTATCATGACGCATAGCCTTATCGAAGTACCGTTCCGACGCTGACTTCATGTATTTCTGGATAGATTCGAGGCCCAGGTCGTCGTGTAGGTCAACGTTCCTCACGAACCACGGAGCTCCGACGGCTAACCTACAAAAGCGGGATTGTAGAGATTGGAGGGTGTCTATGTGTGTGCGGGCCGCGTGAACGAACACCACACTCGCGTAAGTCATGACGGGCCTTATGCAAGTTTTGTAAAGTGTCACCTTGTTCCGAAGGGACATTTCACTCCGCTTACAGATCATGGGGTAGAATCTACCGAGAATAAACGCGGCACGGTCACTGACTGATTTTATATGCGGGCGGAATGTCATCGATGCATCCAGGGTAACACCCAGGTACTTGACCTTCCTCGCCCAGGGTATGGGTTGTCTAAAGAGAGTAATCGGGGGTATTGTTATATTAATAGTATCATCGTGTCAGTCATATCGTAATGCTCTATATATTTCGTGCTAACGTATCAAATGCGATTGGATTACAGACTTAATGTAAGGAATGCCAGGAAAGACCTTCCCATAGGTCAAAGTATCGGCTACTTGTATGAACAGATCCGAATCTCAAGATCCCCCGAATAACCACGCGTTCCATTGAATGATCGTTATAAAACTCATTGTGCTATTAGCAATACAATACGTATGTAGTAGGTATACGAACACAGCAATAACTATTAATATTCGACAAGATCGTCTTTATATTATTTATTACGCTTCATGTAAAATTTACATTGGCGGACTTAATGCCTAAGGCATTCTCTACCAGTCAACCAAAGGTAGTGCAGACTAAATAGTGGTAGTTGCAATGAAATTTATATTAACTTACAAATACATACACTAAAAAGTATATAAATAGATATATACACAATCACATATACATACATACATACATACTTCCATATATACATACATACATACATACATATATACATGTAATAGTTTATACAGTATTAAAAGGAATATATTAATAAATTCCCTTGACAAATAACTTCATATTATTTTATATTATTTACTATTATTTTATTTTATACTTTATACTTTCAACATATTATTTTATACTTTATATTATTTTCCAAATTTTTTTCCACCGAGCACCGTCCTGTTGTGATATTTCCAAGCAACGAATTTCTAAAATGCAACCAAAGTCGAAAACTTAAATGCGGAAAAGAGTAAATAAAATCTTTTTGAGTAATATTTAGATCTTTGATTTCAATAATACCTCTAAATAGAAACCAGTTAGTTAGTAAAAGATAGTCGATTAAAATTTTTGTTGTGCGACTTTAAAACACTTAGTGGGTCACATACGTACGATATTATTACTTCAAAGGGTATATGTTCTCCACTCTGTTCCTAAACTTATATAAAACAATAATATTTAATATATTTTTTCGTACATTATAAGCTTTTCACATGACACGTCTAGACGACGCGCCCCTGCGGTGCCACCCCTACGCGTCTGTGTTAGGGCTGCTTACATACATAGAAATGTATTGAAACTTCGAGTTAATAATCGCTCAATATCAGTTGACAGAATTTGGGATTCTGTAAAACTTTTCTGTTGTCTTTACTTTGACAGACCAATTGTGGGATTCGAATGGTTACCTCGCATGGTTGTTCGTTGTCTTGTTTATATTAGGAATGATATCAACATCGTACTTGGTATAGTCAGTACTGGGTATAGTAACTGTTACTAGGTATAATGACTGTCGTGAGCAGTAACTAATTTTTAACAGGATTTTCTTATCTTGACTAGTGTGTATGTATTTAGCGGAACCTTTCATTGGAATTTTCCCCAACTTGAAGCCGTCTGGTTAAATTGAAAATTTGCTAACGCATCAAGAAGAGATGACTACAATAATACGTAATATATGTATTAATGGTTCGTTTGGATAGATGGACTAAACGAAACACTAAAAAAGGAAGAAAAACCCATCGCAGCCGTGCCATGGCACATTGCAATGGATATATTATGGATACAACCCAAGAAAGGTTCACGTATGACTGGCGGTTGGTCATGAAACTCATGCCAAATTCCTATTCTTAAGAGAGCATGCTGCATCAACCCTACATAATATGAGATAATAAGGACACTAAGAAGAATTTTGATTTGGTTTTTAAACACGTGTATTTAAAAACCAAACTATTTCATTAGTATTTTGGACGAATGGTAGTGATGGTAGGACCTCTTATAAGTCCGAACGGGTAGATACCACCACCCTGTCTATTCTGAAGGGTGGGGCAGCCGTTGTAACTATATTTGAGATCTTAGAACTTATATCTCAAGGTGGGTGGCGCATTTACGTTGTGGATGTCTATGGGCTCCAGTAACCACTTAACACCAGGTGGGCTGTGAGCTTGTCCACCTATCTAAGCAATAAAAAAAAAGAATGACGTTCGAATTACTTAAAAAGGCGAATAGCAGAACTTACCGCGCGAACTCATAGTACTCTTTCATTAGTTGCTATTAATAATAAACTCTTCATCTCAGTCTACTGGCTGAAGACTGTACGGCGGGATTTGAATTCGATTCCGGGTCGAAATGAAAAGTTTTCCTAAGGGTAATCGTGGTTCGAGAGTGCTTGTGTTTAGTTTGTGTTTACGGTGCCCTAAAGGGTTCTAGAAGAAGAGAAAGTCCTAGTTTGGTGCCGGTGCGGGTGGAACGTCAATCCACGGCCTCGTCATTTCCTATTTTTATATTCATTATCAAAACTCCTAAACTTTACCCCAATATAATTAAAGTTCTTGAAGTGAATCACAATTGTTTCCGGCTATATTTCGATAATTTTTTTATGCGTCAACTTAAAGTAAAAAAAACACTACAGCTAGTTTATTTTATCGTAAAATTAATAGATATTATCTACTCACTAAATTACTCATAATATACCTACATGATATATCATTATAAATGTTTCGTTTGAAAGTTCGAGAATTATTTTCATTAATTTTCCCTGAACTGGACTGCTTGGGAGCATCGATTGCTTCTCCTTGACAGAAAATGTTACAAGTTTAGAGACACTTTTTTCCCCTCCTACCTATGCTGATAGCCTTGAGAGGCTATTTCAGCGTAACCTTAGCTAGTAGGTGAGCTCACGGGGCTCAAACCGAAGTGTTGCTAACACGAACCCTAGCAAGAGCAGTGCTTCGCAGAATCTACCACCGAATCGGAAACGTGGTCCACTGAGAAGATTCTGCGAGAAACTCAGTGGGCTGTGTCTATAGGTTAATTCACTCATCGAGCCTTTCGTCTCAAGCGACGGGTTTGGCGAGGACGGATTTAGTGACCCTAATGTCTACTCCTCACTATGCAACTGGACGACAGAAATTTTGATCGGTGTAAGCATAGAACACTTATCTGATGAATATCTTCCCTTGATAAATTTTCCGTCGAGTTGATAGAACTGTTGCCGTCCATGACCGTACGTAATTACTTCCCATTAATTAGACTGTGGGTCTGTCTTCCTGCGAAGACAATTAAGTAAGCGCTTACGATTAATTAGTTTTTGACGCTACTGTTGGCAGAAATAGTTATTGATTAAATAGCTAATAGTCGTCGTGGCCTAAAGGATAAGACGTCCGGTGCATTCGTATCGAGCGATGCACCGGTGTTCGAATCCCGCTGGCGGGTACAAATTTTTCTAATGAAATACGTACTCAACAAATGTTCACGATTGACTTCCACGGTGAAGGAATAACATCGTGCAATAAAAATGAAACCCGCAAAATTATAAATTTCGTAATTACTGGTGGTAGGACCTCTTGTGAGTTCGCACGGGTAGGTACCACCTCCCTGGCTATTTCAGCCGTGAAGCAGTAATACGTTTCGGTTTGAAGGGTGGGGCAGCTGTTGTAACTATACTGAGACCTTAGAACTTATATCGCAAGGTGCGTGGCGCATTTACGTTGTAGATGTCTATGGGCTCCAGTTACCACTTAACACCAGGTGGGCTGTAAGCTCGTCCACTCATATAAGCAATAAAAAAAAAACTGAATAAATTGTCCAAATATGATTTAATAAAGCTATGCTAATTTAATGAACGGACAACCCTATCTCATGGTGACATTGTTAGTCCCCTAACGATATAATACATTTGATATATTATGCTAGCAGCTATTACTTTTGTCTGTGTCAATAACTATCGGTACTGTGGCGTGAAATTATAGAATCTTGATTTGATCATCACGTTGATAATCGAACCTAGAATCTTTGGGTACTACGTGGTTCGTAGCAGTTCTGACTGACTTCTGTACCATGATGACCGGGTTCGATCCCGACCGGATTATATTATTGTAGAAGATTTCTTCACTTCTCTAGATGGATGAATGAACTCACGGCAAAACTGCTGCTAAATGGTTCCTATAGATTTAGGAACGGAACGGAGCGATATGGATGAATGACAGATATGGAGCATGACTGAGTGAGAGAAATAGGAGATGTCGTGTTAGGAAGTAAGAAAGACGGCGAATGAGTGCGGAACACACGACGGCAAACCCGGAAGGCGAAAGATGTTTATATTTGAGTTACTTATAATAAAACGAAATAAAGCATCAAATTGTTGTGAAATGATCAACAGTTTCACTGGCCCACCATAAATATAAAACCCCACATAGATATCACACAACATGAATGCCGACACCCACTTTGGAACTTTGATCAGATTCTCAATCTTAATGCATGAAGCGGCACAAAAACCCATCACTAAATAAAAACATATGTTAAATCGGTTTTTCTCAGCTATGATGTCATCGTATTACCAATTGTATTACAGTAATCAATGATGTCAATTTATTTCTTGTTCAATAATTTATTGAAAATATAAGTACCTACTTACATACATAGTCTCATACTAATACTATTTAGAAGTATGAAACTGTTTGTCTTTGACGTTCTCTCACGTGGAAATGAAGGATCGACATAATATTTTTAAATTAAATAGGTCTTAGGTCAAGAAAATAGCATTGGCTACCACTTATCCCGAAAAAACACCGCATTCCTAATGCTGGAAACTGTTTTATTTTCTGTAAAAACATTACGTGACACTAGAGAAAATATATTGACACGTTTTTATGAGCACGCGGGTGAAGCCGCGGGCAACAACTAATATTATACCTTTAAACGAGCAATTATTGTATATATATAGATATATATATATATAGGTATAATCTGAATCTCGGAAGCGGCTCCAACGATTTTCATAAAATTTTGTATACAGGCGATTTGGGGGAATCGATCTAGCTACGATTTATTTTCAGAAAATGTTGTTTTATTCGTGTTTTCAATAATCAACTCTTCCCGACATCTATTGGCAAATAATAATACTATTTTTCTTAATTGAGGGCAACTAACCGCTTTAAAGACACAACAGGAAAGCGTTATCAAAAAAAAAACCGAGCAAAGTTCGGTCATCATCTAGTAATATTATAATTGCGTAGCGGACTGTGTTACGCTCTTATGTCTTAATTAGGTTCGGGTTAGGAATACTTTTTCTGGACTGTTTGCTGTCCAGAACACAAAATTAAAGCCTAATTTGAGGCCGTAACACTAATAACACCGCTACGTATCCCCACGCCATTACGGATCCTCCCGATCCATTAACGGTGCTTTTAGGCACCACAAGCACCAGTCACCGTCCTCGTCGAACCTGTCGCTTGCGACGAAGGGCTCGACGAGCGAATTAACCCATAGACACAGCCCACTGAGTTTCTAGCCGGATCTTCTCAGTGGGTCGCGTTTCCAATCCAGTGGTAGATTCTGCGAAGCACTTCGTTTGCTAGGGTCAGTACTAGCAACACTCCGGTTTGAGCCTACACACGTTAGGGTGAAGCTGAAATAGCCTCTCAAGGGTATCAGCATAGGTAGGCGAAAAAAAATACGAATCCCTAAGAACATGTTATACTCAACGACCTTGGGTTTGCGATAGTGACCTCTACCTCATTCTATGAACCTATTACAATTACAAAAACCTTTCAGAGGGAGACACGAACGCGTCAGTGGAACTAAAAACGCCCAGCTGGTCTGCGTAAGCGGCGGGAGTCCACGTCAGCCCAACACCCCTCAATTATTGAAGGTAAATTTAAAGACACCGAATGAGTAATAAAACGCACAGATTAAGCCTGGGCGACTCTCTTACTGAGCATTAAATGATACTATAATTAGGTAGCCACCGGTCATCTTGATGGTATTGACCGGCAAAGACACCGGCTTTTAGGCAGCGGCTTGGCTCTGCCCCTGGCATTGCTGAAGTCCATGGGCGACAGTAACCACTCACCATCAGGTGGGTTTTATGCTCGTCTGCCTACAAGTGCAATAAAAATATATCTTGACTGACAATTATAACATTTTGCAATGACGGACGACATTCAGAGTAAACATGACCACGGTACCAATCCGTACAGAATTGCAACCTGATCACATCACCCTCAGATCCTAGAAGAAACAATACAGAAAAAAACTCCGAGATCGTTGTGCCAAAGGCCGTCACCAAAGGACGTGGACAGGTTCCGCTTGACCTTCAACATTGATGAGCAGACGACCAACAATCTGTTCCAGTACAGAACCAAATTCGTCCAGCACATGCTGACGAGTCCTATGTATGCTAACAGCACTATTGGAAAACCCTGGGAGACTATTGGCAGGCGAGTGATTTAAGAGTTGATCTTGTTTGTTACATTTAAGAGTTTGGATGGGTGGACGAGCTTATGGCCTTCTCGGTGTTAAGTGGTTTCTGCACCTGATAGACATCAAGGACGTAAATGGCGCCATTTGGCTTGAGTGAGACATTAGTTCTAAGTCTTTGTTCTATAGTACGGTCGCCCCATCCTTTAAGCCGAAATGTTACTCCTTCGCGATAATACGCCTAACAGTTTGTTAATGCCATATTATATGCCATTTAAAAAGATATTCTGAACTGAAGAACAATTTAGTCAGTAAGCCAATTTAAAACACATTTGCCATGCGTTTTTTATTTTTTTTTATTGCCTTTGTAGGCAGATGAGCATACGGCCCACCTGATGGTAAGTGGTCACCGTCGCTCATGGACGTCAGCAATGCCAGGGGCAGAGCCAAGCCGCTGCCTACCAATTTCATATTAAACTCTCAGCTGTTCCAAAAAGAGTCACTATTCTGAGACGAACTGGCGCAATAAATCCTTATAACTATTAAGAATTACCATTTTTCAGTATATCAGAGAAGATTATAGATGAACTTCTGTTAAACTGCGCCAAGGAAATGGAGATACGTAACTTTGTCGATGAAATATACAAATTTGAGACTTCTTGAGATTATCTAAGTTTTGTAACTGTTATTGAATTTTTAAATGGGTATTAATTAAATTTGGTTTTGGGAAAACCATGTTTCATTTTAGTACATACTTAAGTTACATACTTATTCGTAGCTATTAGTACCGATTTTTGGCTTAAAATGATTTTGACCGTGGCCCGTGAGAAAATGGTGTTATTTTTTTACTTTTATGATAACCGGAGTTGCGGCAAGTTCAAGTTAAATTTATCCTTTAAATCGGAATACACTATCGCATAGCCGCTGAATTAAGCAACTCAATAGTACCGTTAAACCAATAATACTAATATCAGTCACTATTAGGATCTGACAATTAGAGTGGCCTACGCACGCAATGAAATCCTCCACCACTAGAAATGTGAAAGCTCTCTTTGCAACCATCGGTGAAGGAAGACTTCAAGTATTGTTTTTATTTTATGCCGTTTATTTAAAACAGTTTTTTTTATTGCTTAGATGGGTGGACGGGCTCACAGCCCACCTGTAATTGTTAAGCGGTTACTGGAGCAGATAGACATCTACAACGTAAATGCCGTCATCCACCTTGAGATATAAGTTCTAAGGTCTCAGTATAGTCACCGAAACGCATTAGGGCTTCACGGCAGAAACAGGCAGGGTGATGGTACCTACCCGTGCGGACTCACAAGAGATCCTACCACCAGTAATTACGCAAATTATAGTTTTACGGGTTTGATTTTTATTACAAGATTTTATTCCTTCACCGTGGAAGTCAATCGTGAAGAGTTGCTAAGTATGTATTTCATTACAAAAATTGGTACCTGCCTACAGGATTCGAACACCGGTGCATCGCAAGGTACAAATGCACCAGACGTCTTATCCTTTAGACCACGACTTCAAATTTAATCTGACTAATGGAAATTCTTCTTTAAGAATTGAGTGTATTTCTTTTAAACATATTGCTCCATTCATTTGAAAGGTAGGTATATCTTTGAGACCTAACTATATCTTTGGAAATTTAAATCAAAAACAGATCTTCATTATCAAAAAAGTGATAACATTAGAGTCGAATCCGAGCGATATAAACAAGACTTAACGTACTCAGTTTGGTTACGATGGAAAATTAAAAAAGCCTACTTAAAAAAGGCGGGATGCGTTCCCAATTGAATACCTCCTCATTGTCTGTGAATGGGTATAAACTACTCACTTTAAGATTCAGGGTACTACACTTTCCTGCCTTCGATGACAGTAATAAGCATAGAATATTTCAGACATATGATAGTGTTGACAAACTTACTAAATATAGCTTTTGAGGACTTTTAAATGAATTAAAACACGAGAAAAATAATGTAACAATGTTTTATTACAGTGATTTTTGAATTACCAATTAGATTTATATTAATAATTAACGCGAAATTACTAAATGTTTTAAATAACGCGAAAATATATAAAGTTGCTTGTGACAATTCAGTCTTTGGCAAAATGGCTTACTAAATAGTTATACCTATATAACAAACGATAGAACTTAAAAACTAACTCGTGTCATTATTATCTATGGTTAGTCACTGTACATGATAAATAAGGCACTTGGCTTAGTCTTATAATAATAAATAGTTTGCTGCGTTAACCCAGACTTGGAACTGGGATCATATCATTGCGTAGTATGTTCGTTGGACAGCATCTTCAAGTAAAACATGCTGTTGATCTGGTAAGTGTAAGTATTTCCGTCACTCTTCGAAGTTCCTGCAAAACTCTCCAGGTATCCCAGTAGATTGCAACGATAAGTTTGAGTTGCCTGACAATAAAATTTGCTGCTTACGTAAAAGTATTTTTAATTATATTTACGAGTCGCGAAAACCAAACTACCACATGTTTTTCTATACAATTTCGTAGATCCTCAACGAATGGACGACCGAGCAACTAAGACGCTAGTCATTCCTCAAACTGCATCGTCTTTGTTAAAACTGAGCCTAAAGGAATTCAATACTTCACCGAACTTAGCTTTTTGACGTTTTAAAGTATCATTTTTGTCCAACTTCGCTAATTTGGCAATACTTTCTGTGCTCGATGTATCAGTTTGATATGCTTCTTCAGGTGTAGGAGGATTAGATTTCATCAGCCTAGGTTTCAATAGTTGAGGGCCGCCCGCAGCGAATATATTCTCTAACTTAGATTTTAAATCTGCTCTTGTCAATTGTTTGTCTTCTTCTGTTGATTCTTCTTCGGTTTTCGTCTCGTCTGGATTGACAGGACGCAAATTCTGAGCCACTTCACGAGAGACAATCTCCTTTTTCAAATCTAGGAATATAGATGGACGACTTACAGTGAAAGTGTTGTCTTCAGGTGCATTTCCAGTCGACTGGGATCTTTTTCTTGGTTCTTCATCATCATCCTGGTTATTCGTTATCTTGTTTTGAAATATATCGTTTAGCTTACTCATGAAATGTTTTTGTCTATCACTACCAAACGTAATATTGTCATCGCTATGAGAGTTATTCGACTGAACGCTTTGTCTTGGAATCTCTTCTGCTTCTTCGGACATTTCTTTTTTTAAAGGTCTCGATGAAATTGTATAAGATTTCTTAAAATTTGGACTTCTAAAAAAATTTTCATCTAATGGCGGTGGCACTGGTATATTAGGAGCCTCTTCTTCATCCCTGTCCTCTTTCTCTTCAAGAGACTCACTGAAAGGATTTCTATCTAACGTGTCAGAATATCCAGATTCATCGGTCCTTGAATTGGTCTCACTGTCATTAAAAGCAGTGATTTGCTCGTGTTGTTCTGTTTCTTGTTCTAGATCATCGTCATCATCTCTTTTTTCTTCTTCTTCTTCAGTAACCTTAGGCAGATCCTCTCTGTGGACCTGCGCTATTACATCATATTTAGATAATACTTGATTACCTGATGATACATCAGACCCTGCGTCAGAAAGCTCGCCTAGTGATTTTCTGTGGATAACTTCTTTGACATCAGGAGCTTCTTCTATATTTTGGTCTTTCAGACTGATAGCTTCTCCGTATGTTTCTTCTTCAGCTTGCAGGACTTGATCTAACAGGTCTATTATTTTAGCTTCCTTTTCTTCATTATTCTCAATAACCACTTGATGTTTGATTTCCTCGATATTGGATGTTTCATTTCTGACATTACGTATTTGATCGCTACTTTGTTCGTTCTCTTCCAGTATAGTATTGTCTCCGTGGCTACCAATTCTATTAATACTATCAGGCGGCGTAGGTGATTCTACTACTATTTGTACAGGTAGTGGTTTCCCATTCTCATCGGAGTGTGGCATAACTATATCCTTTTCTTCTTTGTCTTTCTTTTTGAAACAACATAATCCTAATAAGTAGACTGGTATACCTAAAAAGTTTATTACTTCTATTATTTCATTTATTTCATTTGGAATAGTATCAAGGCAATCGAGTCTCTTAGTAGAATGGGTGTCCGTAAGTGGCTTAAAGTAAAAATCATAGTATGACACTTCATAGCTACGAGTAACAAGAGTAACGGTAGTCAGAATCTTATGGGCAAGGTGTTGACGACATTCCCAGCCTGAACCAAGATGGTACTGAGTACATTTTAATCACGTTGCTAGTGCATACGAGTTTAAGTTATAAAAACAAAATATAGTTACATCTACTAAAACTTTCTTAAATAAAGAAGTTCTCTAAAAACACTCTAAACCTAAACAAGGTGCTGTTTTAATTTACTGATATTAATTCCATCAATACCGTTTTCAATTTTATGTAATTAAAATAATATATGTAATTATCCTCACCTATGGCAAGCCAAATCAGGACTCTAATCCAAGTCTGAAGTTTGATGAGCGCCATCAAGTGCACGTTCACGTATATGCTCAGACAGGGAATCAAAGGCACCAGAGGAGTCTAGAAAACAAAGATGATTTCCGATTTGGAATCAATAAGGCTCCTTTTCTAAAAGCTTTACTTAAGCCATTCTTAATGTTCTTAAAAACATATTTATATTATATATACGTATTATATATTACGTATGGTAGGGCGTATCGTGAGCAGGCTCATTTAGGTATCACTATTCTGCTTTTATCTGCCACAAAGCAGTCATTCCAGGTCGAAGGTACCCCGCGAGCCCCTAAGGCGCGGGGACCTCGTAGGAGGTTCGGCCCCCGGCCCGAAAAAAATAAAAATTAAAAAAAGGTCGAAGGGTACTACAGCCTTTCGACAATACAATTGAGACTTGGATCACGTGTATCAAGGCAAGGAAGGCGTTCACATGGTAATATCTATGGACTGTGAAGTAGTTCATCCATCCCGATTTTGAGGCCATAAAATTAGGTATCACTACTTTATTTATTTCCAGCGTGAAGCAGTTAATACATTCTAGCTAGGAAGGGTGAGACAACATTTTCCAACACAATTGATACCTCAGCGAATTAGCGGCGTGACTTCTACCAGCTCCGATAACAAGATAGGCCCATGCGAACCAAATGTCCAACTAACGGAAAAAAAATCAATGGAGTGGCACACATTTTAAGACCACTACTATTCCGTGCGTTCGCGTTACTAAACGGTTCTCTAAGCTATTATATGAACTTACCTTAAAAGCTACCTCCTCCTTCGCTTTAGGCTGAAGCGACATAATAATGACCAGCATCAAAGCCAGCACGTGTAGTACCAGCAGTGGTACGAGAGGCCTTTCCACGTGAGTCAAGATGAGTACCATAGAGACACATAAGCTTACTGAAAAAAATCATGAAAACTTAGAATAGGATATTAACCTTATGAAATATTTGCAACAAATTATGCCATAGCGCATCGGTTGGACAAATACTACTTTGGTATAAACATGGTATGAAAAAAGGCAAATCAATGCGCTTGAAAAAGACTGATTAAGGAGATTGCCCCAGACTCGCATGATATGTGACAGAAACAATACCAAGAAACGCATTTAGTAACATAAACGTTGGAAGGATATAACCAAATCGAACAATTCATTAAATCTCTCACCGTGACATAATTAATGTACAGATAGCTTTTTTTATTATTTAAAGATTACTGGTGGCCCGGAAGCCTTTCCAGTTTCAACAGGATAGGTGGGCGAGCAAAGGCTCACCCAGGAGGGGTGGGATTTGCAAACAACTGCCCGAGCGCCTCCGAAGGAAACCTAACAACTCATGAGCAATTGCTTCGCGAATGAATCTACCACCGGATCGGAATTGCGACCCACTGAGAAGATCCGGCGAGAAACTCAGCGGGCTGATGCATGGGTTAGGTTGCACGTCGACCTTCTATGTCGAGTTCGACGAGTACGGTTACCGGAGTTCCTAAGCCTACTCCTAGTGTTAGAGCTGAATACAGATAACTGAAAGTGAATCGCCTCCATTAGTTAACTTTTAGTTCTCCTTACGTAATTCTTTGACTTAATCTCGTGTGTAAAATACGTACTAAATAGAAACAAAACTGCGTAAACGATCCTGGCAGTGCTACGTGTGGCGAGCTTGAAGCCACAGCCGAAGACTTCTTTGAAGAACCCTGGAGACGATTGAGGAGCGTATTCTGAACGAAACCTATAAATAGTAAATAGATATTATATTTCGTTGCTCTGATAGATAAACAATGTTGTTTAATTTAACCATAGTTTGTGCCTTTCGTACGACAGACGAGCTCACAGTTCTGCTTCGCGGTCAGAAAATCTATGTTGTTCTGGTTATAATGCCATTCAGATTCTACCTATGATATTCGAAAACTACTGCTACTCCACTTCCTTATATCATTCGTAGTAAGAGCCCCTCTCCACCCCTTTAGCTGAGCCTTTGCTCGCCCACCAATTCTGGTGAAACTGGAAAGGCCTCTGGGCCACCAACAACCATTCAATCGTTATAAATATATAAAGCCCCTCTTCACAAAATTCTGGTGGTAGGACCTCTTGTGAGTCTGCACGGGTAGGTACCACCACCCTGCCTATTTCTGCCGTGAAGCAGTAATGCGTTTCGGTTTGAAGGGTGGGGCAACCGTTGTAACTATACTGAGACCTTAGAATTCATATCTCAAGGTAGTTTGCGGTATTTACATTACAGATGCCTATATACACCGGTAACCACTTAACACCAGATGGGCTGTGAGCTTGTCCAATAAAAAAAATGTGAAAATTAAATATTCTCCTTCGCAATTTTTCCTACGCTCCAGTTCGTTTTTTCCGTTCCTAACCGCTGATAGTCTACTAATCGGCTACTAACGGACTGGTAGGTTAGCTCACGAACTCGACCTGAGATAATTTACTAAGACGTGCCCTAATAAAGCCAGTGCGTCGCTGAATCTACCATTGGATCGGAATAGTACTCCACTCCAGACAACATCCACTGCGCTACATTCTCTTCAGAAAAAGGACTTTAAATATTATCAAGGCAGAAGAGGGATTATTGAAAAAAAAAAACTATCATGATACATATTTAATAAGTATACCAAATTTCGAGTTAATCCGACGTTTTGAAGGGGGTCAAAATTATGTTCAAAGACTCCGTTACATACTAATATAGATACGTCTGAAGCTAATCGGTAAGAAAGCGGTAGGCAGCGGCTTTAGCCGTAGGCAGCGGCTTAGCTCTGCCCCTGGCATTGCTGAAGTCCATGGGCGATGGTAACCACTCACCATCAGGTGGGCCGTATGCTCGTCTGCCTACAAGGGCAATAAAAAAATATACAGATAATAATAATCAAAGCGTATTTATTATACACAGATCATGTGGTAAGCGATATGCGGTAAGCACTTTGAATATTTACCTTAATACGATCACACAGACAGCCACTACGGTGTAAGAGAGCAGCGTTGCAATGCAGAGCATCAGTATGAGTTGTTCTAGCTCCAAAATTCCAGCAAGTATGGCTGAAATACACACGAATATATTAATTAACTAACTGAATGACAAAGTGTGCCGTGTTCATTGCGAATTTGTTTACAATTATCGAGACAAATTTTCACAAAAAAAATTGTTGACAACTCCATTCTATTGCATATGTTTATAAAACACCATACCCATTTATGTTATGGGCTATTTCATAGTTTTTATCGCGGGCTTTAAGCGCTGCGACCGAACCAAGAAATTCCGTAACGAAAATAAAACCTAACACCCCCCACTCCGCCTACCATGTAGCTCGCGTTCAACATATTCACATGTTGCGCTTCTGTATAATAGCCGGCAAACTTCTTGAGCATTTGTTGACGTAGTGGGGGTAAGTTCGCGCATGGTACACTCACGTGCAAAAACATTCTTTACTCTGCGTCATAATGCAATTAAATTATTAAAATCAACATATGTATTTATTTATATATTATTAGAACATCAACAAAAAATATAGTTTAATAATTGTAATAATTTAATCTTGGGGTAAAATAGATATTCCTTCTATTAAGTCAAAACTAGAGCTGTTGCCAGGTCTTGGCTCAGTTGAAGCGAAGCTAGTATTTGTAATTTTTTTTCGTTATCATAATCTTGACCATCACCATCATCACTGTTTTCACCACCCGAGTCGCCATCATCGTGATGAGTCGACATAGGGCTCATCGGTGTAGCTTACAACTCGGTCGGCTCGATCTTCTTTTTTGTCTATAATTGATTATTTTTTGAAGATATTCGATTCGTAGTAATCGAATGTTACTTTTTTCAATTACCAGCTTCTGATTATTTTCTGTTTTTTTTTCCATCTGAAGCCTAGCTCTTTCATAATTCGTCGTAAACTTCATTCCGAGCCATTAAAATGTATATCTTCTTGAAATTTTTCGAAGCCTTTCTACGGTACGGAGTTTCGCTGCTTGTTATGTAGTTATTATGATTACATCTTTTTATTACAGATTGAACGAAACTATTCATTCCGGTAACTTTTTCTTCCCTGATTTTTTCTTACCCGGAGTCCCAAACACGGCGAGCAAGCCAGAGCCTTTAGCTTCGTTAATAGTGCACCTAACAGTACTCACTGATGTTTTTGTTGCTTCCGAAGTCTGTTTTACTTTTTCCATATCATTCTTCCCCTGTTTTATAATGAAGCAATATACGTCGTACACAATTTTTCTACCCTTTCCTTTGAATACTACACCAGTTTGTCGCGGCATAGTGTATTTTTTATAAAAAATCAACAAACACTCAACAAATAGCAATGGCAACAAAGTCAACAAGCAATTATAACAAATAACTTAACGATTAATAACGATAGACTTTTAACTGTACGCAAGCGTACTTTTGGGAGCAAGCGGAACGAGGGTGCGGTGCGGGGCGCAAGGTTCGACTGATCTACCAATAACGCGGTCGATACGATTTCCCCTGCCGTCGCGCCTCACCCTCACCACCAAAGTGATCTAAAATTCGGTTCTGCGCAGTCAAGGTCATTTGCTCAAGATGTTTGCCGGTTACTATACCTAGTGTTTGTGAATAAGCGCGCGGCGTAACGTCGCACTGCATGCGCATCATGAAAAATCTGCCCATCTCTCTCTCGAGCAGTCTAGCTTATGAGTGTGAAGGGGACAGTTAATGTTTTGCTTTTGTTAATGTTTGTAAATATAGCGTGGTCTTACTTTATTATTGTTTTAATATTAAATTATTATTGTCTAATGTATTAATTGCATAAGTCGATAAAAATGCTATACAATAGCTTTACCGCCCAGTCCCCGAGTGCCACACGTGTTTTTTTTTAATTATTATTAAGTCTCCACGCCACCCCATAACTTGACAATTCTATTGTGGGATTTGTATTCTGCATTTTCATATCTAGCCTTAGAGCTCAAACGCTCACAGCTCATAATCCGCCTGGGCGACCAATTTGTTTTTGTAAATGTGAGATCCGGTTAAAACTAGATATCAAAACATACAAACCGACAACAGCAGCTGATGAAACCGTGGCAAAAACAGGAGACTTGCGCGACGAAGTTAACTTCGAAAACCAACTGACCAATAAGCCGTCTGAGGACATCGCGTACAACAGCCGCGGGAGAGGCAGCAAGGCCCCAAATAAACTGGAAATACAATGCAAGCATTCAAATCATTTGAATTTAGAACTTTTTTTTTTTTTTTCGGGTAGTGGGCCGAACCTCCTACGAGGTCTCCGCGCAAAAAGGGCGCGCGGGGTATGTGAGACTCAACGATCTGCATGGTTTTGTGAGCAGACCGCGGGCCCAAGGATTTTAGGGCCCACCCACTAAACAACTCCCCTGCACTCTTACACCCGACGTCCGATACCCTCCGAGGTCATAACCCGGATGAGGTAGGGGGGCTACCGCGGTCAACACTACAACCAGAAGGCGCGGCTCGCCCCAAGGACGCCCAGCCGACGGAGCCTTCGAGGCGAATCGAAGGCTCTGAAACGTCGGCCGTCTCGGTACGGCAGCCCGTCGGGCCGCCCAGACGGTGCCGCTGGTGTCCCGGAATACCCCGCTGGACCAGAACCAGCCTGCCGGGTCGGGACGCGATACACCGTCGACCGGTCGCTCTAATCACTCCACGGCAGCGCGCTAGAGTGCTGGTAGCGCGCCGCGCGGCCTCACCCCCTCAGGTCGCCCCTTGACCTTCACCGGGGGGAGGCCGCCACCTACAGGGGCCGGGACGTACGGGCGTATTCCCGCCTCCGGCCCCCGGCTCGACGGCGACGGATCGGTGCGGAAAGGGAAGAGCTCTCCCTCTCTCGCTCCGCCGCCTCCTTCTGCGATATGGTGGACTCGCAGAAGTCGAGCATCGCCTTCCAGGACGCGTCGCTGCCGAGCATCGTAGCCACGACGCGCGGCAGCGAGAGGTCCTCTCCAATGACCGCGACGAGGGCGGCGCGTTGCTCGTCGAATCCAGAGCAACGCGCCAGCGTGTGTTCCGCTGTGTCATCCTCGTCGCGGTCCGCGCAGTGGTGGCACTGCGCCGTCGGTTCCCTTCCGGCTATCTTATGCAAGTACCGGCCGAAACATCCGTGGCCGGTAAGCATTTGCGTCAGCCGGAAGGTGAGGCATCCGCGGTCGCGGCCCACCCAGTCCGCGAGAACCGGGCGGACCGCCTCGACGGTACGGAGGCCGGCCGACGGGTCCGCCAAGCGGCGAGACCACGCCTCCAGCACGGACCGCCGAGATTGGAGCCTCCGCGCAATTGAATTTAGACCTAAATTAAACTTTTTTTGAATTTAGACTAGACTAGATTTGAATTTAGACCTAAATTAAACTTTTTTTTTGTAGTGAAACTTCTTTAGAATCGTTGTGATTTCAAACTCGATGAAACGAAAAAATAAGTCCATAGAGACACAAACACATAAATGTATAGGATTCAGCCGGCGAGAGAACGAGATAGAACACATTAGACGTTCTCGGTCTCCTCTTTGTGCGACTCTTCGTAGCATCCCCACTATCGACTACTAAATATTGTCCATATCTATGCTCCTGTGTAGTGGGATAGTCAGTATATTAGTTATTCATAAGTTTCACTTCTACCGTATGGACTTGCACACACACACCTGCCCACCTGGTGTTAAGTGGTTACTGGAGCCCATTGACATCTACAACGTAAATGCGCCACCCAGCTTGAGATATAAGTTCTAAGGTCTCAGTATAGCTACAACGGCTGCCCCGTCCTTCAAACCGAAACGCATTACTGCTTCACGGCAAAAATAGACGGGGTAATGGTACCTACCCGTGCGGACTCACAAGAGGTCCAACCACCAGTAATTAAATGTAAGTAATTGTAAGTTTTTTAATTACGTCTTAAACAAATTACAGTTAATGTTTTTTTTGTCTGAAGTCTCATATTTTTTGAGCTTTTCTTTTTTATTGCTTAGGAAAAGCTCACGGCCTTATATTAGACTGTTATCGGAGTCCGCAGACATCAAGAACGTAAATGTAGCTGCAATCAAAAAGAACCTTATCGCGTTCTTTGAAGAACTTTAAAACTATTTTTAAGTCAGTTAACAAATTTCAAGTAACCTGGCAAGGATCCCAGCAAAGGCACCAACAAATACCACCCACTTCATCCACTCCCATCCGATGAAAATGAACGCTGACCCAATAGCATCGGTGGAGTTCTGTAATTTAGTTGAAGGCATTTTAAATTAAAATCACACAACACTTTATTTGTTACTAGTATCTATCTAGTCTATATATTAATACATGAAGCAAAAACTTTGTAGCCCTTTTTACAAAAATTGCGCGGACGGAGGAGTATGAAATATCCTATACTTATAGAGAATATAGAGAAGTGCAGAATACTATTTTTTTTTAATTATGCTTAAATAATACACTAAATCAATAAAAAAAGCATTACACACACTACCATGTATTTGACACAACACATATATAAAAATATACTCTTTGTCTACTGTCAATTGTGAAACTTTTGTTATTGTTTAAAGTTTGGCGAACACTGTGATTGTATTATCGAATTATAATAGTCTTTGACAATAGAACCATAATAATGTTTAAACTTATAATTTCAATTAATTATAGTTGAATTTCGACTACTGCGGGACCACCAGTTATTATAAAAATGCTATTTCCATAATATCGTCGTGGCCTTAAGGATAAGACGCCCGGTGCATTTATATCGAGTGATGCGACTGTTCCGATGTTCGAATCTCGCTGGCGGGTGCCAATTTTTCTAATAAAATACGTACTTAAGAAATGTTCACAATTTACTTTCACGGTGAAGGAATAACATCGTGTAATAAAATCAAACAAGCAAAAATTATAATTTGCGTAATTACTGGCGGTAGGACCTCTTGTGAGTCCGCACGGGTAGGTACCACCACCCTGCCTATTTCTGCCGTAAAGCAGTAATGCGTTTCGTTATGAAGGGCGGGGCAGCCGTTGTACTGTAAAACTGAGACTCAGAAGTCACCTGTCACGCCACGTTAACTGGTTCCGTGATAAGTTCGTAAAGAACTTGTGTTAGAGGTACCAGATAACGGAAATAAATGTAAGATTTTTATTATACACATACATATATTTAATATACATCCATAACCCTAGAAAAGACATTTATATTTATCATACAAATATCTTCCCTTGGTGGGATTCGAACCCGCGACCCCCTTGTGTAGAGACCATGTCACTTACCACTACACCAGTCGGCCGTTTGAAAAAATGTATTGTAAATTGAATTTAACATGACATTTTAGTGTCTCTTTTTTAAACGCCGTATGTATATCATTATTAAAACATTTTAAACGCAAAAAAAAATTATAAAATTTAAAAAAACGAATGAATGCCTGACATCTGCCAATCTACATAAGAATGAAATGCGACAGATAATTGGAAATTGAATGGCCGAAACGAAATAAAAATGATTGAAATTCTCTAATAATTGTTTAATAATCCAAATTACCTGCAGATAGTATGGCACCATCATTGTCAAAACAATAGAAGTTCCGCAATAACAAACAAATGCAGTAAGCAGAACTATCAATATTACCATTGGAATGGCTTCTTGAGGTTTTCGAACCTGGAACATAAAAATACACAATCTATATCTATACTAATATTATAAAGAGGAAAGATTTGTTTGTTTGTTTGTTTCGAATAGGCTCCGAAACTACTGGACCGATTTGAAAAATTCTTTTTCCATTAGAAGCCGACATTGTCCCTGATGAACATAGGCTACTTTTTTTTTTATTTTTTTTTTGTTTCATATGTGTTTTAATGTTTCCGAAGCGAAGCGAGGGCGGGTCGCTAGTTATCAATAATTAAATTCAAAATTACTCCCCTGCAAATTACTTTAAACAAATTTACCTCTTCGGCCGCAGCGTTAATGGTATCGAATCCAACAAAACCATAAAAGCAAATCGCAGCGCCCTTCAGTGTGCCCCATACGCCGTATGGGAAGAATCCTCCAGAGCCACTACCTTGCGGAACGTCCGTGGATGGGATACTCCAGTTAGCTGAATCGGCTAGAATGAATAATTGCAAAGGTGGATGAGCTTAACATTCTCCTCTAAAACGGCTATTATCACTACAACTCAATGCCACTGGTCATCTCTAAAAATAAGATCGAAGCTTTTATTGCATTCAAATTAGAGCTATATTTCTTTTCAATTTAGAAGGCAAGATTAGTTTTCCCGTAGGCTTGTGATAGGGAAAGTGGCAGTACTGACCCGTGCGGCTTCACAATTAACGACAACTCGCATTATCAACTATAAAAAACTAATCTTATGTCCCGCTATGTATGTACCATAACCCGTCTACTTAGCATCAGCACATTTTGTCTTAATAAACGGCTCAAATGACTTTAGTTCGTTTAAGGCATATATATATATATTTTTTTTATTGCTTAGATGAGTGGACGAGCTCACAGCCCACCTGGTGTTAAGTGGTTACTGAAGCCCATAGACATCTACGACGTAAATGCGCCACCCACCTTGAGATATAAGTTCTAAGGTCTCAGTATAGTTACAACGGCTACCCCACCCTTCAAACTTTATCCCTATTTTGATCCCTATCTTTCCCTATTTTGAATCTCTTTTCTTTAAGAAGCATAAGACCCATTTTTTTAACTTTTGTTAAGCATTTGGAAGTCACGAGGACTTTCAAAAATACACCATCTAAAAACAATTGAATAATAAATAGCACGTACAGCAAATGGCACAAGAAACTTACCATTGATAGCTCCAACGATGACAACAAGTATAATCACTAACAAGTTCAGCAAGACAAACGCCATGTTCACGGCGGACGACTCTCGACCACCCACTGTTAGCAGTACTGTAACGATACGTTTTATTAGTGTTCTTTCTTAGCGACCAAACTATGCCACAAAGATGAGAATTGAAAAATAAACTGAAAATATATTGGTAATTCAAATCAGCGATTACCTTACAGCAAAAACAGATGAGGGATGGAACTAACTCGGGCGGGCTTAAGACATATCAGTCTTTTTTTTTCCTACTTATGCTGATAGCCTTGAGATGCTATTTCAGCTTCTCGTTGACGTGTAGGTGAGCTCACGGGGCTCAAACCAGGAGTGATGCTAGCACTGGCCCTAGCAAGAGCAGTGCTTCGCAGAGTCTACCATCGGATCGGAAACGCGACCCACTGAGAAAATCCGGCGAAAAACTCAGTGGACTAATATCAATCATTAACTAGTGCGCACTATTGTTAGTCGGGGAAGAACTAAAAGCTATGTAGGAAAGCTTATGAAGCAGTATTGGTCGCGTTATCTTATCTGCTGATCAAGATTCAATCACAATAGCATCATAAAAATCCACACCCTTTACATGTTAATGCCGAAGGCGCTGTATACTCTAGCGATCCAAGATGGCTTACAACAAATGCCACTACATATGCTCAAGTCGAGTTAAAGTAAATTGAAACCATGCGCGAAGAGGAAGTAAAAGTAATCTTCTTCGACCCGTGTCCGTGTCCACCCAATGCTGAGTGTAGTTTTTTTTTTATGTTTGGAAGATTACTGGTGGCCTGGAGGCCTTTACGGTTTTACCAGAGCAGGTGGGCGAGCAAGGGCTCAGCCAGGAGGGGTGGGATTTGCTAAGAGCTACCCGAGTGCCTTCAAAGGAGACCTAACAACTCAAGAGGAGCTGCTTCGCGAATGAATCTACTACCGGATCGGAATCGCAACCCGCTGAGAAGATCCAGCGAGAAACTCAACTGTCAGGGGGACGGTATATGTGGCCGGCCTAAAGTATTATTATTATATTATTATTATTACGAGTATAATATTAATATCAAAAGTAATGAATACATACCTCCAATGACAAGAACAAACGCAAACGCCAGCAGATCAAAGTACGGTGACAAGAATGAGGAAGAGATCGGCATTGTAACTGTTGCCCATTCTAATATTGAATTGTTGCACATCCCGTCCACGTACATGCTGAGACCGCGGCCCAAGCTCGCTGCGCCTGTGGAGTATACATCAGGAATAAGAGTGTGAAGAAATAAGAAGCTACGTTATGTACCTCAACTAATAAACAAGGAACTTGTCCTTGTTCAAACGAGGCTTGTGGAGGGTACTCAACGGGAGGCAGCGGCTTGGCTCTGTCACTGGCATTGCTGAAATCCATGGGCGACGGTAACCACTCACCATCAGGTGGGCCGTATGCTCGTCTGCCTACAAGGGTAATAAAAAAAATGGAAATATAGCCGAACAAGGAAGAGGAGAAATTATTGTAGCCAGTTGTAACGTTTGGTTTTGGCTTTATTAGTTAATTAGTTTTATATAAATATAATGATGGTAAGGCGGTTTGAAAGCCCGTGGGGGTGGGTACTACTGCCCTTTTTTTTTTTTTTTTGGTCAGGAGGAAATCGCCGGACTTCCGCCCTTTTCTGGGGATACTGGGCGGGGTATGTCAGAGTCGAACTGAATAAAACCTCCTGTCGCTCAACAACCAACGTCCAAACCTCGCATGAGACAGAACTCATGACAAGGCAAAGGGGGGAAAGTGAAGCGTTTAGTGCGGAGCACATCTCTCCCATCACCCTCCCCCTCGGGACGCCGGACTGGCGGTCGTCGGCGCCACGACCACCAGCCCTCTCGGTCGGCAGACTGTCCGAAGCCCGCCTAGATGGCGCCGGTTAGAGTGGGTTACCCTACGGAATACCCCGCTGGGCCAGAACCAGCGTGGGTCGAGGATAGCCGGCCTTCCATCACCCGGATGCTCTTGCGTAAAACGCGTGCAGAGCAGCTTGCACGTCGTCTTCTTAGGCCCCCCTCGCCGGTCCCCAGACCGACATGTGAGGGGGACCCGAAACACTTAGAGGGCCAGGGCTTGGGCGAGATCCGCCTCCCTGGCCCCCGCTCGACGGCGGCGGGATTGTGCGTCTCTCACGCACCCCGCCGCCTCCTTCTGCGAGATGGTGCACTCGCAGAAGTCGAGCATCGCCTTCCACGACTCGTCGTCGCCGAGCATCGATGCCACAACACTCGGCAACGACAAGTCGGTTCCTATTTTTGCGACGAGGACACGGCGCCACCCCTCCCATGCGGGGCAGGCGACGAGCGTATGCTCTGCCGTGTCCAAGTCGCAACCACAATGGTGGCACTCTGCCGTCGGCTCGGCTGTGATCCGGTGCAGGAACTCACCGAAACGGTACTACTGCCCTACTGATTTCTGCCGTGGAGAATGCAATTTGCGCATGCGTAATGCGTTTCAGATTAAGGATGGTGCAGCCATTATAATATAAAACTGAGACTTAGAACGCATGTCTGAAAGTGGGTGGCGACATTTATATTGCTAATGTCTATAGGCTTCGGTAACAACTTAATACTAGATGGTTCGTCGACGCATATAAGCAAAGAAAAAAAATACAGGGTTCGGGTTTGGTTACTAGTACGAGTCCGTCTTTGACGTCCGAATGTACAAAATGTTTTTATTATGTAGATTTACAAATGTGTTTTTATAACACAGGAGAAAATGCTAGCTTGGATTTTTAATTATAATTAAAATAGAGACACTGATAAGTTTCAATAGTCTCATAGAGGCAGATGATGCTACACTCATGGAAATCATTAATGCCAGTTGAACCAAGCCGCTACCTACTTTCTGTAATTCTAGGTATAATATTTATGTCGACCAGCACACTGCCGCCCGAGACATTGCACCGGGTGGTCGGGGGTCTATTTCCGGACTCATCCCGAACGGCCTTCATCCCCCCTGTAATGGCAACGGCGCAGGTCGCTGACGGCGGAGAGCTGGAAGGTGTGTCCCAGGCGGAATTTGAGGCGGCAGTGGCGAGGATGCGCGTGAAGCGTACAGCACCAGGCCCCGACGGCCTGTCGAGTCGAGCATGGGCTCTCGCTTTAACTGAGGATGGTTTGGGACCTGCACTTCGAAGGCTGTTTAGCAGGTGCCTCCGCGAGGGCAGGTTCCCGGAGCCGTGGCGCACGGGCCGGCTGGTGCTTATCCCGAAGGACGGTCGCCCTAGAGACGAGCCCTCCGGGTATCGCCCGATAGTAGTGTTGGACGAGGCCGGTAAGCTCCTTGAGCGTGTGGTTGCCGGGCGTCTTGTTCAGCACCTGGAGAACATTGGGCCGGATCTCGCGTCCAACCAATATGGCTTCCGGAGAGGTCGGTCGACCGTGGACGCGGTCTTACGGGTCCGCGATCTTTCCGACCAGGCGTGCTCTGGGGGAGGTGTACTGTTGGCTGTATCGATTGATATTGCCAACGCTTTCAACACGATCCCCTGGAGCACGATCGTGGAGTCATTACGGTTTCACCGCGTCCCCACCGGTCTCCGTAATTTGATTGTGGATTATCTCTCAGGGCGGGCGGTGATCTTCCCCGAGCGGAGTGGGTGGGGACGAAAAACAGTGTCGCGTGGGGTTCCACAAGGGTCGGTACTGGGTCCACTCCTTTGGAATATAGGCTTTGACTGGGTCCTCCGCGGGGCTAACCTGCCTGGCGTCGAAGTGGTTTGCTACGCTGACGACACGCTGGTGACGGCTCGCGGAGACGACTACCGGTCAGCAGCCGTCCTGGTTGTGGCTGCAGTGGCAACTGTGGTAAGACGAATAAAGAGACTCGGCCTCGAGGTGGCCCTCCAAAAATCCGAAGCAGTGTGCTTCCACTCAGCTCGGAAAGGGCCACCTCAAGGCGCGAATCTCGTAGTCGGGGGTGTCACCATTGCTGTCCAGCCGAAGCTCAAGTATTTGGGCCTCGTGCTGGACAGCAAATGGAGATTCGACCACCATTTTAAGGCGCTGGTTCCGAGGCTCATGGGGGCGGCAGGTGCGTTGACCCGTCTTCTTCCCAACGTCGGAGGATGCAGCGCCGGTACTCGGCGACTGTACCTTGGGGTGGTGCGCAGTATGGCCCTGTACGGTGCTCCCGTGTGGTCGCCCGCACTCTCCGCGAGAAACGCGGCTCTGCTGCATAGAGCTCAGCGGGCGCTTGCGGTGAGGGTCATCAGGGGGTACCGCACCATCTCTCAAGATGTGGCCTGCGCTCTCGCCGGATCCCTACCCTGGGACCTCGAGGCCGAAATCTTGGCTGCGGTATATCGGCGTAAGGCGCAGGCCTTGAGTCGGAGGCGGTCGCCCGGCCCGTCGGCTGTCGGTCGGTGGAAGCGTGCTGCGCGTCATGTAGCATACGCTAAGTGGAGAGAGCGATTGCTGAAAGAGCTTGGCCAAACTTCGGCCACCCGCCGGCGCACCCTCGGGGCCCTGGTGCCCGTGCTGGAGGCATGGTCGGATCGGCGTCACGGCGTACTCTCCTTTCACCTTGCGCAGGTCCTCTCGGGACATGGCTGTTTCGGGAGGTACCTGTGGAAGGTCTGCAGGAGAGAGCCACACCCGGGCTGCCACCAGTGCGGGCACCCGGACGATGACGCGCAGCACGCGCTCGAAACGTGCCCGCGTTGGGAGCACTCGCGGCGAGATCTCGTCGCGGTGCTGGGGAGAAACCTCTCCCTGCGGGCTGTCGTCGCCCGCATGTTAGAGGATCAGGGCTCGTGGGAGGCCATGGCCAGGTTTTGTGACCTGGTAATGGCGTCCCGTGAGGCTGAGGAGCGTGAAAGGGAGTGGGATCCCTCTTCAGCACCTCAGCGCAGAAGGCGGGATGGCCGGCGCGGGCGTGAAGCTCCCGCTCAGCCCCCGTAGGGACTATCAGGTGGCGGGTGCGGGGGCGCCCGGTACTCGACTGTCGGTCCAGTGGTGGGGCGGTGCAAGGTGGCTCCTGTGCGCCGCCCACGGTGTATCTCCCGAAATGACGTCCTTCGGGATTATCCCGGAGATGAAATCCCGTCTTATCATCAGGACGGGTACCGGCGAAGGCAGACTTTCGGCGCGCACTGCGGTACCGTATGTCTGGTGTAGCCGGTGTGGTGGAGCTCGATGGGGTTTAGTCGGTAGTCGTTCTGCGGGGCAAGTGCTTCGCGCGCCTTTTTCAAGGCGTAGTCTCTTGCGAGGAATTCGGGGAGGTGGAGGACCTTCTCGTCCCCCTCTTCCTCTCAGGAGGCGCCGGAGTCCGACATAACACGGTTCGTTACCCCCCGGACCGGGTATCCGTAAATGGATTCCCCAGCGTTAAAAAAAAAAAAAAAAAAAAAAAAAAAAAAAAAAAAAAAAAAAAAAAAAAAAAAAAAAAAAAAAAAAAAAAAAAAAAAAAAAAGGTATAATATTTATGTAATGAATAGGCATCTAAGCCATGTGACTCAACTTACCCATTGCTGCTTCAAGAATATTGCACCAACCAATAAAGAAAGCCACCGCCTCCCCAATGGCCACGTAGCTGTAAACATATGCTGAACCAGCTCTCGGTACTCTGGCTCCAAATTCAGCGTAACACAAACCTGAAAGTAACATGCAAGACGATCAATCTAAATGTTTGGTTAATTTTTTCTCCGTTAGGCATACTGGTGGTAGGACCTCTTGTGAGTCTGCGCGGGTAGGTACCACCAGCCCACCTATTTCTGCCGTGAAGCAGTAATGCGTTTCGGTTTGAATTATGGGGCAGCCGTTGTAACTATACTGAGACCTTAGAACTTATATCTCAAGGTGGGCGGGGAATTTACGTCGTAGATGTCTATGGACCCCAGTAACCACTTAACACCAGATGGACTCGTCCACCCATCTAAGTAATAAAAAATAAAAAAGCATAAGGTTCCGTGAGGTATAAACTATGACAACACAACTGTTAATATAATTTTCTAAATAACAGTGAAACTTACCGGAAAATAAAGCCGCAACTCCAGCTATCAGGAACGAGAGCACAATTGAAGGTCCTGCGTAGTTGAAGGCTGCATAACCGATAATGACGTAGACACCAGCTCCGAGAGTACTGCCCACCCCAAGGGCTGTCACGTCCCAAAGACTCAGGCATCTAGAAGGGAATAACAAAAGTAAGAAATGGAAAGAGTTTACGATGGTAAAATTGATATAATATTTTTTTTATTTCCCTTGTAGGCAGACGTGTATACGGCCCACCTGATGGTGAGTGGTTACCGTTATCCCTGGACTTCAGCAATGCCAGGGGCAGAGCCAAACCGCTGCCTACTGTAAATACTAAGAATAGAAGAAAGTGTCTTATGGGTCAATATTGCAGAATGTATAGTCATGATATTTGAAAGAAAATAGACTCGCACAGACAATAATTTCGTTAAGTCTCGTCCATTACACAAACTTTATACCTGAGGTTTTTCTGGTCAAAAACGGCTCTATTCCTTTATAATGCTTTGTATTCTTAAATACAACCTAAGCCACTTCGTACGCGTACTTGTATTTTGATAGACTTTAGCTCGTTTAAGATCGTGAGGTTGAAATCTACGTAAATTATAAGATTGCAGACCTTTTCAAATTTCCAGCTTCAAGCTGATGAGGCTGTAAAATCTTCCTCCGGCGCACGACGTCGCAAAACGTCCACTTCCCACCAGCCATTGGTCATCTGCGCGTTCTCTCCACCCTCATCCCCCAACGCAACCGCGCACCTGCAACACCAAAACATATTATAAAATTAATTTGAAATTAGAAGTCGTCGTGGCCTAGAAGATAAGACGTCCGGTGCATTCGTATGTGGCGATGCACCGGTGTTCGAATCCCGCAGGCAGATCATTTTTCTAATGAGGTACGTAATTAACAAATGTTCACGATTGACTTCCACGGTGAAAGAATAACATCGTGTAATAAAAATCAAACACGGAAAATTACAATTTGGTAGGACGTCTTTGTGAGTTCGCGCGGGTAGGTACCACCACCCTGCCTTTTCTGCCGTGAAGCAGTAACGCGTTTCGAAGGGCGGGGCAGCCGTTGTACTGTTAAAATTCAAGGTAAGTGGCGGCATGGCGGCATTTACGTTGTAGATGTCTATGGGCTCCGGTAACCACTTAACATCAGGTGGGCCGTGAGCTCGTCCACTCATCTAAGCAATAAAAAAACGGCATATCGAAAATTGAAATACTTTTTATAACATATTTTCTTTTTATTAATTTGCAAGGGAACGAAAATTGTACATTTAGGAAAGTACTATGCTGTAAATTTATACATACAGCCATGTCTATGTTTACATTGCCAAGTTAAAGGTAGTAATTATGATGCCAAAAAATTTGTTGCTACATCCAAGCTTGGCCAATATTATTATTATTATGATTAAAGTACCGTCTGAGGAACTATTGCATATTTTTCTCTACCTTTTACCGATATGTATTTTTATTTTATTTACCCATTTATTATAGATTTCCCATAGTCCCACAAACAAGTCATAAATAGTCCTTAATATCTCGGACCTAATTACAGACAAACACAGCATTCTTGATTAACTAGTTTATAATATGTATTACCTATGCTCTTGATCATACTGTTTTTTTTTATTTCTTTTTATTGCTTAGATGGGTGGACGAGGTCACAGCCCACCTGGTGTTAAGTGGTTACTGGAGCCCATAGACATCCACAACGTAAATGCGCCACCCACCTTGAGATATAAGTTTTAAGGTCTCAGTATAGTTACAACGGCTGCCCCACCTTTCAAACCGAAACGCATTACTGCTTCACGGCAGAAATAGGCAGGGCGGTGGTACCCACCCGCGCGGACTCACAAGAGGTCCTACCACCAGTTATTACGCAAATTATAATTTTGCGGGTTTCATTTTTATTACACGATGTTATTCCTTCACCGTGGAAGTCAATCGTGAACATTTGTTGAGTACGTATTTCATTAGAAAAATTGGTACCCGCCTGAGATTCGAACACCGGTGCATCGCTCAACACGAATGCAACGGACGTCTTATCCGTTAGGCCACGACGACTTCGAAATCGTGGTTAGCGCAGGTTTTTGTCGAATTTCTTCTATTTTATTACGGCTGTCGTCACACCCATTTGTTTGTTCAATCTAATTCGACAAGTGCAACTCGAAACTTATTTGCGCAGCTACTTTATTACACACTAACTATGACTTTACTCATTACGTCACATTGTAAAGAATTATTCGAAAAGAAGCAACGATTCACTCAGTCAATATTTGTATTAATTCACCTTCGAATACAGTACAGATACAGCTTAAAATTCATTTATCAGTTTAACGCAGAATCCGCAACGTTCGTAATCTCAGTTAAATCTTATCAAACAGTTAACCATGAGTCTCTTACACAACCACGCTATCAAAAGATGCTTTTGGAACTAAAGTTACCTCCAATCTCTGTCGTATCTAATGTCTTTAATATCTCGATGCCGAAGGTTTTTCGAGGATATTTGAATTAGCCAGAAATTATTTTCCACCAAGAAATATACTAAAGCTAGCCCCCTATGCGAGATAAATGCTCGTATCAAAGGTTATACGGCACGTCTAGTTTATTTCAGTTATTTTCATAGTGTTATGTCCTATGGCATTTTGCTATGGGGCAATGCTGCCGATGTCGAAACGATTTTCATCCTGCAGAAGAGGGCTATTCGTGCTATTTATAATATGCACCGAGGGAATCCTTGAGGGACAAGTTTAAGGAAATCAAAATTCTAACTTTAGCGTCCAAATACATTTTTGAAAATTTATTGTACGTGCGTAAAAACATTGTAGATAGAATTCCCCAGAGTCTGCGATTTGCACAATGTGAACACTAGGAACAAACATAGGCTTGCGTTGCCGGCGGCTCGAATTAAGAAAATAAGCAACTCTTTCAGGGGGCTGGGTGTACAATTTTTCAACAAGATCCCACAAAACGTTCAACTACTACCTGTTCATAGATTTAAGAAAACTGTCAAGGAACGTTTGTGCAACAAGGCATATTATAAAGTTAAGGATTTTTTACTAGATGGCACTACGTGGGAATGAGGCGTTCGCTCCTGGCCTTTTCATTTTTCATTATTATTATTATTTATTTGAATTGTATTTTTTTTCGTATACTGTAAATATGTTTTCTTGTTTAAAAAAAAAAAGAAAATATTTGAGCAAACCCAAAAAAAAAAAAAAAAAGCCCGCTGAGATTGTTTCGCCGGTTCTTCTCAGGACTGTGGCTTTTTTTGGAACCGGTGGTAGAGTTAACATTTTCTTTTACATTTTGACATTCAACAAGTGTGTTTTTGATGACATCCAAGTTTAAATAAATGATTTTGAATTTGAATTTGATTGAGTCCATCATTTGATGAAGTTTGTTTATTGACAGTAGACACCATCTTGGCTCTGCCCCTGACATTATTGACGTCTATGGGTAACAGTAGCTATTCACCATCAGGTGGGACGTATGATAGTCTGCCTACAAGGGCAATAAAAAAATTAAAAAATTATGCTGCTGTTTCGAATTTCGCCATTAGAAAGACAAAATTTAAGACACACGATTTATAACTCTTTTTATGGTGGTACTGATCTGAAACTGTAAATGGACTTAGTCTTAGTGTTTTTGATAAATTTTGACTACTTTTAGAATTAGTGTACTGAGAGTTACTCTTTTAATTTGTAACCTGAAATTTGTAACTCAGGTTACTTGAGACTCTAACGAAATTACGAAGGTATTCCTACCAATTTTATTTTTAGATTTAGCTATGAGAAACAGATCAAGAGGTAGATCCGACCCTAGTATCGTTCTGTAGTTTTCTTCAGCAACACTGTATGTGATAGTTTCTGACGTTGAGAACTGTTTGCTTGCTTGCTTGATAATATTGCTTTTATAATGACATATACAATTTTTACTGGTGGAAGGACCTCTTGTGAGTCCACACGGGTAAGTACCACCACACTGCCTATTTCTGCCGTGAAGCAGTAATGCGTTTCGGTTTGAAGGGTGGGGCAGTCGTTGTAACTATACTGAGACCTTAGAACTTATATCTCAAGGTGAGTGGCGCATTTACGTCGTAGATGTCTATGGGCTCCCGTAACCACTTGACACCAGGTGGGCTGCTAGCTCGTCCACCCATTTAAGCGATAAAAAAATATAAAAAGAACTACAAATCTAGCATTCTGGATCAAAACGGATCTTTATTAAAAAGCAGTTTCGAAGTCTATAAAATTTTGTTGTTTTAAAATTGGCGCATCAAACACTTCGCTTCTGATTTTTATGATATTTGTGATTGTCATCCTATCCAAGAGCGGCGAATTCTAATCTATAGTTAATGAATGACTCATAGTTGTAACTGTTGTGAATGGGTGAGCATTTGTTTGTTTGTTTGCCCTTCAATCACACAGTAGACATGAATCCTTGCAAAAAATTAATTTCCGGACCAGAGAGTCATATAGGCTACAATTTATTCCAGAAAATGAGACTTGTGCGAAATAATAAGTTTTTACGACGTCGACAATATCTTACCGGCAGGGCGTGTTGTAAGCACGCATGAGTAACATCACCTCACAATGTGGGTGACGGCATTCCTGTTGTGATGTCTATGGATCACCGTGATCACTTAACTCCAGATAGACCGTAAGCTCGTTTATCCATCTATGCATTAAAAATGAAAAAAAACTCTCGACAAAAACTCAATATTTTTAAAGAATTTGACATATGTAGGTAATTATGTATATTAACATTCTAATCACGTGTTTGTTAATTGATATTATTCAATTGCCCGATATTTCGATTAGTTTTCATATTCAAAGAAGAGAGAAAATATTTTTTCACGATCTAAAACCGTTGAAGAATTTTAATTGCGTGAAATTTTAATATAATTAGGGCAAGACGAATTCGTCTACAACCATGTGACTGAGTTTGTCTCGCCCATATGATCACGGCTTCGCTCCTCAATCACAGACAGAGACACAAAACTTACGAACAAGAAATACAATAATGTTTCCACTCACCGAAAAGATTTTATGACGCGAACAAATCCATTTTAAGTCAAGTGCACGTTATACTTTGCTCTTAGAGGTTAATTAATTGGTTCACACGGCTTGGTACAATGGTTCTGTGCGCCTTACTAAACAGATAACGTGTTTTCACGGCGAGATAAGATAATGGAATTTCATATCGAATGATCATAGCCACTTGTGACAATGTTAGTGTTTTTTTAGTGTTTGATAAAACGTTTCGCTCGCCTTCTCTGAAAGCGTTTTTTTTGTCATTCGAACACTGAACAAGTGTTATTTGGCACAAAACTTTTATGTACTTTATTCAATCTATACTAATATATAAATCTACGGTGGTTTTTATGGATGTTCCGTTATAACTACTGAACCATGCATCCGATTGACTTGAAACTTGTTATCCATGTAGAAAATACATTAACGGCCGTTTTCAATAACCTATCTATCCCTAGTTTCGGTTACTAAAGATAGACAAATCTATATTTTTGTCCTTACTTACGTTCCAATAACCTATCGACGGGCAGCAGTTCCTATCGGATTTATCTATCCATCGTCGGGAGGACGGATAGCCTGCTAAAGATAGAACGCTCATACAAATCGTGCTTACTTCCGTTTCAATATGAGTTTTAAGTAACTCTCCGGTAGGCGGCGCTATCTCTAGTATGGGCATCACTGAAGTAGGAAACTTATTCGCTTATCTGTCAAAATCGGCCGGTTACATGTTTATCTTTCGAAAGTAAATCGCTATAATTTAATAATTGTTTCTCTTCATATTGGCATATTGTAGCAGTGATGATAGTGATATGGAATTATTTCAAATGATAATGGATTGTGATGCAGATAGTGATAGTGAGGCCGATATCATATGGTTAGGAAAATAAAGATCGTCTGAATTACATGGCGAAGATCAATAATTACGAATTTGACTATAGATTTCTGAGCAAAGGTGTTGTGAATGAATTGATTAATTTAATGAGACCATATTTGAGTGTAACGTCAAAAAGGTAAGATAAATTTTAACCATAAAAGTACTCGTTATTACAACTTATATTTGTTTATAGCAATAGCAAAATTATACCTAATTTTTGTTGTGTTACAAAATCACACTCAACAGGAATTCTATAATACTGCTGGATTCCCATGGTGCCCTAAATGACATTCATATACTAATACTATAACCTGGTAGGCTATTTACCTTCATTCTTATTACACACTGATACCTCTACATTTTATATTTGTGTTACAGATTCAAATATAGGAGAGGAATTTAGAAATAGAAAAAGAGTATTTTGAATGGGTAATTTGTGTGCAATGCATCATTGATGTTTCAAAATGTTGTTGCTTGATAGCCTGGGTCTACTCATGATACAACTATAATTAACCATTCCGATTGAAAAGGTATTTCTTATTTATATTACCTTATTTATATTATTATTATTATATATTATTATTATTATATTTTTATTTATTTATATTATATATTTAGGTGTTTATATGAATTTAATATTACACTATCATAATAAATTATCTACATATCAAGAGAACATTGATAACAAGGTGGACTTGGAAATTGCTATTTGCTTGCCGATAGAGGCTATCCCCACAACCCTATCTTTTAACGTGATTAATTAACCCACATACTCGATCGGAACGATTTAAAATGAATCACATATTAAAACAAGAAATACTATAGAGAGGTAATCTTTTTTTTTAGTTAAGAGCTTGTTTTAGTTATACAGTATAACAAGCAGTACAATACAGTATAAGAATAATGTATAATTTTCAGATGCATTGGTGTTTGTAAAAGAAGACTCCCTGTATATCATTGAAAAGTAGATTAAAACTAGAAAATATGCAAGCTGTTATTATAGCTGCCATGCTGCATAATATCGTCAGAAGTATGAATTTAGGAGAATTAGAATCAGAAATTTCAGTCGCAGATACATTACAGGAAAATAATATAATCGTTCGTAACAATTTTTCAAAACTTACATCTGAAATACAACTATGTACTTATAAATAATTGCTTCCAAAGATAATTTATAAAATAAACTCCAAAGATAATTTGACTATTTTTTATTTTCCAAAATGATAATTACATGGTAGTTAGTACATGCAAGATATTTAATTTAGAATTTGTACATATACTTAAAAAACTATCTAACATAAAATTATTATTGCCTACTTAATTTATGAAATTTAATATTCCTTTTAAGTAATTTTTAATTTTTTAAATTATCTAAATCTAACTTAACTTTTGCTACCCTTTTCTTTATTTTCCAAGTCAAGTCTCTTTTTTGCTATTAGATATTCTGCGAATGCATTGTCCCTATGCTAGCCTTGCATTTCTTTTCTTCCATCTTGTTTCCGCTTGGCTGTAAAAGTGTTAAAAATATTATGTGACCTACAACAATGTGCATGCTTTATCCAAAATTTCATCTGCAATCCTTACCACCTCCAGCCTGTAACAAAGAGCATAATTATTTCAAATACTACGGCAACCTGAAGAAAAAATCATGTTTATCAATGTGTTATTAGAGACAAACAATCAACTAATTATACTAACCTTACTAAGGTTGTTTCTTATGTTGCCGTAGCGTTCTTTAAGTTTTCCCATTTTAGTCGAAGCTGCGATGGAGTTCGTGGGAAACGACGAATCGACGAATTAAAATCATTTACAAGGGTTTGCCAAGCCTGCTCCTTCAATTTATTGTTTGTGGCATTTGTTGCCTTATTATTGAAATGTTTTTTCGCCGCCACAAGTTCTGCTAGAATCATCGTCTCATCTTTTGTCATGGGTGCTGCCTTTCTTGACTGAAAAAGATATATTTTCTAAACTTGAACTCAAAGTTTTCAAAGTAAAATTATTATTATCAATGTAGTTCATAGATACTTACAGAATTCATTTTATTTCACTGTAGCTCTTTAATTATAAACACACTTAGAATTATAAACGAAAGTTTTAAAGCGTTTTGGAGGTAAGTCATCATCTGATATACGGCCGTTTTCAATAACCTATCTATCCCTAGTTTCGGTTACTAAAGATAGACAAATCTATATTTTTGTCCTTACTTACGTTCCAATAACCTATCGACGGGCAGCAGTTCCTATCGGATTTATCTATCCATCGTCGGGAGGACGGATAACCTGCTAAAGATAGAACGCTCATACAAATCGTGCTTACTTCCGTTTCAATATGAGTTTTAAGTAACTCTCCGGTAGGCGGCGCTATCTCTAGTATGGGCATTCGCTTATCTGTCAAAATCGGCCGGTTACATGTTTATCTTTCGAAAGTAAATCGCTATAATTTAATAATTGTTTCTCTTCATATTGGCATATTGTAGCAGTGATGACAGTCATATGGAATTATTTCAAATGATAATGGATTGTGATGCAGATAGTGATAGTGAGGCCGATATCATATGGTTAGGAAAATAAAGATCGTCTGAATTACATGGCGAAGATCAATAATTACGAATTTGACTATAGATTTCTGAGCAAAGGTGTTGTGAATGAATTGATTAATTTAATGAGACCATATTTGAGTGTAACGTCAAAAAGGTAAGATAAATTTTAACCATAAAAGTACTCGTTATTACAACTTATATAATTTGTTTATAGCAATAGCAAAATTATACCTAATTTTTGTTGTGTTACAAAATCACACTCAACAGGAATTCTATAATACTGCTGGATTCCCATGGTGCCCTAAATGACATTCATATACTAATACAATAACCTGGTAGGCTATTTACCTTCATTCTTATTACACACTAATACCTCTACATTTTATATTTGTGTTACAGATTCAAATATAGGAGAGGAATTTAGAAATAGAAAAAGAGTATTTTGAATGTGTAATTTGTGTGCAATGCATCATTGATGTTTCAAAATGTTGTTGCTTGATGGCCTGGGTCTACTCATGATACAACTATAATTAACCATTCCGATTGAAAAGGTATTTCTTATTTATATTACCTTATTTATATTATTATTATTATATATTATTATTATATTTTTATTTATTTATATTATATATTTAGGTGTTTATATGAATTTAATATGACACTATTATAATAAATCATCTACATATCAAGAGAACATTGATAACAAGGTGGACTTGGAAATTGCTATTTGCTTGCCGATAGAGGCTATCCCCACAACCCTATCTTTTAATGTGATTAATTAACCCACATACTCAATCGGAACGATTTAAAATGAATCACATATTAAAACAAGAAATACTATAGAGAGGTAATCTTTTTTTTTAGTTAAGAACTTGTTATACTGTATTGTAAAATAATTTAAGCGAATAATGTATAATTTTCAGATGCATTGGTGTTTGTAAAAGAAGACTCCCTGTATATCATTGAAAAGTAGATTAAAACTAGAAAATATGCAAGCTGTTATTATAGCTGCCATGCTGCATAATATCGTCAGAAGTATGAATTTAGAAGAATTAGAATCAGAAATTTCAGTCGCAGATACATTACAGGAAAATAATATAATTGTTCATAACAATTTTTCAAAACTTACATCTGAAATACAACTATGTACTTATAAATAATTGCTTCCAAAGATAATTTATAAAATAAACTCCAAAGATAATTTGACTATTTTTTATTTTCCAAAATGATAATTACATGGTAGTTAGTACATGCAAGATATTTAATTTAGAATTTGTACATATACTTAAAAAACTATCTAACATAAAATTATTATTGCCTACTTAATTTATGAAATTTAATATTCCTTTTAAGTAATTTTTAATTTTTTAAATTATCTAAATCTAACTTAACTTTTGCTACCCTTTTCTTTATTTTCCAAGTCAAGTCTCTTTTTTGCTATTAGATATTCTGTTAATGCATTGTCCCTATGCTAGCCTTGCATTTCTTTTCTTCCATCTTGTTTCCGCTTGGCTGTAAAAGTGTTAAAAATATTATATGTGACCTACAACAATGTGCATGCTTTATCCAAAATTTCATCTGCAATCCTTACCACCTCCAGCCTGTAACAAAGAGCATAATTATTTCAAATACTACGGCAACCTGAAGAAAAAATCATGTTTATCAATGTGTTATTAGAGACAAACAATCAACTAGTTATACTAACCTTACTAAGGTTGTTTCTTATGTTGCCGTAGCGTTCTTTAAGTTTTCCCATTTTAGTCGAAGCTGCGATGGAGTTCGTGGGAAACGACGAATCGACGAATTAAAATCATTTACAAGGGTTTGCCAAGCCTGCTCCTTCAATTTATTGTTTGTGGCATTTGTTGCCTTATTATTGAAATGTTTTTTCGCCGCCACAAGTTCTGCTAGAATCATCGTCTCATCTTTTGTCATGGGTGCTGCCTTTCTTGACTGAAAAAGATATATTTTCTAAACTTGAACTCAAAGTTTTCAAAGTAAAATTATTATTATCAATGTAGTTCATAGATACTTACAGAATTCATTTTATTTCACTGTAGCTCTTTAATTATAAACACACTTAGAATTATGAACGAAAGTTTTAAAGCGTTTTGGAGGTAAGTCATCATCTAATATAGTAGGTAAACAATAGAAAAACCAATGAAGTAGGAAACCTATGGAAATGAAACGTCAACCAAAATTTCGTGCCACTGTGACGTCATCTGGCCACAAAACATGGCGGCTTTAGTGCTGTACAAAAGATTTCAATGTTATCAGGTTTTATCGATAAACGTTCTTGGCTCATTTTATTTTAAATATTGTTGAGTATTATTTATTTGTAGAATTGTGCAAATATGATATGATTTAGATGGGTGAAATCTAAGACAAGTTCGTCCTTCGAATTTGCCAAGTAAACGATATGATGATTTTTAAAAGTTGCTACACTGATTTTATAAAGTTGTCGTTTGTCGCAAAACATAAAGATATGGCGTAGTTCAAAGCCATCAGCCCATTTCCAGCATGCTAAATGTTATCGTATTTTGAGTACGTGTTTTTCTTAGACTATTACAATCTATTTTAATTGTTTTGCTGACTCTAAAGTCCGTAACATACTACCGCAGCGCACCTCAAGGAAGGTGCGCCGCACCCTTTGAATCACTTTCGCTTGAGAGTGATTCAAATTTTAAACTTATCAAGGGACCGCGTGAAAAAAAAAACACCTACAGAACATTTATTCATTAATTACAAACGTCATTCCTTGTGACTTCCTCTCTAAAATCACTTAATTATTAAATATTTAACAAATTTACAATAGTGTTTTACTCACTGCGGAATAAAACTATTTTATTTAAATAGTTCCGAAGAGATTTTGTCGGTAGCCTTTTTCCCGAAATATCTAAACAGAATGTCTAAATATGTTTTGATGACATATTTTAAAGTGGTATTTATGATTAGTGTCATGATCAATAGATTCCGACCGAAAAATGGATTTTTCGGATGAGGGCTCCATAATTAATTTAAATACATATAGATAATAGTTTTAGGACATCGACTTTCTTGAGATCCTATAAAATAAGTTTTAATAATTATTTTTGTATGTTTTAAGCATGATAAATTATGAAATTTTATATAATCAATCATATTAAATCGATATCATAGTCAATAAATAATGTACAACCCAAAACAGACGGCCGAACTGACGTAACAATGACATTTGGCGCGCTAAACATGGCGGATTTTCGGCCTCATTAGACGGAGACGGAGATATTTACGTATATTCATGTTTCATTTTATGTACGCACTGAAATACTGTTATATTGTTTTCCTGCGAGTTAAAGTGCTGAGTAAGAACGAGATAGATATATATTTATGTATGTGCCTTCAAAATGGGTGCTATTTATATAAGCAATTGTACGTATAGAACAATATGTCGTGTCCCTACTATATAGGTCTATGAGAAAAACAAATAAAAGAAACTGATCACTGCTTATTGGCAAACGGACTGTCAAAACGTTTCGTTTCATAATTTCGATTAGGATAAAAATAGCAATACGTCCAATTTAAAAAAATCTACATATGTTTTTATTACTTTTTGTTATAAACAAATGTGTTTATGATAGTCTACAATATGCTGGTTAAATTATAGTTATAATTTAGAATAAAATAAAATAAGTCTTGATCCTGATGTTGTTTCGTATTTGTAGTAGAACGAAACGTATCAAGAGGCTCGGATAAATCGGAGGGAAGAAGCTATCTACTGTTGGTTAAAGAGAGATAGCACTTATCCGTGATTGTGAAACGCAAACTAAGGATAGATACGCTCTTGCTGATATTCGGAGATAGCTATCTATCCGAAAACTCAGATACGTTATTGAAAACGGCCGATAGTAGGTAAACAATAGAAAAACAAACAAAAGAAACTGATCACTGCTTATTGGCAAACGGACTGTCAAAACGTTTCGTTTCATAATTTCGACTAGGATAAAAATAGCAATACGTCCAATTTAAAAAAATCTACATATGTTTTTATTACTTTTTGTTATAAACAAATGTGTTTATGATAGTCTACAATATGCTGGTTAAATTATAGTTATAATTTAGAATAAAATAAAATAAGTCTTGATTCTGATGTTGTTTCGTATTTGTAGTAGAACGAAACGTATCAAGAGGCTCGGATAAATCGGAGGGAAGAAGCTATCTACTGTTGGTTAAAGAGAGATAGCACTTATCCGTGATTGTGAAACGCAAACTAAGGATAGATACGCTCTTGCTGATATTCGGAGATAGCTATCTATCCGAAAACTCAGATACGTTATTGAAAACGGCCGTAAAAGTACATTAATGGATAGGCTAATATTTATATGAATGTTGGACTCCCCAATAATAATGATAATAAATAATAATGTTAATTTTAAATGCCCAGCGACGCGGGCGAGTACGGCTAGTATGTAGCTTTAAATTTATTTGAGACGATTATGATTAATAGTAGTAAATCTTTGGTTGCTCGTAGTTGTAAAACTACTCATCACCGGCAAAGTGGAAGAAAAGAGGCCTAGATGACGTAATCCCATGAGCTGGTCAGCGCTGAGGAACACAACGCAATGAGGAGGATACTGCTAGATACAACAGCCTCGTCTGTATTCTGCTACAGCCGTGGGTTCCCATAATATAACGATCTATTACAATACAATTAACACTTATCATACCAACACTTACTGGTAACTATTTCTAACATAACGGGTAGACCAGGTGGGCTGTGAGCTCGTCCACCCATCTACCGATCGAGCTTTGCTCGGCATTTTTTTTTTTTTGTTTTGTTAAATTGTGTTTTTTAGAAGTAGAATTTATATTTAAATACGAATTACATATTGATAAAATGATGAAATATTCCAAGATCGTTTAGGCATTTTTAAGTGAACACGTGAGTTAAAAAGATACAAATATTATAAATAAACAATTAATTTTCTTGGTCTAACCTTAAACCAAACACTCATTGGCTTCGGGTGGCTTAACAACGCCATCTACTGAAATAGCTTTAGTGTTATTGTGTCTTTAAAGCAGTTAGTTGCTCTCAATTATGAAAAACAGTATTATTATTCGCCAATAGATGTCGGGAAGAGTCATAAAATTGATTATTGAAAGCACGAATAAAACAACATTTTCTGAAAATTAATCGTAGCTACATCGATTTATCGCCCCCGAAATCCCCTGTATACGTAATTTTATAAAAATCGTTGGAGCCGTTTCCGAGATTCAGATTATATATAATTATATATACAAGAATTGCTCGTTTAAAGGTATAAGAAAGATAAGATAACGGTTCGTCCACCCATCTAAGCAATAAAAAAATAAAAAAAACCTAGTGGATAAGATGAAGACAAAAAGAAGAAGTAGAGACAATCGTTAAAACAATACAGCTGTTCCAATTCAAGTGTCAAAAAAAACTCTTCAATCTCAATTCTGCCTATAGAATAAGTAATGAATCACCTTCACCTTGAGAAGACAAGTAGTTAAATCGATCTACTAACATGAGAAGTAAGGTTTACGTGTTGCTATCTGAGTCATGTTCTGATATGGACACAGCGTGTCAACAACAAACACTCAGGAGGTGTTGCTTCAAAAAGAATATTGTTTTTTTTATTGCTTAGATGGATGGACGAGCTCACAGCCCACCTGGTGCTAAGTGGTTACTGTAGCCCATAGACATCTACAACGTAAATGCGCCACCCACCTTGAGATATAAGTTTTAAAATCTCAAGTATAGTTACAACGGCTGCCCCACCATTCAAACCGAAATGCATTACTGCTTCACGGCAGAAATAGGCAGGGTGGAGGTACCTACCCGCGCGGACTCACAAGACATCCTACCACCAGTAATTACGCAAATTATAATGTTTGCGGGTTTGATTTTATTACACGATGTTATTCCTTCACCGTGGAAGTCAATCGTGAACATTTGTTGAGTACTTATTTCATTACAAAAATTGGTACCCGCCTGAGACTGAGATGAGAACACCGGTGCATCGCTACATACGAATGCACCGGACATCTTATCCTTTAGGTCACGACGACTTCAAAACTTTTATCACCGGAACCCCACACTATTTAGACAGGGTCCTAATGGCCCCTGTCGAGACTACCTACCTACCATAGACGGGTTTCACACAATTATATAGAAACAAACATCAAATCTTATCGAAGAGCGTCATATTGATTAACATAAAATTATCACGGAACTATCGGTACAATAAATTCCTTTGTACTACTGATATAGATACGTAGATTACATTATGACGGACGAGTAAGCCTATTTATTGCTGATGAGAGTAGTGGAGCTTTTGGCAAAGTTATGTAGGCACAGGATACTAAAGCTAAAGGCATTGCCAAGCTGAGACCTTAAATAATTGATTGAATGATTTTAAATGTGTAAATTTAATTTTTTTTCCATTTACTTCTGGTTTGACGTAATGACGATTTACGATTTACGTAATGACGTCAGAACTTATGCGGAGTTCTATGTCAGAAAGAGTTTGAATATTTTGTGGTTTAAATACGATACGACTCCATTGATTAAGAACCTTTTTTGTTGAAAAGTTAACACAAATAACTTTAACTTTAATTATTAAAAATATACATTTTATATATACGTTGAGGGCAAATAGTGAAAGTTTGAAAATTTAGTTTAATGGAACAACAAAAGTTATACTCTGAAGTGACGTATTAACACCAGTGTGCTTCGTGCGGGTTTTTGAACGGTCTCGATAGCGTAAAAGTTAACTCAAATTTTAATTTGTATGCAATTGGAACAATGCTCCTAGCGGCAAACGTAGGCAAACGGCAATGATAAACAAATCGTAAATAGAAAGTAGCAAAGCAAATAATAACATATTGCCTGTGAATTTTATCAGGAGTTTTCGTTTCATCTGTAGTTCATTTGTAATCTAAGAAAATAGAATTAATACAAGGCCAAGATGACGGGCAATGACACAACCTACTGAGTTTCTCACCAGGTTATCATCGTGAGTCGCATTTTCGATCCGTTGGTAGATTCAGCGAAGCACTAGCTCTTGCTAGAGCAGATGTTAGCAATTTCTCTCAAGCTAGTAAGCCCCATGAGGTCCCCTACCACCTCGAATAACCCTCGAAGTTACCGACGATTAGGTAGGAGAAATTTGTTTAACCAAAAGTATATGCAGCTGTTCCATTAAAGAAGATTAAACAATATAGTATAAATGCAAGTGCTAGAATGTCAGAGTTTTAACGTGATTTTTTTTATATTGCCCGTGTAAGCAAGCGAGCACACGGCCCATCTGATGGTGAGTGGTTACCGTCACCCGTTGACTGTAGCAATGCCAGAGGCAGAGCCAAGCCGCTGCCTACCGTTAAGTACTCTCCACAAGCCTCGTTTGAAGAATGACATGTCATAGCGCTCGGGAAGCACCATGAAGTGGAACTCATTACAAAGCCGGATGGTACGTGGCAAAAAAGAACTCTGGAAATGCAGTGTGAATAAATGCAGTGGCTCCAGGTCGATTTTATTGTTCTGCCCACTTAAATTTGAAATCTAATGAATACTACTCGATGCATAACATTTTGTTTTGAAACCAACAAACTTCCGGTATATTGACTCATTTCCACTTTGATATAACATCGAAATTAGTTATTTCCTTACGAGAGGCAGGATCTTATATTATAAGTGTAGATTTTTTTTAGGATATGGATGAGATTTATCGGAGCGATATATCCACGAGGTGAAAAAATCTTGAAAAAAGAGAATAGCAATAGTGAAAAATAGCAAGTACAATAGCTTTTTTTCTGCAGGCAGAGAAAATCGCCGGATCCCCACCTGGCACGGCCGGTGGGGGGGGAATGTGGGTGTTGAGCCGCACTAAAAACTTCTGCCACTCACAGCCGGCGCCCTACACCGGACCGGGCCGGAGCCCAGTCGGGGCTATTGAGACGGCGGGACAGGGTCGACGCAGAGCATATTACATCCATCCCGTTTCCGCAGGCATAATATTTGTTAGAGCATATCGAAGTTTAACAACACGTTTTAAATCTCTGATAAAGCAGTAATAATTAAAGGTAGGCTTGTTGCAACGATAGGGACGCCTGCCGGCTAAAAGCCCAGCATTTCCTTTCCCTCCCCTCCCAAAAATCCCTCTCAGAAACACCCCTACCAAAAAACTTCGAATAGCCATGTCGAGCGGGGATACAGAGCTCGGTCTGTGCGTACTAGCATCGACTTCGACCGTGGCCCAGATTATCAGCCTCTGTACGGACGCAGCGGAAAGATCAACGCACGCAACACCTAAAAATTTTATTGCACTAATAAATTAAAACTCATTGTTGGATGCTTGGGTCTCTTCAATAAAACTCCCAAAATCGATTTTGTGCTTGTATTTTCTTTATACAGGTTTTTGTTAAATTTTACGTTGCGAACAAGTTAGCTTGGCACGGCCATTAATTGAAGTGTGTAAAAATTGTGTCGGTGAACATAAATAAAAATTTAACATTGCTCAGTAAAATTTCGTAGGCGTTAACATCCTCCCCCCGTTGAAAGTCGATTCTTCGGGTTTCAACCCTCTAGTTCTTCTGCGGTAGGCAAAGCACACAGACGAACCAACGGGCGGCGCACGCAGCCTCTAGAAGTATTGACGTCAGCGACTCGAGGTACTCCATCATTTGGACCATAAAATAGTCTGGATATGCGTCCAAGTCTCCAGCAGAGAGGAGGAACATCATCTTCTTGCAACAGTACCAAATCTCCTACATTTGGTTTTGAAGAATTGGTCTTCCACTTGTGGCGTTGTTGAAGCTCAGCAATATATTCACGCTGCCAGCGCTGCCAAAAATGTTGATATATTTGCTGTAATCGAGCGTAGCGTTGCAAATTATTGTAGTTGCAGTTTTCCAGCACAGGCGAAGGAAGAGCAGTGAGAGCCCGGCCAATGAGAAAGCTCCCGGGAGTCAGGCAAAGGAGGTCATCAGGAGAGGGTGACATAGGACATAATGGACGGCTATTCAATATAGCCTCTACTTGTGCGAAAAGAGTAGATATTTCTTCGAATGTTAAGTGTGAATTACCCATAACGCGCTTAATGTGAAATTTTGCGGATTTTATTCCGGCCTCAAAGATTCCGCCAAAGTGAGGAGCATAAGTTGGAGAAAATACAAATTTTATTCCATCCTCACTTGCAGAATCAGATAAAGATTTAGAGTTTATTTTGAAAAAATGGTTAATTTCTTTAGAACCTGCTACAAAATTGCGTCCGTTATCACAGAACACCTCAGTTGGCCGGCCCCGGCGTGACACGAATCTGCGAAATGTCATGAGGAAAGCGTCTTTTGATAAGTCACTAACGGCTTCAAGGTGTACACATTTGTAACGTAAGCAAATGAAAAGGCAAAGGTAACATTTAATAATAATGGCACCGCGGCCCTTCCTATTAACAATAAAGAATGGTCCGGCAAAGTCTAAACCCACAGTTTTGAATGGGAAACTTGGCGTAACGCGTTGCGATGGTAAGTCTCCCATAATGGGCTGCATAGTTCGTCCTTGTAATCGTCTACATTTAAAACAATTACGAAACGTACGTCGAGCTAGCTGTCTTCCGTTAGTGGGCCACACGAATTCACGAATTATAGCTAGTAACAACTGTGGTCCAGCATGAAGGTTGCGCTTGTGTTCGTGTTCAAATAAAAGTTTCGTAAAATGATGTGAAGCATCTAAAAGCACTGGATGTTTCTTATCAAAATTAAAATCAGATGCATCCAATCGACCACCTACTCGTATAATCAACTCATTATGAAAGAATGGAGTTAATGATAAAATATGTGACTTTGGACTTAGAGATTTATTGTTAGCTAGTAACTCATACTCAAGCGGAAATGATGTTTGTAATAAATAACTGCTCAATGTCATCTCGCTCATCAACCTCGTTTGTCAAATCACTACGATTCAAAACCTCTATCTGAGTCTGCAAGTCGTCAAATCGATTTGACAGTGACTCAAATTTGCTAAGCTTAAGTGTCAATTCAGCAAGTTCAAGAGAAGTTAGTGTTTCTTTTGAGCTTGTTTGAGTTAAATAGTTCCGAAATTTAGTTATTTGCCCCTTTATGGAGCTACGTTTAACAAAAAGATCCAGCAAATCTTGAGAGTCTTTTGCACTAGTTTCACCTCCCATGATAAATAAAAATTGTAAGTTTCTAATATATTAAGTAAAAAGTTTGTAAATTAATTTAATATAATTATTATTTGTAACTGGTAAAAGAAGCAATAAGAAAAGCAAAGTCTAGTACTACAGATAATGAAATGAATGCAAAAATAGAATAAAATCTGTTTAGTTAATTAATAAATTAAAAATATTAAAGTTATCTCACGCTCCTCGACTAGACGTGACCTGCACTGGAGTCCGGCCCTGCTGCACTCTCACCCGGAACCCTGGGACACAGCGGGGCTGAACTCGTTTATCGCAGCCAGTCGGTAACGTGCGAAGGCGCACCGTTTGTCTGGAATGTTCGGCTAAATCGTGTGAATTGATTGCAAAAACAACAATGCAAGAAAGGATAAAAAATAATAATTAGGCACAGTGGGTATTCAGTTATTTAAAGAACTATCTAGCAAAATTTGTACCTAGCGACAGTACCCGCTTATTGTTGGGTGGCCTTCCGCTTGTCTTCCTTTGTTAGTAATATAAATATAATTACTCAATGTAGAAAATAATAACGAAAATTAAGAAACACTTTTTTGGTTTGGATATTTTTATGATGTGGGTAAGACTCACTATGATAAAAACTAAAATGAATTGAAATTATATTGAAAAGATAAAAAACACTGTATAAAGATAATTAGCACAAGTAAAGACTAATCGATTTGGGTAAATAAGAAAAATGATATTGGAATTTAGGTTGGTGTGATTATATAGACGGGAAAGTAATGGGAAGGGCACTTAGCTGCATTGGCCTGGGCTGCGGCTCGATGCTGATTGCTGATCGATGACCGGCGATGGCTGCAATGGCTTGAGCTCCAAGATCCCGTGGATACAGTTGAGGACGGCAGCTGGTTTCGGCGAATACGTTTCTGACCGATACTATGACTTGACCATCCGATTGAAAAAATGTTCTTTTCCGAAGAATTTTGAAGGTTCTTTTGACGGTCGCCAGATGTTGGATGCTTGGGTCTCTTCAATAAAACTCCCAAAATCGATTTTGTGCTTGTATTTTCTTTATACAGGTTTTTGTTAAATTTTACGTTGCGAACAAGTTAGCTTGGCACGGCCATTAATTGAAGTGTGTAAAAATTGTGTCGGTGAACATAAATAAAAATTTAACATTGCTCAGTAAAATTTCGTAGGCGTTAACACTCATATCAGGTATTAACTGAGATTTTTTTCCTACCTAATCTGATGGTTATGAGGGACCATTTCAGCGTAACCCTAACTAGTAGTTGAGCTCACGGGGCTCAAACCTGACGACGTTGCTAACACTAACCCTAGCAAGAGCAGTGCTTCGCAGAATCTACCACCGAAACGGAAACGCGACCCAATGAGAAGATCCAGCGAGAAACTCAGTGGGCTGTGTCTGTGGGTTAATTTTCTCGTCAAGCCCTTCGTCGCAAGCGACAAGTTCGACGGGAACGATGACCGGATTAACTGAGACATCACACTGTGAATAACTCAGCAGTGTCTGTGCTCCCATACTGACACCGAAGACCTTTTCGTTTTCTTCCTTACTCGTACTCTTCGTATACTTTTGAGCACATGCAAACCGTGCTTCCTCGATTGCTCGACTGCCTCCTTCACAAGATGATGATCTCACAAAAGAAGGGCATTGCCTTCCAAAACACATCGCTCCCGACCACCGCACGCCCGATGAGTGACAGCAATAGGTCAACCACGATCACTCCCTTCCACTCTCGCTCAAACAACCTAACATCGCCCAGGAACCCGATGAGATAGCGACCACGCCTAAGAGCTCAAAACATACTCCTCCGACCCAACCCTAGAACTAGAATAATAAGCAAGATAGAAGACGAATTATTCTAGTTTTTATTTAGCCTCCTAATTAAAATACTTACGTCAGTTTTCATTGTTTACTTGAACAATGAGAATAAAACAAATATAAAACCCGTCTATATGGCATTGATTTATAAACATAGCAATATTCTAATGTTGTTTTGTTTTTCTATTTCATTCAAAGATCAACGACCCAGTTTCTGTGCCCACAGTCAAAGCAGCTCATCCCTACAGAACCATCAACTATAATGAAACTGAGTAAGTGTACTAATTTTTTTTAATTGCCTATGTCGGTGGACGAGATGGCAGCCCACCTGGTGCTAAGTGGTTACTGGAGCCCATAGACATCTACAACGTAAATGCGCCACCCACCTTGAGATATAAGTTCTAAGGTCTCAGGTACAGTTACAACAGCTACCCCACCCTTCAAACCGAAATTGTTTGAATACTTTTTACGGTGCATGAGAATAATCAAATGCTTTTTGAGGCTCTTTAATTTACTGTGCCTGAAATACCACGATTCCCGGTCGTAGTCACTATCTTTGACGTCATGGTCTAAAGGATAAGACGAAATACTCGTACCTGCATGAAAAGCGTTTACAAAGGACTTCCACTATGAAAGAAAACCACCGTGTAAAATCAGAACTAAGCGAACTGAACTCCTCCGAAGGAGACCTGTTAGCTCAAGAGCAGCTGCTTCTAAATTGCATCAACTACCGCTCGCTGAGAAGATCCGACGATAAGCTCAGTGGGCTGGTGTTATGGGATAAGTTTCATGTCAACCTTCATTTTTATTTTTATTTTTATTAATTAGACAGACATCTACAACGTAAATGCGCCACTCACCTTGAAAAATAAGTTCTAAGGTCTCTAGTGTAGTTAAAACGGCTGCCCTACCCTTCTAACGGAAGCGCATTACTGCTTCACAGCAGAAATAGGCAGGGTGGTGGTACCTACCCGTGCGGACTTACAAGAGGTCCTACCACCAGTTAAAAAATTTCTATAAACGTGACAAATAATAAAATTATTTCTTTTAATTATTACTTTTTTATTGTCCTTGTAGGCAGACGAGCATACCTCCTACCTGTTGATGAGTGGCTACCGTTACTTATTGATATCAGCAATGCCAGGGACATAGCCAAACCACTGCCTACCGTTATCATATTCTTGACAGTATACCTAGCTAGTTTAGTTAGTTCGAATATCAAATCTTTCTTCCATTCCTTCTTTAATTCCAATCTTAGTAAGAACTGTGTGTAAATTTATTAGAATGACCTAAAAATTATAATCCTGTGATTGAAGTTGAAACCCCATATAATAGAGAATGAAAAACCCGCAATTTACTCATGGTAGAAGTATTCAATAGCTCTCGCAGGCAAAATCCTATCGTTTATCATTGGATTATATTACTGGCGTAGTAGTAGTATCTCAATGTCGTTTATAGTTATACAAATGGCAGCGATGCTAAAGAAATGTTGACTTCAAAAACTATATACGTTTTAGTGATCTTTACAAAATCTAGAACCGACCTTATGCCTCTGACAGTCTGAGAACAATCAATGAATCAATCGCATTGCAACCAACATCTTCACGGTCACGGCTTAATAAGTAATGTAATGAAATTTTAAAGCAAATACAAAACGAGATATTTTGTAAATACTTCAATGTGATTTACAAATTACGATTATTGGCAAACAATATTTATTGTTTACATTAATTTGTCGGTTGATTGGACACGAGACAATTCGTTTCACACTGCGCCAGCGCAGCGAATACTTCCATATTAAGTAGATACGTTTATTAGAAGACATCGTATTAGATCGGAGACCGTAGAATAGTGGCTGCTCAACACAGTTGCGGATTTGGTTCTGTTCACAATATCACAATTCCATTTCATTCAATTTTCATTCAGTGTCCGATAGAAATTAGCGCGTGTCGGTTGTGTGTTTAACATGGTGGTATTGTGTTTATAAATATTCTATCGTGTTTTAGCCAGCGTCTGTGCATTTAGCAAACATAGTTTTTTGTAGTTGTGAATTTTGTGATTTACTAAAGACTTTTTAAGGTGAGTTTTAAAAACCGCAAAGATAATATTTTTGCAACACTTTTTTTTATGCTTTTTTCTAGAATGGCCAAACAAGTATTTTAGTTTTATATCGAAAAAAAATGATTGAGTTATGAGTGATTGGACGATTTGATTTAACTATCCAATATGCATACCAGAGATTAGGGTAATTGGATTTTTTTTGTTTAATGATTAAAAATAGATTAATGCACATAAATAAATTAGCACAATATACTAGCTTACAATACATACTTTATTTAGTAATAAGTAGTACTAATAGTAATAACAGCCGAAGATCGTGAAAATCTTTAGTATATTAAATAAGGTTAAATGAAGATAATGAAAAACACGAGTAAGCAGGTCAGGCGATGGAAAGTTATCATTGACCGTCGCCACAACAAAAACAAGCGTTAGCTGAAATGAATCTAAAATAAAAAATTCGAAATTTCTTAAAACATTTTTTTTTATCTAAGTTGAAGACTATCTGACTGCATCTGCAAAGGGAATTTATACAAAAAGGCATCCTTATTTAAATCCAAGCACTATTTTTTCATAATTATTATTTTATTATTATATCATATTATTATAACCATAATGCGATCCTCCGCCTTCCGCGTCCAACGACTTCCCGCCGTGCACACTAAGTCGTCAGTCCACCTGGTTGGAGGACGCCCCACGCTCCTAGTACCCATCCGTGGCCTCCATTCGAGGACTTTCCTTCCCCACCTGGCGTCGCTGGCTCGACAGATGTGACCGGCCCATTGTCACTTCAGCCTGCTAACTTTGAGAGCTATGTCGTCGACTTTGGTTCTCCGTCGAATTTCTTCGTTCCGGATTTTGTCCCTTAGAGAAATACCGAGCATAGCTCTCTCCATCGCCCGCTGTGCGACTTTTAACTTATGGGCCAGCCCTGCCGTCAGTGTACAGGTTTCCGCGCCGTAGGTCATCGCGGGGAGAACGCACTGGTTAAAGACTTTTGTCTTCAGGCATTGAGGAATTTGCGACGTGAGGATTGCACGGAATTTCCCAAATGCCGACCAACCCAGTCGTATGCGTCTCTGTATTGTGTACGGAAGGCGGAGGATCGCATTATGTGGAAGGCATTGGGGAAATCCTAAGTCCAGCAGTGGGCAGATAAAGGCTGATGATGATGATGATGATGATGATTATAACCATACTATAATATTTGCTTTTAACTTATTTCAATTAGTACATAAAATCACTGTAACTACAGTTTATTTTGATGCAATGCCTTTTTTTCTACCTATTCGCTAGTAGCTTATGCGACTATTACAGCTACGCCCGGACATGTAGGGGGTTCAATCTGAGAGAATGCTAACACTGACCCTAGCAAGAGCAGTGCTTCGCTGAATCAATCACCGGATCGGAATCGCGACCCACTGAGAAGATCCGGCGAGATGCAATGCCTCCTCATTTTTGACGCTTTTTAAAATTTCTGTAGTCTATTTGTGTGTTGACACGTGAGGTTTGAGTTTATTATAATTACTAGATCTAACTAATAAAATTAATGTAAATTTCATTGCACCTACCACTATACTACCACTATTACTCTGCACTACCTTTGGTTGACTTGTAGAGAATGCCTTAGGCATTAAGTCCGCCAATGTAATTTTTACATGAAGTGTAATAAATAAATAACAAGATTACTAATTCAGGTAGAATTAGTAGAATTCTTTGATTAGGTTTTCGAATTTAATCATAATTTTAAGATAATAATCGATAATCATAATCGATAGAGTATTCGATTTAAACATAATTTTAACTATAAAACATTTAACAAACGGTCTTAAAGATTTTATTTGGAAATATCCCTACTGCGAAAACAAAAAGTGACAATTGAAATATTATAAGGGCAATGGTACAGTGTAATGTGGCGTAATTTTTTTTGTCTTACATCTGTTTTATTGCAAATAGCCATTCGATTGCGAAGAGATCTCCAACTGGTCAAGTCGCCATCAAAGTCGTGGACCAAAATATTATGGACGGACCTTTAGTAGACTTTATGCAGATTCCAACCCCAACACACGAGAAGCGATCAAAGAACAATTCTCCTGAAAGTACTTAATGGTAGGCAGCGGCTTGAGTCTCCCCGTGACATTGCTGAAGTCCATGGGCGACGGTAACCACTCACCATCAGGTGGGCCGTATGCTCGTCTGCCTAGACGGGCATTAAAAGAAAAAGCTCTCGTTGGACTCTGGGTGTTTTAAATCTTCATAATAACGCTCCTAACCACCGCTCAGAAGCTCCGATTAAAGCTCTCCAGTGGCGGTCACTGAAAATGCTTTCGCGAAATTTATGACTTATGTGAACATTCTCATAGATATTTTTATTGTGATTGTAAGTACTCTTTTAAAAATATTTTAGTACCTATACATATTGTAACAGATGTGTACGCAATGATATAATTAAGTACATATAAGAATAAAAACAATAAATATTATTCGTATCGAATGATAGAAATGAAATACAGTAGATTGGAGGGAATCGGGACATTTTGCAATTCCAACACAAATTTTCAGCGGTTTTTCTTAGAATAATACAATAACATTAAGATTAAAATAGTTCCGGAGACTTAAATTTTCATATGCGATGTATTAGCTCATTGCAAAATATAGACAAAAACTTAAAAACTAGCTTGGCCCGATTCGCCCCAAAGTCAACGTGAATCGGGTCGCGAATAGGGACAACAGTTTTTCGATAGGGCTGGCACTGTTTAGTTTTTAGTAGATACCTACCTATCTGCCCGATATGCATATGAACCAAAAGTAAGAAAGAAGAAGCCAAAAGAAGTAGAACTTCAGAAAAACTATCTAGGATGAATTCTGTATTAATCAAACATAAGTAGGTATGTAACTATGTAATCTTAAATAAATCATCTAAGCGCAAAATGTTTATTGGTCGTAGAAAATCCAATTCACTATTCGAGAAATAGAATATAGTACCAACAATAATAAAATATTAACCAAATATTGGTGTTGTGACAACCCAGATTTGTCCCTATTCTACCCCAGTCCCTGTTCCCCCAAATTTAAGTTTCTACCGAATCTCTGATCCAGCGCTGCCCGACTGTGACGGCCTGCGACTATCAGCAGGTCGTCTTAACACCTTCTACAACTGGATCCTACACATGTTAAATCATTAAATGTACCACAGTAATAATTTTAACAATATCCTTACAATACCATGTGATTGCGATGGAGTTGTAACCTTATTTTTCCTAGTCCGGTTTGTCACTTATTTAAGTTTCCAATAAATCTCACATCACAGGAAACATATTTTCTTGTTATTGCTTAGATGAGTGGACGAGCTCACTGCCTAGCTTATGTTAAGTGGTTGTCGAAGCCCATAGACATCAACAACACAAATGCCGCCACCCGGCTTGAAACATGAGTTCTGTGGTTCAGTTTTATAGCAAGATAGGCCCTTCAAACTCAAACTCAGCGAGCCGAAATAAAAATGAAAAGTTTTTCCCGATATTGGTCACGACATTTGGCAAAAGAACCAAAACTATTGGCACTGTCGTTATCATTGACTAGCTTTTGCCCGCGACTTCATCCGCGTGGAATAGTCACTTTGGCATAATGCTAAATTTTACCCGCCTCTTCATTTACGCAGAAAGTGAAAATATTTGAAGATACCAAAATCACGCTTTTTAACCGACTTGTATTGGTCTTAGCGTGATGTTATATAGCCTATAGCCTTCCTCGATAAATGTGCTATCTAAGTTATCTAACACTGAAAGAATTTTTCAAATCGGACCAGTACTTCCTGAGATTAGCGCGTTCAAACAAACAAACTCTTCAGCTTTATAATATTAGTATAGATATAGATATTGTGCAAATCTGCACCTTAATAGAACGGCTTAAACAAACTGAAAATTGAAACGAATGCAATTGCTTTGAACTATTCCGCTACCTAAATTATTTTCCCTTCCTACCTTTTCTTTTATCTAGATACTACATATTTCCTTTGAAAGTTTTGCATCTGTCTGCAGAATCCTACGATTCCTTTAGGTCACGAGCGGTACAAAGAATTTTTCCTAACATTGCATAGCAGCACTCATCTAATATTACTGTGTCTGGTCACGAACCTGGGACCTCGGGTTAACGAGGAGCACGTGCTTGCGCTCGGCCGCGTGCAGGCTTGTAATGTAACCTTAAGTTTTGTAACCGACATGCCCTATGCCTTCAAAGGTATTTTAACATTTCAAAACATACGTAGTCAATACGCTAAAGAAGTTGATTTATTTTGAAAATTATTTTAACTAAAGCTTTTCTTATTGCACAGATTTTTTATTGCGTCTGCCCAGACGAGCTCACAGCCCACCTGGTGTTAAGTGGTTACCGGAACTCATAGACATCTATAACGTAAATGCCGCCACCCACCTTGAGATATGAGGTCTCAGTATAGCTACAACGGCTGCCCCACTCTTCAAACCGCAACGCATTACTGCTTCTACTCGTCGAACTCGGTAAAGAGTTCGTCGTACAACCTAACCCATGCATCAGCCCGCTGAGTTTCTCGCCGGATCTTCTCAACGAGTCACGATTCCGATCCGGTAGTAGATTCATTCGCGAAGCAGTTGCTCTTGAGTTGTTAGGTCTCCTTTGTAGGCGCTCGGGCAGCTGTTAGCAAATCCCACCCCTCCTAGCTGAGCTTTTGCTTGCCCATCTGTCCTGGTGAAACTGGAAAGGCCTCTGGGACACCAGTAATCCCTTATTCATAAAAAAGATCCTGCGCTAAACTCAAAGGCTCTGAAGATTGGTGTCGACAATCACTGCAATTACTGTTAACTTCATTAGCTGCCACATCCGATATTTAGTGAAACATAAGTGAAGCCTGTTTTTTTTTTACGCCATCACTTGCATATAATTAAGCACAGTACATAATTAGGCTCTAATGTGCGTGTCGTACATATAAGGCAGCAACCACTTCTAAAAACCCTAATCGCCAAGCCAAGATAAGCTGGAAATTGGTTGTACAACGATGTAATAATTAAGACCCGCATTACGGATTTCATTAGGCAGGTACAAGGATAATTATCTTCAGAAGCTCGGTCATATTGATTTAGGTCGATGATAATGTAATGTCGGGGCTTATTAGTTTGCGCCGGTAGAGACTGGTTTGCAACTTCTCGTTCGCCTTTAAGACCATAATAATATGGAATGTTAAAATTCTATGTGTATGCGCGTACCCATCGGACGGAAGTGATCGTGCTATAAGAAACTACCCAATGATTATTTCGCATATTTTAATAAAAAATAAAAAAATTGACTATCTGTAAAGTCGGTTTACGGACGATAGTATTACGTGATAACGTCACTAACTATTCGAACTGCTAGCTCTGACGTCACGCGAGAAGAGAGATAAATGTGTCACAAGCCAAGGCTTGGGCCGATCGTGCCTCTCTTTCTCTTTTTCTGCGCTCTCACTTGCACGCACAGCCTCAGGCGGAACGTGACACTTTTTCGTGAATGCTCATTGATTTGTAAGACTTGATCAACTTCAAGAACCCTTGAACTGTAATAAGTTAACAATCACCATATTTATATAAATAAAATCTTAATAGAATCCAATAAAGTTCGGAAAAGTATCTTACCTTTTAATAAATATATGTTCACGACGCTTTCAGTGCAAATAAGACTTAGTAAGTCTCCGACCTCATGTGTCGAAGTAAATGGCGACAGTAATGGTATCTATCAGCTACGGTCACCATTTCATATGAAATTGGCCAAGGTAAAGTACTTCATATAAATAATAATAACTAACTAACTATAACCAATAAAACTGAGAATAAGTGAGCTCAAAATTTTGGTGAGAATTAGAAGAGAACTTTTCCTAACCACGACGCAGTGTTGTTTTAGTTGTGCGTCTTCTGAACGATGACGTCATTGTGCAAATCCATGAACGCAGTTTAAAATACTAATAACCCTTCGATTTTTAAGAGATTTTAATTTTGTTATCATCTCCACACCAAAATTTCATATTGAACCGGCTAGTTCATGGAGACATTTAGAATCAAGATAATTTTCATTTATCAATAACCATAGTTAAAATTAAAAACAGTGTCACAAATATGTTATCTATATGTAAACATTACAAAACAAAATATTGTTTTCGTTTTCACATTTAACATAATTTCGTGTAACAAATTTCATTTCGCAAGTAAAATCGTTTTTATCTTTCAAATAATACCTACTATATTACTGCAACAGATAAACTGTGGAATGCAGTTTTTAAGGGCCCTAACATAATTGTAGCGAGAAGCGATGGAATAAAGTAGAACAAAGTGGTATTGAGGAATTACCACTAATATAGGTACTATGCGTTATTGCTATCTATGTATTTAATATTTTTATTTTATCCTGGTGATAGTCTTGTGAGCTCGTAGATGTACGTATCACTTATTTCTGGCACGAAGCAGCTATTGATAAGTGCGACACACATAATATATATATTTAATATTTATTAACAATCACGCCACTTTAACTGGTCCCGTGATAAGTTCGTAAAGAACTTGTGTTACAGGTACCAGATAACGGAAATAAATGTAAGATTTTTATTATACACACAAACATATATTTAATATACATCCATAACCCTGGAAAAGACATTTATATTTATCATATAAATATCTTCCCTTGGCGGGATTCGAACCCGCGACCCTCTTGTGTAGTGACCATGTCACGTACCACTACACCAGACGGCCGTTTACCACTAATATAGGTACTATGCGTTATTGCTATGTATTTAATATTTTTATTTTATCCTGGTGATAGTCTTGTTAGGTCGCAGATGTGGGTACCACCTATTTCTGGCACGAAGCAGCTGTTGATAAGTGCGACACCCATAATACATTGCAATTGAGAACTTCATGTCTCAAGGTGGGTGGTTGCATCCACTTTGTGTTGTCTCCGGTGACTACTTAATATCCGTAAACTCCTTCGCTCACCTATGCAACAAAAAGGTACAATTTTCCCGCATTCCGATTACTATAGATATAGGCACGAACAAAAAAGCTATTGCGCTACCATCATGGTTGTATCAGCCAAAAATTACTGCTTTTTTATTTATATTTTATTGCTTAGATGCGTGGACGAGCTCACAGCCCACCTGGTGTTAAGTGGTTACTTGAGCTCACAGACATCTAAAACGTAAATGCCGCCACCCACCTTGAGATATAAGTTCTGAGGTCTCAGTATAGTTACAACGTTTGCCCCACCCTTCAAACCGAATCATGAGGTCTAGCAGAAAGTTTAACTTAAGAAGATCCTAGATGTTATAATAGATAAACGCCAAACGCCTCTCAATTGAACTTTATTTTAGCATACTTGGAATTAACTTGATACATTAAAAACCACAATATTCATAAGCGATATAACATCTCAATATATGTCCTCCTAACGGCTTTTGTTCAGTGTTTAGCATCACAACTGCTATTGCTTATAGTTGATATTGTAACAGAACCCGTACAATAAAACAAAGCTGTATAATATTTTGTTTCCAGATTTTAAAAGAATTTCTTGCAATTTTAAAAGAATTTGTTTGCTTGAGATGATATCATCGTCTCGTTTTTACCATCGCACCGCCCGCCATCTGAGTAGAGTTCATCCATACTACCTGGAACCACTGCGTTCATGCACAGTGCGTTTCCAGAGATCTTTTTTAGCTACGTACCATCCGGCTTTGGAATGAGCTCCCCTCCAAGGTGTTTCCCGAGCGCTATGACATGTCCTTCTTCAAACGAGGCTTGTGGAGAGTATTAAACTGATGCTGACTCGTTTCTGACGTCCATGAGCGACGGTAACCACTCACCATCAGGTGGGCTGTATGCTCATCTGCTCATAAGACAACAACAAAAATAGATATTGCAAGTGCTTGTATGAAACAAGTGTTGGTTCATCTTATTAACATCGACAAACTTATCTCTGTTTTCGTACATAGGCTTAGAAGTCCACGTATTACTCAGTTTGCTTAGTGCGATTTTTTAACGTTCTCGATAACGTAAAAGTTAACTCAAATTTGTATGCAGTTGGAACAGCGCCCCTCGCGGCAAACGTAGGCAAACATTCCAACTCCATACAGATTTGAGTTAACTTTTACGCTATCGAGAACGTTAAAAAACTCGCACTAAGCACACGGATTGGAAACGAAATGTCAGCGCTGGGGAATTACCGACGTGGGGAATTTTGTTACAGAATGATGTAGCTATTTCAAATAATTCCTCGTGCCTATTGGTTTCCAAATGGGCTGATTGCGCGATACTGTGCATAAGAATAAAAAAGAAATTGCTTATTTTTGTTTGTCGCATAGATGAGTGCGGGCTCACAGCCAGTGTTAAACGGAAGCCCATACATTAATATTATATATCCAGAGATAAGAGGCTATTGGTTTAAGCCATATATTTGCAACTTTGCAGGAGAGCCAGATAATGTTTAAAATTTGGAAAAAAATATCATAATAAAGAAACTTTTTCAACCATCAGAATCGGGTAAACTTAATTGAAGTTCAATTAAAAACATCGAACTGTTGATGCTAAAACCAAATAAAACGGATCTTTAATTACAAAGATAAATGTCGCTTATAACAAATAGCCAATTACTGGTGGTAGGACCTCTTGTGAGTCCGAACGGGTAGGTACCACCAGCCCGCCTATTTCTACCGTGAAGCAGCAATGCGTTTCGGTTTGAAGGGTGGGGCAGGCATTGTAACTATACTGAGACCTTAGAACTTATATCTCAAGGTGGGTGGCGCATTTACGTTGTATATGTCTATGGACTCCAGCAACCACTTAACACCAGGTGGGCAGCGAGCTCGTCCCCCCATCAAAGCAATAAAAAAAAGCCTTTCATCCTTTGATAAGTTAATCGAACAAATATGGATAAATAGAAAAAGTCATAAGATATAATAAGTAGGTAGTCGTAGTGCTGTAATTTTTCGCGTGTCACGCAATCACGCATTCCAGTTTCGAAATACATTTGAGACTTAGATTAGGTATTCCAAGATGAGTGTCGGTATTCAAATTGTAATGTGAATCGGTCCGGTAACCACTTATCACCCTGTGGGTAATGAGCTCATACTCCTGTACGTGCGATGAAAAAATTAATAAAAAATAAAAACTATACGGCCATGAATTCTTAAGATTCAAATATGTATTGGGTTTTATATTTGAAACGTCAAGCAGGAAATTTACGAATAAATTTTTTGTATTCTATTTTTTGGTTTTCCCCAAACTGTGTATTTTATTTTATACAACAAATATGAGTGCAAGTTCAATGAACTAACTGCTGTTCTTACAATTGGAATTCGATTATTACAAATAACTGAATTCGAAATAATAACTAACTTAACGAGTGTTCGGGAGCCCACTGAGTTTCTCGCCGAATCTTCTCAGTGTGTCGCGTTTCCGATCCGGTGGTAGATTCTGCGAAGCACTGCTCTTGCTAGAGCCAGTGTTAGCAACGTCGCCAGATTAGAGCCCCGTGAGCTCATCTACTCGCTCTGTGAATCAAGTATAACCCCTCGAGGTTACTAGAATAGGTAGGAATAAAAGTGTTCGATTCGGAGTGTGTATTTTTAGGGTTTCGCTCCATAAAATTGGAAAAAAAACGAAAACGGAATACTGATTGGATAAATTCGTTGTCCCGTATATCTGTCTCTCTGACACTTAAGATGATTTCTCTCTGGAACGGATTGAACAAATTGAACTTGGTATCGAGCTCTACGACGAAAGAAAGAGAAAGGCCACGCCTTAAAAAGAAAGCTGATAAAGAAATTCCCGTCAGCTTGCTCATCTCACAGTCCTGCTGACTCCTGGACGAGGTCATCCACGCAGACACGTGATGTAACAAACACGAAGAGTGGTTGCAAATAATTAGTCTACATAACATTCACGATGTCAATGGGTCTGCTATTGCGAAGAAGGTCCGGTGGCTAGTTGAAAATATGAAAAATTGTACTCACGTCTCCCACTGATTATTGGAATTAGAAAAGACGTAGTATAAAGAGTGACGTGCTTTCGCGGCAAATATTAAGCCCACGTGCTTTTTTTATTCCTTATCTAAGCTGATAGCCTTCAGAGGCTATTTTTATTTAATTCCGAGCATTTTCATATTTATCTACCTTTTAAACCTTCTCTGGACTTCCACAAATAATTCAAGACCAAAATTGGCCAAGTCGGTCCAGCCGTTCTCGAGTTTTAGCGAGACTAACGAACAGCAATTCATTTTTATACATATAGATATATTAACTTAATAATGATAAAAAATATATAAATTGTAACTATACTTGAGACCTTAGAACTTATAACTCAAGGTGGGCGGCGCATTTACGTTATAGATGTCTATGGGCTCCGATACCCACTTAACATCAGGTGGGCTGTGAGTTCGTCCACCCATCTATGCAATAAAAAAGTTTCGGTAACTTCCCACACCCTACCCCCCAATTGCAAAACGCTAAACTCGATTTTAGCTCCATACTGAGTAACTCCATTAGGTCGACTATTGTCCTTAGTCGACAATAACTCGTTAACTCTAAGAGTTTAGGCTAAGATCCGCTTATAAAATCTTAACAATGATTGTTCGAGGAAATGTTTGAAAATAAAACGTGAAAGTAGGTACATATACGTAGTTGGACTGAATTATAACCAGTTTATTAACGGTTCAATGTCGCATTTATTGTTTCCATTTTATTATTTACATCCTTTCGAATGACCTAAAGTTTCCATGGTCACGGACGACTATTTTATTATTGTTTGCTTTTATTGTTATTCAATGCTGTTTGAACACTACCGGCTAAATTTAATAAATAAAAAGTTATTGAAATTTACATTCCATTGCGCGCAGAAAGAACTACCAGCATCTTCAGGTCTAACAGTTTGTTTGACTGAACAATTTCATTAATAATAACAGGTGGTATGTTTTTTTAATCTTTTTTTATTGCCTTTGTAGGCAGACGAGCATACGGTCCATCTGATGGTAAGTGGTCACCGTCTCTCATGGAAGTCAGCAATGCCAGGGGCAGAGCTAAGTCGCTGCCTCCCATGTAAAATGTTAAATAGAATAAAACATAATTTCGGGGATTAATTTAAGATGTTAGCAAAAACAAAACATAATATCTTAGAGTTGCTCTCGTCATTCGTGCTGTTACATCACAGATATATCTGTGTTGGACTATTACCGCGTAATATCAGGTAGTATCTAGACGTCAACAGTGATAAACCTTCACAAGCGTACGTAAACTGAATGAATCGATGGAATCTAAGTCTAACATATCATTAAGATTTTTCTCTTACCGAGTCTTAAGACTTGTTAAAACACATAGGGAGTAGACCATGGACTCATTCAAAGATATATTGCAATAAAAAACAAATCGAAGCCGATTATTCTTAGTATACAAAAAATTACGCAATAATATTACAAAATCATTTATATAATTTGGACTATTAATAGGATAAATTGCGTATGTGTAATAAATAATCAATGCCTTTCACTCGCAACTGGGCCTTGATTAAGTTCGGTCACCTCACTTCTAATTACCGCCTTGGCCACGGTCTGGTCTGCAAGACCGCTCCAAATATACACTAGTGATATCTGCACTTTGTGATTCCATCGGCGAGACATCCGTTATATGTAGAAATGCGATTGAAACTTCAACCTGATGATTCATTGTCGTAAAACATCTAACATCTGGTAGCCGAGAAACTTGTTCAATCAAAAAACAAAAAAAAAAGATGTGCGGTGTCGTTGGACACCGGATAGGAACGAAGTTCCTTATTACAAAAATATTAATTTTAAGTTCTATTCGAGGTATAAAGAAAATAAAACTGGAGGTTTCGCACAACCCACGGTCATTCGGTAACGTGCGAACTTATTGTGGTACACTTCATTCACAGTTGTTTGCATAAGAGTTAGTGTATTATGCAAATGAACGCTCTGAGATCGTGGTCAATGAATGATAGAAAAATATGTAATTTTTTGTACGCTATTACAAAGTTAAGTCGTGCACTGTGTGCATTACCAATTTGTACGTTATTACAAAGTTAAGTCGTAGACTGTGTGCATTACTAATAAAAATCTTACGTTACGGACGTTTTTTCCCGGTTAGGGTACCCTGCGCATCGTCAAATAAGGAGCTTCGTTCCAAAAACAAAATTCATAAGTACTCACACATGGCAGCTATTAACAACATGAGTCTCGTTCGTGATCCCACCGAAACTGAATTACGATCAAAAGGCAATTAAAATTATATATAAGTAACACACACATGAATGGTAAATTAACACTAAAAAAATTATTAAAATGTTAACATTGCCGATAAGAAATGTCAATGCTAGTTTGAATGAGGAAAATTGGATCGTCCTCGCTTCGCAGCCTTAGTAATAACTACACGTCTGTTATAACAGCTACACAATTCACGAAGCTACAGTGCGCGGTTACATTATGTTCCCCATATCGTCTTTTAGAGAACAATCCTCAATATTGCCTGGCCATATTCAGTCTAATGTCATCTAAAATCGTTTATTACCGTTCGCTTATAAGGGAAACGCGTACAGTAAACAAATAACATACAAAAACAAGCTAAATATAAGTTCGAAGTGAAAAATTGGGGATATTTGGGACAGCATTTCCCTATGGCCATACCAGTTTTGCCGCGGTGTTTAGTGAAATTTAAACCAATAAGAGACCGTAAATATTACTTTAAAACTTTAAATGCAGTGGTTAACAAAAAAGAAACACACTCTTATTAAAATAGGCAGTATTTCTATATCATATACTTTACAATTTATATTTCTTAAACCCCTTCAACTCATAATGTGTGCAAGGATTATACCCCCTGTATATCCGTTTTCTAGAATAATTTCCTAAAATAATAATATTTAATCAGCCGTTTGGTGTAGTGGTAAGTGACACGGTCACTAATCCTTATAGCGGAAGTGAATTATTATTACGATCGATTTTCTGTCTCTTTCTATAGCACGAAGTACATTAAGGAATCGCAGTGTAGGTATTTAAATTTAATTATCTCGAGTCGACTCGAAGGTAACAATGATTGCATCATTTTAAATGCAGGTGCGCACTATGATTAAACAGAAAATTAAACTATATGACATTGGAATTAAAACACACTTTTGTTTTTTCCTGGCTTGTATAAAATTTTTGTAACAAAATAAAACTATTGCTTTTTGATCTTAAGCTTGTATGGCCTTCTAAAGTTTATAGATGTTAAAGGAAAAAAAAGTAATATTATAATCATTCGAGTTATACACGAATCATTATTTGCCGATTTTCCCGTAATCATTGATTATTCGCAGATAGTTATTAGTTATATAATAATAATATAATAAGCCTTTATTGCTGTTTTACTTACTAATTACTAACTTAATACATTACTTAATAATAAATTAAATTTAAATGCAACTTATAATCAACTAGCGACCCGCCCTCGCTTCGCTTCGGAAATATTAAAACACAAATGAAACCAAAAAAAAATATTTAAAAAAAATTAAAAAAAGTAGCCTATGTTCATCAGGGACAATGTCAGCTTCTAATGGAAAAAGAATTTTTCAAATCGGTCCAGTAGTTTCAGAGCCTATCCGAAACAAACAAACAAACAAATCTTTCCTCTTTATAATATTAGTATAGATTATTCCGTTCGGCGTTCGGTGTGGTTTTCAAAACAGCTTGTCTCTCGGCAAAGGCCTCCTCTAAAGATTAGTTATTAGTCATATTGTATTAAATGGCCGGTTTAGTTATCCACGAGGAATTTTTAGACCTTACATTCCGGTTGCTTGAAGGTTTAGTTAATGTTATCTATGGTACCTTTTCCACCTTGAGCGGTTTGCTCATTGATGCGCGTCGTAACGAAATCGACTGAGCTTGATGATTTGTCACCAGTTTTGATGATCATGGGCAAAATATCGTGCGTCACTGATTTCCCGGTTAGTTGTTCTGAGAATCAATCGTCCCAACTTCCTTAGATCTGTTCCTCCACTTTCCTGGTCATAGTCTTTATTTCTAAATAGGTCACGTGCTTTACCGCAATGTTACCAAATTCTTGAAGACTATTCGGAATTGCGCCTGATCCCGATATTTTTTTCTCAAGATTGGATACATTCGTGTTTGGTTCTACCATGGTTCTGACAATCAGCATTTTCGCTTTTTCAATTACCTGCAACACGTATTTGGATGCTATTTACAAATTGGCAATCCCCATATCTAATTAGATCCATGCACGATTCAATGTATATTTAGTTTGCTTCCGTGTTCTATTTTTAGTGCCATTTTACGATGCTGTTTTATAAAGCATACAACAGTTGCACTGCGACATTTTGAGACAACCGATTCTTGGATTGCATATCTCAAAATGGCGGAATTCACGATGCAATTTCTATTCATCCACAGTGCGTTTCCAGAGGTCTTTTTTGCCACGTACCATCCGGCTATGGAATGAGCTCCCCTCCACGGTGTTTCCCGAGCACTATGACATGTCCTTCTTCAAACAAGGCTTGTGGAGAATATTAAGCAGTAGGCAGCGGCTTGGCTCTGCTCCTGGCATTGCTGAAGTCCATGGGCGCCGGTAACCACTTACCATCAGGTGGGCCGTACGCTCCTCTGCCTACAAAGGCAATAAAAAAAATAAAAAATCTCTGATAATTGCGTTATGCCAATACGTACATCAGTCACCGATTTATTTTACTATTCCTATAGCATTTCAAAGCAATATAAACCATTATTGCTTCTTTTTATAAATAAGACACTATCGCTGAAAATACTTTCGTAAAAACTCAATGACTCAATTGACATGTATCAATTGAAACTACGCGGAGTTAAACATTCGTTGGAGACGAGTGTCCAAGGTCGTTCGAGATTGGCACTAGACCCGAGTGAAAATTGGTATTAATATCTCATTGGTAATTCGAAAAATTATAGAATTTAAAATACAGCGGAATTTAGGTAAGCTTGAGAAATCGATCTATTAATTAATACAAATTCCGAAGTCATTAAAACATTGTAGTTCGATTATTGTACTCATTATTTAATCATTGCGTGTTTTAGTACTAGACATTAACGTATTAAAGAAATAAATACAATAAAATCAAAAGCATTTATACAATTTATTTATAATTTAATACTTATTAAAAACACTACTAGGATCATTTTCCGCTTAACTGTTTTGATAAACATATTTTAAACGCTTTAGAATTGGGGTCCATAAAATTAAATACATACAGATCTTTTGGTTTTTTTTTACACTAGTCAGACTAACCTGCAAAATGCATTAACTATCCCTATTGGCAAAACTATTAGAGCTTACAAGTAACTTAATAATTATAACCAATGAGGGCGGTGTACTGAATTGCCTTCGCCTTTTACATCGCAATACAGGCGACATATTGTTAATTATTTATTAATCACGATCCTCCAACTAAATATGCTACGATAATACAGAATCCATTTTTTTTTATAAATACATGTACATAAGATCCAGACAAAGAGCCGATAACACAATACTACGGAGAATTCATCCTTAGTGAATCGTTCATGAGTTCTGACAACTATCTAAGACACCCGTGTTCTTAGTTCGAGTTTTTTAACGTTCTCGATAGCGTAAAAGTTAACTGAAATTTGTATGCAGTTGGAACAGCGCCCTTAGCGACAAACGTAGGCAAACGTTCCAACTGCATACAAATTTCAGTTAACTTTTACGCTATCGACAACGTTAAAAAACTCACACTAAGCACATTGATGGGTCTCATAACCGCCTGTAACTAATATGTAGAATCATTAGCAGCAGTTTGGTTTTGTCATTGAATAATGAGAGTCAACAGTATGATGACATGAAAAATGATTGTCCTTCTGAGTTTCCAGTTTGTAATACAAACGTCAAACGTTATTTGACGTGCATTCAGCATTGATCAAAACAATGTTTCATTCACAGTAGCGCTGTGGTTACGCTGTGCAATTGCTGAATGACAGTCAGCACTGTATGACTGTCGCATTTTACAAAGCTTGTTATTTCCAGTGTGTGTAATGTTGTTTTTTCATCGGCAATGCCAGAGTTAGTCAAGGTGCTATGTACCGCGTTTTTTTTTTTTTAATTTATGAAATACAATCAAAGTCATAAAAGTTATAAACAGAATGCGGAATCAATAATATTATTATGTAAAATATAGGTTCCCTAATGAATTATAGAAACGCGGTAATACATATTACATAAGAAAATATGTTAAGGTTTCCGAAGCTGCGTGGCTTGGCTTCCGTCAACTAATTATATTATTATTATGCTTATAATTGTGACCCAAACAGGATGTTCTAACCGTGGGAATAAAAGACTTAATTTGTTTTATGAATTAGGTAGTTTTTTCACCGACATCATTCTTGTTTATTCAAATCAAATCATAAATTTTTTATTCAACATAAATGATGACATACTTGTTGAACGTCAAAAAGAACTACCGCCAATTCCCAAAAACTAGCCTCCCTCCTGAGAAGAACTGGCAAGAAACTCAGCGGGCATGTCTTTTTTTTTTTTATATTAGTTTTTTTTTTATATTCATTTTTACAATGAGTATTATAACGTAACAATTATTGCAATATTGAAATGCCCGGAGCGAGCACCTCATTCCCACTTCTGCTTAACCCCATCTGAAGGGCCAACAGTTTCTGGTTACGTTTGGGATTTCTTTGAATGCGCGCCTTCACAGCTTTTATCACTGCTGGAATCCTAACAGACCGAGGGCGACCACTTCTTGACCTGTCATCTACACTAGAGTCTTCATTGTATGGTTTGATGGTACGATAAACGAATCTTTTGGTTATATTCAAAATTTTCAGTATGTTAAAAATTTGAATTGGCGCGTAACCGCAACGATGCAACGCAATAACTGCAACACGGTCTTCTTTAAGCGTCCACTCCATATTTAAAAATGAGTAAAATTCTAAATGTATACTATTTTTATTTTCATGAACAATTCGAAATTCGAATTCAATAAACTTTTTTGTGGCCAACATTCTAAAAGAAAAGTTTTTACTGTGTGACAATACTTATGACCTGACTAGGTATGTAGGTTCTAGACATATTGTGGGATTTTGTTATACAGGCGCACAGACAAACACCCGAATGAATTTCGTATCTTATGTAACCTACTCATCGGCACAACAAGCCTGTGTTTGTTCCTAGTATTTCTATTATGTATGTCCGACTTTTTTGGAAACTCCTCAATATGTTTACGAACATGCATCAAATTTTCAAAAGTGTGCTGGGATGCCATAGTGAGAACTTTAATTTCTATCCAGAGATCTTACTAGATGATAAAAATCACCAAGTTAGATAAAACTTTATGACGTGCAGAGTCAGATGATGGTACAGTCGCTAACATCTGACAGTTATTTAATAGAATCTGCATTAGAACCATACAACCTAATTTCTAACATATAAACAGCCCTTCAAATTATGATCATAAAATAATTATAGACAACGCGACCTTAAGAAAGAGATAAAACGAGACAAAGAAAGTAGATTCGACTTCAAATAAATAAATGATATGAATATAATATAATTTAATTCATATGAGTAAATGAAACAAATTAAAATTAAATCTAATTTAATTGGCTTCGTTGAGAATACACAAAGGAATATATACCTACATATTTCATTTATTTCACAATGTGAGAAATTATTATTTTTTTCTCGGAAATTATTATTATTATTATTTGAGGAACGGTCCGTGTGACAGAATATATTTAAAAGACGATTGTGAGTGCAGAATAGACATATGATAGTACTGAATGAAAACTGAGGAGATGCTGCGGCCACCCTACATCACTTGGGATAAGAGCAAAAAGAAAAAGAATTCATTTCTTTCAAAATTATTCAATTTGATCAATAATTGTAACGATTGCTATTGTATTGTACTTTTAAAATACTTTTTTTTATTTTTTAGATTAGTGGACGAACTTACGGCTCACCTGGTTTTAAGTTATTACTGGAGCCCATAGACACCTACAACGTAAATGCCGCCACTCACCTTGAGACAAGAGTTCTAAGGTCTCAGTAAAGTTACAACGGCTACCCCACCCTTCAAACCGAAACGCATTACTGCTTCACGCCAAAAATAGGCAGTCTTCTTGACTAATTTCATTCGGGAAGTAATGATTTAATCTGAGCGACGTATGCTCCAAACAAATATGTCTAATCATTTCAAATTCAAAACTCGTTTGCAGTGAAAGTGTTGCGTTTCGGATCACAATGCTCTATAAATACTTCATATAACTATATATTTGTATTTTTAGATCGCTCCTCGTATAGTTAAGCTAGTATTTATTGTAAATAAGTAATATTATTTTTTTATTAATAAAAATTTTGTTCGCTATATGTATATAGAAGTCGTCGTGGCCTAAAGGATAAGACGTCCGGTGCATTCGTAGCGATGCAACGGTGTTCGAATTCCGCAGGCGGGTACCAATTTTTCTACCGAAATACGTACTTAGCAATTGTTCACGATTGACTTCCACGGTGAAGGAATAACATCGTGTAATAAAAATAAAACCTGCAAAATTATAATTTGCGTAATTACTGGTGGTAGGACCTCTTGTGAGTCCGCACGGGTAGGTACCACCACCCTGCCTATTTCTGCCGTGAAGCAGTAATGCGTTTCGGTTTGAAGTGTGGGGCAGCCGTTGTAACTATACTGAGACCTTAGAACTTCTATCTCAAGGTGTGTGGCGCATTTACGTTGTAGATGTCTATGGGTTCCAGTAACCACTTAACACCAGGTGGGCTGTGAGTTCGTCCACACATATAGGCAATAAAAAAAAAAATTGGTATTTAGTGACCATCACGTGAACCCTTCGTGAACAACGCTCATCTTGAGACACGAGGATGATAAAAGGATGATGACAAGTCACCCTCAGGCACCGGACCCCTAAGTAGGATTTCCTGTACTATAGGAACCGGAGATTGACGTACACACGGAAATATTTTTAAATATTTACATATTAAAGACCCAGTTTGCTATCAGAAGGTTCTTGGTTACTTTGGTCACATTGCTCGGCGGCCAGCAGACAACCTTGAAAAATTGACTGTGGTGGCCAAGGTAGAAGGAAAAAGACCCGCCGGCCGGATCAGATAACTGCGCTCAATGGACTCTCTGTTGCGACCGCCCTGAGAGAAGCCGAGGACCGAAGGAAGGAAGCTGATGGTACATAAAGCCACGAAGGGCTTTCAGAGACACGGCATTCAGCAATGAAGTATGCGACTAAGAAGAAGAAGAAAGACCCGGACAAAGAACAACAGACCTGTACCACACATGAATGTTTTACCGCATGGATCCATCAGATCAAAAAACCGTTGCATTAGATGCCTTTCGCTCTAACACCAGGAGCAGGCTTAGGGACCCCAATAACCATACTTGTGCAACCTAACATAAACATCAGCCCGCTGAGTTTCTCGTCAGGTCTTCTTGGCGGCTCGCGATTCCGATCCGGTGTACATTCATTGGTGAACCAGTTACTCTTGAGTTGTTAGGTCTCCTTTGGAGGCGCGCTCGGGTAGCTGTTAGCAAATCCCACCCCTCCTGGCTGAGCGTTTGCTCGCCTACCTGTGCTGGCATAAATAGAAAGGCCTCCGGGCCACCAGTAATCCGTCATTCATAAAAAAAGGATCGAACTCACGACCGGCCCAGCCGTCAGGGGGCATTGTATTCATTGCACTGTGAGTGGTAGCACTGGTGGTGAGAGTCATCGACGAAGCGTTTTGTCTGGCTGAATATGTTGAGGCGCGAGTGCAAAACAGAGTAAAGTGAAGAGAGCTTGTGAAGACCCTATCTGAGAGCTGGGCACCTTAGGACTGCAACAACAGCCAGCAGCTAGTGTTATTCGATTTTTTTATTGCTTATAGGGTGGACGAGCTCACAGCCCACCTAGTGTTTAGTGGTTACTAGAGCCTATAGACATCTACAACGTAAATACGCCACCCACCTTGAGATATAAGTTCTAAGGTCTCAAGTATAGTTCTAACGGCTACCCCACCCTTCAAAGCGAAACTCATTACTACTTCACGACAGAAATAGACAGGGCGGTGGTACCTTCCCGCACGCACTCACAAGAGGTCCTACCAACAGAAAAAAACCGATAAGTTCCTCAATAAACATACAGCATTCTTAGTGCACACTTTCGAGTCACGTCCACTTTTTCCTGTAAGTTAGGGGAAGAGGGGAAGTATTGAAATACTAAAAGGGAATTAAAAAGAAACTCTTCAACTTATCTTTTAACATAGCGAAATCGGCAGGTTTATATTTCGAGTGTGGTACATTTGCATACGCAATTCGTAAACTGTCGAAACACCAAACAAAAAATTTTTTTTGGGTCTCATCAATCGTCTCGAAAATACCATGTTTTATTTTGGGTCATTGAGAAAACTTGATATTATGACCAAAATTTAAAAAATTCATTGTTATTATTGCTATATAAACTCCAAAACAGGAGAATCGTGCCAAGGCGAGCGGAGTTCTGGTGTAAAATACAACATTTAAAAAAGTTAAGTTGTAAGTAATTATAGAAGATAGATTTTGGCTATGTGATGTCAACCTTTTTTTTAACACTGGGTAATCCATTTATTAATAATTCAATAATTCATCCAATAATTCGCTGTTCCGGCTGGCTGCTGATAGAGATGAATACAGGAAGCTAACGGTCAACCTTCAGGATTGAAGAGGTACTGGAAGAAGAAGAAGAAGAAGAATCCATTTACTGATGCCCGGTTGAGGGGGGTAATGGACCGAGCTATGTCGGACTCCGGTGCCTCAGAGAGGAAGACGGGGAGTAGAGAAGGACTGAGGTCCTCAACCTCCCCCAATTTCTCACAGGAGACAACGCCTTGAAAAAGGCGCGAGAGGCAATTGCCCCGCAGAACCGACTACCGACTAAACCCCATCGAGCTCCACCACACCGACTACACATGTGTGATGTCGGCCTACAATAGTCCCACCCCTTTCCTGTAGGCGTTATAAGAGGCGACTAAGGAATATACAGGAGAATAGGCAACAGCATTCTCTGTGTATTATAAAATCGCCAACTGATATTTATGGCGGTTAGGTGACTTGACAGCCAACACGATTAGGTATCATCAATCTGAGACGTGACAAGTTAAAGATAAAATAAACTTTGATGTTTAAGTACTATGTTACCGCCAATTTATGTCACCGTCTAACTATAATTTGTTTTATATGCTTACTCTGTACATGTGGTGTCAAATAAAGAGTTATATTTATTATTATTACTATGCGTTAAAGTCTATTATACTCTTTGAATTGTATTTACTATTATACAAAAAACTATTTTTACCCACAAAATTTTGTATAGAGCGGTTTTTAATTAAATTGATTCTTTAAGAGTAAGTAAATTCTCAAAAAATCATTTAAACAATCGTACATGTTAATATACCTACGTGTGTTACTGTTATCAACGAGACAGGTATTTCGATAAGGAAAATCATCTTCAAATAATGAATCGAGGGGTATCGTTGCAGTTTCTTTTTGTTTTGTCTCACGGCTTACTGTGTAGTATATATAGGTATAGTGCTGATATAACCTTATTGCCCATTAAACATTAGTGGTTTTTAAATTGCCAAAACACAAACTTTTAGCAAATTTTAGTGAACTAAAAATCAGAAGCAAGTGTTCTGAAGTACTACCAAATGTCCATCTGCAATCGCTTCACCTTAGAGCTGGAATATGAAGTGATCTACACGAATAAACTTCTACTAGCCTTCTTCTTCAAGACTGGTTTCTTCTTCAACTCGTGTCCACCCAAAGCTGAGTGTAGGTCTCTTCGAAGGCACCCCATTCTGTTCGGTGTCTTGCCATTCGCAACCAGCCCCTACCAACCACTTTTAACAACTACTGGTGGTCCAACTAAAGCTTTTGCAGTTAGATTGTTGATACCGTTACGCTGGTAAGAGTAACGCCATCTATCGTCGAATAGTCGAACGAATTTCGAGTTCGAAGGATCTAGTAGCACTTAGCACGCTCGAGAAGTACAACGCCATCTAGTGTCAGATAGCGGAAATACAATACTAGAAATGTGTGGAATCTTCTCGATAAATCTAGGGATGAGGTATCGGCTATAAAAGCGGTGTAGAGATGGCACGTCAGTTAGTAATCGGAACTCCTCGAAGCGAAACAGCGAACGCATCACCTGAAGCGAAGCGGAAGAAGCGAATTGAGAATTTTAAAGTGTTTGTGAAGTGTTTTAAGTGTTGAATACAGTTTTTAGTTGTACATACTTTGGTAGAATTTTTATTTACCCCGAACCCCAGTGCGTAATAATACAATAACGTACAATTTGTAAATAATCTAATTTCTGCTAGATTGATGTCGTGCTTCTGGAAAGGGTCCTCCTGGGAAAATCGAAAGATATGTCGAAATAATTGCTTAATGTGCTAATAATACTACCTCCAATCTTCTTCAAATACAATTTTTTTTCGGCTTCCTTCTTCGTCACGAGATCAAATAAGCTTACAGAACCACCAGGTAATAAACAGAACTAAAATCAAATTATTCAAAACATTCGAAAATTGACATCAAGAATCAAAATCTATATATTAATACGTGAAGCAAAAACTTTGTATCCCTTTTTACGAAAATTGCGCGGACGGAGGAGTATGAAATTTTCCATACTTATAGGAAATATAGAGAAGAAGTGCACAATGATAATTTTTTTTTCAAATAATGCATAAAAGATACATTAAATCAATAAAGAAAACATTACACACACTACATACCATGTATTTGACGCACACACGCATGCATACCTACTATTTATTGTCAAACTTTTGTTCTTGACATCTGTTGTCAAATTGAGAATAGAATAAATATTGTTTGTCTTTATTAATATTTTTCTATAGTGTAGTCTTGGCGAAATTTGTGATTATAGAAGTATAATAGTCTTTTAAAATACAATCATAATAGTGTACAAACTTACAATTCCAATTAATTATAGTCGAATTTCGACTCCTGCGGGACCTCTAGTTAAGATAAAAATGTAGGTAAATTCTAACAGCTAAATTCTTTATTAAATTCATTTTGACAAGTTTTTTTTATTGCTTAGATAGTCGGACGAGCTCACAGCCCACCTAGTGTTAAGTGGTTACCGGAGCCCATAGACATCTACAACGTAGGTGCCGCCACCCACCTTGAGACATGAGTTCCAAGGTCTCACTTTTTTTAACAGTCCATGTTATGATGTCTATATGGATTATGGTCCATGTCATGATATGTACATATATGGTTGTATATATTCATAATATTAACGTTTATGATAAATTGAAAAATGATCGACAGTGCATATGTGTCAGTAAAAGCTACGCCGGCGAAGCTTTCTTCGAAATTTGATTCCAGGCCTTGATTCAATATATTATACCAGAGCGGTAAAAGACATTGGTATAAACAAGTTAATCATCTTTTCTACATGGTACTGCCGTGTTAATGGTAAGATCAGTCCACAGGCGTGACAATTGCAATGATAGGATCGGTAAATTTGAGATTTTAACGGACGTGACGTCTGCAGCCACGCCCGACCACCAGCCAAAGCCAACGAAGAGGGGATAGTGTCAATAAAACAAGCCTTGTCAGCCATTTCTACCCGCATTCTGCTTTCTCGCACAAATAAAAGAACTTGTCGTTACGCGGCTGGTTTTTATATTGCATCATTTACAACAGATTTGATACGGGCTTCATTTTCTCGACAGTCATCAGTACGACGACCACTCTACCTTTTCAAACTAGAGAAAGAAGTTTTGGACAAAACCTCGCCAAATCGTGCGTCACAAATGTTGATAAACCTACTTCAAAATATCTAGTTGAATCATTCTAAACCATTTATCTGTTTACAAACAAATCTAGTTTAATGGTCTAAGATATGACTCTTCAGTTTAGTTTGCAGAATCATCATATACTTAAGATAAGATTGAAGCCATTTATTTGTGTGCTAATTTAATTTTCAGAAACAATAAAGTGTTGTTTTATTTCCACGTGCACTATACTTTTTTTTCTTGCTTTCATAAAAATATGATAACAAATTAATACTTTAATTATACTCTACTTCTTATAATTCTCAATATAATTTTCTCTTTTTCTCTTAAAATTAAAATATATTTTGTGAATTAGAGTTCGCGCGCAAACGTAATGTCTATTTTTTTTCTACCTATTTTCTGGTAGCCTAGGGAGTTATTCCAGCTACGGGCGGACGTGTAGGTGAGCTCACGAGATCAACCTAAGAGAATCTGCTAACACTAGCCCTAGCAAGAGCAGCGCTTCGCTGAATCTACCACCAAATAGGAATCGCGAGTCACTGAGAAAATCCGACGAGAAACTCAGTGGGCTGATGTCTATAATATGACACCTCTGTAGTAGAAGCCAGTATTTTGTAGTCGTTTGAAGTTGTAGCTCATCACACTCGAATATATCTTCTGAAGAAAGTCTGGTGCTTTTGAAACCAGATATAGACAAAAGACTTGACCATCCGTACACAAACAAAAAACATAATTCGCTGCGCGCCGAAGATTCAAGATTTAATTTGTAGATACGGGTAAACAGTTCCATCGTACCTATTTCTTTAGCTTGGAGGAACGCAGAGGTACCAAGTATAATACGTTGATGATAAAAAAATATACCTAGAAATGATGATGAGAACTATTTCAGCGGCAGTTAGGAAAAGATCACACAGGACACAAGGAGATCTAGTAAAAGTAAACAAAGCTGAATAAATAATAAAAATGTAATGAACATTGAAATTGATTACGCCAACTTAGTTATAAATAGTATGCACACTTAGAAACTACGTTATTGTTGTCTTCAACAAGCCTTGAGTAATTTTACATAATTTAAACTACTTTTAATGTTTCATTTCGGCTTTAATATTTTCGTTTCACGACCAAATGCCCGATGTATTCCTATCTATGCGACTGTGCCAATGTTCGAATCTAGCAGACAAGCACCAATTTCTCTGATAAAATACGCACTCAATAAATATTCACGAATGACTTCCACGGTGAAGGAACATCATCGTGTTATAAATCAATCAAACACGCAAAATTTATAATTTGCGTAATTACTGGTGGTAGGACCTCTTCTGAGTCCACACGGGCAGGTACCACCACCCTGCCTATTTCGGCCGTGAAGCAGTAATGCGTTTCGGTTTGAAGGGTGGGGCAGCCGTTGTATTGTAAAAAACTGAGCAATAGAATTGATGTCGCGAAGTAAGGGTGCCATTTACGTTCTTAATGTCTTTGAGCTCCGATATCCACTGAACACCATCAAGTGGGCCGTGAACTCATACTCCTATCTATACTTTTTCTATACTAATATTATAAAGAGGAAAGATTTGTTTGTTTGTTTGTTTCGAATAGGCTCCGAAACTACTGGACCGATTTGAAAAATTCTTTTTCCCTTAGAAGCCGACATTGTCCCTGATGAACATAGGCTACTTTTTTTAATTTTTTTTTTATTTTTTTTTTTGGTTTCATGTGTGTTTTAATGTTTCCGAAGCGAAGCGAGGGCGGGTCGCTAGTAATATTATAAAGCTGAAGAGTTTGTTTGTTTGAACGCGCTAATCTCAGGAACTACTAGTCCGATTTGAAAAATTCTTTCAGTGTTGAGGAAGGCTATAGGATATATAACATCACGCTAACATAACAGCACCAATAAAGAATGTTTCAAAATAGGGGTTTAAATAGCTCCTTAACATTCTATAATTCAAAAATATTTTTACTTTCTACGTAAATGAAGTGGAGGTAAAATTTAGCGTTATGCCAAAGTAACTATTCCATGCGGACGGAGTCGCAGGATAAAGTTAGTCATTCATATAATCGAGAAAAATTGTTTTTCGAAGCCCTCAATGTTTCAACCTTGTGTCTAGAGGCCATCAGCTCACGAGTAAGGAACGGATGACACGTAATCAAGAGATAAATTTACTATTCAGGAAAATAACGTACAAATTCTCGGCATGAAACGTATGATAAATCCTCTTCAAATGACCTTAACTAATAATGTGTTTCTGTGTCACCGTAATGTGTTTTGTTGCGTTATCATTAAGACAGACGATTTGAAGCTCATCAGCATTGTCCCTGACTGAATTATTTGCTTAACCTATCTGCCACTAGCCTCAATTGGATATTCTGGCTACAACATGACTAGTAGGCAGCGGCTTGGCTCTGCTCCTGGCATTGCTGAAGTTCATGGGCGACGATAACCACTTACCATCAGGTGGGCCGTACGCTCGTCTGCCTACAAAGGCAATAAAGAATAAATAAATAAAAAAGTAGGCAAACATAAGGGGCTCAGTCTGGGAAGGCTTGCCAACATATATTGTCCTAGCAAGAGCAATGTTTCGCTGAATCTACCACGGGATAGGAATCACAACCCACTGAGAAAATCCGGCGAGAAAATTAGTGGGTTGTGTCTGTGGGTGCCAGATTGAAAACTTCTGGATCTCAGAATAGCCAAAGCCTTCCGGAGGTTTGAACTGTATCAGACAAAGGCCTCATGGCCAAAACTAACGATCTAAACGAAATTATAAAAGATACTACGGAAGGGCAGTCCACTGAATTAGTAAAGCGGAAATGTAGACTAGACTTAGAAATAGCTTAAAAGAAACAGTTGTAGCAGTAACTATCACAGAACAAAAGATATCAGACATATGCCTGACGACATTTTAAATATATTATCAATAAATATTTAAATTAAACAAGATTCGAACATTCGAGCCATCAGTCTATCAAACGAAATCACCCGATCGGTGGATGATCTTCTCTTTTTCTTGATCGACAAATCTTGAAGTAGATTCCTCTAAATCTGCACTCAAATAACTATTCTGAATGAACATTAGTTACAGCTACCCGAACTAACACACGCTTTATCTATTGTATTTCAATTTTAAAATTTCAAATCTCCAAACCGTTTTTAATAATAAATGTAACAAGTGACAGATCATTTGAGTTGACTACAAAAATCGGAGAAGGTTCTAGTTTCGATTGTATGTATTCGTATTAGGGATTAAACTATGAAATTGTCGATTTGTACTAAAAAATTGAAATGCGTTTTTTTTTTTCATTTGACATCTTTATTTAATCAAAATATCTACTAATATTATCTACTTATACACATTGCTGCCATCTAATAGGAAGGTAATTTATCCTTTGCAATAGAACTCTGTTGATCTAGATTCAACAAACTGTGTGAAAGCATTTTTTGCTGCCTCCTGGGAAGAAAACTTACTATCGCGTAGGAAATTGTCCATTCAAAAATCACTCGAATTTACGAAGTATCCATCTCTCTTGTCTCGTTGTCTCAGCTGAATAAAAAAACAACTGAAAGTCGATTATCGAATGATGCACATTTTTTTAAAAAAGAACCCCATAGATACCTCATACCATGAAAAAAGTTTCATTCAAAAATCTCAAACCATGAAGGTTCTATGCCAATTCGAAGTACCTATGACAATAAAACGGCAATTTCATACTTTAGCCACTATTATTTTTAGTGTATGTACATCGATATTTCCTTCATTTTATTCATAAAATTCTTATCTTTTTCCCATTGAAAACGTATACCGCTCGGAATAATCCTATTATTAAGTTTTATGGATGTATTTCAATGAAAATAATATATAATATTTTTAAATCTTCGGACTTGTAAGAGTCGTTATTGAATGCAGTAACCGTGACAATCGTAACAATAAAAAATGAAAATTAAATGGTGTTGATTGACGTTACAAAGGTTTGAACGTGGACTGTTTGGGTAGATTGAATATAAATTAAATCTATATATATATATATATATATATATATATATAATTGCTGTTCGTTAGTCTCGCTAAAACTCTAGAACGGCTGGACCGATTTGGCTAATTTTGGTCCTGAATTATTTGTGGAAGTCCAGAGAAGGTTTAAAAGGTAGATAAATATGATAATGCTCGAAATTAAATAAAAATAACAATTTTGTTTTTACTTTGATGTGTCCCCCGTCGGACAGATTGCTTTTGTTTGTTTTAAGTTTATTTTATACAAAAGTTTAGATATTTTATTTATCGATTGAGGCACTACGAAGCCTGCTGGGTCAGCTAGGAAAAAATTAAAATCGAAATTAAAACAATAAAGTTTTTTGTTATTGACAAGAAGGTAGATTGGACGACTGGTGGTAGGACATATTGTGAGTCCGCACGGGTCCTTCACTGCCGTGAAGCAGTAACGCGTTTCGGTTTGAAGGACGGGGCACTATACTGTCACAAGTGAGCCCTTCAAACTCATGTCTCAAGGTGGGTAGGGGCATTTACGTTGTAGATGTCTATGGGCTCGGGTAACCACTCAACACTAGGTGGGCTGTGGCCTCGTCCACCCATCTAAGCAATAAAAAAAATATGTTATCAGCGTGCCCGCTGGAAATTATAGCAAATGGAAGGAGTTTTTATCCGCGATAGGGGGTAGTGAACTTGCACTGAAAGGAACATCCAGCAATTGTAAGAAGCCACTTGCAGGCGAGCATGCAACATTAACGCTTCGCCATATTGTGTAAACATCATCATCAGTGTAAACATCCAGAAACGTCGTATTGTCTATAGCTTACAAAGTATATTGAATAAGCTTCGTAAATTGTTTATTGTATAGCGAGACACGAATTAGTAGTTAGCATCAATTATCATTTGCGATGCGAAATACTAAAATAGTATTGCGATACTAATTGCATTGGCAGGCCACACCGTGAAGTTCTAACGTGAAGTTCTTATTTATATGCGGTTTGTCTCGGATTAAAACTTGATTACATTTACTCTACGCTACAATTTCAATCATCCACAGATGAGTAAGATCTTCGCGGCGCTACGTCGCTGCAAAAAGCTGGACGACAACGACAACACCACCCAGTTGTCCAGATGCCTTGGACTATTCGACCTCACCTCGCTAGGAGTCGGGAGTACCCTCGGTCTAGGAGTGTACGTGCTAGCCGGTGCTGTCGCCAAAACCGTTGCTGGACCGGCGGTTACCCTCAGCTTTTTGGTGGCAGCCATTGCTTCTGCTTTTGCTGGTGAGTGTGAGCAAACAAGCGAGTCTAAGCAAAGAGCCCACTAGTTCTAATAACTGTTATCCTTAATACTTGCTCATTCTAAGTGTGATATAAAATATTTTTAAAAATGGTTGGAACATGTGGTTGGAACAAGTCGTTGTGGCCTAAAGGATAAGACATCCGGTGCATTCGTATGTAGCGATGCACCGGTGTTCGAATCCCGCAGGCGGGTACCAATTTTTCTAATGAAATACGTACTCAACAAATGTTCACGATTGACTGCCACGGTGAAGGAATAACATCGTGTAATAAAAATCAAACCCGCAAAATTATAACTTGCGTAATCACTGGTGGTAGGATCTCTTGGGAGTCCGCACGGGTAGGTACCACCACCCCGCCTATTTCCGCCGTGAAGCAGTAATGCGTTTCTGTTCGAAGGGTGGGGTAGCCGTTGTAACTATACTGAGATCTTAGAACTTATATCTCGAGGTGGGTGGCGCATTTACGTTGTAGATATCTATGGGCTCCAGTAACCACTTAACACCAGGTGGGCTATGAGCTCGTCCATCCATCTTAGCAATAAAAAAAAAAAAAAATGTGGCGACTCCTCGAAGATAAGCGCAGAGAAAATTTAAAACCAAAAGTAAATTAACAGTCCAGCGTTCCTCCCACAGAATTAAAAACAACTTCTCTTTCCCCCAGGGCTATGTTACGCAGAATTCGCTTCAAGAGTTCCGAAAGCCGGTTCGGCTTACATCTACAGTTACGTAAGCGTCGGGGAGTTCATCGCGTTCACGATTGGTTGGAACCTGATTCTGGAGTACGCTATAGGAACAGCCAGCGTCGCCAAAGGCATGGCGGTCTACATTGACACCCTCTTCAATAACACCATGGCGAGGACGATGACGGCCGCAGCTCCGATCAATGTGTCCTTCTTGGCTGACTACCCTGATTTCTTTGCGTTTGGTCTAGTTATTTTAATAACTGGTGAGTAACTTTTTACAATTTTTTATCGATAAAATATCAATGAAATGGTTGTTATTATCCCTCAAAATACTTCCTTTCCTTCCAAGCTGCCTTTGCCTTAAATATAGTTAGAGATAGACTAGATTTAGATAGATAGTGGTACTGATTCTCATATTCAAATTTATAGTCGTAAGAAAAATATGTCACATATATTTTTATAACCTGAATTTGTGTATCTATTTCTACTGTATTCCACATGGTAATTACTACAATCCGACTAAGACTTGAACCACATTTCTCAAACTAGGTGTTGACATTCAAGACGCATTGTTTCAAGGTTGTGATCACTAAAGAGCATTGAGATAACTCTTGCATCAGCTCTAACGCTAGAACCAGATTTAGGGACTCCAATTACCTTACTCGTCGAACTCGGCAAAGAGTTCGACGTGCAACCTAACCCATGTATCAGTCCGCTGAGTTTCTCGCCGGATCTTCTCAGCGGGTTACGATTCCGATCCGGTAGTAGATTCATTCGCGAAGCAGCTGCTCTTGAGTTGTTAGGTATCCTTTGAAGGTGCTTGGGCAGCTTTGAGCATCACTCTTCATGTCCTGATGAAACTGGAAAGGCCTCTGGGCCACCAGTAATCCCTCATTCATAAAAAAAGGACTGAGATCTGCCCATACAAAACCGCAAAAAATTGAATCAGAATTGATAGAAGTAAGCTGTAATGTTATTCAAATGTCTCTTCTAGTCCTGCTTGGTATCGGAGTTAGCGAATCTACGAAACTGAACAACGTGTTCACAGCCCTCAATATGATAACCGTCATAATTGTGGTCGTCGCTGGAGCTATCAAAAGTAAATATACATCATTTCTTGTTATTCTTATTATTATTGGTGGTTTTTCAATCAGTATTTTTAAAGCAGTCGATCGTTTTTTATTTATTTATTTAATAGCTACTTTAATTTTGTTAAGTTGCTAGGAATTTACGAGTTTTGGGATGAATGGAAACAACTTTATTTTAACTTTTACAAGTTTTTTTTATTAAAAATAGAATATGTATTTAATTCATGAAATGAACCGTAACGTTGAGATGTCAGGGATTATGGTAGATCCTCGATCGTTGATTTGCTCATTTTTACAACTACCACATGGCGGACACTTGAACCTAGTTCGTAATTTTAGTGAATACGTAATGAAAATCGTTGAATTATAATTTCCTTTATCTAAATTACAAAAAAATCGACCAAAATCCAGATGCAGTGACATAATTCTATTATAATACTTAATATTATAAAGCTGAAGAGTGTGTTTGTTTGAACGCGCTAATCTCAGGAATGACTGGGCCAATTTGAAAAATTCTTTCAGTGTTAGATAGCCCATTCATTGAGGAAGGCTGTAGGTTATATAACTTCACGGTAAGGCCAATACAAGTGGAGCACCATTAAAGAATGTTTCAAAATAGGGGGTTAAATAGCTCCATAACATTCTATAATTCAAATGTATTTTGACTTTCTACGTGGAGTGTAGGTAACATTTTGCGTTATGCCAAAGTAACTATTCCACGCGGACGGAGTCGCGGGCAAAAGCTAGTTATAATATATACGGTGTATGTAAAACTATACTTAAACAATTCTTAACTTTTTTTCATAAAAATTTTAATCTCGTACTAATTACATTAGTATCTATGTTACTCTATTAGCTACAACGTATTCTTCTATACATTTTTTTAAGTTTGATGAAGGCTTTGTCACTACTCTATGGAAAGCTTAACTATCAATTAACATCAGAAATCACGTTGCTTATCTAAACCATAAAACACTATCAAACACTTTTAAAAGTGGTTTCTGATGGTGTAAGAGAATTAAACGAAAATTTCCGTCACATAAAAAAAGAACAATGGGAAACATTTTTAATTTAAATTTTCTGCTTATCTCAACTTTATTTTCATATTTTTAAATCAATTCAATAATATTATCTACACATTAAAAAACAAAATAACATTTCTCACTAACACATTTATCTAAATACAGCAATGATGCCAAACTGTCTGTAAAGTATGCTGATTTGTAATAAAACATTATCTTATCGGATTTTAATGTCCATAATGTAAGATTCTAGTTTTCAATCTTGTTTTCTTCTTTCGTAGATAATATTTAACTCGCTTTTTCTAGCTAATATTAAAAGGTTTGATTATTATTTATTTGATTAATATTAGATTATTGGAATGTTTATTTATTTTTGGAAACACGTCAAGGAAGGTTTTAGAGGAAGAGGTAGACCTATGAAAAAATGATGGATTGCGTGAAAGACGATATGTGTAAGAGAGGAGTGAGCGAAGAAATTGTATATGATAGAGGAGTATGAAAGGAGAAAACATGTTGCGCCGACCCTAGGTGATTGGGAGAAGGACAGGAGAATGATGATGATGGAAACGCTTAAAAAAATGCTAAGCAGAATTGAGCTGACTGAAAGCTAGCGAAGCCGTTACCAATAAATATACATCGTTAGTCGTTACAACACATGAAGTCGTCGCGGCCTAACAGATAGCATCCGGTGCATTTGTGTTGAGCGATGCAACAGTGTTCGAATCTCAGGCGGGTACCAATTTTTCTAATGAAATACGTACTCAACAAATGTTCACGATTGACTTCCACGGTGAAGGAATAACATCGTGTAATAAAAATGAAACCCGCAAAATTATAATTTGCGTAATTACTGGTGGTAGGACCTCTCGTGAGTCCGCGCGGGTGGGTACCACCACACTGCCTATTTCTGCCGTGAAGCAGTAATGCGTTTCGGTTCGAAGGGTAGGGCAGCCGTTGTAACTATACTTGAGACCTTAGAACTTATATCTCAAGGTGGGTGGCGCATTTACGTTGTGTATGTCTATGGGCTCCAGTAACCACTTAACACCAGGTGGGCTGTGAGCTCGTCCTCACATCTAGGCAATAAAAAATAAAACAACGCCTTGAGAGAAATGACTGAGGTCGGAACGGTAATGGAAATGATGTCGTGCTTATGACGTCAATCGCTAATTGAAGTAATAATTACCTATATGATTTAAGTAATTGCAATTTTAATTGACTAGTAAAGATCCGAAAAATATACAAATATACAGCTTTTGGCGTAGAAAAACTTTTAGTATTTTTGTTTAGGGCGAATATGAAAAATGTCGTCGTTATTCAATATAGTGTGCTCTCTATATATTGTGAAAATGGAAGGCTTTTTTTTGACCGCGAAATAGGTTTACATTTGTTTTTGATAGGACAAAAATGACAGTCAGCACGTTAGTTTTATTTAAAATCACTAGGCTATCCTACCATTCAAACCAAAACAATAGAGGGCATATCAATAACACTCGAACTATTTTCCTGATTGAGACGCACATAAATTTTAGGCAGCGGCTTGTCTCTGCCCCTGGCATTGTTGACGTCAATGAGCGACGGTGACCACTTACCATCAGGTGGGCCGTACGCTCGTCTGCCTACAAAGGCAATAAAAAAAACACGCGATCCTCGTGATAATAAAATAATAATTTGCACCAGGTAACCCAGCTAACTGGAACATCAAGCTGACCGATATCCCACCCGAGTACCTGAGTCAAGCCGGCGAAGGAGGCTTCATGCCGTGGGGGGTGGCGGGCGTCATGGCGGGGGCGGCTAAATGCTTCTTCGGCTTCGTCGGCTTCGACTGCGTAGCCACCACCGGAGAAGAAGCCAAGAACCCGAAAAGAGACATACCTCTATCAATAGTTCTGTCTCTGATCATAATCTTCTTGTCATATTTCTCCATCGCCACAGTGCTCACCATGATGCTGCCCTATTATTTGCAGGTGAGGATTTTCAATCGGTCAATTCATACGTGCTATTACATTAGGTCCATATTACCCTATCGTAACGATCGACGATCCCAGGAAATCAGTTATTTTGCGCGGTATTAGGTTTCATTTTGTATTTTTCATAGTGAATGTTGCAAAAATCATTGAAAAGGCCTCAATCCTAGCCTTTTCTTTTTCGAGGAAATATATAATTTATTTAGCAGTGGACGTTAGAAGACTGATGTGATGATCTAGGGTCCAACCTAATTTAGAATTAAATAGAATTAAGGATTAGATCGTGCATGATTATCCCAGCGATAACCAACATGATTCCGGGAACTAAACAATGTCCCGGTTACTTACTGATGACATTCAAATCTCGTACAATACTTTAAACCTGCCCTGCATGCCGCTTTGGTGAATGACGGAGACAAGTTGACTTAGTAGTGTGATGCTCTGTTACTTCCTCTACAGAAACCAAATTTTAATTTCACTGTTGTCAAATTTAACAGGACGCGGAGGCTCCATTCCCGTATGTATTCGAACAAGCCAACCTACCAGTGATCAAATGGATAGTGACAGTGGGCGCTATATTTGCTTTGTGCACGAGCCTCCTCGGTGCCATGTTCCCACTCCCGCGGGTGCTGTACGCCATGGCGAGTGACGGGGTGCTGTTCCGACCACTAGCCGCCATAGAACCGAGGACCAAGACCCCATTGTTGGCCACTGCGATTAGCGGATTTCTTTCAGGTTTGAATTTATTTTTCCCCTATTTTTCCCCTTCAAAATTTTAAAAAGTCTTATATAATATAAAACCTAGATCGGCTAAATAACATAGAATTGTAGAAACACGAATAATCAAGCAGTAAACTTAGAGGTCCAAGGGGCTTTGATGATTGAAACTCTTCTTGAAATACCTCACTATCACATGGAATAACGACTGAACCTTACACGGTTCATAAACCAAAAAAGAAACCATTACACCGAACTTCCTACCACAACTAGAAGAATATAATATATCTTCTTGCTCTTAGACAGGCCTTACACACTTATTTCGTACATATTGTAACACTGAAATGTTATCTTTTCCAGCAATAATGGCAGCTATGTTCAATCTGAATCAGTTGATTGACATGATGTCGATTGGCACCTTGCTTGCATACACCATCGTCGCAACAAGCGTTCTCATACTCAGGTACGTCAGGTTACGTAGGAAACTTCTAATGTGACTTCCAACAAGGTTGCGTTAAATGCTTGACGCTACCATGGAATAGAAAGAGACAGAGCGAGGGTGAACGCGTGGCACTAGAACGCATGCGCGTAGTATATCTGTTACAAGCCAGCGCGAGCGTTAGCAACGAGTAGCGTCCAATATTTTAATGTAGTATTTAAAATATATATTTATTTTTCTATTTATAATTTAAAATATATAATAATAATATATAATACTCGTAATATAAATGTTGAAGATGTCCCATCTCTTATACACACCATTACATTTACCATTACAAGAGCAATCTGATTTAAGGATGAAAAATGAAGAAAACCACAATACTAAATACACATCGAAAAAGAAGTTTCACTTCATTCACGTGCACGATCGCCGTTTTTTCGTAAATGATATTTTGTAGCTTTTATAGAGAAATCAATATTTTTTGACAATAAGAGCATTCTCGGTCCAGGTACGAGGAAGAAGATGTATCCGTTGGCACGGAGAAGGTGTCGACTAGCGCGGGCGGTCTGGGCGCGGCGCTGCGTCAGGGTTGCAACCTGCTCGGACTTAAGTACCCCACGCAACTCTCCTCCACCATCGCCAAGACTACAATCGCTCTCTTCTGTGAGTTCACCTCAAAATCCTTGAAACCACAGAATTGGCTGTAATGTGGTGTATTCAGAGACATTCAGAGACATTCGTAATTCCGTAGATCACTACTGACGTCACGCACCTCCTTTTTTTCCCTAGCTAAGCTGATAGCCTTGAGAAGCTATTTCAGCGTGACCTTAGCTAATAGGTGAGCTCACGGGGCTCAAACCGGAGTGATGCTAACACTGACCCTAGCAAGAGCAGTGCTTCGCAGAATCTAGCACCGGATCAGAAACGCAACCCACTGAGAAGATCCGGCGAGAAACTCAGTGGGCGCACCTCTTTGATGTTCATTATGTAACACAGTTGTAGTGGCGCTGGCGGCGTGCGTAGTGTTCCGTGTGGGGGACGAAGTGGGACCGGGAGGCGCAGTGGTGGGAGCGGCACTGGGTGCGGCCCTGGTGGCATTACTGGTTGTACTCTACCGGCAACCAACTAATAACGTCACACATCTCTCATTCAAGGTAATTACCGTCACAAGGTAATGATTAATATTTCCCCACTTATTAGTGGGATCTGTAAATGTAGCTTTCTGTCAAGCAATTATTATAAAGTGCAAAAAACATATTCGTTTCCTACATATTATAAACCACACAAAACAAAGAAAAACACGCGGGGACTGTTGCGGTAAAGCTATTGCATAGCATTTTTTATCAACTTATGCAATTATAATTAGACAATAATAATTTAATATTAAAACAATAATAAAATAAGACCACGCTATATTTATAAACATTAACAAAAGCAAATCATTAGCTGTCCCCTTCACACTCATAAGCTAGACCGCGCGAGAGAGAGATGAGCAGACTTTTCATGATGCACGTGCAGTGCGACGTCACGCCGCGCGCTTATTCACAAACACTACACAAGCGCAACGTGTGAATGTGTTGAACGCGAGCTACATGGTAGGCGAAGTGGGAAGTGTTTGGTTTTATTTTCGTTACGGAATTTCTTGATTCGGTCGCCGCGCTAAAAGTCCGGGATAAAAGCTATGCAATAGCTTATTTAATGATATTAATAATATGTACCACAATTCCACGTTCTTTGTTCAAAATACTGAATTATGTTTGAAGGTGCCGCTAGTCCCACTTGTCCCATACCTGAGCGTCTGCATGAACGTGTATCTCATGGTCCAATTGGACTACCAGACCTGGGTTCGGTTCATCATATGGCTTGTAATCGGTAAGTTATATCTAATAGTGAAGTGGTAATATATATCTAAAATGTCAATTTAAGAGTCGAGGGTTAAAATTCATTTTAAAGGTTTCTTTCGTGTCTGGATACTCTGACGCTTTATTTAGTTTCTCTTAAAGGACGAACTCCTTAAGGATACGCCGCATCCTATGTTTAATTACCGCCGCAAATGAACAACAGCAATAACGATGGTACAACTAAGTCACTGCCATCGCTAAAATGTCTACTTTCTTACCAAGCAAGAATACCGTGAATCTTTAACTAAGCGTCATACGGCGAGTTCATTGCCCCACGTTTCGGCTGAAGCTTCCATTGCGTGCAATGTAATAGAACAATACTCATTCAGATTTGTATAGTAACATAGTTATTGTATAGTCACCAACACTACCGACCTGTCTCTGGGACAATTTCAACTAAACTTTATATTAACTGATTTTACTCTTTATTCCAGGTTACCTAATTTATTTCTTCTATGGAATCCGTAACAGTTCACTCAATGCTTCGCCGCCCGCCGGTGACAAGGATAAAACACAAGTCGTAACAAAGTTTTGATCTGTATTGCTGGAACACAAGGTTTAATTTGGCTTGGAGGACCGATTTAATTGTTGAAAAACTGAATGTTGCAGATATGTACATAATAACTATAATATTAATCCTGTGATTGTTGGACAAGTTAAGTTTGTTCATCTGTGTATTTAGAATTACTTAATTTAATTTTTATGAAATACTAAATCAAGCTTTATCACTGCAGACTACAGGGTACTTAAGGCATCTTATAGTGTGGTTATCAGAAACTTTCAAAAATCGCCAATGTGTCTCCTAGAACCTTCACTAATATCTGGACACGACTGTCCAAAAGTGAATGCAATGCTTCGAAGAATCACATACGTGGCTTTATTAATTCCACCATAACCTTATCATGTTGACTGCCGTGTAGGTCACCGGTGCCCTACGCGGCGCTCTGAAGTAATTATGTCGATTTGTATTACTAAGCGTCTGGATTGCCTAACTTTGCCTTCTTTTGTTTTTAATATATGAACGCTTGAAAGGCAAACGTGACTAAGCGACAATGCGTGAACTTTACAGTAGACTAATTTAAAGTTGAAATACCTGAAATAAATTATACTTTAATGAATCTAGCTGTAGGATTGAAATGATTATAATAGACCTAGAAATATATTTTTTTTGCGCATCGAATATGGTTATTGCCTATCATTTATGTACAAAGCCGTTACTGTCGCTTAGTCACATTTGCCTTTCAAGCGTCGATATGTTCTAATCTCTAGTCTCTTAGAAATATAATCATTCTCAGATCTTCGAATTCGTCTTTCCCAGAGTCTACTAGATATTCCGGCGCCTTAGTAACGGAAATCGACTTAATTACTTCAGTCAACCTGTTAAATATCTGAACAGATTTGGATGTACGGAACATCCGTAAAACATTAAGTGGAAATTGGTTTTAAGTTTATGACGGAGCAGTCGTGTTTTTTAGTTTTATAATTATTTATGGGCGCGTTTGCAACGAAATAGTGCAACAGGCAGCTCCTATTTTTCACTGAACGCATCTTTATTACGTGTGACGTCATTTGAGGCCAAAATATATGGCGAGTTGACCATCGATCATCTACTAATAAACACGGATTAGTTTGTGACAATTTATGTTGTGATTGTTGGTTAAATATAGATTTCATTTAAAACATTTACTGGTTCGAAAAAGTAGTTTCGATTGACGTTTTAATATGATTAGAATTATGTATTTAGAATTTTTTGTTATTTTTTTATTGCGTATTCGGACAAAATCCAAGAATATTGTAAAACATATTATAGCACTATTCCAATCTAATCAGTCACTGCCTCGATTGATTGCCTTACATAACCTTATAAATATTGTGATTTACTTCTAATAATCAAAAATATTACAGGCATATGCAAAACGCACACAGCATACATAAATGTACATAAGATACAACGCGGTATTCAATTTCATATCAATATCCATATTTGTATCTATGATTTAAATATTTAGTGGCAAATAAGACTAGATGCTCTGTCCCTTTCTAGCATGTAAGGCGTGACGTCATATCTGTCTACGATGAAATCAACTTCCGTATCTGCGATCGAAATTTCGTCTTATAAGCTTTAGTACGACCACTGATCGTTTGAAATCCACTAGTGCTAATGCGTCGGCGGGATGGATGTAATATGCTTTGCATAAGCCCTGTCTCATTAACTCCGACTGGGCTCCGGCCCGGTCCGGGGTAGGGCGCCAGCTGTGAGCGGCAGGAGTTTTAGTGTGGTTCAACTCCTACATAACCCACCCGCTGCGCGGATGGGGATCCAGCGATTTTCTCCTGTGGAAATAAGTGCGTATCGAACCTGAACTTGTTGTTACCACCATCTTCCTTCCAATTTCTGCCACAAAGCATCGGTTCGAAAATGAGACAAATTTTAAACAAAACAATGAAGAGTTGTGTTTCAAACTGAGTGACGATATTCACGCATATATGTCGGTAACCATTCAACACTAGGTAAGAACGACTTGTGCCTTTTTTTCCGGGCTGAAGGCCTATGGGGCGCGCGGGGTATGTGAGACTCAACGATCTGCAGGTGTTGAGAGCAGACCGCGGGCCCAAGGATTTTAGGGCCCACCCACTAAACGACTCCCCTGCACTCTTACACCCGACGTCCGATCTCCGTCCGGGGTCCCCAGAGTAGGGGAGGCGCGACTTGTGCCTAACCTATCTATGCAATTCTTTTGACACTACAAATAATCTGACATAACGGAACGTCAAATGTCAATTTATATAGTTGTAAGATTAATTTTATTAGTAGCCATACATTATATGTGATTCTGAAATGTGATTTTGTAACGTGTGAAAGTTATAGGTTAATATATATTTTTTTCTATTTTTGATTACCTACCTACTCAGAGTGCATGCGTCACGCTGTAGGGGAACCGATCCCGAAACTAAAATAGTGACCTGTGTGCTTAGTGCGAGTTTTTTAACGTTCTCGATAGCGTAAAAGTTAACTCAGCTGGAACGTTTGCCTACGTTTCCTCTAGGGGCGCTGTCCCAACTGCATACAAATTTAAGTTAACTTTTACGTGATCGAGAAGTTAAAAAAAACTCGCACTAAGCACAAAGCATCTATTACTGGTGGTACCTGACTCTGCACGGGTAGGTACCACCACCCTGCCTATTTCTGTTGTGAAGCAGTAATGCTTTTTTGTTTGAAGGGTGGGGCAGCCGTTGTAACTATAGGTACTGAGACCTTAGAACTCATGTCACAAGGTGGGTGGCGGCATTTACGTTGTAGATCTCTATATGCCCCGGTAACCGCTTAACACCAGTTGGGCTGTGAGCTCATCCACCATCTATGCTATAAAAAAAACCTTGATGTACGATGAAGGGAAAACCACGTTCACTGTCTAAACGAAACATAGTTTTTCTCGATACTCATTGCTGGCTCACAAAATAACTAAACCCCCCAAACGATACATTAGCGAATACGAATGCGAGTTATTCGGTTTCCGGAACGATTCTCTTACGCTTATCTGTATATCAGTATCTATTTATTGTACGGTATCAAAAACGTAAATACAAAGCCATTCAAACTTAGATTAAAGCATAGAGTGTCACAAGACCTGTTTTGAAGTAGTCTAGAAAAGCCGTGGCAGGTCATTGGCCCGGCTCCTCGCACGTCGCCTATGTCAATTTTGACAAGTGATCTCTATACTGACTGCGAAACGAAAAGAAAAGAAAAAAAGTGTGGCACTCAGGGACTGCCGCGGTAAAGCTATTGCATAGCATTTTTTATCAACTTATGCAATTATAATTCGACAATAATAATTTAATATTAAAACAATAATAAAATATGACCACGCTATATTTATAAACACTAACGAAATCAAAACATCAGACTCATAAGCTAAACCGCGCGAGAGAGAGATGGGCAGATTTTCATGATGCTCATGCAGTGCGACGTCACGCCGCGTGCTCATTCACAAACACTACACAAGCGCAACGTGTGAATGTGTTGAACGCAAGCTACATGGTAGGCGGAGTGGGGGTGTTAGGTTTTTTCGTTACGGAATTTCATGAATTCGGTCGCCGCGCTCAAGGCCCGCGATAAAAGCTATGCAATAGCTTAAAAATACATATTGTACTTAACAAGAACATTAAATAAATCTGTATATGACTAAATCTTAAAATGAAAATTATCTAACCTAATTACTTAAAATTAAATTTGATTACGTTGTTTTAATTCTACAATGTCGATAATTATGTAATTTATATAACTATATAGGATATATAAGCACAGTTGAGGATTTGCTCAAATTACTTTCCTATCTTTCCGCGAGTAGAATGATATTAGCATTAAAATTAAAATTAGCATAATAATAAACAATAACCGTCTATATATTGAGTTTACACGTTTATATTTTAGATTTACTTAATAATAATAAACAATATATTACAGGGATGAATGTGATACAAAATATATTTTGTTATTTAAAAGACGTATGAGACGTATTTGTATGAAGTTGAGAAAGTTATTTGTTATATTTACCCAATTATACTATGTTAATGTTACGCGCTAGGGTTAAAGATAAATTAAAAAAATCTACCGAAATATAAATTAAAACTGTATTCAACACTTAGAACACTCATAGAACACTTTAAAATTCTCAATTCACTTCTTCCGCTTCGCTTCAGGTGACCCGTTCGCTGTTTCGAGTAGTTCCAATTACTAACTGACGCTTTTATAGTCGATACAACATCCCTAGAATCGTCGAGAACATTCCTCACAATTCGAGTACCTTCGATGGGCGTTTCCGCTATCTGACAATAGATGGCGTTGTACTTCTCGAGCTTTCTAGATGTTACTGGATCCTTCGATATTCGTTCGGCTATTCGGCGATAGATGCTGTTAGTCTTGCCGGCGTAACAATAAGATTTGAGGTATTTATCTGTTCCCGGTGACTACATTTTATTAATTATCCTGCATATTAGGGGTTAAAAAATTAGTTAAACTATAGTAACTATAAAACTATAGATGTTTCGGCTATATATTCATAATTAACTTTAATTACTCAATCATTATTTGTGTGCATGTGTCTTAGTGAACTTAGTGTGAACTTAGATACAATGATGTTTATTTTATGTTGTTTAATTAATAAATTTATTAAATATTTATTTTGATATCATTTTAAAAAGGTACACCACTAAGTATGCTTATGTTTGTATTTATATTTTACATGTATATTACGACCGTTCAATGATTTCTTCGTTATTTATGGAGAGATTTCGAAAAAGTTTATTATTATTATGGATAGCTGTAAATAAATGTTAACTTTTATTTTATTGTATTTTAATTTAGTTTTTTTTTTCGATTTTATAATACAGCCATCTGTTAAAAATAATATATTTCTTTTTTCGTTAAAACTAATAATTATGTTTAACAATTAGCTGTCTCGAATACCAAACCTGATTTATTTCAATTCTTATTTATCCACCATTGGTTATAATTTTAATATGAAATCTTTTTATCTTTAGTAATGCGAAAGATACGTGCGAATGGTTTGTAACCCGAATGCATTTTTTATGTCTATTTTACAAACAATATTCTGTGATCTAAAAACAAAAATAAAAGAATTAAGCATTAACATTAACAAGCTTACTTTTATTTTAACCCTCAACCAAATAAATGCAGTTAATGAATATCTTAAATAAAGTAACAGTAGACGAAATTACTAAGTTGTTCAAAGATAAGTGTCTAAGATAATGTAATCTGTTTCTATCTACCTTATGTCTGCGTTCCAATTATAGTCCAGAATTAAACTGTTTAATTCGTTATTACTTAAAATATTCGAAGAATATCTTGAAACTTCGCCAATGGGACTGTAGGACGTTGATTCCGCAAGTGGCGGATGCTAGTTAACCCTACGAAAAGCATCGTTGTTCTAATTTAAAGGAGAGCTTTTTTTTATTGCTTATATGGGTGGACGAACTCACAGCCTACCTGGTGTTAAGTGGTAACTGGAGCCCATAGACATGTACAACTTAAATGCGCCATCCACCTTGAGATATAAGTTCTAAGGTCTCAGTATAATTACAACGGCTGCCCCACCCTTCAAACCAAAACGAATTACTGCTTCACGGTAGAAATAGGCAGGGCGGTGGTACCTACCCGTGCGGACTCACAAGGGGTCCTACCACCAGTTAAGAGCTCGACGCAAATTTCCTCAACTCTGTGAAGCAGTCCCAGAAAGATCAGGGTAACTGCGAGTCGTCCTCGATAGAGAATGGCCTTCCGAAGCCACATAAAATCAGTACAGGATTGGGCTGCGTTCATCCTCCGCTGATTCTACATCATGATGTGCAAGCGGAGTAAACCGCTCTTTCTTAATTACCACCGATGCTCACGCACCCTTCACCCAAATAGACACCCCGACAAACATATCAATTTCACTTCCTTAGGTTAGCCATCGAAGCGCCATGGTACGTGAGGAATGACGATCTAAAGCTTGAACCAATTCGTGGGCATACTGACACAGCGTCAGCATGCCGCTTTATGCAATGAAGGTGACGATTTTCAATACTCACAGGCAATAAAAATACGTGCAATTTTTTTTATTGCGTTTATGGGCGGACGAGCTCACAGCCCACCTGGTTTTAAATGGTTACGGGAGCCCATTGATATCTACAATGCCGCCTTGAGACATGAGTTTTAAGGTCTCAGTATAGTTACAACGGCTGCCCCACCCTTCAAAGCGATACGCATTACTGCTTCACGGCAGAAATAGGCAGAGTGATGGTAATTACCCGTGCGGACTTACAAGACATCCTACCACCAATAATTACGTTTATAATTTTGCGGGTTTGATTTTTACTACACGATGTTATTCCTTCACCGTGGAAGGCAATCGTGAACTTCTGTTAAGTATTTCATTAAAAAAATTGGTACCCGCCAGCGGGAGTAAAACATCGGTGCATGGCAAGATACGAATGCACCGGACGTCTTATCCTTTAGGCTACGGTAACTTCAAACCAGTAAATACCCATTGGCGATTGCAGAACCTAGATACTCAGAGCATGTTGTTGCCTATTCTATGTTTTTTTTTTTTTATTATTCCTTAGGTGAGTGGAGGAGCTCACAGCCCACCTGATGTTAAGCGGCCACCGGAGCCCATAGACATCCACAACGTAAATGCGCCACCCACCTTGAGATATAAGTTCTAAGGTCTCAATTATAGTTACAACGGCTGCCCCATCCTTCAAACCGAAACGCATTACTGCTTCACGGCAGAAATAGGCAGGGTGGTGGTACCTACCCGTGCGGACTCACAAGAGGTCCTACCACCAGTAAAAATCTATGTCGATTCTCTTAATCATGTTTCGCAACATGCACGGGAAGAGGTGTGGTATTCTCGGCTACAACACCAGACAGCCATTAATTAGAATCTGCTACAAGTTTTCGCAATAATTCGAGCTATTTAATCGCAATAGGATCATTGCAAAACCCCAACCGATCTCAGATAAGTCGTAAACGTACTTTGTGAGCTTTCTCGGCAAACAGAGCACGTAGCAATTTGAATTTGAATTGTTCGAGATGATACCGGCATCTCGTTTTTACCATCACACCGCCCGCCACCGGAGTAGAGTTCATCCATACTACCTGGAGCCACTGCGGTCATCCACAGTGCGTTTCCAGAGATCTTTTTTGCCACGTACCATCCGTCTATGGAATGAGCTCCTCTCCACGGTGTTTCCCGAGCGCTATGACATGTCCTTCTTCAAACGAGGCTTGTGGAGAGTATTAAGCGGTAGTCAGCAGCTTGGCTCTGGCCCTGGCATTGCTGAAGTCCATGGGCAACGGTAACCACTCACCATCAGGTGGGCCGTATGCTCATCTGCCTACAAGGGCAATAAAAAAAATAAAAATAAAACACAAAGGTAATGTAAAACACAAGTCATTTTGTAAATATTTTCATATAATTAACAAATTGTAATTATTGGTAAGCAATATTTACGATTTACATAAATTTGTCGGTTGATTGGATACGATACAATTCGTTTCGCAGTGCCAGCGCAGCGAATGCTTCCATATTAAGTAGATACCTTTATTATAAGATATCTTTTTAGATCGGAGACCGTAGATTAGTGGCTGCTCAACACAGTTGCGGACTTGGTTCTGTTCACAATATCACAATTTCATTTCTTTCAATTTTCATTCAGTGTCCGACAGAAATTAGCGCGCGTCGGTTGTGTGTTTAACATGATGGAATTGTTTTTAAAGTAATTCTCTTTCGTGTTTGTGGAGATCTTTTTTTAAATTTATACATTGTTTTTGGGGTCGTGAACTTTGTGATTTAATAAGGATTTTTAAAGGTGAGTTTTAAAATTAGCTCTCCCCGCTTGTGTAGCGCCAAGCACTGGACCTCACTAGCGGACGATAGATGAGGCATTGCACACTTTAAGTTATAGTGCTAGGGATATATGGTGCTCAATCCTTAGACTATCTTCCATACGAATGCGTTCATCCTGAAGGATCGCAAAAAGGACAACAGGCTTTCCACGGTAGGCACGGATTATTTCGGGCCTATTGCAAGAAAGCAAGAATTTTACAAAAAATATTTTTAACGTTGGAGGGAAATGGATCCAGGGGTCAGAACCTGAGGAATTTAGACCGATCCATAGAAAGTACAAGTGTAAAAGCAACTTGACACGAAAATCAATGACACGCTTCACTTAGCCAATGACAGTCAAAACTTGCGATAAATCGTCTAGTCTCAGTGGAATTGAACACAGTGAGCGCGGCAAGGCGAGCCTTAAGGAGAATGTGTTGTAGAAACAGTTTCTACAACGCTTTATTAAGCCTTACATAACATTGTCAAAATCTTCAAACAACCGGTATAAACAAGAGATGATGCAACCCGTACTGTTAAAATTGTACATGAGACGTTTTCTCTCTTTTTTTTATTCCTTAGATGGGTGGACGAGCTCACAGCCCACCTGGTGTTAAATGGTCACTGGAACCCAGAGACATCTACAACGTAAATGCGCCACCCACCTTGAGATATAAGTTCTAAGGTCTCAAGTATAGTTACAACGGTTGCTTCACCCTTCAAACCGAAACGCATTACTGCTTCACGGCAGAAATAAGCAGGGCGGTGGTACCTACTCGCACGGACTCACAAGAGGTCCTACCACCAGTTATTACGTAAATTATAATTTTGTGGGTTTGATTTTTATTACACAATGTTATTCCTTCACCGTGGAAGTCAATCGTGAACATTTGTCGAGTACGTATTTCATTAGAAAAGTTGGTACACGCCTGGGATTCGAACACCGGGTCATAGCTCAACACGAATGCAGCGGACGTCTTATCCCTTAGGCCACGACGACTTCAAGTCTATCAGTCTAGTCTAGTCTAGCTTCAAAGTTCCAAATAAACTACGTGGCTAAACCGGTTCTTTTGTCGGCCATGAACAGTTAAATAAACAATTAATAAATAAAGTAACCATATAAAAAAGTAAATCAAACAAAGTCTGTCTGTCTGCGAATAATTACAGTAAAATCCACTAATACAATACAAACATGTCATTGTACAAAGTAAACACGCATGATACAGATCGTAAGAAATATACGTGTTTTTTATCATTAGCATTTGAAGTACAGGTGTGCAGACTTGCTCAATTCCGTCTCGTCTCACTTGTGTTAGGACTTATACTTGTGGCAAAGCAAACCATTCATATACCAATTTCTTGCCTGTTTCTATTGCGAAAAACTCATGTCTTCTGATTTTAAGGTTTGTTTTAGGCATCGTACAATTTAAGGAAGATCCAATTAACTCGATAGAAAGCATTATCAATGTAACTTTTTATAAAACTGATGCGGAGGATATATTTAGTTAGAACTACTGGTTTACTGGTGGTAGGACCTCTTGTGAGTCCGCACGGGTAGGTACCACCGCCCCGCTTATTTCTGCCGTGAAGCAGTAATGCGTTTCGGTTTGAAGGGTGGGGCAGCCGTTGTAACTATACTGAGACCTTATTTTTTTTTTTTTTTTTTTTATTGCTTAGATGAGTGGACGAGCTCACAGCCCACCTGGTGTTAAGTGGTTACTGGAGCCCATAGACATCTACAACGTAAATGCGCCACCCACCTTGAGATATAAGTTCTAAGGTCTCAATTATAGTTACAACGGCTGCCCCACCCTTCAAACCGAAACGCATTACTGCTTCACGGCAGAAATAGGCAGGGTGGTGGTACCTACCCGTGCGGACTCACAAGAGGTCCTACCACCAGTAATTACGCAAATTATAATTTTGCGGGTTTAGAAAATTAGAACTTATATCTCAAGGTGTTTGGCGCATTTACGTTGTAGATGTCTATGGGTTCCAGTAATCACTTAACACCAGGTGGGCTGTGAGCTCGTCCACATATCTAGGCAATAAAAAAAAAACTCCGGTTCATCAACTAAAACATCCATAGACGTCGAGTTTTCCACGGTACTAAAAAAGGAAGTTGTAATCAACACAGTGAAATAACTCAGACATACATACACCTGTCCCTTCTATTTCGCTTTCATATTTTTTGTTACCTCCACCACTAACACTCCACACGGATATACACATTATTATATATTATTTAGCTAGCACACGTAACTTTACTAAATATATTCACATACATTTAGCCATTCAAATACAAATATTAAACTTCAAATCTGTATAAAAAGAATGATCGAGTAGAGATACTATGTTATTGTAATTCACGCAAAGCCTATTGGATTTGTGTTTTATTGGTATCACTTCTAAGACGCATGATCCCACAGACATAGCCCACTGAGTTTCTCGCCGGATCTTCTCAGCGAGTCGCGTTTCCGATCCTGTGGTAGATTCTGCGAAGCACTGCTCTTGCTAGGGCCAGTGTTAGCATCACTCCGGTTTGAGCACCGTGAGCTCACCTACTAGCTAAGGTTACGCTGAAATAGCCTCTCAAGGCTATCAGATTAGGTAGGAAAAAACTCATAATTCTCATCTAAAGAAACTCATCATTATTATCTTCATTTAATCTTCGTTTGTAAGTTATATGATGTGAAAGTAATCACAAGCCAAATATTCGTATCCAACCTAACGCGACTTCATAATGTATGTTTAAATATATATAACTATACTATACTATATATTATCGTATGATGCCGTGAATGGTTGATTGTTCCCTCCCGGCTGAGCTTGTGCTCGCCCTCCTGTCCTGGTAAAACTGGAAAGGCCACCGAGCCACCAGTAATCCATCAATCATAAAAAAAAATTGGTTGTATTATCTATGTTCAAAAACATACCTGGCTGCCTAGAGACAGTCCATTTATCCATAAAGGCCACTCAATGGATAAAAACAGTATGCAAATTGACTTAAATAGTTAAATTAAAATAAAAAATTCAGAAACAAGTCCATATGAGTACATATAATAATTGTTATATTGTTAAAGAAATAATTAATTTTGTTTAATATACATTAATATTAAATAAATATAATTAATGAAACCATTTCAGAATCAACAGAAATCGACCCCGATGACATAACATTTTTAACTACTCCAATAGTAACATAAAATAATTCATTTTTTCCCTACCTATACCCTTTTTTTTCTACCTATGCTGATAGCCTTGAGAGGCTATTTCAGATTCGGCTTGACGTGTAAGTGAGCTCACGGGACTCAAACCGCGAGTGTTACTAACACTGACCCTAGCAAGAGCAGTGCTTCGCAGAATCTACCACCGCATCAGAAACGTGACCCACTGAGAAGATCCGGCGAGAAACTCAGTGGGCTGTGTATATGGGTTAATTTACTCGTCGAACTCTTCGTCGCAAGCGACGGGTTCGGCTCGAACGGTGACCGGTGCTTGAGGTACCTAAAAGCACCGTTAATGGATCGGGAGGATCCGTAATGACGTGTTCAGGGTCCTATTCGTTGGTAGTCTAAGGAAATATTCGAGCGACGCTGTGTCCACTAGGTGAGCGAATAACGCTTAATATTAAATGTATTTATCGTAGCTTAGACGACTGTTCGTTTTAGAAAAACCCGTTAGAATTGCTATAAATTAACTATAAACAGGATGTTCGCTGTCTCACCACTAGTCTTAGTAACAAATTGATAATTAAATACTTTAGACTTTAGACTTTTATTATACTACTATCCATAATCATTAAAAAAATTCACACGTATTGAGAAAACGACATTTATTGGTTAGTTAGAAGTTTAGACATGTTATGTTTTGTATATACAGTATAGATATAGTAACTATAATAATAATAAATAAATAAATAATAAATAAATATTTTACTAACAATCACGCCACGTTAACTGGCCCCGTGATAAGTTCGTAAAGAACTTGTGTTACAGGTACCAGATAACGGATATAAATGTAAGATTTTTAATTACACACATACATATATTTAATATACATCCATAACCCAGGAATAGACATTTATATTTATCATACAAATATCTTCCCTTGGCGGGATTCGAACCCGCGATCCCCTTGTGTAGTGACCATGTCACTTACCACTACACCAGACGGCCGACTATACTGAGACCTTAGAACTCATATCTCAAGGTGGGTGGCGGCATTTACGTTGTAGATGTCTATGGGCTCCGGTAACCTCTTAACACCAGTTGGGCCGTGAACTCGTCCACCAACGTAAGCAATAACAAAAAAAATGTATATTTATAACCTCAGGGCCCTAAGTCACAGGAAGTCCTGGAATAGAGTTTCAAGGACAGTCGTTAACCATAAGCCCGTGCTGGATCAAGTTCTGTCAAGAAGATATAAGCCGCTACAACCAACGGTGATGGAACCATTACTAATATCGTCATCGAGTTTTGAAATTGCTTCTGTGGGCTACAAACTTATTTTTCTGACGAGTAATATCTTACAAAATAATATGCTTTACAAACAAAAAAAAACAATAAATTCAAGAGCATTCGGTTCGAATTTGCTAATGACGCAAATGTCCAAATCCCTCCTTTTGTTTCTGAACCACCGACGCTATACAAACACACAATATATTCTCATAATATTTAGTTCACAAAACTGAGAAGTAGTTCCATCCAGTGATACAGCTCAGAAACAATCATTAGAACATTACATTTTCAAACGGTGTAGTTAGAAAATAAAACCCCAACTCTTCAGGGATTGTAAAGAACAATCTCTGAATTTTTTATTCCCTGATTTTTCTCTAATCAAACTAAAATTAAATAATTGTGTAGTTTTGAGCAAAGCTGTATGACAGTCCCAAAAAACTTGCAAATTAGCCACGAAAAAACCGGTCTAACGCTTCCATTATTATATATATTATACTACCTACTACATATTATATACATCTTATAACCTTTAGATCATTCATTTACAACACATCAAATACTTTCAGTTCAGACACGGAAGCTTAAAGACAAAACTAGTTTGTTGATGTTTTTTTGTTTGTGTTTTAACACATAAACACCTAACGGTTTCTTAGGCTTCAAAGGTGAACAAGTTTTTGCTTATTTATCAGTACTATGGCCTCCCAGCAGTCGAAATTCGACTATAATTAATTTAAATTAAAAGTTTGAACATTATTCAGGTTCTGTCAGGTTCTAATACATACTTCTATAATCACAGATTTCGCCAAGACCACACTATAAACAAATAACATTAAAGACAAACACTATTAATTTGTTCTCAATTTGACCACAGACTTGAAACAATAACAAAAGTTTGACAATAAACAAAGAGTATAATATATGTGTTGAGTTAAATACATGGTAGTGTGTGTAATGTTTTAGTATTGATTTAATTTATTTTTATGCATAATTTAAAAAAATATTAACATTCTCCATTCCTTCTCTATATTCTCTATAAGTGTTGGTATTTTCCTAATCCTCCGACCGCGCAATTTTCGTAAAAAGGGGTACAAAGTTTTTGCTTCGCGTATTAATCTAATATATAAAATTCTCGTGTCACGGTGTGCGTGATTGAACTCCTCCGAAACGGCTCGACCGATTTTCGTGAATTTTAGTGTGGATATCGGCCAGGGTAGAGAATCAAACAACATCTATTTTTCATACCCCTAAGTGATAAAGGTTGTCCACCCCAAACATTTATTTTTTATTTTTATTTTTTGGATAATTTTTTATTTGTTATAATGAGGTATTATGTGGTTGAATGAGGTCTTTCAGAATTTTATATATTAGTCTAGAATTTCCCTAGAAATCTTATTTAAGGCTACACAACGTTTGCCGGGTCAGCTAGTATATTATAAGATCAGTTTGGTCGGCCCCTTTGAGTCTGCTAGAGCATTATTCGGCAAATACTTTATTCTCCGGGCACGTCAAACGTCAACTATTTCGTGTAATCAAGGACAGTCGCAGTCGACACGTAATGTGTTACTAGATTGCAACAGTCGGTATACTATTCGCAAGCCCACGCTCAACATTAGAATTCAAATTTTTTTCCTCTCTCCAAGTCAATCGTTTTATGCAAATTAATACTTTAATATTAGAACCGAGGCCACTGTCTTTAATCTAAGAAAATAATTGGCGATCATAAACAACACAGAGTCTAGAACCTGTGGTTTTATGGAGACGAAACTCCGTTTTATTAACAAACACTAACTACTAGGTACTTTAAAATTGTACATAAAATCGTTAAGGTCACGAAAAACAAATCCGACTGAACATTTTTTACATACTGGATTTGGATTTTTTAATAAATCAGGTTTTCGTAACCGGCCAGAAACTCACAGATATTATAAAGAAAACTTGCGACTTATCCCATCTTTAATGTTTTATTTGATTTATCCAAATTCTAGCCTACTGAGTTTCTCGCCGGATCTTCTCACTGGGTCGGGTTTCCGATCCGGTGATGGATTCTGCGAAGCACTACTCTTGCTAAGGGCCGGTATTAATAACACACAGCGGCTTGAGCACCGAGAGCTCACTTACAAGCTAGGGTAACGCTGATATAGCCTCTCAAGGCTATCAGCATAGGTAGGGAAAAAATCCCAAAATCATGTGATATGTGTAATTGTAACTACAGTAACTTCAAGAGCTCGGCATTAAGCAGCGTTTATCGTCTTCGGTACAGTCTCATATCCTCACCCTTTTAGTCACATATGCCACCAAGGGTAGGGCCACGAAGAAGATCGCTTATAAGGTGGAATGATCAGATAAAAGCGGCAGTAAATGGCTCATTATCACTACACGAATGCACGAGGAGGGCAACCATCAGAGAAGAGTGGCGGCGTCTTGTGAAGCTTGCCACCAACAACTGAAGCGATGGCCACATTTACTCTGGCAAGAGTGATACCGACAAAGAAAAACAACTAGAGTAATCGGAACTCAAGTCACAAGTTCGGATGGCACCTACTTCAAACGCTGATTGAAGTCGTCGTGGCCCAAAGGATAAGACGTCCGGTGCATTCGTATCGAGCGATGCAACGGTGTTCGAATCCCGCAGGCGGGTACCAATTTTTCTAATGAAATACGTACTTAACAACTGTTCACGATTTACTTCCACGGTGAAGGAATAACATCGTGTAATAAAAATTAAACCCGCAAAATTATAATATGCGTAATTATTGGTGGTAGGACCTCTTGTGAGTCCGCACGGGTAGGTACCACCGCCCCGCCTATTTCTGCAGTAATGCGTTTCGGTTTGAAGTGTGGGGCAGCCGTTGTAACTATACTGAGACCTTAGAACTTATATCTCAAGGTGGGTGGCGCATTTACGTTGTAGATGTCTATGGGCTCCAGTAACCACTTAACACCAGGTGGGCTGTGAGCTCGTACACCCATCTAAGCAATAAAAAAAAACGCTCTTGTTAAATCTCTATGTCAACGCTCCACATCATTAAAATATAATAATAAGGATAAGTAAATTCAGTCTAAGACAAACGTCATTGGAAAATTTAAATGGCGCTATTTTTTGCTTCCTATTATAATTGAAAGTCAAACAAAACATTCCTTAAACAAACGTTTCCCTCTAAACTAGGACATTGAATGCTTTAGATGATTATTTAGTTGGATCTTAAAAAGAATTATTTTTCGAAAAAAAAATCACCAAATTATACGACATAACGTTGATAAACTGAAATATTTTAAACCTTTTATCCGTTTACAAACAAATCCAGTTTAATGATCTAAGATATGACTCTTCAGTTTAGTTTGCGGAATCATCATAATAATATACTTAAGATAAGACTGAAGCCATCTTTGTACTAATTCAGGTTTCAGTTGGAATGTCATTTGTATTACAAAATAAATATTAGGTCTTTACGTTTGACGTTTTTATGTATGGCTAATAATAAAATTAAAAATTCTAAAGAATTTAATTTAAAAAAAAATTTAGTTCTGTTCTCCAATTCAGTCATTTGTTTATTGACTAGTGTTATTTTTTCATAAAATTCAAAATTCAAATTCAAAATCATTTATTTCAACTTAGATGTCAGTATAACACACTTGTTGAATGTCAAAATATAAATAACAATGTTAACTCTACCACCGGTTCCAAAAAAAGCCACAGTCCTGAGAAGAACCGGCGAAACAAACTCAGCGGGCTTTTTTTTTTGCTTTTTTCTCATATTTTTTTTTAAAATAAGTAATAATATTTGCAATAAACGAATTGACGAACGAATATGGACATATACTTAAAAGACTAGTAATTATTGAATAAGAGTTCCGTCGCGGTTAAAATGTCGGACAAGCGACTCACAACATTAATGAAATATACAGAGTGAACACTACCAACGAACGCATCACTCGTGACTGCCTAGAATTCTTCCAGCATGGAATGTATACCTTAAAAATGAAATCCGTGGTAGCAAGAAAACAAAAGTCAACAACGACGAATGAAATGCGACTGTGACAGCTGACGATACTCATTCTACCGTTGAGCTAAGAGTAGCTTTCAATGCTAGCATAAAAACAATATTGGTCCATAAGCGTCAAATTGGCAGGGTACAAGATGCTTAACAGGCACAGAAACAAAAAGATTTTTGAACCGCATTGTCACTTGCGATGAAAAATGAATTATTTTTGATAATCATAAGCGGTCATCGTGTTGGTTAAACCCTGGTTCAGCAGCTAGGGAATGCCCTGCCGTTGTAACTATACTGAGACCTTAGAACTTATATCTCAAGGTGAGTGGTGGCATTTACGTTGTAGATGTCGATGGGCTCCAGTAACCACTTAACACCAGGTGGGCTGTGAGCTCGTCCACACATCTAAGCAATAAAAAAAATGCAACATAATTCGTTTTAAATAATGTTAGCATTTGAAACTACGTCAAAATTCTATATATAGAATAGCTGTCTTCAATAATAGATTGACACTTAAATATTCTCTTTGTTCGAGTTGCTTCAAATAAGAGACGACAAGCAAAATCGGTTTTGCATTTTGTAACAAAGTTAAAATACGTTATTTCTAAAGACAGTACTTTGTTAAATTATACATATATTTCTTTATTTCGTTATCTCTACTAATGTATAAATCTACAACGCTTTTTACGGATGTTCCGTTATAACTACTGAACCATGTATCCGATTGACTTGAAACTTGGTATCCATGTAGAAAATACATGTACTTAATGGATAGGCTAATATTTATATGAATGTTGGATTCGCTACACCAGTTGCAGGGGCGGTAATGATGAGAATCTTTGTGGGTATGAGAAATAATAATGTTAATTTTAAATTCACGGCGAAGCGGATGGGTACAGCTAGTTGTGTATATTTTTATAATACTAGAGGTCCCGCAGTAGTCGAAATTCGATTATAACTAATTGGTATTGTAAGTTTGTACACTACTATATATTAACAAAGACAAACAATATTTAATCTCAATTTGACAACAGACGTCACGAACAAAAGTTTGACAATAAACAGTATGGATGCGTGTGTGCGTCAAATACATGGTATGTAGTGTGTGTAATGTTTTCTTTATTGATTTAATGTATGATACTATTCATTATTAAAAAAAAAATTAGCATTGTGCACTTCTTCTCTATATTCTCTATAAGTGTGGAAATTTTCATACTCCTCCGTCCGCGCAATTTTCGTAAAAAGGGATACAAAGTTTTTGCTTCACGTATTAATATATAGATTATAACAGTTTTGTTTGACAAATTTAACAATTTTTTTCTTTGAGTTTTAGTCATAGTTTAATTGAAGGCAGTGTCCGTGACGGCCTTCACACTGGAAAATTATTCGCAAACGGTAATGACTGGCGTTTCAAAGTTTTGATTGCGGGTATGTTATAGCGGAATTAAAACAAATTAAATCACAGAAACCCTAACGGAATGCAAACGAGGATTCAGCGTATCCGCTGGAAATAGTAATAACCGGATGAAGTTTTTTTATCAGTAGGGTGAAGTGAGCACGAAAGCGAAGATCCCACTGATACATTCTACTGAGTTTCTCGCAGGATCTTCTCAGTGGGTCGCGATTTCGATTCAGTGGTAGATTCTGCGAAGCACTGCTCTTACTAGGGCTAGTGTTTTTTTTTTATTGCTTAGATGAGTGGACGATCTCGCAGCCCACCTGGTGTTAAGTGGTTACTGGAGCCCATAGACATCTACAACGTAAATGCGCCATCCACCTTGAGATATAAGTTCTAAGATCTCAGTATAGTTACAAGGGCTGCCCTACCCTACCAACAATCCGGTCTGTTTGTTCCGTGATTCAAGACTCCCGGTTTGAATGGTGGCCCATTATGTTACAGCGGCTCTGAACTGCCGACAGAGCCTCACAACAACAGCAATACAATTGTGATTGAAACCTCGCGTCTCAAGGTTAGAGACGCCATTATAAATACGATTGGAACTTGTCTACTCATTCTAGCAAAAAAAAAGTTAGATATATAATTATCTGCAGATGATCAGACGGATTTGGGTTTTGGCGGCAGAACGCTTATAGTGTTTTTGTTGTATACTAAATACGGTGTGAATCAATAATATAACTATTTTACATTTAAAACAATTTTTTGCGGTTTCATTTCGGGTTTTTATTGTAATTTTATTACTTTCGACATTTCGAATCTTTATAGTTTTCCTGTTCATGGACGACTAAGGTCTAGATCAGTGATTCTCAACCATTTTTCAACCAAATTTCAAAAGTGTGCCGCCAAATTTTGCGATTATATAATAATGTTAATATTATTAAATTATATAATTTAAAAAAAAAAATATTTTAAACATGAATACATATATATTTAAATCCACAAAAAAAATTATAGTATATTTTAGTTTATTTCGTATATTAAAATTTTTTGATAACTATTTATGCAGTGTGTTGTAGTAAATAAATAATTTTTATCTTTTTTTTGTGTGCCGTCAAATTTTGAAATCGTTAAATATGTGCCGCAACAAAAAAAATGTTGAGAATCACTGGTCTAGATCCTTAAAATAGAAAATTAGATACAGTGAATATTAAACAATTTTAATTATATCTACGATTCACAAAAGCCAAAATAAACAACTGTTGATCTATTACAATATATAACAAAGCAATTAAAAATCAAATTTGAATCATAATGGAAAAAAGATTATTTTTATAATACTAATTGAACAGACATTGCAATAAATCGTGTTTGTATCGAACGATCATTTTAACGCCCCCTTCACCTTAAGACTCCGGTATAGAACACTCGTATTCTAAGACATTAGTTCGACCTCGACTTCATCGAGGTTACATTACTAAACACCTTGAGGAACCCTCGAAATCTGTGTTCTAGACGTAGCTTGGTCTTGTAATGAGGCTGTCTTGACCTCTTGACTTAACTTGATCAATACTAGTAGGCAGCGAGCGACTCAACTGCGTCTATGAGCATCGACCCTGACTATTAAGACATTTTCTCTATTCAAAAAAATGCCCAGTGAAGCAAACTTTTTCATACTTTGACTCGAGGAGTTCTCGAGTAATTATTTTGTTACTTTGATTATGGCGAGGTCGCGAAAGTTTCAAGGCTAACATCTAACTATACACTGATGATTGATTCATCAACGCGGAGCCTAAACCGCTTTTATATACTTCTGCAGCTGAAGGTTTTATGCCGTAAGTTCCCACTGAGAGGGTAAATAAGGGTAAATCGGGTAATTATCGGGTTGCTAGCGACCCGCCCTCGCTTCGCTTCGGAAAAATTATATTTTATTATTGATAGCTTAGTCCCGCGATGTTATGATGTTTTAATGTCCTGTCGTACCGCGGGTGACGCCGCGGGGCGAAGCTAGTCTAAAAAAAGTAAAGCCTAAGTTACTCCTTATATCATCAGCTACCTATCAATGAAAGTTCCTTCAAAATCGGTCCAGCCGTTCCAGAGATTAGCCGGAACAAACAGACAGACAGAGAGACAAAAATTGTAAAAAATGCTATTTTGGTGTATGTACCGTATGCCTATTCATATGCCTGTAGTAAAAAGCGGTTATTTCAATATTACAAACAGACACTCTAATTTTATTTATATGTATAGATTTAAAAGTAAGAAACATAAATGTAAAAAAAAACATACATACATCTATTTATAAATAAATGTATGCATTTATTAGGGTATTTCAAAAGTTAAGAGGTTTGAGCCCCTTAAGAAGGTTAAATAGGGGTGAAAAGTTTATATGGGAATTACATTTACTGACAAGTGTGGCGATAGCCATCATAGAATCTAAGCTTTTTGACAGATTCCTGAATCTCATTTGGACCAATTTGGAGAAATTTCACACCCTGGGTAGAAGATCTTTCTTTTTTCCATTACCAATGTTCTGTTAAATGTTACAATTACAAAAAGGCCTGGACGTCTTTAAAGCTTTGAGTGACGAAAGTTTTTCGTGTTTAATAATCTTTAATAGTCTACGCTAAATTAAAATTATATCTCCCACAGATGGGCTGCGGTAAGATCTTCGCGACGCTACGTCGGTGCAAAAAAATTGATTATGACGACGACACCACCCAGTTGTCTAGATGTCTTGGACTATTCGACCTCACCTCGCTCGGAGTCGGGAGTACCCTCGGTCTAGGAGTGTACGTGCTGGCCGGCGCTGTCGCCAAGACTGTTGCTGGACCGGCGGTTGCCATCAGCTTTTTGGTGGCAGCCATTTCTTCCGTATTTGCTGGTGAGTGTGACAATCTTTCTTCGGATGCCACTGTATTAATTAATTTCGTCTGTCAGCACCATTTGCTTTTGCTTGTGTAGAACAAGTCGAAACAGCTGATTACATCAAATTGCTAAAGCTGTTTATTTTAGGTCTTCTCGACTTCTTTGAATAGAGATACATTGTAAGTAAGAGTACTGAAAACCCACTTCACACAGCAATAATGAAAAACTATAGACATTTGTAAATATTGTCACCGTTGACAAAAACCGAAAAATGAAACCATTCCATCAGTATTTTCTTATGACGTTGTCACGTTCAACTATCGTCAGTAAAACGACTTTACAGACCACCGATTTTTTTTTTCCAACTATTGTGAACAATATTTCTCTCCCCCAGGGTTATGTTACGCAGAATTCGCTTCAAGAGTCCCAAAAGCCGGTTCAGGCTATAACTACAGTTACGTGAGCGTCGGGGAGTTCATCGCGTTCACGATTGGTTGGAACCTGATCTTGGAGTACGCTATAGGAACAGCCAGCGTCGCCAAAGGCATGGCGGTCTACATTGACACCCTCTTCAATAACACGATGGCGAAAACCTTGACCGCTGCTACTCCGATCAATGTGTCCTTCTTGGCTGACTACCCTGATTTCTTTGCATTTGGTCTAGTTCTTTTGGTAACTAGTGAGTATATATCTTTTACTTTTGTTTTCCTTAGATGGGAAGATGATACCAGAATTGAAAGACAGTCCTATCTTTGGAATCGGAGCCTAGTTTACGTCACACTAGACATAGGGGGAAGATGGTATTGACTCGTGCCATTTCCCACCATGCCCTATTTGGGGTTTTAATTTTATTACATGATGTGTTTTTCCTTCATCATATTCGTTAATAAGCACATGCTAGATATTTAATTATGTAGAATTGGTTATTGCCTAAAAAAAGGATAAGGGCTTCAAGCCATAGTAAAATAGTGTACAATCACAGGCGGCAGAGTCGTTCTGTGACCCCGCTTGAGTATCGATACAGGCGGTAGAACTGTTCTATAACGCCGCTTCGATGTCGATACCATCAACTTGTCTAATTCTACTTCAAAGCAGTCACGCATTCCAAAGTCACGTCATGATCTCCATGTGCCCAATACCTGCATAATACTATGGATTTCCAATATAAACACAAAAAGAAAATACCTTATATTTTTATTTTTATTGCAATTAAGTGTGTTGGAAGTTTAATGCAATGATTTTCTCAAATATCTCTTCTAGTCCTGCTCGGTATTGGAGTTAGCGAATCTGCGAAAATGAATAACGTATTCACGGCCCTCAATGTATTAACTGTCACAGTTGTTGTCGTCGCGGGCGCTGTCAAAAGTAAGTACACCCTTCCTTTCTCATTTTTCATTTCCTCATTCATTTGTTTCTGAGAGATTCCAATCCGCATTAAACCAATTTCCAATATTACCCCGATAAAATACGTTCATTCGACGTAAAAGATGTTTACATACTTAACACCTTGACTGCTTTTTGCGGTTTAAAAAGCTCAACGTGGGGCAGTCAAAACCGTGCTCTTTCGCTTGGTGCGGGGGCAACTGTGTGCATATTTCTATTGGTTTGGGTATCAGGGCCTATCAGGTCTCATAGCTTTTGGACAGTAACATTCAAAATGACATTTGACGCCAACTGCTGCACCCGGAATTCGGCGATTGCACTGTCCAAAGGATAACTGTAAAGAAGCCCAATCTTGGAACGAAAAGACCTCATACGCACTCGCTGAAAGTCAAGAATGATCCCACAGTCAACATGTTTTTCTTTTTTTATTGCTTAGAAGGGTGAATAAGCTCACAGCCCACCTGGTGTTAAGTGGTTACTGGAGCCCACAGACATCTATGACGTAAATGCGCCACCCACCTTGAGATACAAGTTCTAAGGCCTCAAGTATACCTAGTTACAATGGCTGCCCCACCCTTCAAACCAAAACGCATTACTGCTTCACGGCAGAATTAGGCAGGGTGGTGGTACCTACCCGTACGGACTCACAAGAGGTCCTAAATGTTTTTGTTTTGTCATAAACTTTATTTTTCTTATTAATAACTTGATAAGCTTCTACGTCGTCTTAAGTTAGTGAGAGTAACGATATGATAATGTCCACTTAGTACATAAAAATAATTTGATAAAGTATTATAACTTTTTTTTGGTAAACGCTCGTTGCCTGACATATGCATACAATCGTTCAATCTACCAATCCTTCTATGAAGGTATATTAAGACACTCTTAATTAAATACACTAGGCTGTACCAGCTCGTGTTGCCTTCGGATATCAATAAAACTCGAACCAATGTCTTGATTGAAACACACGTAAAATATCAGCCTAATGAGTTTCTCGCCGGATCTTATCAGTGGGTCGCTATTCCGATGCGGTGGTAGATTCAGCGAATCACTGCTCCTGCTAGGGCTAGTGTTAGCAAATTCCCTCAGGTTGAGCCCGTGAGTTCACCTACCCGTCCGGGCGTATCCAGAATACACTCTTGGGCTACCAGCGAATAGGTATTTATAGTAAAATACCACGCGATCTTCATTATAATTAAATTATAATTTGCACCAGGTAACCCAGCTAACTGGAACATCAAACTAGCCGATATTCCACCCGAGTACGTGAGTCAAGCCGGGGAAGGAGGCTTTATGCCGTGGGGGGTGGCGGGCGTCATGGCGGGGGCGGCTAAATGCTTCTTCGGCTTCGTTGGCTTCGACTGCGTGGCCACCACGGGGGAAGAGGCTAAAAACCCAAAAAGAGACATACCTCTATCAATAGTTCTGTCTCTGATCATAATCTTCTTGTCATATTTCTCCATCGCGACAGTGCTGACCATGATGCTGCCTTATTATATGCAGGTGAGGATTTTCAACCATCACTCAAAATACCCGCGTCTTTAGGTCCATGTCGTTGTAATGTGGTTTAAAGGTAAGGTAAGAGCCCCACGTTCCCTATAGAGCTTATTGTGTTCCATTGAGTACCAAATATAGCTAGATCCTTATTTTGATTGCTACCTTACTAGGAATCGATGTTTACCAACACTTTTACCTTTTTCGGGAAGATTACCTTTACAGCTGGAATCTGGCATGATCAATAATTAGCAATGGATATTATTATGGCTGATATTATGTTTATCTAGGATTCAACCCAATTTCGAATTAAGTATATAATATTAAAGATAAAATCATACGTGTGTACGGCCACTAATGGCCTTAGATATTAGGGGACTGAAATATGTCCCGCTTACTTACTGATGACATTCAAATCTCATACGAAAGTTTGAACATGCGACAAGTGAGTGATGGAGACGTGTTCACTTCGGAGCGTGATGCTCTGGGTTGTGTTTATATGATCTAAGTTATATATAGTTGTGTTTCTCCCTTTACGGAAACCAAACTTTAATTTCATGGTTGTCATATTTAACAGGACGCGGAGGCCCCATTCCCCTACGTATTCGAACAGGTTAACTTACCGGTGATCAAGTGGGTGGTGACAGTGGGTGCTATATTCGCTTTATGCACGAGTCTGCTCGGCACCATGTTCCCACTCCCGCGGGTGCTGTACGCTATGGCGTGTGACGGGGTGCTGTTCCGACCACTAGCCGCCATTCACCCGAAGACCAAGACCCCATTGTTGGCCACTGCGATTAGTGGATTTCTTTCGGGTGTGTATAACCAACTTTTTTTTCCCGATTATTTAATGGAGATAGGTCATGTTTGTCGCCATATTTCTATGGGTTCTACAGACTATTAACCGTTACCGCTAACTACCACTTCCTGGGACAAAATGGGCACAAGTGAAGATTGAATTACTCAATCAGTAGAGAAGTAGTTATTGATGGACGGTGTCTATGCTCACATGTCTATGCGCACAAAAACTACCAAAAAAAAGAAATCGGTCAACGAGCACTACTGCAACCGCACCGACACTTCTCTCGCAGCAACCTTACGCACAACACCTATGTACCTGTATATTGTCACGGCCGTTATTTTAAATATACTTTAGAAGGAAAAAATAAAATATTAATTTCGTCTGTACACCACTGCTTGCCTCCTCTTCCTCGCCAACATTGGTCCATCGAGCCGAATAATTTCATCCACCATACGAAGACGGATCAGCTTTCCACCGCCAGAGAACAGAGTGATCAGCATCGCAAACGGTGTATTTCGGTAAGACGGCCACTAGTTTCCTTCCCATCCTCATTGCCTACCTGTGCTAATAGCGTTCTATCTGCAGATTCCAGTGTTAATTGCGTCTACGGGTCGCCATTTTGTCGTGGCTACCTACCGTGCAGAACTTACTACACGTAGTTTACCTAGAACGAAAACCGTAAGTACTCCGTGTTTTTCTATCACCCACCAAAATGAGCACCGAGAAATTAATGATTCCAGAAAAATCTCCCAAAAGTCCAATTTCAAAAAGCAATGACCCTCTATCCATTTTAATTAAAAAAAGAGGTATTATTAGAGGCAGATTAACAGTTTTAACGAAACAAATTAATAGCTTGGATCAGAACTCACTAGTTTCATGTACAAATAAACGCGCAGAATTAGAATTACGACTTTCGACGGCTTCTAAAATGTTTAATGAGTTCAGTGAAATACAAAGCGAGATTGAACTATCAGTCAACGATCATGATCTTTTACAACAACTGGAATTACGCGAAGGCTTTGAAAGTGCTTACTACACCATTATAGCTCAAGCTAAAGGCTTACTTTCATCTGGTGAGGTTGCTCCAAGCTCACATCCAGGCTCACACGCTGTAAAACTGCCTACCATAGCTATGCCTACTTTTGACGGATCATATGAGCACTGGCTGGAGTACAGGGACACCTTTCTCTCTTTAGTACACAACAATGCGGATATTACTCCAATCCAAAAGTTTCATTACCTAAAATCTTCATTAAAAAGCGTTGCGGCATTGGTTATTGATTCTTTGGAATTCTCCTCTAATAATTACACAGTAGCATGGGATTTAATTTGTAACAGGTACAACAACACTAGGTTGCTAGTTCACAATCATGTTAAAGCCCTATTTTCTATTCAAAATCTAGTTAAAGAGTCACCTACTCATATTCGTAAATTAATAGACACTATCTTGAAAAACTTACGCGCTTTAAAACTACTTAACGAACCGGTAGAAACGTGGGATACACTCATCATATATATGGTGGTTTGTAAATTAGATAGCACCACCGAACGAGAATGGGAGCAATACCGAAGTTCCATTCCCGCCGTAAGCAGTGGCGACACTTCCAAACAAACTACACCGGCAGTTAAGGTAGATAATTTAATAACTTTTCTCAAAAATAGGGCAGACATGTTAGAAACATTATTGGTTACACATAGCACTAACAATAAAGCGAATAAACAAGTGCCTACGTCTAAGGTCCACTGCCATGTGTCTCCAGTATCACTCACTACAAATAGTTCACAACAACAATATAAAAAACCACGCGCTTGCTTATTATGCGATAATTATCATCCACTATACACTTGTCAATCTTTTATTGACTTTAATTTACAAAAAAAACTGAAATTCGTTCAGGACAATAACTTGTGTCCTAATTGTTTACGAACAGGACATTCAGTATCAAACTGCAGGTTCGGTTCATGTCGTAAATGTAATAAACGGCATCACACAATGATTCATACGGATCAATCGGTCGCCGCTGCCGCGACCATTTCTAGCGATAACAAACCGGTTTCTCTAAGCGTAAACAACTCCTCCGATGCGAACGCCGTTGCAAGTTATACATACGCGCATACTTCACACTTAGATACACGAAGCGAGCAATTAACTAGTGTGAATCTTGTATTATTGTCAACGGCTCAGGTGGAGATAGTATCCAACGACGGTAAACGTCACATCGCGCGCGCTCTGCTCGATTGTGGAAGCGAGCGATGTTTCATCACAAAGCGATTATGCGATTTACTTAGTATTCCTACCATACAGTCCACTACTCACATCAAAGGTGTCGGAAATTCTATAACTCACAGTGCGCAATCATGTGAAGTTGAAATAAAAGCGATAGCTGGCACTTTTATTACGCGCTTACAATGCTTCGTGCTGCCCGAGATAACTTCTTCGTTGCCACCCGTTTATATACAATGCGAACTTTTACAATTACCTAACAACATTCAGTTAGCCGATGCGCACTTTAATGAAAGTCAACAAATAGATATTTTAATCGGTGCGGACATGTTTTGGGACTTGTTAAGTGAAGGAAGGATGCGCTTGCAAAATGGACCTTTCCTTCAAAATACAAAGTTAGGGTGGATTATTTCGGGACTTATGCACTCTAATAATTTAAAATGCGACAATTTAATTCATTGCAATTTTACACAAGCTATCGACAATCAATTAAGGATGTTTTGGGAACTTGAGGAGCTACCAAAGGCTAATTTATTAAGCGATGATGAGATTGCATGCGAAGAGCATTTCATCAAAAATACGAGGCGAACAGCTGATGGTAGATTTTGCGTCAAAATACCTCTCAAACGTTCTCCAGACATTTTAGGTGATACATACACGATAGCTGAACAACAATTTTTATCACTTGAAAAACGATTACAGCGCAACCCTTTATTTAAAAAGATGTACACCGAGTTCATGAACGAGTACTGCAGTCTAGGGCACATGACTCGTGTAGACTTATACGGTACGCCACATTATATCATGCCGCATCACGGCGTTCTTCGTAATCACAGCACCACAACCAAGCTGCGCGTTGTATTCAATGGTAGTCAAAAATCGAGCTCCAACATATCACTTAACGAGTTGCAGTTAGTCGGCCCACCTATTCAGGGCGATTTATTTTCTATATTGTTAAGATTTAGACAGCACAAGTTTGTAGCCTGCGCTGATATCGAGAAGGCATACAGACAAGTATTAGTCGATGAACAGCAGCGGGAACTTCAAATGATCTTATGGCGCGAAAATCCAAGTGATCGTCTCGAGTGCTACAAGTTAAACACGGTCACATATGGTACTGCCTCTGCTGCATTCCTCACTGTGAGGTGTTTAAAGCAGTTAGCAGCAGAGTGCAGTGACTTGGATGTTCAATGGGTCATCAATAATGATTTTTACGTTGATGATATGATCACAGGGTCCGATTCCATAGAACATATTTTACGTTTGTGTCACGAAACAAAGAAAGTCCTAGAATCTGGTTGTTTTCCACTACGCAAGTGGACATTCAACTTTAATGCGAATGACTGCAACTTAAATAATATTAACATAAATCAAAATAACATAGATCTATCATTGGGTGAAAACGTTAACTGTCGTACACTAGGCCTGGGTTGGAATTATTTCACCGATGAACTGTATTATCACACTCAGTTCAAAAGTGATAATAAAAAAATTACTAAGCGTTTTATACTTTCTAGTGTCTCTCAAATATTCGATCCACTTGGTCTACTTAGTCCTTTTATAATGATGGGGAAAATATTATTACAAAAAATGTGGTTACACAAACAAGACTGGGATGAACCCGTTCCCAGCGACATATTAACGTCTTGGAACCAATTCGAAAAATCGCTTTCGATTCTGAACACTTTACGAGTGCCGCGACTCGTTATTGGCTCCAACCCTAGTTATTTAGAACTGCATATATTTAGCGATGCCTCGCAGTTGGGCTACGGCGCTTGCGCATACATTCGAACTATACATACAGACTTTACGATTAGTGTTAAACTTTTGTGTTCAAAGGGTAAAGTAGCTCCTATCAAACCAGTCAGTATTCCCCGATTGGAACTATGTGGGGCTTTATTGAGTGCTAAATTATATAATAAAATTACACAATCACTGCGTTGTACTTTTCATCAGGTTTATTTTTGGACAGACTCCACAATTGTCCTAGGATGGCTACGTATGACACCAAGTTTGTTAAAAACCTTTGTTCAGAATAGGACTGTGGAGATACGCGAGCTCACGAAGGAATACCCATGGCGCCATGTTTGTAGCAAGGATAACCCAGCGGACCTCGTTTCACGAGGATTAGCGTTAGATTCGCTAAGTATTTCTAAGCTGTGGTGGGAGGGCCCGGAGTTCCTCCGTGATCTCGATCTAACTTACAACAATAGTAGCTCTGACATCCCTCTCACAGAACCTGAAGTACTACCTGAAGTTAAAAATATTCGTTCATACGTAATTTCTAATAACAATAAAGCATTTAAGTTTCCCTTTGAAAGATTTTCTAATTTAACTAGACTGATTCGTGCGGTTACCCGTTTGAAGCGCGTTGCATATAACAAACACCATGCGAATGACTCACGGACAGGGCCCGTGAGTGCAAATGAATTTGAACAATCATTCAATTTTTTAATTCACTTAGTTCAACAAGAATCATTTAGCGATGTTTACGATTTCTTGACTAATAACAAAGCGTTACCTAGTAAACATAAATTGTCAAATTTAAATTTATTTATAGATGAAAATCAAATTATTCGAGTTGGGGGTCGGCTCAATAATTCATTAGAATTCAATTACAATAAAAAACATCCAATTTTAATTTCATGCAAACATCATTTTACCGTTACACTTTTTCGTTGTGAACATAACAAACTTCTACACGCTGCACCTCAGTTATTGCTTTACACATTGAGAGAAAAATGGTGGCCACTAGGGGGACGCAACTTAGCCCGGAAGGTATTCCACGACTGTGTGTTGTGTGCACGATTGCGAGGCAAAACGCCACAACCTATCATGGGCGATTTACCTCCCGAACGGTTGCATCCAGGCTATCCGTTCATACACTGTGGTGTAGACTACGCCGGTCCAGTGCTCATATTGAATAGAAAAGGCAAAGGAGCTAAAACTGTCAAAGCTTACATTTGTTTATTTGTATGTTTTACCACTCGCGCTGTGCACTTGGAGCTGGTTAGCGATCTCACTACGGATGCTTACTGTCTAGCATTAAAAAGATTTATCTCTAGGCGTTCAAAACCTTCAATAATTTATTCTGATAATGGAAAATGGTTTGTAGGACTCATGAACGAATTTACAAAATTTTTATCAAATTGTTCAGGTGATATTGTTGATTATGTCACTAGTCAAAATATTACTTTTAAATTTATTCCCCCTTACGCGCCTCATTTTGGTGGATTATGGGAAGCCGGAGTAAAGAGCTGTAAATATCACCTCCGGCGTGTGTTAGGTAATGCGCATTTAACCTTTGAAGAGTTGAGTACGTCACTGGCTCAGATAGAGGCTGTAATGAACTCCCGACCTCTCACCCCTCTTTCCTCACATCCACACGACCTCTCCCCTCTTTGTCCTGCTCATTTTCTAGTTGGTCGTCCGCTGACTGCACCTGTTTGCGCTGACCTGCAAGAGAGACAACTGTCCAGTCTGACCCGGTACCAGCGAGTCGAACAAATACGCCAACATTTTTGGAACCGCTGGTCCAAGGAGTACGTCAGCGAGATGCAGACCAGAACAAAATGGAAGTCCAATCACTCAGACCTGAAACTGAATACGTTAGTGGTAATCAAGGACACCAACTCTCCGCCACTCAAGTGGACTCTTGGCAGAGTCACATCGGTCCTACCTGGCCAAGACGGCGTGTCAAGAGTTGCCGAAATCCGCACTGCCACAGGAACCATTAAGAGGGCATTTTCTAAGATATGTCCGCTTCCAGTTGAAGTATGATTAACATTGAAAGCGACCCTGCAGTCTGTCAGCTTCCAAGGCCGGGGGCATGTCTATGCTCACATGTCTATGCGCACAAAAACTACCAAAAAAAGAAATCGGTCAACGAGCACTACTGCAACCGCACCGACACTTCTCTCGCAGCAACCTTACGCACAACACCTATGTACCTGTATATTGTCACGGCCGTTATTTTAAATATACTTTAGAAGGAAAAAATAAAATATTAATTTCGTCTGTACACCACTGCTTGCCTCCTCTTCCTCGCCAACAGACGGTCTTTGATTTTAGAAAATTATTATTATTTTAATTAAGTGCCTTGGAAAACCAACAATCCTATGCGGGTCCACAATAAGTCATGCTACTAAGAACACATGTGCAGCTGTACCTAATTAAAAAACTTTCTAATTCGATTCAATCTTTACTAACGTAGTTCTTACTCTGAGACAGACTTTAGGCACTTATCTCCTATATATTTTAACATTGAAATCCTTTTCTTTTTCAGCAATAATGGCAGCCATGTTCAATCTGAAACAACTGATAGACATGGTGTCTATTGGGACTTTGCTAGCGTACACCATCGTGGCAACAAGCGTTCTCATACTTAGGTAAGTTCTCGTAAACATGTTTCTTTTTTTCAACTCTATCCGAATTAAGAAGCATTATTTTTAATCACAGTCTGCCTCAAATAGATTATATTGCCTTGATTTTTTTATTTAACAACAACTATGAATGAACAATATAACGTTTAATCTATTCACAATTCAACTTATCGCGAATTAAAATGCAAATGTAGATGTTTTGAAGGTTTGATTTTTTGTGCGCCGGTTTTTACGAGTATTTTGTGAAGGTCAGTCAGCACGCCACTAAGGCGATACGCGATATATATAGTTATAATGTAATAATTCTTTAATTTATAAACGAAGAAAATCAATCTCATAAAGGACGCGGGTACGAGACTTCGTCCAGTGAAAGCTGGGGCAGCCGTTGTAACAATACTGAGACCTTAGAACTTATATCTCAAGGTGGGTGGCGCATTCACGTCATAGATGTCTATGGGCACCAGTAACCACTAAACACCAGGTGGGCAGTTTTTTTTTGCCCTTGTAGGCAGACGAGCATACGGCCCACTGATGGTGAGTTGTTACCGTCGCCCATGGACTTCAGCAATGCCAGTAGCAGAACCAAGCCGCTGCCTACCAAAATTGGCTGTGAGCTCGTCCACCCATCTTAGCAATAAATAAAAAATGACAGAAATTTACGGGAGAGGCCTGGAGCAGTAGACTTTTCGTGGCTCGTGTGATGATACAGAGCTTTCTCGATCCAGATACGAGGAGGAGGATGTATCTGTTGGCACGGAAAAAATATCTGCACGCGGGAGGGGAGCGTTAGCAGTGCTACGCCAGGGTTGCAACCTGCTCGGACTCAAGAACCCCACGCAACTCTCCTCCACCATCGCCAAGATTACCATCGCTGTCCTCTGTAAGTTCACCTTCAAACTTTTGAAGAACTATTATTTATTTATTTATTTTTATTTTATTTTATTTGTGAAATTTACATTGGCGGACTGAATGCCCAAGGCATTCTCTACCAGTCAACCAAAGGTAGTGCAGAGTAAATAGTGGTAGGTGCAATGAAATTTATATTAAATTACAAATACATACACAATATATATATATACACAATCACACATACATACATAGACACATATATACATGCATATAATACTTTATAAAGTATTATTAGTGTCAGTAAAAATAGTCCTCCTAGAAGCAATTGGTTATCATGTTTCATGTAACGTATGTACATCTACGTTCATGAGAAGTCTAAATGAAATCTGATATTACTCGTGGCATTAGGAGTTCCATGTGGGGGGGGATGACGTCACTAGTGTACCATCAGCTCACTACTGACGGCACGGCCCTTCCTCATGTTCGTTATGTGATACAGTCGTGGTGGCGCTGGCGACGTGCGTAGTATTGAGTGTGGACGGCGGCGCGGTGGCAGGAGCAATACTGGGGGCGATCCTGGTGGTATTACTGGTGGTGTTATACCGACAACCCACTAATGACGTCTCCCATCTCTCATTCAAGGTAATTACTTTAGACAAATTTGGTAAAGCAAAGGAGGTTCTGAAGTGAAACTTTAAATCAACATCTATACTAATATTATAAAGCTGAAGAGTTTGTTTGTTGGAACGCACTAATCTCAGGAACTACTGGTCCGATTTGAAAAACTCTTTCAATACTTATTAGATAGCTCATTTATTGAGGAAGGCTATAGGCTTCCTCGATATATAACATCACGGTAAGGCCAATACAAGTGGAGCACCAATGAAGAATGTTTCAAAATAGTGGTTTAAATAGCTCCTTAACATTATATAATTCAAAAACATTTTCACTTTCTACGTAAATGAAGTAATGAAGAAGGGGGTAAAATTTAACGTTATGCCAAAGTGACAATTCCACGCGGACGGAGTCGCGGGCAAAAGCTAGTTTAGTTATAATTTGGTATTTTCAAAGAATCGCAGGTCAATGTTAATAAGAAGCAGGAGAGAGTCACATGTAGAACATGAGAGACATCGTAAAACAGGACTGTTGAAAGACAAAATATCTAATACTTACATAAGTTTAGGCAAGTTAATGATTGTTAAAATCATGGCAATTATTGATATTGAAATTCTTATTCGTCGTCTGTGTGGCGGGTAGCCATCATACAACGCAAGATAATTGACAGATGCCTGAATCTCGCCTACGACATTTTCAAGATAAAGCGCATATATACAAGTTCCGAACAACAACATTCGGACCGTCGGTCTGCCAAGCAATATCACCCGCTCGGTGGAAGATCTTCCCTTTGTCGTATACCTACAGTCTGTGCGCTTAGTGTGAGTTTTTTAACGTTCTCGATAGCGTAAAAGTTAAATCACCGGTCAGCGCGAAGCTGGAATAGCCCCTTAGGCTACCAACGATTAGGTAGGGGAAAAATAGTAATTTATGCATAATACTGGAATATGTTTGTAGGTGCCGCTAGTCCCACTTGTCCCATACCTGAGCGTCTGCATGAACGTGTATCTGATGGTCCAGTTGGACTACCAGACGTGGGTTCGGTTTTTCATATGGCTTGTAATCGGTAAGTTACTTCAAATATTCTCCCCACTTTTTTTCCACAAGGAAGAAAATTAATTTCAAAATATTGTCCCGTGTCTTGTTCACACCGATACTTTTTTCATTTCTATTTTAATATCTGAACAAGCTTATTACCCAAATTTTGTTTGGTAATTGCAGCCGCTCACGGAAATAAGGCAATGCTACATGATAATCACCTTATCGTTGCCGAATCCTGATCACGCAGGAGCCAGTCACCGTCGTTGCCCTAGGCAAATCCTTACGGATCCATCAGACCCAATAACTCTTGCATTTTACGCCTTCAGCTCTAACACTAGGAGCAGGCTTAGGAACCCCGGTAACCGTACTCGTCGAACTCGACAAAGAGGTCGACGTGCAACATAATCCATGCATCAGCCCGCTGAGTTTCTCGCCGGATCTTCTCAGCGGGTCGCGATTCCGATCCGGTAGTAGATTCGCGAAGCAGCTACTCTTGAGTTGTTAGGTCTCCCTTGGGGTCGGGTAGCTGTTAGCAAATCCCACCAAGGAGGCTGAGCCCTTGTTCGCCCACCTATCGTTGTGAAACTGGAAAGGCCTCTGGGCAACCAGTAATCCTTCGTTCATAAAAAAGTGAAGTCTGAAAGTCGTCGTGGCCTAAAGGATAAGACGTCCAGTGCATTCGTGTGTAGCGATGCACCGGTGTTCGAATCCCGCAGGCGGGTACCAATTTTTCTAATGAAATACGTACTCAACAAATGTTCACGATTGACTTCCACGGTGAAGGAATAACATCGTGTAATAAAAATCAAACCCGCAAAATTATAATTTGCGTAATCACTGGTGGTAGGACCTCTTGGGAGTCCGCACAGGTAGGTACCACCGCCCCGCCTATTTCCGCCGTGAAGCAGTTAATGCGTTTCGGTTCGAAGGGTGGGGTAGCCGTTGTAACTATACTGAGACCTTAGAACTTATATCTCATGGTGGGTGGCGCATTTACGTTGTAGATGTCTATGGGCTCCAGTAACCACTTAACACCAGGTGGGCTGTGAGCTGGTCCACCCATATAAGCAATAAAAAAAATAAAAAAAAGAGTATTTCCACTAAACGATATATTAACTGATTTTACTCTTTATTCCAGGTTACCTAATTTACTTCTTGTATGGAATCCGTAACAGTTCACTCAATGCTTCACCGCCCACCGGTAAAGTCGATGACAAGGATAAATCACAAGTCGTAACAAAGTTTTGATCTGTAATACCAGATTAGGCGTAATGTGTCTTACGTGTTGAATAACTGGATATTGTTGTGTATATAATAGTTATAATATTAATCCTGTGATTGTTGGACAGTTAAGGTTGTGAGTGAAAAGCATCACAAGACTATAGATTACTTAGTGTTTTTTATTTATTTATATGAGATACAAAACTGTGCGTAATAATACAGCTCTCACCTCTGAGCCGGGGCTCCCAAAGATCAGCTCTTTCTCTTGGACTCCCTGCACAAGCAAGTCTTTCGAATCATCTAGAATCCTAGTCATCGGATCTCCGATTAAGCGTTCCAGTGTTCAAAGAACCTTTCCCAATTGACACAACCTTCGCATCATCGTCAAGACGCCGTTATAAAGTTCAAAAGTTCAGTCACTACGCCATCAAGAGGCCACTTACAGATGCTATTTCTCTTCTTGATTCACTTGTCACTACCGCCCGTAATAATTTTATTGGGATCTCTTACGTTTTTTTTTAGATTGTTTGTCTGTGTTGCCTATTCCAAAACATAACAAAATTTCGATAGCATTCATCTCCCGATTGCATGCCGATTTGCAACATTCTGTTTATATCTCAAATAAAGTACTCCCGCTCAGTATAATAGTTCACTGTTGTTGTCAATTAACCTGTAAAAATAAAGGTATCATAGAGAAAAATAATCTTTGTTCCTTACCTACTTATGCTTACATTTTTTGTAGGGACTAAAGGCAGGTCTGAGATTCACTGGCGGTCACTAGACCCTTACGGTTAGTCGATTATTTTGTGAAAGATTGTTAAATTTACTTCTCTAACCCTAGAGTATTTTTTAACTCGAATCATATGTCAATGTTAAACAAAAAAAAACACCGATTTTTATATGTGATTTACTTAATTAAAAATCAATTAATGTTGCCATAAATAAATTGAATTGAAGGCCTAGTTAAAAATGGTAATTATTGATTTTAATTATTGTAAACAGTTACAAATTGTTGCTAACTTTAAGGATTATCCTACGATTGTTCAAAGTACATAATATTATTACTCTAAAATTATGAAAACTTCATTCTAAAAATATTGCTGCACTCCAGTTAGTATCCGTAATTTTAAACTGGGAATTGGAAACGAGAACTCCTTCAGTTATTTCTGTACCAGTCCAATGAAATAAATAAATGTCATACGAATGTAAACTAGAGATTTTAGATTTTATGCCTTATAACATTACGGGCTAATGATGTTAAGATTATTATTAAAAATAAAATATTCCCGAATATTTTTTACATATCTTTAAATTAAGCAAAACAACGGGTACAGGTACTTCCAAGCTGCCATACAGGGTGTCTCATTTATGAAACCACCCAATAATTTTAACGACAACTGTGCTTCAAATAAACTTCGACATTCAAGCTATTTAAAATAATTAATTGGTCACAGCAATTTGTTGTAAATTTAATTTCGTTCTCAATTCAAAGCCATGAAGAATGTCTGTGATTAAGGATGTAACAAAATAGTAAATTATTATTTTATTAATTATATATATGTATCGAATTTAGGACTTTTCTTTTCAATCGATAAGTTTGATAATTTAACTATGAAATCCTTAGTCCTAGTCCTTAGCGCGCAAGATATTATTATGTTGAATGTATGGTAACATGAATGCATTATTTGTCTATTTTACATACAATATTCTGTGATCTAATAATAGAAATGTTAATTAAAATAAAACAAAAAAAATAAAAGCGTAACTTTATTTTATCATTAAACAAATAAATACTGCAACTTAATTTCTATAAATAATAACAAACGGAACATTTTTTCTTTAATAATATTAGCCTTAATTTTTAACTTCGTGTGAGTGTAAGTGATACTAATACCAATAGTTACAGAGAATCAAAAAGTCTGATATTTTCGCAACTTTTGATACCCACCATATGCAAAGAGAATGTCAAAATGCGTTTAATACTTTTAAATACTAATATAGTTAGTTTAACAGTAGGTACGTTATGTTTTGACGCCCATACCGCTGTACTGATTTTGACCAATTCAATATACATAGAAACAGTTTAAGCCCTGGAAAAGAATATAGGCATTTTTTTACCCAGTTTTGAATACCGTGTGCTTAGTGCGAGTTTTTTAACGCTCTCGATAGGGTAAAAGTTAATTTAAATTTGTATGGAGTTGGAACTTTTGCCTACGTTTGCCGCCAGGGGCGTTGTTCCAACTGCATACAAATTATTATTAAAAGTCAACTTTTACGCTATCGAGAACGTAAAAAACTCGGATTAAGCACACAGGTCTCGGTCCAAGGGGAGTCCACGCAACGTAATCAACGTATTGCTCAAACCAGCACAAGTAATTCTCTTCTTTCGCTTTCTCGCTCTGTCATTTAAACATATTTCGAGCTCGAGTCTCTGCAGCTAAGGTATCAATACCAAAAATGCCGGAAAAATGCAGCGAACAGTATGTACAGTCAGCTATAAAAACGGATGGTAGTACTGTGTGCTTACAGCGCCCCTAGCGGCACACGTAGGCAAAAGGTTCCAACTGCATCCAAATTTGAGTTAACTTTTACGGTATCGAGAACAATATAAAACTCGCACTAAGCACAAAGAATAATCCTTGGTCGTCACCCACTATACATGCAGCGAATGAAACCACCAGCGCCATCTAGTTTATTTCCTTTCAAATACGATTTAATCTCTCCCAGGATTACAGAACCGAGGCGCCGGTGGCAATCTGCAGCTGATCGTTCTATTTTTTGACAGCTACACTGACAGGTCCTCGACATTGGCAATGACAAGAACAGCTGTCTTACAAACACTACTGCGTCAAAGTCTACAAGTATAATTTCAATTTTCAGATCACTATTATAATACATATGCGTCAAGGAAGCGATTTAAATTAAAAAAAGAAACAAAACAATTGAAAGTTGTTATTCATAACAATGTAAAATAATGTCTTGTAGTAAGTTTTATCGGATAACAGGAAAATAAAGATTGAATGAAAAATGATCAAGATCCAGGATCCCGATTCACGCTGATATTTCTATATAATTTTGGAAAAAATCGATCCAGTTGGCTTTATAAATTGCTTCCCACTTATGTCTTGTGTACAGAATAATATTTTGAGGACAGCAGCATTTTAGCGCGGCGGGAGCACACCCTATGGTCTCTCCTCCTGGTCTGTTTATCTTTCGTCCAATAAGTTTAGTCTTCGCGTAAACATTTGGACACTATAGTCGTAAAAACCGCCCTCATCGCTCGAATTTAATGCAATCAATTGTGAATCAAATCAATTGTGATTTAACATTACAGTTTATCAGTCATTATAGTATTATTTTTAAAGTTCATTCATTCATTACAGTTTATTAGTCATTATATTATTATGTAAGTATTATCTTTAATAATGTGTTGTTAATAGTACGCCGCAACATACCTGCTGTATCTTTATCTGTCCAGAATTTCGGGTAATTAAACGGCTGTCTGGCAGAGATCGCTTCTAGCGATAAGACCGCCTATTGTACAAAACGTATCTGTTTGTTGACTGTGTTTTGATGTTAATTGTGTTTTGGTGTGCAATAAACTATGTTCTCTCTATAGTCTAAAGTATTATAAGCATCGTCAATCTGTTGCTAAGTATTTCTTGAAATAATCGATAAAAAAATATGAAAATATACGGAAAACCAAATCTACAGAATCTACAGATCGGTGTGTAAGGTAGATCCGACGTCATGCCTCTGAGCGCTACCGGTCGCGGCGCACCCCGGAGCTCGCTGTAGGCGGACATGGCAATGTCCTAGTCGTGTGACGTTAATCGATCAAAATGCGAAATTTATTTAAATTAAGACCACCGTTTTATATTTCAAGTTACATATTAGGGTACAACGAGAGAACGCCACGCCCCTGATCTCTCTTTGCTCAGCCCACACCCTGGACACGAAGGTCAAGTATCTAGGAGTCCCGGTATTAACCATCCGCGACCGAGCCGCGTCCACACTCGGCCGACCCCACGATTTGCAAGCAAAGTAAACTGTCCCTTCCTAACAAGACGACACTATACTAAGTTAATTATTATTACGTTACATTGTGTATCTGTATGTATATATCGACGCTTGAAAGGCAAACGTGACTAAGGGACAATGCGTGAACTTTACAGTAGACTAATTTAAAGTTGAAATACCTGAAAACAAAATTTATTTTAAGGAATCTAGCTGTAGTAGAATCTAGTTAGTAGCTGTAGGATTGAAATGTTTTTAATAGACCTAGAAATATATTTTTTTTGCGCATTGATTATGGTTATTGCCTATCATTTATGTACAATGCAGTTATTGTCGCTTAGTCACGTTTGCCTTTCAAGCGTCGATATGTAAGGTATATGTATATATGTATGTATATATGTATGTATATATGTATGTGTGTATATATTTAAATTGATTGGTACACCGCGTGTAATTCGTTTCCAAACGATTCTTTTCCGGCTTGTCTGTTCAAAATTTTTAAACTTCACCTACTGATTTATAATCCGGTCCGATCCGGTTGTAGGGCTGTCCGGTGTCGGTTTCTCAATATCAAAATTCCCGAACATGAACGAGTCTGAAAAGGATATCTGTGGCTGGGGGGAGGGGCGTCCCCGGGGGGTCTCCCCCGCACGACTCCCCGCACCCGCCTGCCTCAGTACCGACATCCGCATCCGTACGATTCTAACCTAATCACGATATAGGAACTAAAAATTATAATAGCAATAAAACTATGTAGGATGTAAAGGAACTCAGAGCTCAAAGATAATCACAGCTTCACATAGAAAAGCGAAATTTCCGAATCTGCTACATCAGTGTGCTTAATGCGAGTTTTAAACGTTCTCGATCGCGTAAAAGTTAACTCAAATTCGTATACAGTTGGAACAGCGCCCCTAGCGGCAAACGTACTAGCTCCATACAGATTTGAGTTAACTTTTTCGCTATCGAGAACGTTAAACAAACTCTCACTAAGCACACTGAGCAACCGGGGGATTACTACCGCACCTGCATCTCCCAGGTCAAAGTTCGACCGATGGTCGGTTTTCCTGATAATTCTATTAATAACCCATTACATTAAAGAAAAACATTAAAACAAAAAAATGTATTTATCAAAAGCCCCTGGGTTCCATTGCACCCGACATAATTCAAAACAACCACAGCCTCTCGCGACAATACTGAGCGATATATATCATTTAAGTACCTACGAGACAAATAGCCCAGTCCCACGCGTGGGCTGCAGGGGTGACCCACGCGTGGGACCCTGTGGCCTTGTCCATGACATCCCCGACACGTCACTTTCATCTAATGTTAATAACCGGAAACACGTCAAAATGCATTATCCTGGCCTCCTTTGCATTCAATTGCAAATTTTGCATTATCCTGGCCTCCTCTACGTAACAATGCTCTAATAACTCTATATCAACTACAAATGAATGCTTTTCAATACGATATATTTATTTTCGACTGTAAATAATACTTGAATAGAACCGAGATTCATTTGAAACGTTTTGGTTGAGTTTAAGGATCTTTGTTACATCATTATTCGAAACTCTACATCTATATTATTCATCTTAATGAGTTTAAGGTTCACTGACAGCGAGTTGTATATCTGGTTAAATGTACTCACACTCATCGGTCCCGTTGAGCTCAACTAACAGACTCAAAAAGTCCACCGAGCAGCAGACGGTCCGCAGAAGATCCTCCCTTTATATTTGGGAACGATGTTGATATGCGGCATCAGAGTACCCCACCCCCTCTCTCCTACCCCCTTCCCCCGCCCCCGTATAGGCAGTTTCACACTTAACTACTATCGAGCTAAAATGTCAATCAGCAGATTATTCATTCCAGAGATTACACAGTAATCCAGAGATTCCGTACTTAAGTTATATCTTGATATTGTATGACATGATGTTTCAGTATTCATTTATTTTTCTAAGCTTAAACTTTAGAAAATTCAACTCGACATGTTAATTCTTGAATGTCTTAAGCTCAAACCAAACCAAAACGTTTCAATACCTTACCTAAAACTAGCACATTTTTAATGGTACATTTTCCTTTAAGAACAGCGCGAATTGTTTCCTACCCTCCCAACGTTCAGATACTAGATATAAAGGACACGACGGTGTTGCTGGGGCTGACGACGTCGTCACCCTCGGCGTCGGGTCAGCCCAGCGCGTGGGTCAGCCCAGAGTGGTTCAGCAGGGCGGTGTGGCCGTCGATGATCTGATCCGCCAGCTGGATCGAATCCATGGTCCGACGGCGTTCAGTGCTGTTCCACATGCCGTAGGAGAAGTAGATCACGAGACCTGGAAATCGGAAGAACGTCATTTTAAATTTCAAAGTTCTGAACAGATTTATTTAGCTGACGCTTATTTCTGCCGTGAAGCAGTAATGCGTTTCGGTTTGAAGGGTGGGGCAGCCGTTGTAACTTACATTGAGACCTTAGAACTTATGTCTCAAGGTGGGTGACGCATTTACGTTGTAGATGTCTATGGGCTCCAGATGGGTGGACGAACTCACAGCCCACCTGGTGTTAAGTAGTTAAGCCGTCACCCTCTTTGAGATGTAAGAATTCTTGCCGAATTAGTTATTTGTGTTTAGTTTAAAAACAACTCTAGCCGTTGGCAAAGCGACATTACCTGTGCTCTGAGAGCAGTGTGGTTCACAGGAAATCTCATCCAGAATCTCAACAATAGGTTAGGTTACAGATCTTATAGTATAGGATAGTAATAAAGATTTTTATAGAATAATCAAAATCCGATTGAACTACGCAATAAACGTTGAAACAATTGTTTCCTGGACATTTATCTCAAGGCAATTTCAATTGGATTACAAATAAACCATAAAAGTTTACACATGCAAATATTATTGTGATATAGCACGCATATTCGTGCGTTCGTTGCTTAAATACGTTCAAATAGAGTTTCTATTTGAATACGGATAAGCCCCACAATCGTTATCAACTTTCACGGTACTCTTAGAGCAATAATTATGTAAGGACCCGAACACTTAAAATTTTCACTTATACTATGATTTGTAAAAAAAACATTCAGAAGATGAATAATAATATAGAACCGCCATTATTTTTAAGCTTCTTTTTATTGCTTAGATGGGTGGACGAGCTCAAAGCCCACCTGGTTTTAAGTGGTTACTGGAGCCCATAGACATCTACGACGTAAATGCGCCACCCAACTTGAGATATAAGTTCTATGGTCTCAAGTATAGTTACATAAGCTTTAGCCAGGGAAGGCTATCAAACACCAATAGCAGTGCCTTGACACAAATGGTACTCAACACTGATGCTGCACCAGATGTGGAAACCGCTGTATGCTCCTCAACGTTCTACTAGAATGAGTCGGTAAAGCAGCATCCTAGTTCTGTAAAACTTACGACTACTGTTCCAGTATACCACTTTTAAATACTAGAAATAAACACTCTGATATGTTTCTTTTGATAATTTATTGGTTCATTTCATTAATAAATATCTCTGAGCGTTATTTAATGCCGTGTAGTAATTCAGAGAATACTAAAAACTGTTCTGATCGAACTTAATGACTATTGTATCTCTTCAAAGTCTCTAAAACGTATGGATAAGAAATCGCGTAACTGTTACGACCCCACAGGTGGTCTAAATGGTTGAAATAGTCCGGCTCAAGGATCATGTGATCCTTCACATTGACCAGGTTTTGTTTTAGTAGCTCCATGTCCTTCAGAGTCGATATTCTATCGTTCTTCCCCGACACTAATATTGTATCGAATGTGACCTTTCTCAAATCGTAATTGGGTGGTGTGAACGCTTTGTATTTGTACAAATTCTTTGTAGTCCCGTAATCGTAATTACTGAAAGATCTCCTGCTGCCGATCTGGGCGAAATGCACTAAATTCTTCCACGACGTGCCCGACGGGAAATGGGCCATGATGATGGGAAAAAAATCAGGGTCCATTTCATCTGATTTCGTGCCAATTAATGGCGCTAAAACTGCTCCCATGCACAGCTCGTAGCTGATCGGCAATTGTGTGCAGAGCATATTCATAATTCCTTTTGTAAGAGAGCTATAGCCGGATATTTCGTAGAGATCAAATGGCATCGCAGCCTTGTCTATTACGTTACCGAATGTGATTAATGACGCGATCGGTCCTCTCGTGTTCTGCAGATGACAAACCGGTGCTAGGGCTATGAAAACATTGACTTTCTCGTTGTATTCCGGTCTGGTTGCACCCAAAATAAGTGTCATCGTTGTCCCTTGAGAAAATCCGACTATATTAACCTTCGACTGCCCTGTCGCATTCAAAACATAGTCGATATTAGCGGGTAGATCATAATATCCAAACTCGTGTATGCTGTAGTCCCAGAAGGCGAAATCATCGTCTGGATTTAGTGTCATGTGTTTCCTGGTGTATCTCGTTCCCCTCACATTTATAGCCCAGACATCGTAGCCCGATGCTGCAAGTATGATAGCCAAAGAAGTGTTTCCTCTTATGACGTAGTCATCAGCAGTTCCAAATATCCCGGGTAAGAGTAGCACGGGTCTAGTTTTGTCGCCTGGTATGTTGAATAGCTTCAGAATATATCCATCGCTAGTGATGACATCGTGCTCTTCGACTTCATACCCATATTTTTGGACAAGTTCAGTGAAGTTCATTAACCCTTCCACTGGTACCTTCGTTAATGTGGCCGTTATGTTCCGAACGGTCTGTGACGTCACTGCGCTTATTATCGCCAATACTAGACATATCCGAAAAAAACACAACATTTTGCGTTCACTCATATACGCAGTGCAAAGTTTGTGTGAATAATTCTAATTAAAAACATATATTTATAGGTACATTTTTATCAATAGCAATTCAAAGAGTTTTTTTATTTTGTCGAAACAGTTGAAAATTGGGTGATTTAATTCAATCGGGGCGCCCGCAGTCGATATTTTCTAGACGAAAATCAAACAGCTAGGTCATTTCGACTAATTTATTAAGGTAATTTACTTCGAATGCATACTCATTAGTGTAATTTGTTGACCCGCATTCGTGCCTAAATTATATCTAGATCGCGTACTCACAATATGAAAATCATACTCGTATAACTAATAAATACATTTGTGATAAACAGACAACGGATCAATTTTGTATTTTCTTCCATTTTCGCGATGCGTAGACATAATTGTAACTGTGTAGGTATGTGTGTTTTTTATCATCATATTTCTGTGATGCATTGAAAACTTCGGAAATCATATTTTATAATTACACGAATAAAAAGATGTGTGATCGTGGGACACCGGATAGGAACGAAGTTCCTTATTATAAAAATATTAATTTTAAGTTCTATTCGAGGTATGAGCTCATGAGAACCCTTATCTTCTCCATATTCTTGTACGCTTCTGAGACGTGGACCCTCAAGGGCCGTACCCGATCGAGAATTGACGCATTTGAAATGTGGTGTTGGCGCAAAATGTTGGGCGTATCATGGACGGAGCGCCGAACAAATGTGTCAATTCTCGAGGAGCTAAACGTCAAGACCCGTCTATCTGCAATTTGTATGCAGCGTCTCCTCAAGTACTTCGGACACGTGGCCCGACAAAATCCTGAGAACTTGGAAAAATTAATAGTTGTAGGTCATGTGGAAGGAAAGAGAAGTCGAGGAAGATTGCCAACCAGGTGGACGGACATTATCAGGGAGGCCACAAACACCAGCGTCCCGGGCGCCATTAAGTAGGCCGAATGCAGGCAGCATTGGAGGAAGCTGGTGCAAAAACTGGACCAAGGTGGTCACGACCCTCAGTAATGAGGAAACGACAGAGAAGAAGAAGAAGAAGAAGATTCGAGGTATAAAGAAAATCATACTGGAGGTTTCGCAACAACCCACGGTCATTCGGTAACGTGCGAACTTATTGTGGTACACTTCATTCACCGTTGTTTGCATAAGAGTTAGTATATTGCGCAAACGAACGCTCTGAGATCGTGGTCAATGAATGATAAAAAAATATGTTATTTTTTGTACGTTATTACAAAGTTAAGTCGTACACTGTGTCATTAGTAATAAGAATCTTACGTTACGGACGTTTTTTCCCGGTTAGGGTACCCCTCCGCATCGTCCCATAAGGAACTTCGTTCGAAAAACCGACATTAAACCATACAACAGCACGGGAGTCCATGATTATCACTTCACGATTTCCACTGCGGAAATAAGCAGGAAAGTGGGGACTATCCGTGAAGGCCCATGCTTGCTTGAATTATGCTTTCACAATATAGTCAGAGAACACTACTCTGTTTGTTCTTCAACGAATCCTTTAATTGCCTTTCGCCTTAGCTATTGACTTATGGAGAAGTATCACTCGAGTTAAAACTTCTACCACCATACCTTCTTATTTATTTATTGCTTCGATGGGTGGACGAGCTCACGGCCCACCTGGTGTTAAGTGGTTACCGGAGCCCATAGACATCTACAACATAAATGCCGCCACCCACCTAGAGACATGATTTCTAAGTCTCAGTTTTTACAGTACAACGGCTGCCCCACCCATCAAACCGAAACGCATTACTGCTTCACGGCAGAAATAGGCAGGGTGGTGGTACCTACCCGTGCGGACTCAAGACTTCCTACCACCATTTACGCAAATTATAATTTTGCGGATTTAATTTTTATTACACGATGTTATTCCTTCACCGTAGAAGACAATCATGAACATTTGTTAAGTACGTATTTCATTACAAAAATTGGTACCCGCCTGGGATTCGAACACCGATGCACCACTACATACGAATACACCGGACGTCTTGTCCTTTAGACCACGACGACTTCTCGCCGAATTTGTTCTTTGTGTTTAGCTTAAAAACAACTCTAGCCGTTGGCAGATCGACATTACCTGTGCTCTGAGAGCAGTGTAGAGTGGTTCACAAGAAGTCTTATCCAGAATCCCAACAATAGGTTAGGTTACAGATCATTATAGGATAGTAATAAGGATTTTTACAAAAATCCGATTGAACTACGCAATAAACGCAGAAACAATTGTTTCCTGGATCCTACATACGAATACACCGGACGTCTTATCCTTTAGGCCACGATGATTTCAAACTTCGACCTGTGGGCCCAACGCATAACGCATAACGTCCTGCGATTTCTCGTGACCCAAAAAAAGGTCGTACAACTGCCTCATTCAACAACAGCAGGAAGTTTGCACATGAAATCGCGGACCCTTTTACGTGCAACGAATTACCCATTCGAAGCGCTAAATTTCATACGCGACTTTGCTTGCGTATCATTCTCAAATCTCCAATAATTTAGGTAATTAAGTAATCCAGCAAAATTTCAAAAAAATATATTCATATTTTAACTAAAACAAAAACTATTGGTCCGTCATCGTGTGTTCACGAGACGTTTATCCGAAGTATTTATCGAAGAAAAAAACCGAAAAACCCCAACTCATAAAATGCCAACTTTCCATCGAAATCAAAGATTTCAGAGAAATAAACCGTAACTTAAACTGTTGAAACCTACTTGTAAGTTGGAACGGTAATCTTGATTATTTATTGAGGAAACATTTATTTTTCTTACTATTAAATGTGTTGTGATGATCATAAAAAATCTCATTTACGACACCAAGACAATTCGAAGTGACACTACGAGGGCTGCACTAAAAGTATCGGGAATGGAATATTTCCACTGTTCCTGTCATATTAAAATCTTTTTAATTGAAAACTTCATGGTTTTAAAAATCGAATACCATTTATTTATTTAAAAAAAGATTTTCGGTCTTGTCACGAGGTTTTGTCAAACTTGTTTAGTCGTTGAGAAAATGGAATTGACTCGAGAAAATTCAACAGCGATGATTTATTATGACTTTCGAAGTGGTTTAACACAAAAACAGTGTGTTGACCGGATGATTTCTGCATTTGGTGATGAAGCCCCATCCAAAACCACAATTTATCGCTGGTTTGCTGAGTTTCAACGTGGACGCGTCAAGCTCAGTGATGATCCCCGTCAAGCTCGTCCAAAAACTGCAGTCACCCAAGAAAACGTTGATGCTGTGCGTAAGCTGATTGAAGAAGATCGACATGTGACATACCGCGAAATTCAGGCAACTTTAGACATTGGCATGAGTCAAATACAAATAATCTTGCATGAACAATTAGGTGTAAAAAAGTTGATTTCCCGATGGATACCGCATTCGCTCTGTGAAGAGCAAAAAGCGGCTCGCGTTACTTGGTGCGTCAGAACTCTCGAAAGAATCCACGCAGGATCCTCAAATTCTGTATACAACATTGTATCAGGTGACGAATCCTGGATATACGCGTACGAACCCGAAACAAAAAACCAGTCACGAGTTTGGGTGTTCGAAAATGAGTTAAAGCCAACAAAAATTGTTCGTTCACGGAGTGTTGCAAAAAAAATTGTGGCCACGTTTGTCTCCAAAACCGGCCATGTTACGACTATTCCTCTTGAGGGACAAAGAACGGTTAATGCAAAATGGTATGCTAGCATTTGTTTGCCACAGGTCGTTTCTGAACTCCGTAAAGAGAACTGCAACCGCCGTATCATCCTCCATCACGACAATGCGAGTTATCACACCGCGCACAGAACAAAAGAGTTTTTAGAGCAAGAAAACATAGAATTATTAGACCATCCGTCGTACAGCCCCGACCTAAGCCCTAATGATTTCTATACTTTCCCTAAAATAAAGAATAAATTGCGTGGACAGAGATTTTCATCACCTGAAGAAGCTGTGGACGCCTACAAAACGGCCATTTTGGAGACCCCAACTTCCGAATGGAATGGTTGCTTCAATGATTGGTTCCATCGTATGGAAAAAGGTGTCAAATTTCGCGGAGAATACTTCGAAAAGCAATAAATACATTTTTAAATAGTAATGTTGTGTCACTTCGTTAATTCCCGAAATTTTCAGTGCCGCCTATGTACTTTGTTATGTATTATTCGGTATATGGCCCATCTAGAAAGTTCCTACCATAATTGAAGCTATATCATGGTAGAAACGTAATAAAACTGTCTTCAATGACAGCGAGAATCGTGCCAATAGATCCGACAGACAAAATCGGGCGGATTATATTATTATTTTAAATGACGCGTGAGCTACATGCTCCAACGCTACTGGTTTGTTTGTGCTGATAAGGGTTACAGTACCAATAATAGGAACAACTGCGATCTCCAATATCCTGTTTGCTGACACGAGTCATAAGGAAATTTCAAACCAAAACCTATTACGGTCGTTTAGATTAATTAAACGCTCTCTCGTAAACAAACAGACGATCTAACTTCCGTCAGTACGTCAACACTGAGAAATCGCCCGGGAGACCTTGACATTCGCGGTTGACACATTGACCCACTCGTCACGATGGTTTGCATTCAAGCGACAGATAAACCTTCGACTTTCTGACAATTACATTAAATTGTTGTACAGTTTGAAAGGCAAATAGTCGACACCGCCTATGGTAAGAACTACAAAACAAAAATCGTAGTTATAATATGAATTTTTATGTTATTTATTTTCGTTAGTTATAATTTATAAGAGACCTAATGCCAATTCCTAAATTTATCGTATTTTGTCATAGCAATTTAGGATCTATTTCCACTGAGTTTCTCGCCGGATCTTCTCAGTGGGTCCGTTTTCGATCCGATGGTAGATTCCGGTAAGCACTGCTCTTGCTAGGGCTAGTATTAGCAAATTCGTCAAGTTTGAGGCCCGTGAGCTTATCCGAGCGAGTAGCTGGATGAATCTAGTATAGAGATCGGCAAAGTGCGGCTCTTTGAACTCTTGAGTGTGGCTCTGGCACAAATATCCTACGGGCTTGCCCGGCCTCTAATATCCGACTGTAAACGAATAAGCCGGCTAATAGTATGTAAGGTCATTTAATATCAGCACCCCTGACTGATGTCGATTATTATATATTATTCGATTATATAATAATCGAAGCAGTATACAATATAGCATTTATTTTATAATTTGCAATAATAATTTATTCCAAAAAAATTTATTATTTCAAGAAAAATATATCTTTTTAATATTAAATAATTCTTATGGATTATTATAAATGAAATGTTGGCTCTTTAGCTAATAAGTTTGCCGACCACTGATCTAGTACGACCACTCGAGGTCATACCTACAATAGGTAGGGGAAACAAAATAGATACTATAAGGAACAAACCTACACAATGTCAGAATTAAAGTCGGATCCAATTTAAAAAAAAAGCTTTATATAAATTCTTGTGTATTTTGTTTATCTTTTCGGAACGACGTTCCTTAACGTGACTAGCGGTAGCAGTTAACTGATAACAATCGTCACGTAACTAAAAAGCGTTATACCCCCTCTAGGCGATAGAAAGAGATAGCTCTTCTATTATTTTATTTGTTGTTTCGTTGTGGGCTGCCTACGGGGTGTTGTTACTGTGTGCTTATTATGTTTTGTATTCGGGTTCACAATTTAATTTGATTTTTGTTTTGTTTTTTTTTCTTAAATTTTTATTATTTACTAGTTTTACTAATTTATACCATATTCTAAGTATGTACACACGTAATTAGCCTTCATTCCCGCAAAGAACCAGGGGGAAACGGGGGTGACTGAAAATCAGCGCTGTTCGATTTATCAACCTCGAACAGCAATAGCTGAGCCACCTCCTTTTGCCTTTTTCTCTTTTTTTTTTTCTTTTCTTTTATTTGTATTCCATTTTATTTTCTGTGATGTGAAAGGCAATAAATGATTTTTATTATTATTATTATTATTATTATTACATGCAAGTGTACGTGCAAGTTTGGAGATTCAAGTACATATTACATGGGGCAGTTTATACAAATAGCCTCAATATTCTATTTAGGATTTTATTTTATAAACTACTAACGACCCGCCCTTGCTTTGCTTCGGAAACTGTAATTTATTATTGATTTCTCCACTATTTAATGAATGTTATTATATATATAAACCTTCCTCTTCAATCACTCTATCTATCATCATCAAAATCCGTTGCGTAGTTTTGAAGATTTAAGCATACATAGGGATATAGGGACCGAGAAAGCGACTTTGTTTTATACTATGTTACTATTAAGGGAACCTTTTTGATTAAGGATACCTATCTAACAAAGTTATCTCGATCGCGCACTTTTTTTTCTCTCCTATTTTATACTACCGAAGTAATAAACTAAAATTAGTGACTTAACGATACACATAATTGGGCTTTGCAGTAAACCCGAAGATCTATATGTCTGAACGAATACATATCTGAAGCGTAATTTTAGTGCGGTTATTCGCAGATACATACACATAGGTGCAGTTATACCCAGGCTTTGCTGAGCCCTTGCTCGCCCACCTACCCTGGTAAAACTGGAAAGGCCTCCGGGCCACCAGTAATCTCTCAAACATAAAAAAATTAAATACCTTTAACAAAAAACTACTGAATCTAATTTACCGTAGGAGACAATGCTTAGGATTCTACAGCTCAAACCAGATCGCTTCAATGCCAGATATACTTATAAGGGTATTTAGGCCAGCAATGTTCTCTCAGATTCTTTATTGTTTAATCATCTATTATTTTTAAGGACATGTTGACTATTTAACTCGTTTATTCAGCTTTCACCCGACGCAGAGACGGCGCGTGGGTAATCTCGAAACAATGGAATTCCTACACATTCGGCATTGTGGGAAAGCGAAGTCGATTTTACGTTCGGTGGTTTAGTTTCTGTTTGTTTACATTCTCACATGATGGAATCACTGATTGGAGTAGTGGGGCGTATTGAGAGTCCGCACGTGTGGGTACCACCACCCGGCCTGTTTCTGAAGTGAAGCTGCTATACAATACAATTGAGACTTTTTTTATTTATTGCCCTTGTAGGCAGACGAGCACACGGCCCACCTAATGGTGAGTGGTTACCGTTGCCCATGGACTTCAGCAATGTCAGGGGCAGAGCCAAGCCGCTGCCTACACTAACTTCGCAAATGTCTCAAGATCAGTAAGGGCATTCACGTATGGGCTCTAGTATTTAACCAGCTTACTGTCACAGCAACTCTGAGTGTCTCTTCCAGATGTTTTTTGCCACCGACCATCCGACTCAGGATTTAAGCCACGGCGTTTCCAGAGCATTGTGTTGATGGTGTTCGGATATCTATACATGACGCTGACACTCACCATCAGGCCGTAAGCTCGTCCGCCTTCGTGGGTAATAAATATAGGCTAAAACCAAATCCACGATTCGCTATTCATGAGGTGTATCACACGGCAGGTCCGCCGACGCGTTAATTACCAAGTTACGTTGACCTCGGCACCGACTCTAACATTGAACTGTACATTCTCATAATTACTAATTACACTTCCTATTTTTGAGACTTCTCTTATTTGTTTGAAACTTGAAGATGTTTTTTTTGCCCTACCTAAGCTGATAGCCTTGAGAGGCTATGTCAGCGTAATCTTAACGTGTAGGTAAGCTCTCGAGGCTCAAACCAGGCCCTGGGAAGAGCAGCGCTTCGCAGAATCTACCACCGGATCGGAAACGCGACCCACTGAGAAGATCCAGCGAGAAGCTCAATGGGCTGTTATTTATCTATATATTGCCATGAATTCTGGCATTAGACACTAAAAGTGCCCAGAGAGAATTTATTTATTACAAAACTAGCTGACCCGGACTTCGTAGTGCCTCAATCGACAAATAAAACACCTAAACTTTTGTATAAAATAAACTTAAAACAAACAAAAGGAATCCGTCCGATGAGGGACACATCAAAGGGAAAACAAAATTGTTATTTTTATTTGATTCCGAGCATTTTCATATTTATCAAACCTTTTAAACCTTCTCTGGACTTCCACAAATAATTCAAGACCAAAATTAGCCAAATCGGTCCAGCCGTTCTCGATTTTTAGCGAGACTAACGAACAGCAATTCATTTTTATATAATATATAGATTATGGCATACTTACAAAATAACCAACCAAAGGGACTGATCATATTTTAGACTTCAACTAAGCAGTTTATATCGGTAATTAAAAAAAACTTCCAATAAGATCTCGATACTATTCCAAGTAGAAGCAACAAACAATAAAAAAATACAATGCAGTTTTTAAATTTAGCGCAGAAATTCTAAATGATTCCGGGATTAAAATGTGTCCGTCCAAAAATTTTAAGAGACATATCTTACATAAGAAAGAAATTAAAAGCTCGAATTTTAGTTCCAATCGAGTGTAAATTAAAATTTGAACTTAAACAAAACATTTCTATCAAAATCACAAACAGACACTCCAATATGAACTATATATATGTGAATAGAGAAATACAATACAGTTAGGAGGAGGTACCAATAACTCTTCTGTTTGTCAGCCACTTTCATTTTTTTTTGTTTAATAGCTACGAATGTACCTAAATGTTTGCCGGAAAAATGTAACATAACAAAGGAGAAAACGTAATACAAAAGACGAATTTATATCTTGCGTTATCCGAAATTATGGTCGAATTTAGAACGGCGAACGCTGGTTTGTATAATTGAATGAAATTTACATATAAATGCTCAATAGTTGCAGATTACAAACAACAATAATCAAATTCACTGTCTCACTCACTCATGTCACATGACACGTTTGTGATCACGAAAAACTTCAAGTATTTTTTTATTTATTGCTTCGATGTGTGAACGAGCTCACAGCCCACCCGGTGTTAAGTGGTTGCTGGAGCCCATAGACATCTACAACGTAAATGTGCCACCCACCTTGAGATATAGTTCTAAGGTCTCAGTATAGTCACAACGGCTGCCCCACCCTTGAAACCGAAACGCATTACTGCTTCACGGCAGAAATAGGCGGGGCGGTGCTACCTACCCGTGCGGACTCACCAGAGGTCCTACCATCAGTATACAGTATTAAACGTAATCGTATTGGAAATGCAAGAAAAGATTAAGCTAAATAAATTTAATTAATAAAATGAACCACAGAGTACTGTATTCGTTGTGTAAATTAAATATTTTTAATATTGTACAATCAGAGCAGTCGACCAGTATGACCAGTTAACCTTGTCTGCAAATGGTAACGGCGATTTAAAAAAAAAAAACATTTCCTAAGCAGGCACTAACTTATTCAAAAAATGCAACATCCTGAGACCTCAATAATAAACTCATATTCAGTTTGTAATTGTCATTGTGATTTTTTTATTTCGAGTAAGGAATAATAACCCAATGTCATCGAAAAGTAAGGACTAAAGAATTCGAAATGTTAATGGCGTCATCCATCCTAATGTAGGTCGCATCGTAATCCACTCTCTACCACACAACATTATAAACAGTTATTAAATCTACAACCTCGTATCAACCGGTATTCACTGTGACCGCAACTTTAGTAAATAGTGGCTTTGAAAATCTACGCAAAAATTGCGTTTAAAACCCGCAAAGGGTGATTCATATTAACGTTTCGTTTTTACATATAAAAATTTATTAACGTCCGTTCAAACAATTGTGAAATCTAAGATCAGTACGTTAAGTATCAGAATCGATTGCCAAACGGAATTAGTTTGCATAAAACAAAAAAAAAACGCTTCTCGGCATAGTTACGTTTCGCGGTTCGATGTGTGTGCACACATTACGAAAATTTAGCTGTCATATTTAATCCGGTGTTTTTCCTTAAATATTTATAATGTCGATAGTCAAATCGATATTTTTCCTTACGTTAATGATAATCGATAAGCCAGTGACACTATCGATAAACATTACCTCGACTCTAATCGGGCTACCAGAAGACGCAAGATTGAACTTCACGCAACTGGCTTACAAATATGGACTCGTCGTTAGAGAATATGAGGTGATCACTGAAGACGGATATATATTGAAACTCTTCAACATACAAGGGAATAAGAAACGACCTGTTTTACTTGCACACGGTATATTTGGAACAGCTGATATTTATCTGCTAAGAGGCAAGACGTCGTTAGGGTACATCCTAGCAAAACAGGGTTATGATGTGTGGGCACTTAATGTGCGAGGATCGAGGTATTCCAGGAAACATTTGACACTAGACCCCGATAAGGACAAGGCATTTTGGAACTTCAGCTTCCACGAGCACGGCTATTACGACTTACCGGCGAACATCGACTTCATCTTGCAATCAACCGGCCAAAACCAGCTCAGCATTATCGGTATTTCTGAAGGGACCACCATAACTTTCGTACTGGCGAGTATGAGACCGGAATACAACGAAAAAATTAATGTATTCCTGGCTTTAGCGCCGGTTGTGTATCTACAGAATTTGGAGCCTCCCTCTTCTATACTACTGCAATTCAGCGCAGAGATCAACGACCTTCTAACCGTATTGGGCTTCGAGGAGCTCTTTGGCTATAACTCAATATTTAAGGCGATTTACAACATAATCTGCGGTCAGAGAATCGGATACGACTTGTGTCTGAAAATAGGATTCTTCCCGGTAACCGGGGCGGATGCGGACGAACTCGAACCTGAGTTCTACTACACTACAATAGGACAGTTCCCGGACGGAACTTCGAGGAAGAATTTGGCTCATTACACACAGGTGGGTAGGAGAAGGATTTTCGCGCAATACGACTACGGGAGAAGGATGAACTTAGACATGTACCAGTCCGCTGCGCCGCCGGAGTACCCTTTAAACAGGGTGACAATCAAAGTGGTGCTTATTTGTGGGAAAAATGACAAACTGTCCACGTTAAAAGACGTTCAGATATTGAAGGATAGACTCCCTAATGTTATAGGTTTTCGTGTCATGGAATCGAATACGTTCAACCATTTGGATCACGTTTGGGGACGTAACGTACACAAAGTCTCTTATCCGTTTATCATTAAAACGCTAAGAAAGTTTAATTGAATTTAGTGAATTATAATAATTATTAAAACAATGAATTAGTACAAAAATATCGATTAATTGGTGAGTGTATTTTTTTAATCTTATCCGGTATATAGAAATATTGTGAGTCCGCACAGGTAGGTACCACAATACCACCTTTTTTATATTTTTTTGCATTATTGGGAGAATGAGCTCACGGCCCACCTGATGTTAAATGGTTACCTGAGCCCATAGACATATATAACGTAAATGCCGCCACCCACCTTGAGATATGAGTTCTAAGGTCTCAGTATGGTTACAACGGCTACCCCACCCTTTAAACCGAAACGCATTACTGCTTCACGGCTGCAATAGGAAGGTTGATGGTACCTACCCGTGCGGACTCATAAGACGTCCTACAACCAGTAAAACCCTACCTACTTCTGTCGTGAAGCGTTCTGGCTCGAATTGTAAGATAGACGTTATACAATACAATAGACTTCGATGTAATGTTTCACTATCGGCATTCACAACATCTGTGGGCTCCAATAACCACTTAGCATCAGAGGGCGATCGTGAGTTCATGCATGGAATTCTTCTAAAGACTTATGCATATTAATTGCGTTTGTTTATTCATAAAACGAACTAAATTGCTTTATTATATGAGAAAGTAGATCATTCTTGATTTAATCGAATCCATCAAACTTTATTTAAGACTAGCTTGTTCCGCGACGCCGTTCGCGTGAAATAGCTACTTTGGCAAAACGCTAAATCTTACTTCCACTTCATTTACGTAGAAAGTGTAAATATTTTTGAATTGCTGAAGTCCATGGGCGACGGTAACCACTCACCATCAGGTGGGCCGGTATGCTCGTCTGCCTACAAGGGCAATAAAAAAAATTTATATAATGTTAAGGAGCTATTTAAATCCCTATTTTGAAACATTCTTTATTGGTGCTCCACTTGTATTGACCTTACCGTGATGTTATATAGCCTATAGCCTTCCTCAATAAATGGGTTATCTAAAACTGAAAGAATTTTTGAAATCGCACTGGTAGTTCCTGAGATTAGCGCGTTCAAACAAACAAACTCTTCAGCTTTATAATATTAGTATAGATAAATAATACTTTATATTCAAATGGTTTTAAGGTTATTGCGATTTCGAAAGCTAGAGAAATAACGTTTCACATTTGAATGTTATCAACGCGTAAGCTGCGTTAGTTAAATTAATAAAGTTTTTATTAAATTATTATAATTATTACGAGCGGCAGGCAGCAGCTCGCCTGCGCCCCTGGCGTTGCTGATGTCCTTGAGCATTAGCGACTGCTCAACATCGAATTGACTGTATGCTCCTCTGCCTACTAAAGCAGTCAAATCCTTAAAACATAGTCAGTCAATTTGTTTCGTAATTTTTTATTGCATAGATTTTTTCCCTACCTATGCTAATAGCCTTGAAAGGCTATTTCAGCTTCGCCCTAACATGTCACTCACGGAGCTCAAACCGGAATGTTGCTAACACTGACCCTAGCAAGAGCAGTGCTTCGCAGAATCTACCACCGGATCGGAAACGCGACCCACTAAGAAGATCCGGCGAGAAACTCAGTGGGCTGTGTCTATGGGATCGGATTGATGGACGAGCTTACAGCCCACCTCGTGTTAAGTGGTTACCGGAGCCCATAGACATTTACAACGTAAATGCGCTACCCACCTTGAGATATTAGTTTTAAGGCCTCAGTATAGTTACAACGGCTGCCTTACCCTTCAAACCAAAACGCATTACTGCTTCACGGTAGAAATAGGCAGGGTGGTGGTACCTACCCGTGCGGACTCACAAGAGGTCCTACCACTAGTAATGTAAAATGTTTTCACTTGAATTTTAGAGGACTGTGACGTAACATTTTTTTATATTTGTAATATTCGCTTGCTGAAATTGCTTCATGGCATAAACAGACTGGACAGTGGTGCCTGATCGTGTGAGCTTACTATATATACGTCCTGACACTAATAAATACCTAAATTAGGTCTGTCTTGTTATCCTTTGGCTTACCAAAACTTACTGGCTGACTTATTGAAGCGATTTATTATCTATCTATTAATTCGTGAAGCAAAAAATTTGTAGCACTTTTTACAAAAATTACGCAGACGGAGGACTATGAAATTTCCCACACTTATAGAGAATTATACATAGATACTACATTAAATCAATAAAAAAATCATTACACACACTACCATGTATTTGATACAACACATATGTGTATACATATATGTGGGATGGTATGGCGAAATCTAGTGGATATTTAGTTTAACAACAAAATCTTTTATTCTTTCAAAAAAAATACTATCCGTAACATCGTTACGTCAATTTGTTATCTGTCATTTATATTTTCTTCTTTTAAAATAAAACTAGTGTGCCAGTGTGAATTAATCAAAAAGTACCGATCTCCCCACTTATATACTCTTTGTTTATTGTCAAACTTTTGTTATTCTTTAAAGTCTGTGGTCAAATTGAGTATAAATTAATGTTTGTCTTTAAGTCTTACTTGTTATAGTGTAGTCTTCAGTCAAGTTACTTGTCTATAGTGTAGTCTTGGCGAAATCTGTGAGAAGTATAATTAGTCTTTGACAATAGAACCATAATAATGTTCAAACTTATAATTTCAATTACTTATAGTCAAATGTCGACTACTGAGGGGACCACTAGTTATCAATAAAACAAAAGAGAAAACTGTAATGAATAAACAAGTCTAAGCTTTGTGACCACTATTTAAGGTCGAATTTCGATTATCCCCCGAACACTTGTCAATACAATCAGGTGACAATTAGAGGTGAAGTTTGATCGTGCTATGGTTTATAATTGTATTGTGAAGTATGCTTGGAATCACATTTCTTGTTCTATTTTATGTATAGTAATTGATTTACTAGAGATCCCGCAGTAGTAGAAATTCGACTATAATTAATTGGAATTGTAAGTTTGTACACTATTATAATTGTATTTTATACTTCTATTTACAAATACAAATTTCGCAAAGACTACACTATAAAAAATAATAACAAAGACAAACAATATTTAATCTATTCTCAATTTGACAACAGACGTCAAGAACAAAAGTTTGACAATACATAGTATGTAGTGTGTGTAAAGTTTTCTTTATTGATTTAATGTATCTTTTATGCATTATTTAAAAAAATATTAGCATTGTGCACTTCTTCTCTATATTCTCTATAAGTGTAGAAAATTTCGTACTCCTCCGTCCGCGCAATTTTCGTAAAAAGGGATACAAAGTTTTTGCTTCACGTATTAATATATAGATAATACGACGAACGTCTTATCCTTTTAGGCCACGACGACTTCGAACTTATTTTTACTCTCAGTAAAAGTTTTGATTATTCACTAAGACTTTTTCAGTGAACTTGTAGAAAGAACACAAGTTAATAAGCCACCGTTATGACACATTTAAACCTGAAGAAACACTAAATTCACTAAATAAAACATTTCACACAACCTCGCTTTTCGCGTTCCCGCCAAATATTTAGAATCACGTTTTTTCTCTTTGCAAATGTACCTACACGTAAAACCATATGTAAATCAAATTTTATATTAGTAATTTAATAGCGTTATAATTACGTGTTCCGGAATCAAACCCACTTATAACTATTAGAGGGTACAAGTAATAACTTCGGTTTGCAGAGTCATGTGAGAATCGGTCGAGTTATGCAAAATGCGACATCCGAGGTCCTTACAATATTGGCTGTATGGACCGAGTTTCCTTTGCTTGAACCAGGACGAAAAAAAACTGTAGTGCTGGTATTTTTAACCTACCGCTGACCTATTTCCATTTGTTTGTGTGCAGCGCAGATAGAAGAAAACTCTACCTTTCCCCCTTACTACCTTACCCCTCCCCCGCACTAGGAGCAGCTACCTGCGGCACCTCACTACCATTGAGTTATTCCCGTCTTTTATTTCTCCACGCTTGTTCAGATACCTCATTTTATTTAAGACATACATAAAAACAGCTGCAATAAGTACATGTATAAAAAATGTATACTAATAAGTGTTTAATTGTAAAAATTTGCCAATCTTGACTTCCAGTTCTGAGCTCGACGCTCCGTCGCTAAGCTAAGCCTAAATATGTTGTAATTATATTTACTTACCGGCTACAATCCAGACGCCGAACCGAACCCACGTCATGTAGTCTAGGTTCAACATCAGATACACGTTGATTAATATGCTGAGGCCGGGCAGCCACGGCACCAGCGGCACCTGCGACCAAGCAGACCAACGCACTGTCATACACAGCACCGAGAGAACAAAGCATAGGGACCTGCAGTAGACCACAGGGACCTGCAGTAGACAACAGAGACCTACAGTAGACAACAGGAACCTGCAGTAGACCACAGGGGCCTGCAGTAGACAACAGGGACCTGCAGTAGACCACAGACTTGTAGTAGACAGCAGACCTGCAGTAGACAGCAAGGATATGCAGTAGACAACAGTGGACAGCAGTAGACACTATTGTCTACTGCTGTCCGTCTACTCCAATCCTCTATAGGATTGGAGTAGACGACAGTGAATTGCAGTAGCTTTCATGGAGTACCCTAGAGTTAAACCCTACTTACTGTAACGGATTGATGACAGCGCCATTTAGTTTCGTGTCTAGTGATTTTTTTTAATGAGATTTTATTACTTGGTAACTAAGACCTTTAAGTCATGTCTTATTTTAATTTATATTCTTATTTTTATGCAAAATGATAATATGCAGTGAAATGAAATGAAAATGATTAATTAGAATTTGTAAAATTACCCGGTTACTTACTGTAACCGGATTAGTAAACTAACTATTAGTGAACTAATCCGGTTACAGTAACGTTGTTGAGTGGAATGGAGTGATATAAAAAATCATACGGAAAAAGCGAGTTTCTTCTCGGACACCGGCTGCCTCGAGATGCAGCACAGCGTGGCCACCACCAGCGCCGTGGCCAGCAGCAGCAGCGCCGTGTACCCGCCGTGCCCCTCCAGGACCCGGTCGCCGTAGCTATTGACGCACCACATCATCAAAAAGCACCATATCCCTGAAATCAATTCACCAATCAACATCGGAATCGTCTTTTACTCTACCATAACTATACCGTGGATTGTTTTTAGTGTCTATGGGCAAAAATTCTTCAGAGAGACTTGGTATCAGCTGCTGGACAAAGATGTAATATGAATGACCACCGCAATCCCCGCCCGAGACGAGGCGGATCCCCTAACGGTGCTTTTAGGTACCACAAGCAACGGTCACCACCCTCGTCGAACCCGTCGCTTGCGACGAAGGGCTCGAGGAGTACACTAACCCACAGACACAGCCCACTGAGTTTCTCACCGGATCTTTTCAGTGGGTCGCGTTTCCGATCCGGTGATAGTCTGCGAAGCACGGCTCTTGTTAGGGCCAGTGTTAGCAACGATCTCTGATTAGAGCCCCGTGCATAGGGCCCTGAAACTGCGATACTTGAAAACAATATTTTTTTGTATGGAAACTAGCGACATCTTGTAGCGAATGCCCCTAAACTTATACGTTGGCAAAATTAAGGCATTTAATTATTGTAAAACTAAACTCAAAAAATAAAAAAAAGAATTAATAAATCATACAACTACTTACTTGTTATAGACAAATAGATTAAATTTTACCAATTTGTGGTTTCTGAAAATTTACATCATCCTTCATTTAAAAATAAAATATAGGATAGATAATATTATGTTACTGCCATCTACAGAAGCAATGAGAAACTAATCGAAGCGAGGTCATCTAGTGGCCGACGCCCGTAAACATTTTTGTTGAGTGCTTGATTTGCTTATCTATAACTGATTTATCTAACTATAACTGATCTATGCCCTATCTATCTAACGTACCTATCTATATAATATCTATATGCTATATCTATCTATATACTTTACCTATCTATATACCTACCTATCTCAAGGTGGGTGGCGCATTTACGTTGTAGATGTCTATCGGCTCCAGTAACCACTTAACACCAGGTGGGCTGTGAACTCGTCCACCCATCTAAGCAATAATAAAAAAAATGCCCGTGAGCTCACCTACTTGCTCGGTCAAATTAGTATGACCTCTCGAGGTCACTATAATAGGTTGGAAAAAACCAGTTACCGTAGAGCGTGACCAGCACGGTGACGGTGGTGGCGGTGCGACGCGAGGGCGCGGCTCGCTCGGCGCCGGCGCGCTGCGGACTCGCCTCGTATCTGTACAATCACATCATGTCACTCACACGACACTAGATGGCGCTGTCGTCAACTTTTCTAATAAAACATTTTTGCGTACTAGATGGCGCTGTTATCAATATATTTTGTTTAATATCAAAAATTTGTCTTGTGTTAGAAAACATGTATAATAAAATTTAAAAAAAGATTTCTTTATTCTCACCTAAGTAGTAAAACGCAGGATGCGACCATTGAATACGCCAGTAAGGTGCCGATGGACATCATGTGAATCAGCTGCTCCAGTTTGAATATCATGGCCAACGTACCTGATTTTCAAACTGATTGTTAGCAATATTTAAAAAAAATTATCTGCAAAATCAAATATTTTGGTCAATTGCTACAAATATTGTGCTCTATTTATATTCATTGGTTCACAAACTTTTTTGTACGTTGTTGTAGTTTGTAACCTGTTAGGCGGGGTACATTCAGAATAGTTGAGCTCCTCAACCTGGGAGATCACCTTTGAAACCACACCCTGTATCATTTAGAGTCCTGGAGAACGCTGAATGCCAGCAGTGGGTACACTGACCGGTGAGGAAGCCGGCCGTGATGGTCCCGACGAGCGGCGTCTGGTACTTCTCGTTGACGCGGCCCAGCCACCGGAACAGCAGCCCGTCCGACGCCATCGCGTAGATGATCCGCGGCAGCGGGAACACCGCGCCCATCAAACTGAACCACACAACACACGTTGTCATGTCAGCGCACTAAGCACGACAGGCACATTGTCATGTTAGTACACTAAACCGGCATCTCGTTTTTACCATCGCACCGCCCGCCACCGGAGTAGAGTTCATCCATACTACCTGGAGGCACTGCGGTCAACCACAGTGCGTTTCCAGAGGTCTTTTTTGCCAAGTACCATCCGGCTATGGAATGATCTCCCCTCCACGGTGCGAGCGCTATGACATGTCCTTCTTCAAACGAAACTTGTGGAGAGTACTTAAAGGTAGGCAGCGGCTTGGCTCTGGCCCTGGCATTGCTGAAGTCCATGGGCGACGGTAACCACTCACCATCAGGTGGGCTGTATGCTCGTCTGCCTAGAAGGGTAATAAAAAAATAAAAACTAAGCACGACAGGCACATTGTCATGTCAGCACACTGGGAACGTCGCTAGTCGTTCAGTTCTTAATCAGTGTAGTAATACTACTCAACGGTGGGCTGATGTTGCTTTACACTCTCTGCTAGCACTGACATATTTTGATCAAAATGTCTATTAATAATTTTATGAAAAATAAACGTTTCGCTAATTAATATTGCGTAATAAGCGAACCCGACGTGCCCCTAGTGGCAAGCTCAAACAAACTATGTTCCAAAGGACAATGCCCAAAAGTGGGCCAACTTTATGTCAAAACTATTTGTACTTGAAAAACTATGCCTTATTTTTTCACGTTGTTTAGTTTATGTATCAACATTTCTTCCAACCTGGCATTGTTTTACAAAAAAATAAATTACTTATTTGATAACATCCCAAAACTGAGTGCCATAGTTTTTAAATTCGCCAATAGACAAAGGGCTTATAGTAAACATTTAAACTGCCAAACGAGAGAGTTGTCTGTGACTTGAACAACAATTTATAAAAAATTAGCTAATGGTTATAATTCAGACTTTTTAGTTTATTTTTGTTCAATTCAATATTTATATATTGTAATAATAATTATTACTTAAAACCATTAATTATTTAACATTTTTAGATATTATTGATTCCATTAGTAAAAATCTCAATGGCCTACCATTACTCTATTCTTATATATGATCAGAGAGTTTTGGCAGCAACCCGAGTGAAGCGTCACTTGAAGTTTTATTTTAATGTTTTTTAATAGTTTATTGTGATGTATAATATATAGATTGGGTGTTGTTTTGAGTATTAAACGTCAATAATCGTTGTTCACGATTATTGAGGCATTGGAATAAAACTGTGGCTAACATAGCAGTGACTGTTTTTTTTTTAAGATAAAAGGTCTGCGGAAATTCACCCTCACTCAATGTGCTATTCATCGAGTTGACGTCAAAACTCCCAAAAAGCAATAAAAAGAAATACACCAGTTGGTTACGCGCGGATTTAGTAATGGGATGCTAATGAATTATTGGGATGGCGCCACCTTTGGAGTTTGTCAGTTACTAATTACCGCGAGCGTAATTTAATCCAAAGCGTGGTGTTAGCTCCCGATCGATAACGCTTCACCGCTAGCTGCCTAGATGGCGGCACATGTACCGTAGTGCACGTAGTGCTTGTGCTTACGAAAAGCTACGTGAGCTTCGCCCCCCTCCCGCCGCCCGCGCGCTTCCATCGCCGAAGCCCGCACCACAGTCACTGGCAAGGTCTACAGGTGAGTGCAAGTTCTTTTAATTTATTGCCATTTTATTGCTGCTTCCGTGTAATCATTCGCCCGCCCGCTCGCTTATGTGTATTTAATTTATATCTTTAGTTTGATTACTAGCTTTTGTTTACCGCTATATAGTTTTACCGCTCCGCTAATTATAAGTGACAAACATTTGTCACATACCGCTTAGGACGGCTATTTACACGCCTTTCTACAACCCCGCTTTATATGCTCCCGCCGCAGGAGGGCTATTTACACGCCCCCTTGCTACCCCACCAGTTTTTTATTGAAAAAAAATAATTAAATAACTACGACAGACTAGGCTGTATAGGCTACGTTCTTTGCTTGCTTATTGGCGAATTTAAAAACAACAACAACAACAATATCGTTGCCGGCTTCCGGATTTTCATTTCATTTTATTATTATTAAGAGGGTATTATAATAATAAAATGTACGTAAGGGCTTATTTCTAACAACATTAACCACAATTAACTTATTTAATACTGTAAATAATGATGAGAGCGATTATTGATTTCGAAGAAAACAATTAACAACTTAATTTTAGCTGCAGAAAGAAACAGATTTCTCATAAACCTGGGTGAGAATATAATAATCGTTTTCTGAATATGAAACGATATTTCTTTGTCTATCAAATTAAGTTAAAACCATCATGACCCGACAACTTTTTTTAGGGGCCCAAACGCCTTAAGAAAATGGGCATTGTCCTTTGGAAAAGATATAAAGAATTATTTATTTTGAATTATTTTATATATAATTAAAGAATAAGAAAAATGCATCTTATTACCTTGAACACAGGGCGCATATGGCTCCAACACTGACCGCATACTTAGCCCACGGCCAGCCTAGACGATCGTATACAAAGGGGAATGGCGCTTTTTCGTCCTAAAAAAATAGCAATTTTTTGGTACAAGACACAGAATGTATTTAACAGTGGCGAGGGGAGCGCGGGAGGGGGGCGCAAGAGGGGGCGCGGGAGGGGGGCGCAAGAGGGGTCGCGGGAGAGGGGCGCAAGAGGGGGCGCGGGAGGGGGGCGCGGGTACCTGCAGGTAGTAGGGCAGCACGAGCGTGAGCACGCAGGACACGCCGCAGTAGGCCAGGAACACGACGAGCAGCGAGCCCGCCACGGCCGCCGGGATGCTGCGCTGCGGGCGCCGCGCCTCCTCGCCCGCCGTGGCCACGCAGTCGAACCCTGCACAGCGCCGCCGTGAGAGCGCGCCCGTCCCGCGCGGGGGCGGGCGCGCTGCTGTACCGTACCGATGAACCCGTAGAAGCAGACGGCGGCGCCCCGGATGATGCCGGCGAGTCCGTAGGGCGCGAACCCCCCCGTGCCGTAGCTGCGCCCTTCGTCCTTGGGCACCTCCGACTCCGGAATGCGCCAGTTGCTCGTGTCCGCTGCGAGCACAACATTTATATTTACATATTCATTTGAATAAGCTCTGACGTGGTTTAAGCCTTTGATTATTACCCAAAGTACGAGGTCAATGCCCTCGCGATTTTGAAGTGAAAGTTCTTTAGGCGCATGAGGGTAAAAATTTTACATATGTAACGTCACGCAGGTAGGTATGCAACGGAAGTGTCGAAAAAGAGAGAGAGAGCGATCGAGACCGATTGAGCGAGAGCGATTGAGAGAGTAAGACAGGGCGAACGTAGCATGAACGGAGCAAGCAAGTGAAAAATCGAAAGAAAAAGTGAGACAGAATGCTCAGTTCCTACATACTTTAAAACATACGTATAAAGTATTTTATTTTTAATACAGCGCCATCTGTGAGATGTTTTAATACTAACGTGTGTATGAAACCTCTTGTAGTGAATTTCAATTTAGGATATACGTGAAGTTAAAATATCAATTCACAGAGGGCGCTACCTCATACTATAAAAGGTGATTTACAATTATTTACTAATGACAAAATTTTACTAACAATATACTTAGACATTTAGGATAATTGTATTTTAATTTTTGAAGGTTAGGTACGGTAGGCAGCGGCTTGGTACGATAGGCAGCGGCTTGGCTCTGCCCCTGGCATTGCTGAAGTCCATGGGCGTCGGTAACCACTCACCATCAGGTGGGCCGCATGCTCGTCAGCCTACAAGGGCAATAAAAAAAAAAGGTTTCACTTCTAACACGTGTGAATTGCATACATGTTATTTTTTTTTGCTATACTTTGCTGGCTCCCTAAATAGACTTACTTAGGCTTAAAAAAAATCTAGATTGGCAAACGGATGTCGCTTTCTGATTATTTTGAATTAATATTATCCTTACAGCTTCCATTGTGTGCGTCAGCAGATTTAGCTTAGATCTTGTTGGAATATTAGTTTCTCTATGAGCACATTGACTCTATGTGTTTATATGTAGAGTTACCCTTGAGCGAGCCGGAAACGATGACGAAGAGCACGACGCAGAGGTTGATGGCGGTGCACACGTTGTTGAACTTCGTGGACTCCTTCACGCCGAACGACAGCGCCACTGCGCACGCACAAACAGACGCACTTAGTATTGCGACATGTTTATAGACATATATCAATCGACTGTTGGTTTGTTCCGTCGATCGTTACCGAGAGTCTTTGAACTCGGTGATGCAGTTTTCATTAGTACAGACTTAACCCTTTGACCGCTGTGTAAGTCACCAGTGCCCTACGCGGCGCATTGAAGTACTTATATCGATTTTTGTTACTAAGTCGCCTGGATTGCCTAACTTTGCCTTTTTTGATTGTTTATGTACATTTTAGTCTTTTAGAAATAAATTCTCAGTATCTTCGAACTGGTCTTTCCTAGACTCTACTAGATATTCCGGCGCCTTAGTAACAGAAATCGACATAGTTACTTCAGTGCGCCGCATAGGGCACCGGTGACGTACATGGCAGTCAAACAGGTATGATAAGTACGTATTAGAATATTTTGGATCTGTCTGCGGGATTCGAACGCCGGTAATCGCGTTACTAGATATGGGCACTGCGATCGCCTTATCCTTCAGGCCAGAACTTGTCAATAGTGTGTTGTGACTCCAGTGCGCCTCTCACGAGTCGTAGCGGAGAGGGGGAAGAAGTCCTTGGTGACATATCTCGCCCAACGTAACATTGGGGCAGAAGCCGGCGAAGACGGGCCCGTGGCGCGCACATTATGGTACCTGGGTCCCGCTCAGCCGGAGTAAAGTGGCTCGATAGGGTTTAGTCGGTAATCGATCAGCCGGGCGGGATTGGCGAGAGCTGAGCTCAACTCAGCGCGCCATCCTAAAAGCGTAGTCTCCTATGACCAATTGGGAGAGAGCGACGACTTCTTCGGTCCGCGACCTCTTTTTCACAAGAGGCGCAGAGTTCGACACAACCCGGCACCCACCCCTGTCGGCCGGGTATCCGTAAAGTGAGATTCCCCAAAGTTAAAAAAAGGTCTAAGCTAAAAATATCAGCGTCACCGGGCTAGTAGATGAGCTCACGGGGCTCAGAGCTGACGATGTTACTAACACGAACTCTAGCAAGAGCCGTGCTTCGCCGAATCTACCACCGGATTAGAAACGCGACCCATTGTGTGCTCAGTGCGAGCTTTTTAACGTTCTCGATAGCGTGAAAGTTAACTCATATTTGTATGGAATGGGATCGTTTGCGTGCGTTTGCCGCTAGGGGTGCTGTTCCAACTGCATACAAAATTGGCTTAACTTTTATGCTATCAAGAACGTTAAGAAACTCTCACTAAGCACACTGGGAAGATCCGGCGAGAAACTCAGTGGGCTGTGTCTGTGGGTTAATTTACTCGCCGAGCCCTTCGACGAGATCCTCACCAGAGAAAGCCATAATGACGGAGAAGGCGAAGACGTCGGGGTAGTCGGCCAGGTGCGGCGAGTCGATGGGCAGCGCCGCCTCCAGATGCGACGAGATCGCCTTGTTCAGCAATGAGTCCAGGTACTCGCTCAGCGCCTTCACCACTGACGCCGCGCCTAACGCGTCACCAACCAATACATCCAACACTTTCAACAACTACCGTCTAATATTATAAATTACTAAATGTTACAATTAAAAAAACACTCTTAAAAACCAACCCTTGTTTGACTGAGATTGTGGTGAATGCTTTTGTGTCCCTAAACTTTTTTTTATTGCTTAGATGGGTGGACGAACTCACAGCCCACCTAGTGTTAAGTGATTACTGGAGCCCATAGACATCTACAACGTAAATTCGCCACCCTCCTTGAGATATAAGTTCTAAGATCTCAGTATAGTTACAACGGCTGCCCCACTCTTCAAACCGAAACGCATTACTGCTTCACTGCAGAAATAGGCAGAGCGGTGGTACCTATCTGCGCGGACTCACAAGAGGTCCTACCACCAGTAAGCATTGTAATTCTATTTAGTAATTTATTTAAGTCGTTCGAATCTAGTGATCTAGTGATGTGACAAAGTTAATGAACACATAACATTACACATAAAACGACCCAAATCGACGATTTCCATTTAACTTCGGTGTGTCGAGAACACATAGGACGGTAAAAAAATTACACTGATAATACCTAAATTTCGCTTAGATAGGGGACCAAGCTCGCAGCTCTACTGATGTCTAGTGGTTATTGGAGCCCATAGACTTCATAACGTAAATGCAGCCACCAGGTCTCAACTACATACATTGTACATTGGTCTTCAAGCACTCTTCAAATCGGAGCGGATAACTGCCTTACAGCAATCTCCTTCACAAAGCTACTCCGACTGGGATACGATAACGAAAACTAACCTAACTTGTAAATGCCAAAACCGTGCAATATAAGTTGTCCCTATGCAGTCCCTGACATATACCAAGGATCGATTACTTATTTTTTTTCCTACCTATGCTGATAGCCTTGAGAGGCTATTACAGCGTAACCTTAACTAGTAGGTGAGCTCACGGGGCTCAAACCAGGAGGTGTTGCTAACACTGGCCCTAGCAAGAGCAGTGCTTCGCAGAATCTACGACCGGATCGGAAACGCGACCCACTGAGAAGATCCGGCGAGAAACTCAGTGGGCTGTGTCTGAGGGTTAATTCGCTCGTCGAGCCCTTCGTCGCAAGCGACGGGTTCGACGAGAACGGTGACCGGTGCTTGTGGTACCTAAAAGCACCGTTAAGGATCGGGAGGATCCGTAATTACCGGCGACCACGAAAAGAGGATTCGATGACTTACCTATAATATATTCGAGTATGAGATTCCATCCTATTATGAAAGCTATGAACTCGCCCACGCACACGTAGCTGTACACGTAAGCAGAACCAGCCTTTGGCACGCGAGCACCGAACTCAGCATAGCACAAGCCTGGAAATTAAAAAAACAAATGTCTAATAAAATCTCAAAATCTAATAAATAATGTTTCATGACTCTAAGACTCTGCCTTAAAGACACTGAAACTTTATTAAATAACTTTTAATATTTTTTTATTACACACACATGCCCTCTTACTCTCACTCGTTACACACAGAGGGTAATGTAATACAATCATTCCAATATCACACTTTTGTTATTTGTAATAAGCTCACATATTGTCACTTTTGGGCAATTTATGAATTTCAGTGTAATTTTTGTCTAGTAATTTTGTATTTTTGTGTATTGTATTGTATTATTTTGTATATTTTGTATCTGAAGATTCTTAAGTAAAGCTGATGTTTTCTCTGAACGAGGAGCACTGTTGCTTGAGATACAGGTTTTACCACCTAGCTCAAGCACAGATGCAAATTATGATTGTGTTTCTACTTTTATGCTAACAATAAATAAATAAATATTTAAAATAAAAAACGTTTTAAGACTTTAAGTAGAACTTTTCAATTACAATTGGTATTTTGGAAATGGAATTTTCAATTAAATTAAAATTAGTTTTTCTAAACTTCAAACTGAAAGGTACCGTAAGCTCTGACAGATAGGACCACAATTACCCTGACCGTTTTTGCCGCCAAGAAGTTATTTAATTCCACTTGGAATGAGGGACCGTAGTTTTAAAATATAAAAATTAATTGCTGTTCGTTAGTCTCGCTAAAACTCGAGAACGGCTGGACCGATTTGGCTAATTTTGGTCTTAAATTATTTGTGGAAGTCCAGAGAAGGCTTAAAAGGTAGATAAATATGAAAATGCTCGGAATTCAATAAAAATAACAATTTTGTTTTACCTTTGATGTGTCCCGCTTCGGACGGATTCCTTTGGTTTGTTTTAAGTTTATTTTATACAAAAGCTTAGGCCTTTTATTTATCGATTGAGGCACTACAAAGTCTGCTGGGTCAGCTAGTTTTAAAATAAAACTAAAATATCGACCATATTTCTCAAGACAGCAACCACGTTGTAAATTTTATGGGCTACAGTACTTATAACAAGACAAGCTGCGAGCTCGCCCACCCGCCAAACAAAAATTAACATCACTAGACAATGAATTGAATTTTCGTTTTATCCTACCGCCTCCAATTAACTTCAGTTCAGTCTATGGTCTTGTAATTAATGTGGACAGCGGAAATTACAACAACATATCTTAATCACGCATCGAGAGTAATTGATAGAGTCAGTAAAATATATTCCACCGCTCAGGATGTTTGCTTGCTCTACATACGCTCCGAATGTGGTTGTTCGGAACTTGTATAAATGCAAGATTATCGTGTAGTTAGCCCGAATCAGGCTTCTGTCGGATATCCAACACTCTATGATAACTATCGCTTGAATAATATGATGATGATGAACTCTTTGACAGCAATCTTTCTACGTAGAGTATTAGCCCTTCACTATTCCATTACGATCCGCAACTCTTCATACCACAGCCACGAGTTTCAATACCAGCGGCGGTCAAACCACACTCCTATACCACTTTTGACCTAAAGTTCAAATACCACCCGTATTTTGAAATAAACTGTGGTAACGAGATGCAAAGTCCCTTTTTTTTAATTGCTTATATGGGTGGACGAGCTCACAGCCCACCTGGTGTTAAGTGGTTACTGGAGCCCATAGACATCTACAACGTAAATGTGCCACCCAGCTTGAGATATAAGTTCTAAGGTCTCAGTATAGTATACATACATATTAGTCCCTTTACCCATCCTTCGTAAATTGTAAGATCACACTCGAAATCTCACCTGCAAACACACTAGCCACTGCCGCCAGCAAGAATGATATGACCACAGCCGGTCCAGCATAGTTCTTGGCCACGTCACCAGCCAGCACGTACACTCCGACTCCTAGAGTGCTGCCGACCCCTAACGCTGTCAGATCGAAGGCAGTCAAGACTCTTGCCAGTCTGGCCGCGCCTTCCTCGGCAACCTTACGTCGAGAGAGGACCTGGTACGCGAGCCGGGCTGCATGAGTCGCCCCGGCTTTTATACCACCTAGAAGCAAAAAAGAACTTCAGTAAATTTTGGAAGACTTTATAACCTTTATTTATTTATTGCTTAGGTGGTTAGACGAGCTCACGGCCCACCTGATATTAAGTGGTTACCGAAGTCCATAGACATCTACAACGTAAATGCCGCCACCTACCTTGAGATATGAGTTCTAAGGTCTCAAGTATAGTTACAACGGCTGCCCCGCCCTTCAAAACGAAACGCATTACTGATTCACGGCAGAAACAGGCAGAGCGGTGGTACCTACCCATGCGAACTCACAGTATGTACTACCACCACTAAGACTTTTAAGACTAAGACCACTAAGATTTTACACAAATCTCAAACATGTGTTGGACATCCCACTATCTAGAAAATAATATATTGATACCGACCATATTATGAATGTATTCACTGGAAAATTTGTAGTAATATTTCAATATGGTTCGTTTATTATTTTACAAGCGCAATAATAACTTATTTAACTAACTTAACTAAAAATGACACGAGTACGCATATTTTAACAACATGTTCCACATATTATACTAATTGAAAAAGTACAAAAAAACCACAAAGTGACAATGACATTGTATATAACCACCGTCATTAAAAGAGGAAAAAAACGCTGTATACATAAAGTTTTCATCAACTAAAATATAGTTATAAAGATTGTGACGTCATGTCAGTACTGGCAATGTAAAGGGGCTTAAGTCGCATCAATTCCTGAACCTCTCTTGAACACTTTCATGTACATACAATTGATAGTTTGTTTAGAAATCAAGTCACAAAGTAATCATGGCAATCAATAATAGCCTTTCACTTGTCCGTTAAAAAACTTTTGAACACTAAATAAAGTGTCTTTTAACAAAAATCAAGCGAAACGGCACACTTTCGTTACGACCATAACATAGTTTCTACAGATAAAAACGGTGACTAATATTTTTAGCAATGAGAAGTAGACGATGGGTTGTTGATCTCGAATGTTCCACCTGACATTCCGAAACTCGTACAGTTTACGATGTGGATTTCCACCACCCTTGGACTAAGTACAGTCTCGAATGAATCAACCTGATGATTTTATGCTTGCCCTAATTCTTCGTTTTGTCCTTCAAGAAGAAACACTGTCGATGATTTCTTTATACTTCACCACACGCCCTTTCACCAGCATTAATGTACTTGCTCCAAAACATATTTTTTTCTAACCACAAGTTATATTTTGTTTTGGTTTGAAAAAGCAGGCATAAGTCTCCTTAAAGATTAAAAATTTCTAAGCTACACAATGCGATTATTATTTCTAGAAAAGTTAGTTTATGGTAAATTCTTCTTCGTGCATTTATAAATCGTTCTTAGCGGCAGAATGTTGCCGGGATATGCCTATATAGGAGCGCATCATCTACATCAGCTTTTTTTTTTCTACCTATGCTGATAGCCTTGAGAGGCTATTTCAGCTTCGCCCTAATGTTTGTAGGTGAGCTCACGGGGCTCAAACCGGAGAGTTGCTAACACTGACCCTAGCAAGAGCAGTGCTTCGCAGAATCTACCACCGGATCGGAAATGCGACCCACTAAGATCCGGCGAGAAACTCAGAAAAATACTTTACATTATCTTAAAATATTATATGAAGCACACCGAAAAATAGTTAATAATGTAATAAATTCAGAATTAAAACTACTTTTAGAAGAAATAAAGTTATTCAAACGTATTGTAACAAAACAGACGGTAGTTAGCAAAATATTCAATTGTCGACGAAGAACAGACAACGCAACGACAGAAACAATGTGATGGCAATAAGAAACGCCAATATAAGCCGTGAAATTTTTGTAAGATTCGTGAAAACCGAATAATAATATTATACAAGTAATACTATTATATAATAAATACTTTACATAACATTGGATCATTACAAATCTATGTTTTTTTTTTTTTTTTTATTGCTTTGCTGTGTGGACGAGCTCACAGCCCACCTGATGTTAAGTGGTTACTGGAGCCCATAGACATCTACAACGTAAATGCGCCACACACCTTGAGATATAGTTCTAAGGTCTCATATAGTCACAACGGCTGCCCCACCCTTCAAACCGAAACGCATTAGGGTAAAACCTGGATAGATGCCGCAGCGGGATAGATGCCTCATGTTCTAAAAACCTAACTTCCCGCACTCATGACAAAAAATTAATTTAATAAGTAGGAACCACAGTCACCCTATACCTTATCTACCATTTGACAATCGCGTGGTGACGAAGTGTTTTCCTCGTGCACATAATTTTCTCCGCGCGGAATTTCACGAACACGTCAAAGATTGAAAGGTTAGCATTTAGCGTGGTATAACTTTATAATTAGTGTAAAATTCCATTATATTTTTTGCTACGTGAATATATTGGTTCATTGAGTCTGCATCTAGGTGTAAATAAATGCTATTAAGTTTATAATTTATTTACAAAAAATTTGGGCATCTATCCTTATCACAAAGGATAATTGCCCTGATTTTTTGGGGTATAGGTGCCTTTAGAGGCATCTATCCCTCCATACTCTGCCATTTCAGAATACAGCAGAAATATGCCACGAAAACATAAAACACAAACAACTGATTTACAGTTCAAGCAGCGAAGATGAAGACAACCCACTTAACTATAAAATGAAAGGAAATAAAACAATAGATTTGCCCCTAAAGAAATCTAAGGGATAACCCTAAAACGCATGTAATAATATCTGCATTGAATGTTTTGAAAACTATAAAAATACGAAGTCGTAATCCGACTGAATTCAATGTTTAGTGTTTCAGAACTAGCTACATGAAACGTGTTTTTCAGAAATTATGTAGAAGATGTGGAAAATTTAAAGCACTATCCAGTTAAACTTCAATTGGACAAAATAATAAAGATATCTTTATTGTGTTAATTTAATATAAAAAATATGATTTTGCAATGTACACATTGACACTTAATGTGAATATTTTATAAACAATTAATTGTTTAAACTCTTGAGAGTTTATATTTTTGTTGAATAAATATATGTAAAATTTAATTTCATAAAAAAATAGGATAATGCATGTTGAAACTAAAAAAATTGAAGTTTAGCTTACGCTTACTTAACGCTTTAAAAATTTAATTATGATCATTTGTGTGATATGAGAACTATCTTTTAATTATAAACATTCATAGACTTAAAAAATACAAAATATTTTTTATTATTATGACCCATGTTTCTTGGAGACAATTATTGCTCTGTTAGGAATAGAACTTCTTAATATTTGGTTTGGTTTTTACATTTTCACGATATAAAGGGCATCTATCCTGCACGGCAGGCATCTATCCTACTCAGTATTTTCTTGGTGGGGCAACTATCCATACAGTTAGGCATCTATCCTCCAAAAAAAGGTTCTACAAAAAACGAATTTCTGCAAAATCTGTATTTGATTGGTTAAAAAAATTTTATACTAATTAAACATAAGGGATTGAGCTAACTACATTAATAGAAATTATTCGAATAAAATTTATATTTTCAAAATTACATGACTATTTCAAAAAGTGGGGCATCTATCTCGGCTTTACCCTACTGCTTCACGGCAGAAATAGGCGGGGTGGTGGTACCTACCCGTGCGGACTCACAAGAGGTCCTACCACCAGTAAAAAAAAATTTTGTGTAAATTTAGTACGTCCAAGAAACAAAATGAAAATACTATTTCAATGCGTTACAAATATGATTTAACGCCTTCATAGGCGTATCTATTTTACCGGACAAATGCGGCAGCCTTAATATAGGTTTGTATGTTAGACGTGTATATTTTATGTATATTATGGGTATGTTCATAGAATTTTGATATCGTCGTGGCCTAAAGGATAAAATGTTCGGTGCATTCGTATCTAGCGATGCATCGCTGTTCGAATACCCGGCCAGTACCATTTTTTCTAATGAAATACGTACTCAACAAATGTTCACGATTGACTTCCACGGTGAAGGAATAACATCGTGTAATAAAAATCAAACCCGCAAAATTATAATTTGCGTAATTAGGTACTGGTGGTAGGACCTCTTGTGTTTCCGCACAGGTAAGTACTACCACCCTACCTATTTCTGCCGTGAAGCAGTAATGCGTTTCAGTTTGAAGGGTGGGGCCGTTGTAAATATACTGAGACCTTAGAACTCATATCTCAAGATGAATGGCGGCATTTGTAGATGTCTATGGGCTCCGGTAACCACTTAATATCAGGTGGGCCGTGATGTCGTTCACACATTATAGTAAAAAAAAATATTATTGATCTTATTTATCAATATATTTTTTAAACCTATGGAACATTGGTTCTTTTTCCCTACCTGTTCACTATTAGCCAAGGGACTATTCCGAATACGCGCAGATATATTTCTAATGTTAAACACAAAATTAAATCATTAGACCCCTAAGCACCGGTCACCTTCCTTGTCGAGCTGTCGAGCGAACTAATCCATAGACACATCCCACTGAGTTTCTCACCGGATTTTCTCAGTGAGTCGCGATTCCCATCCGGTGGTAGATTCAGCGAGGCACTACTGTTGCTAGGGTTAGTGTTAGCAAATTCTCTAAGGTTGAGCCCGTGAGCTCACCTACCCGTCCAGGCTGGAATAGCCTCTTAGGCGAATAGTTAGGGAAAAAAAGACATGTGATGCGTTTTTAAAATTCAGTTTAAAACCTCATATTGTAATAAAATCAGTCGTAAACTTTATAAATTTGCGTAATCACAGATGGTGGCTCTGCATCATAGGATCGTGAATATTCGAATAAAACTGAGGCATTCACGATTATGTTCGTGACTGTCCGCTTAGCAACAGAACGTTTGCGACATTAATTAACAAACCATTCGTTTTAATCATAAATATTATCAACTAGATATTAAAGAACACAAGATCAGTTGTAACAGAAAATGAATCCGTTCAGATTACAACACCGATTCTTCTTAGAACTGTGGCTCTTTGTGGAACCAGTAGTTGTTTTGATATTCATACATGTTATGATTACATTTCTTAGAAGTTGAAATAAAATTAATATGAACTTGAATACAATATAAAAATATTATAAAACTGATGAAGAGTTTGTTTGTTTGTTTGAACGCGCTAATCTCAGGAACTCCTGGTCCGATTTGAGAAATTCTTTCAGTGTTAGATAGCTCATTTATTGAGGAAGGCTATATAACATCACGCTAAGACCCATCATCAGATCTTGATGATTACAGGAACATTCGGGAAGTCTACCCTTTCAAAAAAAAAAAGAAAAAAAGAATCGGTTCAAGCACTTTCGAGAAATCGGTGAACATACATAAATAAAAAAATTATGGTCGAATTAATAACTTCTTCTTTTGAAGTCTGTTAAAAAGCGTGATTTCAGTAACTTAAATAGCTCCTTAACATTCTACAAAAATATTTTCACTTTATACGTAAATGAAGAGGTGGGTACAATTTAGCGTTATGCCAAAGTAACTATTCCACGGGGACGAAGTCACGGGCAAAAACTAGTACACTATAAATGTTAAGAGAAAAAACACTGAAACTTACGTATTAAAAACCGCATCGCGCTAGCTCTTCACGCAAATATATCGTTAATACTGTTGACAAGGAACAGCGAAGAGAAACGTACTCTTCATTATAGTTTAGCGATATCCCAGTAACTACACTACATTTATCTATACTAATATATAAATCTACAGTGGTTTTTACGGATGTTCCGTTATGACTACTGAACCATGCATCCGATTGACTTGAAACTTGGTATCCATGTAGTAAATACATGTACTTAATGGATAGGCCAATATTTATATGAGTGTTGGACTCCCTACATCAGTTGGGGGGGCGTTAATGATGAGAATCTTAGTGGGGGTGAGAAATAATAATGTCAATTTTAAATGCCCAGCGAAGCGGGCGAGTACCGCTGGATCGTATATAAAGTTTTAGAGGAATTTTGTGTAACAAATTAATAAAAATATGCAAGTCGAAAGAATCGTTGACAATGAAAAACTACAGTTATCATATTGCTATACATACGCCAAATGATGATCAACATTGCAAATAATAGGAGTTAAAGGATGAAATTGCCGTTTTATTGTAATAGGTACTTCGAATTGACATAGAACCTTCATGGTTCGAGATTTTTGAGTGAAGCTCTTCTTTTAAAAAATGTGCAACATTCGATTATCGACGTTCAGTTGTTTTTTTTATTCATCTTCTTCATCAAAATGAAGGAATATTGGATCGAATTGTGACATGTGATGAAAAGTGGATTCTTTACGATAACCGTAAGCGAAAAAGCAATGGCTGACCCCAGGTCAAACGCCGCAACAGTGTCCTAAAGCAAAGCTTACCAATAAAAAGGCAATGGTAACTGTTTGGTGATCTCAGCATTGTGTTATTCACTATATCTTTCTCCGATCTGGTCAAACAATTCCTCCTTCGTCGTGGAAGTCAATCGTGAACATTTGTTAAGTACGTATTTCATTAGAAAAATTGGTACCTACCTGCGTGATTCGAACACCGGTCCATCACAAATTACGAATGTACCGGACGTCTTATCCTTTAGGCCGCAACGACTTCAATCATGTGAATATGCCGGTATTTAAACCCCGCAAGTAATAAGGACCTACATTGTTAAATTAAATTCCCGATTTTTATATAGGTGTGTCATTAATGATGGTGAGGCTAGTTGTGGGCTCACACAGACAGATACTGTAATTGCGTCTATCTCTACACCGAAATTAATGTAATTCATTTCAGCAATTGAATGAATTTTAAGGACAGACAAATTAGGTCAGAATTAACAGTCGATGGGAAATAACAAAGGAATGGCTTTCTATAGGTCAGGAAATACTGCTTGGTAGACCAACATCCTAATGTTATTGTTTCGAACAGATAGCACAACTAAACTTTTCATCCAATAAGTTCCATTCTATGATAGCTGCTACAATAATAATTTCAGACAGTGAAGAGACAAGACAATATGAATGCCATATTGATGTGCCTTTGGAAAACATACAGCATTGTATTATGAAGAAGCAGTGTGTACTTAGCTTAAATTCCTTGTCTATGTCCAACCATAGACAGTCAATTTAGTTCCATCTTTAGCCGCTAGGTGCTGCCAGCAAGTATAAAGGAAGCGCAGCCATCTTTGATCTTCATAGCGTTGTGTACTTTCGTACTGTGAAGTCGCAAATCCACAAATATTTATTCGACTTCTTATTAATTGCAAAAAATATTTATTTTGTGTTTCTATGAGTGTTATTTTGCAATCATTACGAGTATTATTTACCAATCCTATCATCGGACGCCATGAATCACGCGTCATCTGTTGGAGATGATGTTGAGTCAAGCTCCATAATTTCCGAGAGGGAAGATGTCCAGGCGAGACGCGATGGAGACGCCTCGCGTTCGAACAGCTCGTCAAGCGAAAAAGAACAAAAGGAGTCTCTGCGTAAGAAACGACGGGATTCAAAGGTAACGGTCGATCTTCGAATCGGCTCGTTATCCCACCAGGTCAGTGACGTTGTAAATCTAATAATGCATCAACTGTGTGTAACAATTGAATGTAACGAAAATTGTTGTAAACAAATTGATCTCGTCAATACGGAAATTTTGACAAAAACACAACAGATTTAAACTAATAATCTTTGTAACATAATTACTGAAAACTTTGGCAAATCGTCGTACAAGTTATCCGTAAAAGCGTCTTAAATTGTATGCGGAAAAAAGGGCCGTATGGATAAAAATAAGACGTCAAAGTTTAATTTCCGTGATCTCTAACAAAGTATCCTGTTGCCAACGCACCACTCATTGAGGAATTTTTGTTTGATAATACTAAATTGAAATCTATTCAGTCCCTCGGAGGGCTACAATCCTATTTGTCACAACCTCGTACAAAAGGCAAGCCAAACATGATAAACAATTATAGTCTGTAACATCTGGCACAATCCAGAGGGGGCAATTGAAGACACCGACGGGAGGCACTGAGTGCCACCAAAATTGTAATAATTTGTAAACCATGTATGATTACCAAATAACGTAAAAAAAAAAAAAAAATCCTTTTTCTGCGGAAGAAAAGCGACGGATCAATGCGTCCAATTTTCGATTTTCGAGAGTTGAACAAGGTCGTAAAGATAAAACACCTAACTGTTTTCGGACACCTCGGTACCAAACTTTCCCCACCCAGGGGACTGGATGATAAAATTGAACATTTCTCAGGAATATTTTTCTAGTATAGGTCGCAAAATTTCGTCGATACTTCTTGAGGATCAGTACCTTCAGGAAGGAATCGGTACCTTCTTATGAGTTAGTATGAAATGACATGCCTACCCTTCGGTCTGGCTTCAGAGCCACACCTTTTTGCTTCTATAACATGCGGGTCGCAGAGACCTTGCGTGCAAAGGGAACTCGAGTGCTAGTGTCTACTAGACGACTTCCTTTTGGTCGACCAAGACAAATCCAAGTTGAAACTTCGGGCTGCAGAAGCTGTGAAGCTTTTGGATTAACCTTTTTTGCTTCCATAACATGCTGGGTCGCAGAGACCTTGCGTGCAAAAGGAACTCGAGTGCTAGTCTACCTAGACGACTTCCTTTTGGTCGACCAAGACAAATCCAAGTTGAAACTTCAGGCTGCAGAAGCCGTGAAGATTTTGGATTATCTGGGCTGGCATGTCAATTTCCATTATGTAGGGTGCTCGGTCGCTCGGTCGCGGAGACATTGCGTGCAAAGTAGAGTGCTAGCTTACCTACACGACTTAATCTTGTTTCACCAAGACAAATAAACGTTTTTGTTCCCATAGCATGCTCGGTCGCGGAGACCTTGCGTACATAGGGAAGTCAAATGTTAACGTACCTACGCGACTTTCTCTTGGTCCTTGAAGACAAATACACCTTTTTGCTTCCATAGCATGCTCGGTCGCGGAGACATTGCGTGCAAAGTCGAAGTGCTAGCTTACCTACACGACTTGATCTTGTTTCACCAAGACAAATAAACTTTTTTGCTCCCATAAAATGCTCGGTCGCGAAGACCTTACGTACATAGGGAAGTCAAATGTTAACCTACCTACGCGACTTTCTCTTGGTCCATGAAGACAAATACACCTTTTTTGCTTGCATAGCATGCTCAGTCACGGAAACATTGCGTGCAAAGGGATGTTGAGTGTTATCCCACCTACGCAAGTCCCTCCTGGTCCATCAAAAAAAGTCCAAGTTGAGTCTTCAGGCCACATAAGCTGTGAAGCTCTTTGATTATTTGGGCTGCCAAGTCAGCCTTACAAAAAATCAATTAGTACACTGGTTCAAGAGATGACATGGCTAGGGATTCGATGAAAAATTGCGAGAAATAAAGTGGCCACTCAACAACATTCTAGCTCAAACTCTGACGGAATTACATCACTCTATGTTAACTTGCAAATTTTCTTGCGAAGTTTCAAGATAAAACACCCCCGTAAAAAACAGGCCATCCTGCATGTGTCAACAATTAAATGCAGTGCTGACGCGGAGCCACATGTCAGACATTGCCGATACACAAAACCAACCATTTCCTGGCAACGGAAGCTTCGGACATGTGTACGGGTTACAAATGCAGTGCTGACGCGGAGCCACATGTGAAACATTGCCGAGACACAAAACCAACCATTTCCTGGCAACGGAAGCTTCGGATATGGGTAGGGGTTACAATTAGACAAAATATTAACGTCCTGTCTATGGTCAGCTCAACAACTGAAACGGCTCAACCACAAAAGAGCTATTTGCAATGGTAGTGACAATCAAAATGAATCTGAAAGTATTTCACTAGCGGTTGACCTTTCGATTTTTTAAACTAAGCGATAAGTTCAAGATAACTGTCAGCTTATAATCTCTCGGGGAGGTACAACATCGTAGCCGATAGGCTATCACGAGGAAATCAACCTGCGAAATGGCACTTTTTACCACAAGTGACCACAAAAGTTTTTCGAAAGTGGGGTCATCCGGATATAAACCCATTCGCCGACCAAGATTGGATACCTTCAGCAGACCGTAGAGGATGCAACTAGCATGGAGAATTCCTCCTCTCAACCTTTTCCCCAGAGTACTGACTCACTTCAACAGTGTCTAGGGGACCTACCTGGTAGTGTTTCCAGACTGAGCGAAAGCATTTGGGTTTCCAAGCCCTCAGATCCCGAACGCTAGATAACTCGCACGAAATCCAAAACCTGCCTCCTCCACAGGGTAAACATTAACCCTGAAAGCTTAGAAACGGGGGGGGGGGGAGGTTGTACAAATAATAGACTGTCTACACAGGAGAAGATTTATTGAAAATTAGCTGGTGTCAATCCACTTTGCCAGCATACTTACCAGCAACTAGAAGATGGTGCATATGGTGCTACAGTCTTAAAATTGATCCTAAGTCTGCAGATGTTGCCAAATTCTTTTTTCTTTTCCAAAAAGAAAATTTTGCCTGTAAAACAATCCTTCTGCATAAAGCAGCGCTGTCGACTTTCTGTGGACAACATACATGTAGGACAGCAAACATTCTCAAGCTCTCTAATAAAAATTGCTATTCTAAAAAAGCCATCGGAATAACTAAACAAAATTCAACTACTTATTACAACTTTACTAAGTATAATCCCATTCACATGAGATCCGAGAATAGTTCTAAATTGGTTTTCTTCAAACCCAACCACCAGATCACGCCTCAAGGTAGCTTGAAGGACACCAACAACCATGTTGCTGGCTACTGGACGCAGAGTTAATAACCTTACTTTGCTCAACATTTCTAAAGACAGGTTCTTTGATAACAGAGAAAGACATCTTTCTGATACCAGTCTTTGGGTCTAAAATTGAAATCCATTTTCGTCAATAATCTGCATAAGTGCTTTTTAAACATGAAACTAAAGACATGCCCAGTAAGATTCGTAAGGACTTTTTTCCAACTATGTGTGTTGTCACAAAAGCGGCATACCGTACTGTAATTGGAAACTGGTCTTCGTTCAACCTTACGAGGTAGTGGCATCAACCCATCTCTAAGAAGTTGTAGATCAGCAGTAGCCTCTGAGATGGATTGATAATGAACCAATAGACGAAATACTTTCTAGAGGCAATTGCAAATCATCCAAACGTTTAGAATAATTATTGCCGAATAATAGAGCTTCCTAAAGATCCTCACGATTCTTTTTTTTCAAAACATTTACTCATCATTTACTCATGTTGTATATACATCATTTATACAATTTATACATTTTCTTGTGTATACAAGATAAAATGTTTATTACAAACTTATAAATATTTTTTAATTATTGAATTAACATGAAAGTTAACAGCTGTGTTTTTTCGATTTAATAATTATATAAATTATGAACATTATCATTGCGCTTCATAATTTTATAGCTTACCTATTTCATCATAGCGTTGTGCTTAATAATTTCACCAGCAGATAACAAACACGTCTTCATAATACAATGCTGTATGTTTTCCAAAGGCACATCAATATTACGGTTTTACATAACAATAAAACCGATATTATGTGCCGAGAAGGAAAACATACAGCATTGCAGGAAGTTCTTCCTGGTGAAGACTATGAAGATCAAAGATGGCTGCGCTTCCTTTATACTTGCTGGCAGCACCTAGCGGCTAAAGATGGAACTAAATTGACTGTCTATGGTTGGACATAGACAAGGAATTTAAGCTAAGTACACACTGCTTCTTCATAATACAATGCTGTATGTTTTCCTTCTCGGCACATAATATCGGTTTTATTGTTATGTAAAACCGTAATATTATAAATATTACTGACCCGTAATATCACTGAAGTATCTCTATACTGTGTCACAAGCTGAAATTAATTGAGCATTGAGACATTTGAATTGGTATGTTAACGGTTACCAATGTCCCAATTGATTGAATAGCACTTTAAACGAGTACACAGACTTTATTTATGGCCAGAAATGTTCATAAGCACACTCTAATTGTATTTCCAGAATAATCCAGAATAACATTATGTAGTATATTAAATCAATCTATTTGCCTACTAAAACTACAAAAGACCCTTTTAGTGACACTGGAAACCTTAGTTTATAGTTATTGTTTTCCTATCAGTGAATCAATGTATTTTCCTCCTGGAAAGAGAAAGATCAAACTCATGTTCCGAAGATGATCTGAATAGTTTTAAGTTTTCAATTCCTAACCCTCTAAGGCCTAATGAAATAACTTATACACTACATTCAAGTGACACTCTCTTTTGACTCTTAGTAACTTTGAGATGTTCTTTACTTTAACAAAACTACAGACTAATAAAAACTACCGTTAACAAATTGAAGCAACACACAGGCAGGAAGAAATTTTATTATCTTTTACATTTATTATCTTTTATTATCTTTTATATTATTATCTTTAACTTGGTTGAAAATATGTAACTTTTCAGATAACTCTTTACAGTTTATGAATTTATTATTAATGGCAATTCGAAACAATCTTTTATTCATTTTATGTTTCGTGTAGATGATGTAAATTACTTTTTACCAGTTTTAGTTTTTACCAGTAACAGTATGCAGGTGGGAGCCCTTGGTAAGTCTTATTAGGGTGAACCTAAAAAACATTGCATGTGGAAATAATATTACTATTCTTTTTTTGCTTTAACTCAGCCAATAAACACAGCCTAACTAGTGTTTACCAGACATCAATGTGAATACTGCCCAATCAAACTGAAACATGAGAGCCAAGTTTCCAATTATATTGAGTAGCAGCTATCTCATTTTTCAAGCTTAACAATACTGGCAAGATATAATATAATGTCACCATTATTTATTAAAAGTTATAGATAACATAGGATTCCCTTCTTTTTGTCATCCCTTAATTTTTCTGATAAAATTTGGGTTAAGGCTGAATACCACATATAGAATAATTTTTATCTATTATATTACAGAAATATTAATAATTATTATGTCTATATTTTATGTCTTACAGCACAACAAAATGACTTTTATAAGTATTCAGGCTCTTTAAGAACAGCTAAATTCTTTTCGTTAATTCAAAAAGCCGTTGGCACTTCATGTGGACTGTGATCAAAATTGGCAGCTTGATCAGCTACTTGTATTCATCTGCCATCAAGTTCTAATAATAATTATATCATTGAAGTAAAAAATATTGAAGTCCAGTGTGTTGTCTATAAAGTTCTTTTTTTTTTATTAGGACACTAATTATCAAGAATAAGTTTCCAAATTCTAGATAGCTTTTAAGCACTTATATTTATAATGAATATTAATAGAAATGCAACTAATAATATAATGAATATCCATATTTATATTCTATAAGATAAATCTTTATGAAGCCATTAATATAAAATTATTTCTGAATATTACTGTATATATTCTCAAATTTTAGATTAATATTAATACAATATTAAACTCAAAGTACTTATTTTTTTGTAATCTAGATTTGTCAAAGGTATTAAAACATGTTACAAAATGTATTCTAACCAATTTAACTTAATAACTAAGGCGTATTCTCCATGACGTGGCTTAAATTTTACCTTGAATTAATGCTCTGATGCAAAATTTCAAATCTGAAATAACATTCTATACACGAGGTAGATGACGCAACTCCAAATTTGAAATAATAAATTAAATACTCACCATTTTCAAAAGATCTCCGCACCGAAGAGTCTCGGTCACCAAATCCACGTATACTTTCATAGTTTCTACCTATATTTTCAGCAGGATATGACATTTTTCAGTGCCGAACTTTAATGCATTAACCTAATCTTCAAGAATTATTTCAGCATTTATTTAAGAATTATAATTTAACTCCGTCCCAATTTTACACTTTAAAATTAATTTCGATTACAATGTCTTAATTTTTAATTAATTAAACTCAAAGTTTAATGCACATATTTGCTTTGCACATGTTTGAATTATTTATATTCAAGCGGAATTTTATCAGTAGAAAATGAACTTGAGCAAAGTGACAGCTGACGTTTATATAAACGTTATGTTATAGCAGTCAGTGAAGTAAGGCTTTTGAGTGGGAGTATAAAATTTACATTTATTGGGATTTAGAAACTATCTTAATATTATATTACTATGTGCCAATAACAATACCATTAACGGTAACCTTTACTACTACACAAGTCAACATTGAAAAACATTGGAATACAATTTCTCGAATGGTTTGAATTTTGAGTAATCAGTTTATATGCTCTCCAAATTTTAGACAAGTAAGCTCTTCCTGAATTTTCAAAAGTCCATGGACATGTCTAGTTTTTTTGACGTCCTTCTATTGTATGTCGTTTAAATCACACCGTTTTTTGAAGTTATACTTCTTTAGGCGCGTTATGAAAAATTTATGAGAGTGAAATTTTACGATGCGCGCGCACCGTGACACAAAATTAACAGAAATGAAGTTGTCCACTAAATCGCTCATTACAATACGACCGACATAACTTGGCGAGTCTGAATATATCCGCAGGTTAACTTTCGCGCATGTACACTCGTTAAAAAAAGTGTTATTAGCATTCATTTTTTAACGTCAAATATTTATTATTAAATTATTTAATATATATAAAAAAAAAAAATTAATAAAAATAAAGTATAACTTCTTACGCGCGTACATAAGTACACCCACCCTTTTTTTATTGCCCCTGTAGGCAAACGAGCATACGTGATACGGCCCACCTGATGGTGAACGGTTACCGTCGCCCATGTACTTCAGCAATGCCAGGGGCAGAGCCAAGCCGCTGCCTACCGCTTAATACTCTCCACAAGCCTCTTTTGAAGAAGGACATGTCATAGCGCTCGGGAAACACCGTGGAGGGGAGCTCATTTACACCTCATTACATACACCATTTACATCTGGTAGATCATGATTATTTTTCACGAGGTTTTAAGATCCCTGTGCTAAATTGATGGTTTTTTGAATCAATTAAAAGAAATATACAACAGGTATGTACATAGTTCTAAATGTAATATTTGCTACTATTTATTTAAGAGTTTTTCATAAGTTTCGAGTACCGGAGCACTTACAGAACTAGACAGGGAGAAAGATCCCGATCTCACTCACACAGAGGTGATAAACTTGCACAAAGTCAAAGTTAAGCTTTTAGCTCAGTGTCTGTCATATGTCTGTGTCATTTCACTCGCGGTCGCAAGTGGGTGCTAAACCAGTGTAAATCAACTGTAAAATTGAGCAGAGCGGAGCGGATAGTGTATGCTAAATGTATACATACATTATACCTACATACTCGTCAAGTATTAAAATATTGATCATTGATTTCACCAAGAAGTGGTATAAAAAGATTTTTACTTCATGTACCTAATGGTTATTTTATTTCACATTTTTAGGTGTTTGATTTTCCTTCTACGACAATTAAGTGAATAAAAATTATGATGAATAATGAAAACCATTAATGGAAATCAAACTGAGAGAAGGGCTTCCAATAGTCGTTGGCGACGTATTGATGTGATGATTATAAAATGTACTTAAATTCCGTTTAAAATTACTACCACCTTCCCTTAGTGTATTAATAATAAAAAATTGCACCCGTACCATTCATCATAAATAGGGGCATATTACAATGACAAAACTAAGGCAGATTAACTACGGGAAGTTAAGGGAAATAAAAAAAATTCGTAAAAAACAAAAAAGTATGAATAAATATGTAACCTATTTATTTCATAGCAAGACCTATTTTACATTAGAGATTTAATTCTGGATACACTCCACCGTTTTACTCCGACATTCCGACTGGTGGACATTATTGTGAGTGGCCTACATTATTAAAGTTCATACAGCGGTAGAGTAACGACCCGATTCTGAAAAAGAATCAACTAGAGCACTAACCTAAACAAATAGCTTCAACTTACTGATTAGTTTAATTTTTCAATATATTAGCAGATGAAAACTAGATAGATTTAAGAAAACTGTCAAGGAACGTTTGTGCAACAAGGCATATTATAAAGTTAAGGATTATTTACTACATGGCACTACGTGGGAATGACGCGTTCGCTCCTGGTTTTTTCATTTTTCATTATTATTATTATTTTAATTGTATTTTTTGACTTGTTTTTTCCTTTATTGTAAATATTTTTATTTATTAAAAAAAAAGGAAATATTTGAGACAAAACAAACAAAAAAAAGCCCGCTGAGTTTGTTTCGCCGGTTCTTCTTAGGACTGTGGCTTTTTTTGGAACCGGTGGTAGAGTTAACATTGTTATTGATATTTTGACATTCAACAAGTGTGATAAACTGATATATAAGTTGAAATAAATGATTTTGAATTTGAATTTGAATTTGAGATTAAAATTTTGCGAACTGGCAATGCATTGTGAAGGGAGCTGTGTGCTTATTGCGAGTTTTTACCGTTCTCGATAGCGTAAAAGTTAACTCAAATTTGTATAGAGTTGGAACACTCGCCTACGTTTGCCGTTAGGGGATCTGTACCAACTCCATACAAATTTGAGTTAACTTTTACGCGATCGAGAACGTTAAAAAATTCGCACTAAGCACACTGGTGTCGGTGACCATTATGTTGTGGCGTTCCCGGATCACATCATGTATCGTGATAAAAGCTATACTACGTTATGCTACATAAGCTATAAAATATATTTTAAGTGAAACTTCATTAAAGCCCGTTCCGCTATTTTTATTACATGATATACTTCTTCCTAGTCGGTAGCGCTGTAGACAGAGCGGTCGTAGTCATTGCTTCAGGCTTCATAACACACCATCACTCCTCTCTAACATTGAATATTTTAAAAGCGTTAACAAATACAATCTTTTTTTCTTCTTCAAAAACATAATAATAACTAATCAGGCAAAAGTGACACACGGTTCATATGACTCCAAACTAATTCCCTGTATTTTTGGAACCAAATACTGATACAGGGACATACTTATTTATATATACTTATGGATATTAAACACCGTGGTAAGTCGTCGTGGCCTAAAGGATAAGACGTCCGGTGCATTCGTTGTTGCGATGCACCGGTGTTCGAATCCCGCAGGCGGGTACAAATTTTTTTAATGAAATACGTACTTAACAAATGTTCACGATTGACTTCCACGGTGAAGGAATAACATCGTGTAATGAAAGTCAAACCCGCAAAATTATAATTTGCGTAATCACTGGTGGTAAGACCTCTAGTGAGTGAGTCCGCGCGGGTGAGTACCACTACCCTGCCTATTTCTGCCGTGAAGCAATAATGCATTTCGGTTTGAAGGGTGGGGCAGCCGTTGTAACTTACTTGAGACCTTAGAACTCATATCTCAAGGTGGGTGGCGCATTTACGTTGTGGATGTCTATGGGCTCTAGTAACCACTTAAGACCGGGCGGGCTGTGAGATCGTCCACTCTTCTAAGCAATAAAAAAAAAAACACGAATTACTGAAAAGCAAAATGAAATTACTATTTTAAGTTTAGCATTTAGTTCAGGGACTGAATGTCGGTGGTTAAATTAGGACAAGGTCGTTCAGTGAACCGGACCCCGAATGTGGTAGGTACAGGCGTTCGCATTGCCCAAATAGACCTGCATCTGCCGAACTAGGTCAACTGCATGGACTTGGAATGCTATCGTGTAAGCTTTCATACAATTTGTCAAGTACATGTTATGAATGTTGTCCGACCTTTATCTTGTATTCTGAATGACAAAGTCGATCTCTCTTTCTCTCAAGGTTGAGAGATTGAGAAGAAAATTAAGAGAATTGAGAGATTCGTGTAAAATTTACGGCAACCTCCTCTTTAATCTATTGAATGTTACATAAATCTTAATACAATTTTAATAAGAAATAAATACATTTTAACAAGATTTACATCACGTGATCATCATCATCATCAAAGAGAATATTACTGTCGAAGTAAAAACTTAGAGATCGGTTGTCAGCTGATGCGATCTACACTATCTGATTTTAATCTAATTTTAATTTAATTTTAGCAGTCGTCGTGGCCTAAAGGATAAGACGTCCGGTGCGTTCGTGTTGAGCGATGCACCGGTGTTCGAGTCCCGGAGGCGGGTGTCAATTTTTATATCGAAATACGTACTCAACGAATGTTCACGATTGACTTCAATGGTGAAGGAACAACATCGTGTAATAAAAATCAAACCTGCAAAATTATAATTTGCGTAATTACTGGTGGTTGGACCACTTGTGAGTCCGCGCTGGTAGGTACCACCACCCTGCCTATTTCTGCCTTGAAGCAGTAATGCGTTTCGATTTGAATGGTGGAGCAGTCGTTGTAGCTATACTGAGACCTTGGAACTTATATCTCAAGGTGGGTGGCGCATTTACGTTGTAGATGTCTATGGGCTCTAGTTACCACTTAACACCAGGTGGGCTGTGAGCTCTTCCACCCATATAAGAAATAAAAGAAATTAAAAAAAAGGTACGGAGATGAAGGAAGCTGTGCTTGTATCAATAATATGACACTTAACAATAATGTTACCTATGCTTTTAACTAACATACTTCTTGTTCTATTTTACCACTTTAGAAAGTAGACAGGACGACTGATATAGTCACAGAGGCACATGAACAGCAACAATGCCGGGCCAGGCCAACGCCTGCAGCAGAGGATTCTTCAAAAGATATCCCATTTTTTATTTCAATTACTTAAAAATTACTGCGTTATTACTTAACAGTTAAAATTCAAATCAAACCAATACAATATTAAATTAGGCTGGCTATCCGACTGCGCGTAGGTGTAATAGCCGTTTAGGCTACCAACCAATAGGTAGAGAGAAAAACCACCACCAATTTCTGAAATGATTCTTATTCACCTGATTGTCTAGAAGGGGTCACTCTAAACGAAAAGACCACCTGTTGTACTTTTCCATTTAATATTTTGCGTTTGTGTTTATTTTATATTGGCGTACAACAATGCAGACACTCATTTTTCGACAATACGATTACCTATTCGTGTGTATGATATAGTTTCCTTTATATATAGATATCTTTTTTTTTTATTGCTTATATAGAATAGGATCCTATAACGATATGTGGACTTTTCCTCTTCACGACTACACGACTAACACCTATTCCACGAATTTTGTAGCGTCGAATGTGTAAATCTGAGCCTGAGAACTCAGGACTGAAGCTGGGTGGTGGCATTTATATTGTTGACTAGCTGACCCGCCAGACTTCGTAGTGCCTCAATCGATAAATAAAAGACACATCAAGGGGACACATCAAAGGAAAAACAAAATTGTTTGTTTGTATATAATTCTAGCTTTTTTTATATTTTCTCACCTTTTAAAACTTCCCTGGACTTCCACAAATAATTCAAGATCAAAATTAGCCAAATCGGTCCAGCCGTTCTCGAGTTTTAGCGAGACTAACGAACAGCAATTCACTTTATATATAAAGATTAATTCCGAGCATTTTCATATTTATCTACCTTTTAAACCTTCTCTAGACTTCCACAAATAATTCAAGACCAAAATTAGCCAAATCGGTCAAGCCGTTCTCGAGTTTTAGCGAGACTAACGAACAGCAATTCATTTTTATATATATAGATATAGGTGTCTATGGTTTCTGGTAACCACTCAATATCTCGGTCACACCTTAGACCACAAGCATTCCTTGACAGATTTCTTAAATGTATGTACAGATGCAGACATAGCCCTCTGAAAGATTTACCTATTTCAATTCGAGCTGTTGACAATAGAATCCTGTGTTTGTCTCTAGTATTCATTTTAGGCCTATGACAGGCGACGGTAACCATTTACCATCTGGTGAACCGTTAACTAGTCGCTCTATTAAAGCAATAAAACACATGGATTAATAATTAGGTTAGTACACTTTGATTATTTATATCATGTTTTTTTTTTAATTTTCTAGAGTAGCATCATTGAATATTCTTCAAGATTTCAATACTCTCTTTACTCTCACTTGTATTTAATTAATATTACCGTGAATTACTTATTTACCGTTTCAGTTCAAAGACAAGCTACCTATTACTTAACAATAAGTGGAGCGTTGTTTACTCACGCAACCACTACTAGTGTGAGTGAAATAAAAAAATAAAAAAATTAGTAGATAAAACAAAACTTTTGTCCCATCATTTATTTGGCACAGATCATTCTTTATTAATAATACAATTAGAAAACAACCTTTAAATATTTTAATTAATTTACATTGCTAAACGACATCGACGGCCATTTTGTTTTCAAGTTTACCAAAATGTCCTCCTTCAAACGGGCGGACGAAACGCGCACAGCTTAAAGTAGCACACCATCTGCGAGCCTGGAAACATTATTATAAATATAATAATCTATTTCCAAATGTGGGTCCAAGCATCACTTGAGAAATTCCAGCCAATTTATTTTTCTCTGTCTTCGTAATTATCGGATTTATATTGAAAAAGGATATTTGAGAAATTATTAGAGTTAGGTAAATAAGAATTCTATGATAAAGCTTGTTCAACTATTTACAAGAGACAACTAAGCACTACAGGCCTCGATTCCTACTATTTCTTTATCCTTCGCTGGTACCAATATGATATATACCTAATATATCCTTAGTATACAATCCCTTCTTTCTTAAGAGTTCTAGACGTAAGGCATGCTGAAAAGAAACATCATTCGGATAGGTATATAGACTATAAGATATATAGATACTCCAATAAGTACTTAAAAGGTAGATCCTGATGCAATCTAATAAAAAAAAAACATGGTAGATATAACGCGACAAAAACATCAAAAGAAAGTCGAAGCTATTATCAAAAGCAATTCAAGGATTGATCAAAACAAAACAATAACTCGGAACACAGACGATGCTAATTGCGAATGTAATGTTTATCTTATCAACCCACCACAGGATAAAATATTATTTCCTCAGCTCTACTATTTATCTTTTAAAAGAGGATTGCCAGATATATGTATTTAGCGAAAGACGGCGTCTGTTTTTTTTTCCCTACCTATCCGCTGGTAACCTAAGAAGCTATTCCAGCTTCTCGCGGACGGTTAGGTGAGCTCACGGGCTCAACCTGTGAGAATTTGTTAACTCTAGCCCTACTAAAAGCAGTGCTACGCAGAATCTACCACCGGATCGGAGCCGCGACCGACTGAGAGCGTATGGCGCGAAACTCAGTGGGGAATCGTGGCTGTGCTCCTGACATTATCCACAAGCAGCAATAATCACTCCTAATTCACTGGCCTGTCGTATCCTCTGGCTTCGGTATACATTGACAATAAATATTTTTTGTTCGTCTAGTGAATCCTCACCAACAACTTTTCCCTTCTTAATTTTCCATTTAGGTTGAGGCCTCGCTGGGTAGGTTTTGCGTCCTTTTTCGTTCTTCTCTCGTCTCTTCGAAACACGTTCTTCGCTTTCAGAACTAGTTGGATTCAGCTTCAAGTCCAGAACACTCCAATTCGACCTGAAAATTTGACTTGTTCTTATCACGCATAGCCTTCAATTTTTCCACTAAACATTTAATTTTAACCGCATTTTTTTATCAATCTAGATTGCTAGATCATAGGTCACTTGGTACAAAGCGGTTACAAGATGAGTTGGAGACACATCAAAAGGCATCATAAAAGTTTGAAGACGTCGTTTGAAACATATGCTGGAAGTATAGGAGTATGTCTAAGATATATTTTAATATGAAGATTTTTTAACTATTGGTACAGCAAAATTCCTATTCTTTTATTTGTTGCGTGCACGATCTCACATCCTATCTGGTGTGAAGCGGTCGCCGGAGTCTCCAGTAAACGTGACATAACATTTCAAACCAGAAACCATGACTGCTTCGCTGCAAAAATAACAAGAATAGTGACACCTACCATGCTGGCTTACAATACACCAAAACACCTGTAAACGTTGGATCAACGATGCCCTTTCCTCACACAATCTTATGCCCATTTAACTAATATAACCTACTAATAAAACCTAGAAATAACCGTTACCTGTGACACAATTTCGCAACAATACCTTGTTCGCACGTCAGGTCGATCCGTGCCACTTGTAGCCAAAGTCTGAAGCATCTTGTACATGAGTAGTTCCTTTACTGGATCTTCGCCCTTAAACGCCGTGTGACCGGTATCAATGTAGTTCTCATCCTGAAATATGTGTGGGTGATGATGTGTGTAAGCTCTCGACCTGGTATTATTTCATTATCAGAATCTAAAAGCACATGAGATCCATCGTTCATCTAAGAAGTTGAAGGCGAAATATCAACTGTACCACATTTTTGTGTTGCCTTAATAGGTAGAATATTATGCTTGTCAACTGTACTGTAATGGACGCTGACAATACCAGGGGCAGAACTGCTACATACCTACCATAAAGTTACATTAGTTTTACCGATGTGTATTAATTAATTTGATTTAATCTTTCAACAATATAATTAAAATATTTCAATAACTTTCTAGGTAACTTTAATAGGTTTTAATACGTCCAATTAACTTTGAACTATCGCACCGATGACAATACTATGATTTTATTACTTTGTAAGCGACGTAAATTTATTCATTTCATAAATACATTGGATTTTTGAAGTTATGTCACCGAAATCGAAAACCACAATAGCGGCACTGTAACCCAAATGCGGCTACAAACCCAAAACGACTTGTAAAGTTTTGTATGATTTTTTTTTTTTTTTTTATTGCTTAGATGTGTGGACGAGCTCACAGCCCACCTGGTGTTAAGTGGTTACTGGAGCCCATAGACATCTACAACGTAAATGCCCCACCCACCTTGAGACATGAGTTTTAAGTCTCCGTTTTTGTAGTACGACGTCTGCCCCGCCCTTCAAACCGAAACGCATTACTGCTTCACGACAGAAATAGGCAGGGTTGTGGTACCTACCCGTGCTACAATAGGCTCTACCACCAGTGAATTACATCTTAATTAATTTATTTTCGTTATAAACTCCTTTCCGAATAAGCCGGGTCAAAAGGTTGACGCACTATCGTTTTAGTCCCAAATTTTGTTACACGTGTTGCGGTTAGCCGCGAACGTAAGAGAATCCTTATTTCTTGGAACGAGAGTACGCCAGGTCAATGTTCCAAGAGTTAGTTTGTTTACTTTTAAATAGAAACGAAATATTCACTTTCGTTAGCAATAAAATATGTAGCTTAAGCAGATAAATCGTAGAATGAAAACCATAATAAGATATTTAGAGTAGGTAATCGAAGCAGTTCTTGGTTAAGAAAAATAATACCACACGATTCGAAGTATCATCATTCTCCTGCTCTTCTCCCAGTCACCTGGATTCGGCAGGTTTTCTCCTTCTTTACTCCTCTATTATATACCATTTCTTCACTCATTCCCCTCTTACACATATCGTCTTTCATTCGAAGTATAATAATAATATTTATTTTATTTCTTTCTTAGAGCTTTAAATACAATAAATAAAGTTCTTCGATAAAATTTACGAGATTATGTCAGTTTAGAATAAAGTATTTGAGAGGGCTAGTGTCTGTCCTAGACTCAAACACCTGTATAACACAGTACCTGAAGGTAATAAATTTTATAGACATTTCATACAATACTGACTGAACCCAGCAACGGCTATCTCCATACGTATGTATAGGTCACAGCGTGATCCACAAAAAAAAAACATTTTCAAATTGAAGCTAGCTTACAGCCCTAGCTAAGAAAACTAAGAAAAACTATCTTTTTTCTGTTCAAATCTCACCAACAAATTTACAGAGTCCACGTCGCTCAGAATACCCTCGTCGTAAACCTGGGCTCCAGCTCTCATTGCTACCAGCAACCACAGCGCTGTACTAAAGATACAGCCTATTCTCTGCATTCTGTTAAAAAGACAAAGTCAATAACGAATTATTTTTAATTTCAAAATCAATCATCAAGTGTATTCATGAGTGCTCCGGTAGATAGCGTGTTACGCGATTTAAAAATGAATCTAATTAAAATATGTTCACGAACAAATCAAGATTCTGATTAGTAATTAGTTGAGTAAAATACAAGAAAATACTTCACTCTTTAATAGGCAACGCAATAAAATAATCACAGATAATAATGGACAAAGTGATCGGTTTTATTACGGGCTTATGATCCGTAAAATTTCCTTTGCTTTTGACAACACTAATTTTCTAATGTAAGCTTATTAATGAATGTGTTGATTCGAAACACATCGGGTCCAACAACCCGGCTTTTTGGGTCATCACTTATTTACGTTGTCTAATTACAAAATCGATTCAATTAGTTAATGAACGAATGTAACGCAAATTGCGAATCGAAATAATTTTATTTTCAGCTTTGATATATTTCCATTACATTTACTTTTACTGAATTCATTCCAATTGAATTAAATTATTTTCATATGTATGCCCGTTATCTGGTCAACATATATCACGGACATTGCCAAAGTCAATTGGCGCATGAAATCCATCAGCCTACAGAGGCCCACTGAACATGGATTGCCTCAATGTTTGCTACAATGACCCAACCTGTCGTAGTTATCATTACCTAACATTCTTCTTAAATAAAAATTAATTAAAATAAATTGATTTCTATGGACAATGGAGCTCACTGTTTACCTACCTTCGTTTTCTGAACCGTGGGCCGAACCGAGATCCCCGCGCTTAGGGAGCGCGCGATGTATATGGGACTGGACAGTCCGCATATGTTAGGAGCGGACCGCGGGCCCAAGGATGTTATTAAGGGCCTTACCACAATCTCACAATACGCTATTACACCAATAAATTAAAATAAATACGAAGCCTATGAAGAAGAATAATGAATCCAAAATATGTAACTGAAGATTAAGTTTATGTTTACTTTTGTTAATTAGAAACATTAAGTTTTGCCAAAAAAAGTAGTTGTTCATTTTTTTGAATTATTTCAGTCACGAATTGAATTATTTCAATCATCTCAGTCACGTTTCGTAGTAAGATGACTGCTACGTTTTTGTTTATAATTTAGATTCTGCGTAGAACTCAAGGGGTAATTAATTATAAGCACCTCATAGAAAACGGGGTGGTTACGTGAACACCACCCACAGCCATTTGGTGCAAACTCAGAAAATAATGAAAATAGTATTTCGCTCCTATTCTCTATAAACTGGTCCCTATTACTGGTGGTAGGACCTCTTGTGAGTCCTAACGGGTAGGTACCAACACCCTGCCTATTTCTGATGTGAAGCAGTAATGCGTTACGGTTTGAAGGGTGGGGCAGCCGTTGTAACTATACAGAGACCTTAGAACTTATACCTCAAGGTGGGTGGCGCATTTACGTTGTAGATGTCTATGGGCTCCAGTAACCACTTAACACCAGGTGGGCTGTGAGTTCGCCCACCCATCTAAGCAAAAAATAATAATTAACTGTTCGATTAAGCTTAATTTAAGTCCCATAAGTGAAGTAGTCATGAGTTCCCGCTGGCAGAGTGGGAAAGGCGAGTAAAAAAAACGGAGAGAACCCATCACCTACTATTAGGTGTGCTGTGATCTGTCGTACGAAGCTATAAAAATCTTTCAAATTACGATAGCTAGATACCTAAATTTATGTCATGTCATGCTGCTACCAAGTAATGTAGTATAACGGTAAGAAGAGAAAGAAGAGTAATTTAACTAGGAATTCTAACCTTCGAGTAGAATTACTGTGAAATACGACCGAACATAACATAAGGATTCAAATTTTTTTTTTTTGGCTGCGGAACCCTAAAAATATCTGGTTTCACGTAGAACAGCTTAGGAGAAAACAAGATATGAAATTTTAAAATTTACTTTACTATCCAAAGGCAGAATTTATAAAGTCGCCCTCATAAAAAAACTACATTACTGAATTATGGCAGAAGCTTACAAGTCAAAAGCCAGCCAGAGATAGCCATTATCATCATCATCACAATACGATTGAGAGTTCGACCTCATGTCTCAAAGTGCAAAAGACATTCACATTGTGGTGCCTATGACCTCCGATAAACACCTAACATCAAGGGGCTCGTGAACTAGTCATCCACGATAAAAATGACATTTCCATACAAGTTCCTGTAATTTCATACGCTTCTTGATTTTAACTTTATTGAACTTGAAACTTGACTTATTACAGCGCGGACCCTCAGCCTGGACTCGAACTAACAACTTTGTTATCGAAGGGTACGTATGACACTTTTTGACATCTAACGCATTAAAAACAAATGTTACAAAATAAAAATAAACGCATACAACATATCTTCAAAGACAAACTTACCTCGTATAAAAGTTTGGGCGAACTTGCAGCTTTGAACGTAATGTTCGGCAGTGACGGCTTGTGTGGAGCGCTTTTTCCGACTGAATTCGGAAGCTCTACAAATCCCCTTATATACAGCCCTCGTCCTACGAAATAGGAGACCTGCGCATCAAACACTATTCTAGACAAAATTAAAAGATCAAAAAGTTTTTAATATATACTGATTACAATACTAAATGTAACACAATTAAGATACAAAGGGTAAGAAAAATGTACAGAGCACTATAGTATTAATAAGTGCCTAACAGAATAAAAACACAGCACCTTAATATTAACAAATACATAAAATATTTAAAAAATATATTTTCTGCTCTGTCTGACCAATAATTATAATCGTACCACCCTATCCTTTCTGTGAATGTCGTGAAAGTGGTTAAGGGTTTCAGCGGAGAACGGATAGTAACCTTCTCTGAGTATTATACCATAGATAATACACATAAATACCAGCGTATTGGGATCGGCAACCAGCATATACTAGTAGTGGTATTGTAAACACATAGACGGCATTACCATGCAGCCTTTTAAAAAGTCGTTGTGGCCTAAAGGATAAGACGTCCGGTGCATTCGTGTTGAGCGATGCACCGGTGTTCGAATCTCGCAGACGGGTACCAATTTTTCTAATGAAATATGTAGTTAACAAATGTTCACGATTGACTTCCACGGTGAAGGAATAACATCGTGTAATAAAAATCAAACCCGCAAAATTATAATTTGCGTAATTACTGGTAGTAGGACCTCTTGTGAGTCTGCGCAGATAGGTACCACCGCCTTGGTTATTTCTGCCGTGAAGCAGTAATGCGTTTCGGTTTGAAGGGTGGGGCAGCCGTTGTAACTATACTTGAGACCTTAGAACTTATATCTCAAGGTGGGTGGCGCATTTACGTTGTAGATGTCTATGGGCTCCAGTAACCACTTAACACCAGGTGGGCTGTGAGCTCGTCCACCCATCTAAGCAATAAAAAAAGCCTTTTTCTAGGCCTCTACGACCAAAAATTACGTAATAACATTATTGCGAGCTTGATTTTTATTGCACCATTTTATTTCTGCATCGTGTTTTTTTTTTATTGCCCTTGTAGGCAGACGAGCATATGGCCCACCTGATGGTGAGTGGTCACCGTCGCCCAATGTAAATCGTTAGTGAACATGTCTTGTAAAGTGCGTATTTCATTAAAGACATTAGTCTCCTAAAGAAACTAATATAAACAAGTCAATAGCCTCAAAATGAACGGATATAATTATGAAACGGAAAACCCGTCCGGATTAAAACTTTGAAAAAATTCTTAACGACCAAAATTTTATGAAGATAATAAAAACACACTACCTTTTTCTCGTTTAAAACTTAACCATCCCAAAGAATTTAATGAATGAAAGCTTAATGGAATGCTTTGGTAACATTTCATTATCTAATTACGCAAGTTTTGGGTTTTTTAATGTTTTTAATTTAAAATTATTTATTTAAATTTTTTTCTATGTATATGTGTGGATGTATACGATGTCAAATTAATAAAACAGAAGCAAGATTAAGACGTAATTGTTTTTAATTGAACTCATACCTGAAGTCTTGGCCTTCGCTTCGAAAGCCTAGAACAATAAAAAGCACTCTTCCGCGCTTAACGACTTTGAAAAGGCCTCGACCTTGGCAGTGAGCTTCTATCATACTTAAAGTCAAACATAAATATAAAGTGGACATGAGTTCCAAGTTTTTTTTTTTATGATTGAAAGATTACTGGAGGCCCGGAGGCCTTTCCAGCTTCACCAGGACAGGTGGGCGAGCAAAGGCTCAGCCAGGAGGGGTGGGATTTGCTAACAACTGCCCGAGCGCCTCCGAAGGAGACCTAACAACTCAAGAACAATTGCTTCGCGAAGGAATCTACTACCGGATCGGAATCGCGACCCACTGAGAAGATCCGGCGAGAAACTCAGCGGGCTTATGTATGGGTTAGGTTGCACGTCGACTTCTTTGTTGACTTCGACGAGTACGGTTACCGGGGTTCCTCAGCCTGCTCCTAGTGTTAGAGCTGAAGGTGTCTAGTGCAAGAGTTATTGGATCTGATGGATCCGTAAGGACGTGTGAGTTCCAAGTATGGAATAGCCAGGTGTATCAACTTTTAATTTAAGGACGATTCATCTCAATGGCTTAATAAATAGTTCAACAATTAATTTATAGGCAAGCAGTGAAACGGTAACTGGCTTAGGAACGCATAGGCAAAAAAAGTTCATTTCATTTATATGTGTGGATAAAAATGATTAAAATATAATTTAAATATTTATTCGGATCTTTTCAGTGTCTTCTCTTTAGATATAGTTATTTCTTTTTTAATCCAGCAGAGTTTTGCGGAATTTAAAAAATACGAAGTGACGAATGGTTAACATAAATATTTCTAAGTATTTTTACAACCCGCGCAAACCTCAGAAAGGCGGTATGTTATTATTTTAAAGTTTTAATATTAGGTTTTTTTTTTATTGCTTATTGCTTAAATGGGTGGATGAGTTCACAGCCCACCTGGTGTTAAGTGGTTACTGGAGACCATAGACATCCGCAACGTAAATGCGCCACCCACCTTGAGACATAAGTTCTAAGGTATCTAGTATAGTTACAACGGCTGGCCCACCCTTCAAACCGAAACGCATTACTGCTTCACGGCTGAAATAGGCAGGGTGGTGGTACCCACCCGCGCGGACTCACAAGAGGTCCTACCACCAGTAATTACGCAAATTATAATTTTGGGGGTTTAATTTTTATTACACGATGTTATTCCTTCACTGTGGAAGTCAATCGTGAACATTTGTTGAGTAGGTACGTATTCAGGATTTTGACTTATTCAAGTCTCATTTAGTTTACAGACTCCACGCAAATAATTAAAAAACAGTTTATTTAATGTAAACGAATTAATATCAATTGTAATTAGACTAAACTATTTGTTAAGCTAATGAAAATGATTCGATTAACTTCGCAACAGTTAATTGAATACCAAAGGACTTTTATTAATGGGCTTAGAATTTGAAACGTTCATAGAATGAAGTAACTAGTAATTTTAACCGCAAAATGTTTGAAGTGAGACTTTTAAGTTTTATTAAACGAATCATAATCAACATATACACAGATATGTGCATACACACTATACGAGTATATAAGCTATCTAGTTTGTGACACGCATAACGATTGGTAGTTGAATTTTCATTCAATCTACGCCACGTAAATCAAAGCCTTATCCTCCTTTGATTGTTGTATGTTTGTGTATAATGGATGTGTGGAGTAACGAGAATGGATAGAATACGGAATGAATATGTTAGAGGAAGTCTGAAAGTGGCACCTGTGACAGAGAAGCTGAGGAGTGCGCGTTTGGGATGGTATGGACATGTGATGAGACGAAATGAAAATGAGGTTGTTAAGAGAGTGTTAACTATGAATGTGGAAGGATTTAGAGGAAGAGGTAGACCTAAGAAGAAATGGATGGATTGTGTGAAAGACGATATGTGTAGGAGGGGAGTGTGCGAAGAAATGGTATATGATAGAAGAGTATGGAAGGAGAAAACATGTTGCGCCGACCCCAGGTGACTGGGAGAAGGGCAGGATAATGATGATGATGTTTGTGTATAATTTAAGTACGGATTATGGCCAGCTTTCTGATGGACAGCTACGTTCCTTTGTTTCTTGGGAAATTAACTCCAGAACTGGTCCAATGGTGTTTGTTTTCTATTGGACATTGCCATTCTGGCGGGAGCCGGATACTTTCCATTTAAGACTCATAATTCGATATCAGATGTCTTTGAGACTTTTCTTCGTTCATAATCCAAAAGCTTCAGAATGATCCGAATCTAAAATGAAAAAAAAAAACATTTCCTATTGTATCGCTAAAAGTGGGTAAATGTGCTCGTGTTGAGTTATGGGCTTCCCTACCAGCAACCAAATAAATATTTATTCATCGTTATATCGATTCTATTGTCTTCTTCTTCTTCTTGCCTTAATCCCACTATATGGAGTCGGCGTCACCTCTGCACTCACACCCTTCTCTCCCATATCCTCTTTTGCACAGTCAGCTCTGCCGCATACGCAGTAAAAAAAATTAGAATGTTAACAAATGCGGACACGGCTCGTTTAGTTTACTTTAGTTACTTCCACAGTGTCATGTCCTATGGCATTTTGCTATGGGGCAATGCGGCCGATGTAGAAATGATATTTATTCTGCAGAAATGAGTAGGTTACATAAGATACGAAATTCATTCGGGTGTTTGTCTGTGCGCCTGTACAACAAAATCCCACAAGATGTTCAGAACCTACATATACATAAGCTTAAGAAAACTATTAAAGAACATCTGTGCAATAAAGCTTACTATAAAGTCAATGATTATCTAGAAGATTGCACAAAGTGGGAATGAGTTGCTCGCTCCGGGCATTTCAATATTGTAAAATTGTTATGTTATAATTACTTATTGTAAAAATGAATATTTAAAAAAAATCTAATATTAAAAAAAAATATCTAATTTAAAAAAAAAAAAAAACATGCCCGCTGAGTTTCTTGCCAATTCTTCTCAGGACGGAGTCTAATTCTTGTGAATTGGCGGTAGTTCTTTAGACGTTCAACAAGTATGTACTTTCATTTATGTTGAATAAAACTTTTTTGATTTGATTTGATTTGAGTCCATCCAAGTCTTTTTAAGACGCCCCCTGGTCACATTTCCGTCTATTTTCATACCCAGGGTCACATGATCTAATTGTTTCTGTATAGAATTATTATTGTACAGGAAGGACGCTCAAATCTCAATCTACCTTTATACTGGCGGATGATCGCAGTAGCTATTATAATACTCAGATAACACTACTACGCTATTAGTCGCCTTTTAGGAGATCCACGGGGAAGAAGGAAGTTTCTTAGCCCGACAGCCTTAGCTAGGGATTCTTAAGGAATACCACACCAAGTCAAACCACATAGCCAACAGATATCTACCCGTGCGGAGTTACAGTGCTCTCATCACCAGAGTTGTTATTATTCTCTCTGAATCGAAATCAACGGTGTGGCTGGCTGGACGTCGATGAGGTCGGAACATAGATTTACTAAACGCAAAAAGAATGTGAAATATTTTTAACTTGTTCGATTATTTGAATAATTCACTTTTGGCTGGTAAAATTTATTTCGCACGTGTGTGAGTTGTTTAGCCATTAAACAAATTTGTACCAGTATTCTTCCGCTGCGACCTTCCTTAGGTAGTACGAAACAAAAACAACTACGTCCAGTGTATTTCATTTACATATTTCAATTAAAAATTACACAATCATCACACAACAGCTGCCTCTGAAACTGCGAAATTACGAAAAAAACTTTTTATGGTTTCTTTTCGCAATGCTGAAGCTTTCGTAACAAACTTTTTTGTACGAAATCTTTCTTGTCGTGCTTACTTTGAGATAAAAAACTTGTCAGAAACTCAATATTAGAGTAAAGGGTAAATAAGATTAAATCGTGCATAAAGTTCGAAATAAGGTGAATATAGCAGTAGCTATTACCACGCTAACCACATTTACAAAATAAGTGAAAAGTTCCAAAAAACAATGTTACGACCGTCTACTTATCAAGCAACGATATCCGCTGGATCTTTAGCACACTGAGTTTCTCGCCGGATCTTCTCAGTGGGTCTCGATTCCGATCCGCTGGTAGATTCTACGAAACACTGCTCTTGCTAGGGCTAGTGTTAGCAACATCACCAGGGTTACCTATTCGTTTGGCGACGCTGGCATAGCCCTCTAAGGCTACCAGCTTAGGTTGGAGAAAAAAATCTCCATCTGAAGATTTTTACCTAAATCAAGAACATGAACACGTCATATTATCATGTACTATACTTCTCATCTGGCTTGCAGAAGTCACCGTCGACGCCCTAGAAAGGTCCTTGCGTTGGACGCTAATAGCTCTAACGCTATTTATTGAATTAGCCATAGCACAGGTCACCGTGCTCGTCGAAATCGTCAAGTTACAAATTAAAGCTAGCCTATGGCGAAGTGACTTAGTTGATCAAGTTGAATTTGAAGTCGTCGTGCCCTAAAGGATAAGGCGTCCGGTGCATTCATGTTTAGCGATGCAACGGTGTTGGAATCCCGCAGGCGGGTACCAATTTTTCTAATGAAATACGTACTGGTAGAGTTAACATTTTTATTTATATTTTGAAATTCAACAAGTGTGTTATGCTGACATCTAAGTTGAAATAAATGATTTTGTATTTGAATTATGAATTTGTATTTGAACACTTAACAAATGTTCACGATTGACTTCCACGGTGAAGGAATAACATCGTGTAATAAAAATCAAACCCGCAAAATTGTAATTTGCGTAATTACTGGTGGTAAGACCTCTTGTGAGTCCGCACGAGTAGGTACCACCACCCTGCATATTTCTGCCGTAAAACAGTAATGCGTTTCGGATTGAAGAGTGGGGAAGCCGTTGTACTATAAAAACTGAAACCTTAGAACTTATGACTCGAGGTGGGTGGCGACATTTACGTTATAGATGTCTATTCGCTCAGGTTACCACTTAACAACGGGTGGACCGTGAGCTCGTCCAACCATCAAAGCTATAAAAAAGTGATCATCGTTTTTTTAAAGGGATTTTATGACCTGGTAACTAAGACTTTTTAATTTATATTCTTATTTTTATGAAAAATGATAATATGAAGTGAAATGAAATGAGATGAGATGATATGGTATAAAATATAATCTTAATGTTTAAAAGTACCAAAGATAGAGACCTTGGATCTGCAAAATGTAAAATTAATATAATAAAACAATGATGCGTGGTTTGTCAGTATCCAAGGCACTCACACTTAACCCAATTCAATTATTTACTTTCTTTACTTCTTAAAATATAACATTATAATTTAGTCTAGTCCAATAAACCAATCAACTTGCTATAAATATAGTGTAGATTACAGTTAACTGCTTTAATTACTTGAGTGATAAATAAACAGAACGAAAACCGTGTAAATCGCGTAAACTATAATCCGAACAAGCCTAATCTTCGAGATTCGATTTGTAAACAACGAACTCAATAATTGAGGTTATAAATTCCTGTTCGAGATATTTCTAATTAGTTGTATTGTGAGTGAAATTGATTGTTAGCGACGTGGTTATTGCTTCTATTTTAGGTGACTACGAAACGAATTGCCGAGAATATTACGTTCCTTCGTTGAAGAGGCTCTAAGGAAATAAGTATTTTGTTGTTATTTTTGGTGGTACGTTTAAGGGTATGATGGAAACGGAGTCATTCCATTCTGTAAGGTTTATTGTAAAATAATTAAAACAAAAATAATAAAAAGTATCATGTTAAACTTAAGGCAATTATCGGATTGTCAAATAGCAACACTGTTAGTGGGAGCAATGGCAGTAGTGGGGACGTGACATAATAAAAAAGGCGGTAGTCGGAAAAAACGACACAGAAATCAGTGTATTGAGTAGTGAGCAGATATCTAAAGATTGTACAAGTGGAGTTACAAATAAAGCAGTATTAAGTGAACTATTGCAATCTGTGTATTTATTTACTGGCTCTGGAGTCGGAGTTTACAATTCAAACGTGAATGTCGCCATCTTGAATTTTTATCACAATTTACATAAGAGTAACGGCTTTCCCGGTCTTCAAACTTGTACTGATTTGCGATCGAAATAAACAGAACTATGAGATCGATTTGTTCATTTACATAACTGCGATCGGATGATATGATGAGTAAACGCCTACATTCTAACTTAGTGCTTGTTCACGTTGACTCGCGGGCGCGGTCACGAAATATCAAACATATGACGTAATATACGAGTGTTCACGTACGAAACGCACGCGCGGTCTAAGTAGCGGGCAAGCTAGCGACTTGCGCATGTGTTCCGCTCGCGACAATATCAAACGCACGAGTTGTATGGGTGTGTTCACGTCGAACTAGCGGCGAAGCGCGCGATTCACTCGTTCAACCAGCTTGAACTTGTCGCTAGAAACGATATGTCTTTCAATACAGAAGAAATAAGAATAAAGTATAAAATTCACCATACCGTTCTCTTTCTTTATTAATTTCATGGACACCGATTCTAATCGTTATCATCTCCCATTTTAGGTATGAATTTTCGGTTATAAATAAAAGATCGTCGTGATGTTTTCAATCTCAAACTTGCGCAAACGCCTGGTGGCCAATGTGAACACGAACTCGCTACGTCTACCGTGCCCGCACCCGCCGCCCGCGCCGCGTCCCCGCGTTCTACGTGAACAAGCACTTACAGGTGGTTATGAAGCGAGAACTTCTGACTTAAAAGTACTCTGCCTCCTCAACCACAAAGCTTCTCTTCTATTTCATGTCAAAAACAATTTCAAACGAATAAGAATAAAATTAGGTACATGTGAAATCTTCTGTAAATGGAAAACAATACCCTATCTCGAAATAGCTTCTACGCTCTTGAATAAACCGCTATGTATTCAGTGGTACTAAGTCAGATTATGTAGGTAACGTTAAAAGTTTACAGGTCCACACATTTCCATTTCATATTTTAAAATTAATGATGAAATTCACATTATGATGCCTATGGGCTCCCGTTAACACATAACTTGAATAACCGTCTGCAAGTTCCAGTAGAAACCCGGGAGGAGATGTTCCGAAGACTCAACGCAAGAATCAGACTAAGAAATAATTAAATTGCATACATATGGGTAAAATAAAACGCAAGTTGTAAAACACGTAACTTTACTCAATACCATGGCACCGCAACAAGGCACTTCGCTAATCACGACTGACAAATGTATACAAGAAACAATGCTACAGAGAAATCTCTCACACCCTGTATGCGCCGCCGGGGCACGTCCGACACCCCGGGACACACCCTGTATGCGTTGCCGGTACACGTCCGACACCCCGGGACACACCCTGTAGCATTGTCACTCACAAACCCGAGCCAAACATATTTCGTTGTAAACAACTCTATACGACTAAACAATAAATACTATTTTAAAAGCGAATAAAAACTTCACCTCGTGTATTAATAATCAATTAGTTATTTACAAAATAATTAAATTAAATCACATGATATTAAAACAATCAACGAACATATCTTTACGAATTAATATTTAATATGTATACAAATTATTGTTATATTTATAAATAGTCTCAACTTATTAAGTTATGTTTCCCTTTGAACAAATGTAAAAAAAAAAAAAAAGTTTTTACAAACTTTGTCAAAGGAGTCTTCCTTAGGGCTTTATAACTGTTAAGTATAAAAGCGCCCGGCAGGTCGTGCCTGACTAATGGCGGCCGTGAAAGTTCTAAAAGGTCTGATGACTTCATAACGGAGGGTGCCCAAAAATTGAAAAATAATTTACTTATAGTCCACGTCCGGGCCGACCACGTAACGGGTACACGTAACAATTGTACAAAGCTTCAACTCGGTAGGACGACCGCACATAGAATAATTTGGATAAATTTCCACGAAAAATGGTAGAATCAGATGCTTGAATGCTTCGGTAGCACAGTCATTTTGTTTAAAAATATTATTGACCAACAAAAAGCACTGGCGTGCACCACAGAACTACTAATTATTAGCGCGCACACTGACGTGCCCGTCGGTCGCGCAAAACTCATGCGTCCACGATTTTGTGCAGGATATTTTTATTCTTAATTCATAATAACTCTGTCATAATGAGTGCTCGTCGCTAGAGGCGGCCGGGGTCGACCTGGGGCAACCGGGGGCAGTCAGGAGGGGTGGGGGCACGCCAGGGACCTCCGTCAATCGACACTAGGGTAACCACAAATTCGATATACGTCTACTTACTTTTACAATGGGTGGTGTTCAAGTTACTGCGGGACCCGCTGCGTTGGACACCAAATATCATTACAACAACGGATTCAATAACGTGTCTTTGCGCAAATAAATACGTTTTAAAAATAACTTATTTAGCTCACACTTTTTAAGCACAAGAGCTCATAAAGGCACAGATTTTTGTTTCCTAAAGAAACAACTTTAAGACCTAATATTATGCTGTGTGCGCAGTCCAATAAGTACACCGTCACACCCAAGGAGGGTTCCAACAAATACCAAACATAAAAATTCGTTCGTATGAAAACGAGACACAGGCGACGGCGCGCGCCGCCCTGCGTGTACTAGCACATCAGTTCATTAAGGCACAATTTTCTAGAAAATAAATTACAACTATTTACATTAAATTAATTTATACATAATGATAATGTTATTTATACAATTTGATTATTGAAGTAAGTCGTTAAGTGAATGTCCTCAGGCGCGCGCGGACGGCGGGTGGTAGGTGATGACGTTGTGCGCGTGCGTGAAGGCGGGCGCGCGCGGGTCGGCGTGCGCGGGCAGCTGCAGCGCGTGCTGGCGCCGCTCTCCACCTGCACGCTCAGGCGCGCGCGGACGGCGGGTGGTAGGTGATGACGTTGTGCGCGTGCGTGAAGGCGGGCGCGCGCGGGTCGGCGTGCGCGGGCAGCTGCAGCGCGCGGCTGCGGCCCCCCAGCGTGCAGCGCGTGCTGGCGCCGCTCTCCACCTCCACGCACAGCTCGCCGCCAGCCAACCTGCCGCGCACACCCGCACTGTGACGTCATCACGACAACACACGGCTGCCCCTCGTGTGTTGTCGTGAAACACTTAGGAACTGAAGCGGATTTTTTTTTTATTGTATAGATGGGTGGACGAGCTCACTGCCACCTGATGTTAACTGATTACCGGAGCCCATGGACACCTACAACGTAAATGCCCTCGCTCACCTTGAGACATGAGCTTTAAGGTGTCAGTATAGTTACAACGGCTGCCCCACCCCTCAAACCGAAACGCATTACTGCTTCACGGTTGAAATAGGCAGGGTGGTGGTACCTACTCGTCCGGACTCACAAGAGGTCCTACCACCATAAAGATGAAGTACACCATACATAATTATAGTTTGTCTACTGTTACCGGTCGTGCGAGGTACTCACATGCAGTATCTGCTGGCCAGCACGCCCAGCAGCTCGCCGACCAGGTCGTCCCCGGGGGCTTCGAGCGCGGCCACCAGGTCGTTCTTGGCGGACGGCACGCACAGCACCACCAGCTGCACGTCCGAGCTCATCACGCGCACGGCCCCCACCTGCGCGCGGATCACAGAGTAATGGTGTTACTCGGGGGTGATCGCCCCACTTACAAGCTCTATGGTCTCTCCTGCTAATTTAAGGTAAAATTCATAGTGGACAAGTCGAGAGGCGCTTCCAACCCCCGGACTGCGCATTGCCCCTGCGTCGCCCCTGGGGCGGTCCCCAATGTCTGGACCTTCTTTTTATTAGTAAAAGAAAAAACGAGAGACTACCGTTCGTGTGAGGGCGTCCATTAGTACAACACAAAATCACAACAAATTTTCCTAACGTTTAAACAAGAAAAGGGTAAATTATTTAAAAATGAACCTTACGTCTTTAATATAAGTAGGTTTCTTCAGTGGCTTGAAACTGTTCGAATCCAATTTGTATATCGCCGTGCTAGTGACGAGCAGACATCTCTCGGAGGACTTGTTGTAGCGGTTGAACTTGTGTATGCGGCACGAGAACAGCGGCTTGTCTATCTGGCCCGCCTTCTGCATGCTCGCGACCTGCGCCCGGTACGCCCCTGCGGACAGGCGGTGTGCTGGTGAACTGGTGGTAGGACCTTTTGTGGGTCCGCGCGGGTAGGTACCAGCACCCTTTTTTTTCGGGCCGGGGCCGAACCTCCTACGAGATCCCCCACCTAAGGGGCGCGCGGAGTATGTGGGACTCAACGATCTGTAGGTGTTGAGAGCAGACCGCGGGCCCATGGAATTTTAGGGCCCACCCACTAAACGACTCCCCTGTACTCTTACACCTGACGTCCGATCCCCTCCGAGGCCAGAATCCGGATGAGGGTATGAGGTACCACCACCCTGCCTATTTTTGCCATGAAGCAGTAATGCGTTTCGGTTTGAAGGGTAAGGCAGCCGTTGTAACTATACTGAGACCTTAAAACTTATGTCTCACGGTGGGTGGCGCATTTACGTTGTAAATGTCTATGGACTCCAGTAACCACTAAACAGCAGGTGGGCTGTGAGCTCGTCCAACCATCTAAGCAATAAAAAAAATAAAAAGAGCAACGCGCGGCTCGCAGGCCACACGTCCCGCGGCCGTACTCACCCGCCTTCTCGTTGTAGTCGGGCGCGGCCAGGTAGTCCCCGCGCCACGGCCGGGCCGCGCCCCAGTGCCGCCGCCGCCCCCGCAGCGCCGCGCCGCAGCACACCTTGAGGCGCAGCTCGGCCCGGCGCTCCCGCGGCACGGCGCGCAGCACGAGGTAGGCGCGCCACCGCCGGTACGCCGCCGCCAGCAGCGAGGGGTCCAGGCCGCGCGGCGCGGGGGGCCAGCGCCGGATGACGCCGCGGTGGCGGGACAGCTCCGTCTGCAGCTCCGAGATGTAGCGCCGGTAGCGGTAGCGTCTGGTTGTGGGCGGGGGTTGTGGAGGAGTTAGCGGATCCGAGCACTGCTCTTGTAAGTTTCGCAAGATGATCTTATGCTTACGAAGTTGCGAACAGGATAAAGACACCGTTCGAGCAGGACTGCTCGAATGAAGACATTTTATAAAATGTACCCACTTAAATTTGGTTGTGTGAAATTAGATTATTTTCGATAGACTTCTAGATTGGACATATTACAACACGACTTACTTCCAAGCATTGTATATGGTTAGTGCGGCCTTCATCTTCTTGTATCTCCTCCTGGCGATCGCTCCTCGCCACAACTTCTGCAGCAGCACCACGATGGAAGGAATCAGTTCTGCGCGGGCCGCCTCTAGGCTTTGCAGCGTTTTAGCACTCCTAGAATTAGAGTTTCCTTTAAATATTTTTTCATATTCGGGTACAACATATATTTAACCATGTAGGGCCATCATTGATCGGTTTATAGTCTTTCCGACATATTCATTTATTGGTATTACTGAACCTATGACTCACATGAGGCAGTGTCAGCGCAGGTCCGTCTGAGAACGTTGTGTGTGACAGTGTGATGCCCCGGAGGGATTCTCGTCTGGGAAGGAGACGCGAGTCGTTGGACCCTAGGCACGTACTGACCTGATGAAGAGCTTGGTGTGTCCGTAGTGCACGTCGTCCAGGCGCAGGTCCCGCAGCAGCACGGCGGTGGGGGGCCGCGTGCTGGAGGCGCTACACTGCGCGCACTGACCTGATGAAGAGCTTGGTGTGTCCGTAGTGCACGTCGTCCAGGCGCAGGTCCCGCAGCAGCACGGCGGTGGGGGGCCGCGGTGGGGGGCCGCGTGCTGGAGGCGCTACACTGCGCGCACTGACCTGATGAAGAGCTTGGTGTGTCCGTAGTGCACGTCGTCCAGGCGCAGGTCCCGCAGCAGCACGGCGGTGGGGGGCCGCGTGCTGGAGGCGCTACACTGCGCGCACTGACCTGATGAAGAGCTTGGTGTGTCCGTAGTGCACGTCGTCCAGGCGCAGGTCCCGCAGCAGCACGGCGGTGGGGGGCCGCGGTGGGGGGCCGCGTGCTGGAGGCGCTACACTGCGCGCACTGACCTGATGAAGAGCTTGGTGTGTCCGTAGTGCACGTCGTCCAGGCGCAGGTCCCGCAGCAGCACGGCGGTGGGGGGCCGCGGTGGGGGGCCGCGTGCTGGAGGCGCTACACTGCGCGCACTGACCTGATGAAGAGCTTGGTGTGTCCGTAGTGCACGTCGTCCAGGCGCAGGTCCCGCAGCAGCACGGCGGTGGGGGGCCGCGGTGGGGGCCGCGTGCTGGAGGCGCTACACTGCGCGCACTGACCTGATGAAGAGCTTGGTGTGTCCGTAGTGCACGTCGTCCAGGCGCAGGTCCCGCAGCAGCACGGCGGTGGGGGGCCGCGGTGGGGGGCCGCGTGCTGGAGGCGCTACACTGCGCGCACTGACCTGATGAAGAGCTTGGTGTGTCCGTAGTGCACGTCGTCCAGGCGCAGGTCCCGCAGCAGCACGGCGGTGGGGGGCCGCGGTGGGGGGCCGCGTGCTGGAGGCGCTACACTGCGCGCACTGACCTGATGAAGAGCTTGGTGTGTCCGTAGTGCACGTCGTCCAGGCGCAGGTCCCGCAGCAGCACGGCGGTGGGGGGCCGCGGTGGGGGCCGCGTGCTGGAGGCGCTACACTGCGCGCACTGACCTGATGAAGAGCTTGGTGTGTCCGTAGTGCACGTCGTCCAGGCGCAGGTCCCGCAGCAGCACGGCGGTGGGGGGCCGCGGTGGGGGGCCGCGTGCTGGAGGCGCTACACTGCGCGCACTGACCTGATGAAGAGCTTGGTGTGTCCGTAGTGCACGTCGTCCAGGCGCAGGTCCCGCAGCAGCACGGCGGTGGGGGGCCGCGGTGGGGGGCCGCGTGCTGGAGGCGCTACACTGCGCGCACTGACCTGATGAAGAGCTTGGTGTGTCCGTAGTGCACGTCGTCCAGGCGCAGGTCCCGCAGCAGCACGGCGGTGGGGGGCCGCGGTGGGGGGCCGCGTGCTGGAGGCGCTACACTGCGCGCACTGACCTGATGAAGAGCTTGGTGTGTCCGTAGTGCACGTCGTCCAGGCGCAGGTCCCGCAGCAGCACGGCGGCGGCGTCCCGGGGCGAGTGTCCGCGGTAGTTGGGCCACGTGTACTGCGACAACATCTTGTAGCGCTGCACGAAGCGGTCGTAGCGCACGCGGCACGCGAACCCCGCCCGCCGCACGCGCACGTTCTCCACCAGCCCCAGGTACGCGGTCTGGTGCTGCACCTGGAGGCGCGCATGTCTGTACAGGCACTCATTCCTTGTGCCAGAAGAGAAAGAATGATTCGAAAGTATTGGTCCGGTATACACTGGCTGCATTTAGGTCTGGACAAAGATATCTAATACTCCGCAGGGGTTCTGCGATAGTGCGGCCACGTGGCCGGGAGACCGGAGGGCTCAGTCCCCAAGCACAATTCCCTTGCGAGCTATAACAATATGCTTATCATGTGGTATTCTTACTGAACTGTGTCTAACTCCTATAGATTGTTATAATATAACAGAAGAGCACCAAGCTCACGGTATCCGTTGTCAGGTACTAGGGTCGCGCGAGTGGGGGGTGCGTTACCAGCAGGGGGTCCCAGGTGGAGGGCGCCTGCAGGGGGTTGGGCTTGAGGCAGCGCACGTAGAAGGGCTCCTTGGAGTGCAGCCCCGCCACCAGCGCCGCCAGCGACGAGCGGAACAGCGACGCGGCGGAGGGGGGGCGCCGGGAGGTCTGCGCACACATCACACGTGTCACATACACTATTGCGGGGTCACGCATCGATTCTGTTTATTGTTATTCAATGGCTTTTAGGATCCTTTTTATATACTCCAACTCATAAGCCACTATGCAATAAAACACACGAGAGGGCATGCTGCGGAGGATGGGCCAGCCATTATACATCACGGTTGAGACATCGACCTCACGTCCCCAGACAGCGGCGTCCACAGCGCGATGTCTGTGGACTCCTGTGTCCAAAGAGCTAGGTCGAGGACTTGGTCGCCCGTCTGGACTATAATAAACAGGTTGAAAGTTGCTCATCCCCGGCTGAGGCTTCAGAACACACATTCCTGTTGTCACAGGCGCGGGAGGGCACAGCGCGGGGCGGGGGGTACCTTCTGTATGTCGGCGGCGCCCTCGGGCCACATGGCGGCCAGCGAGGCGTTGCTGGAGGAGTGCAGCAGCCTCTTGAGGTCCTGCCACAGCGAGTCCTTGTTCTTGTCCATGAAGCCGGTGATGGCGTACGTCACGTCGCCGGCGTAGTGCCTGCAACACGACACGCGGTGGGGGTCGAAAATTATAAACAGAAAATTATAATTCTCACAAAATTATAATGAAATAAAGATCAGTTTAGTAATCAGTTGGAGTCCACACTAAAATGCACTCTATACCTACAAACATAAGACTTAAGACTCACGTTATCCTGAAGTCGACTCCGTGCTTGAGTTTCTTGTCGGTCGGCGCCAGCTGCCGAGACGTGTAGTGGCGGTGGCCCGTCAGCCGCTTGTCCATCGCTTCCAGCAGCTGCTGGTCCGAGATCTGGTGCGAACAGACCACGTTAGTGGGCAGTGTCGGCGAGCAGTGTCGGCGAACAGTGTCGGCGAACAGTGTCGGCGAATAGTGTCGGCGAACAGTGTCGTTGAACAATGTCGGCGAAATGTGTCTGATATTAGTGTGTACGGACCGCGTAGGCCATGAGTGTCAGCGAGCAGTGTCGCATGTCAGTGTGTGTGGGTAGTGTCGTTCGGACAATGTCGTCGTACCATGTCGGATGTCAGTGTGTACGGTCCGTACCGGAGAGGAGTGTCGGCGTTCAGTGTCGTATGACTGAGACGGCGAAAAGTGTCGGATGTTAGATTGTGCTGACAGTGTCGTTCGGACAGTCTCGCCGAGCAATGTCGGAGACAGTGTCGTCAGGCATTGTCGGTGAGCAGCAGCCCTACTGCGCGCTCCCATGCTGTAGTGACCTGTGTGGGGTTGAGGCAGGCCTCGTCCATGATGGCGATGACGCCGTGATGAGGCGCGTCGATGAGCTCGCAGATGATCCTGTTGTTGAAGTACTGCACCGGCGTCCACTGTATGCCCTCGCGCGCGTACTCCTCTTGCTCTTGTTTCAGCACCAGCTCTGGAATTACATTGTGCAGAGACCTTAGCAGACGGTAAGGGGCGTTATCGAGTCAATTTTGAATTTATTAATCATATTTGTGTCGAGTTTGGCAAGTTAAATCAGAACCACTTCCTCTTATAGCGCGGAGTTGAATCTCCACGTGGTGGTTTAGTTGGTGTGACGATGCATGTCCATGGTGAACATGAGCTGAAGCGACACCCAGGGCCGACCCCACTGTATAAAGAGTCTTCGATGGTCAACTTCATGGTATTTTTGTGTTAAGTTAAGTTATACTATGACATGGTTGAGGCGCACACATATTGGTATAGACCCCAAAGGAACTCCTCATTGATTAACAGAATTTTGAATACGCATTCCATTATGAGAGACAGCACATTCCAAGCGCCACAATCAAAAGTTTATTTTTATAGTGCACGGTAAACACCAGGAGGGTCCCGAGCTAGTCCGTCTGCACCACGTAGGGTCTGCAGCGGGGGGGTCGACAGTTACCGATGAAGAGCTGCTGCAGCTTCTCGTTGCAGTAGTTGATGCAGAACTGCTCGAAGCTGTTGGTCTCGAAGATCTCGAACCCGTAGATGTCGAGCACGCCGATGAGGGTGTTCTTGTACGTGCCGGCCGGGACGTCGATGGCTTTGTTTATCTGCAAACGGTACATGCAGAATTCGCTTATACGTTTGGTTCACTTTTATATATCACACGTCACGGTTTTCTTGTTACACCCCGTAACCACACTCGTCGTCAAGTTTGTGAAGTGGAACTTCTTTAGACGTGTTGAGAGTAAAATTTAACTCGTGACAGATTCTTTACGGCTAGAGAGAAAAGATACAATTTAGGAAGAGCGAGAGTGAAAAAGAAAATAGACAAAGCGTCTCGCGAACCACTCGACCGTAGAGAAAAAGAGAGGACAAAGCGAGCTGGATCGTTTCTCTTAAACACAGCATTCCTTATTACAAGAGAAATTTGAATTAAGGATGAAAATTAAAAAAACCACAATACTATACACCAGCGGTCGGGGAACCGGGGTAAATTACCCCAAATGGAGTAAAATTAAATTTTGGCGAGTAAAAATGAAACTGTTGTGAGTAAAAAGTATATATTGAAGTGAAACTTCCCAAAGAGAATAATTTAAGTTAATTACCGTTATGTATTACTAGGTATTACATTGATAAATTGAATACATGATGTTTAAATTATTTTTTTACTTATTGTTTCCTTTAAAAATTATCATGGGGGCTATAATATGAAAGATGCTAAAAAGAAGCGATTTAGTTTTTTTTTCCCCATCGTTTCTTCGCCATGGGGTAATATCAACTTACACAAAAATATTTTGGGGTAATAATTAAAAAAGTTCCGAAGAATAATTAAAGAAGTTTCACTTCTTTAACGTGCACCATTTTTGTGAAAAAATTTACCGTGACATAAGAATGTTCTATCAGCACTTTGGTATGTTTATAAACAGTTGGTCTAAGTGTATTGACAGTGGAGGGTTGTACAAGAAGCGGATACCTGTTGCACGATCCAGGTGAAGAGTCTGTCGTAGGCCGCCTTGGCCAGCGCCAGCCTGGTGTAGTGCGCGTCCACGAGCGAGTGCTGCTTGGTGACCAGGTCGTGCCCGGCGGCCAGCACGCGGCGCCCCAGCACGGCGCGCAGCCCCGCCTCCGCCACGCCCAGCGCACGCACCGCGCCCGCCACCGCGCCCGCCGCCACGGCGCCGCCCTCCTCCCCGCCCGCCCCGCCCTCCCCGCCCTCGAACGTCACCTCGCCCTGCGCGCGCAACACTACATCACACGCGGGTTCGGACCCAGGGACACAACCAGTCCACATTTATATTTAAACAAATAACATTGATGTTACTTTAAAAAAAAAAAATAAAAAAAAAAAAAAAAACGTCACAATTGTTACTGGTGGTAGGACCTTGTAAGTCCGCACATCACCATCCTGCCTATTTCTGCCATAAAACAGTAATACGTTTCGGTTTGAAGAGCAGGGCAGCCGTTATAACTATAATGAGACCTTAGAACTTATATCTCAAGATGTGTGGTGCATTTACGTTATAGATGTCTATGGACTCCAGTAATCACAGTAACCACTTAACACTATGTGGGCTGTGAGCTCGTCCACTCATCTAAGCAATAAAAAATAAAATAAAAAAATAGATTGTACGAGAAACAGATAGCGAAATAGTCCCACCACCTGCCCACCTTTATGACATTTCAGATCAACCAACCTCACTGTTGCCTTTACATTTCCATTTCCAATGATAAAAAGAAACTGATTCTCTAGTCAGCCCTACTGTAGAAAATAATAAAACGTAATACGTACCAATAAAATAACACCGGCGACAATATTCCATATATCCTCGATGACCGAATTAGAGAAGCCCAGAGCATTAAACGCACTATTCGTTTGGGAATAAAGTTTAGAATCGTGCGCTGTAGGTCTTTCGCTGCCCAGGATCTTGTAGGCCGTGTTCGTTGACATTCCCAGTTTTTTCAAAACCGGATTGTTTGAACTAAGGAGCTGCAATCCAAAATAAATGAGGATTTTTGAAATTTCAAAACAGTATTTTGCTTGATTTAGTAAACATTAGACGAGTAAGGCGGTATCATTCGCGTTCTTTATTCGGAAACAATGAAAAACTTTACTCTTTATACCGTGACTAAGAGTTGCTTGCGTCAGTCACTCTCCGGTCTGCATATTAGCAATCGGTTTTTGAGTCACCTTTGTAACAGTTGCGCTTGGCGTTCCCTCGTCAGCTCAGAGAGTCGGCAAGCTGAGACAGCAATGGACTGGACGCATATGCCATCGAACAAACGATCGCCGGAGCAGACGGTTACTTGAGTGGAATCCGCGCAACAAAAAACGTGGGACGCCCCCATCTAGATGATGTGATAACCTTCGAAGAGTGGCCGGCAAGTAAGGACGAGGAGAGCCGAAAAACCGACTCAGTGGTGAAGTGGTGTATGCTGAGCGCGGTCTTTAGCCTATGTCCAGTAGTGGACGACTATGGGCTGGTGCTGATGACGGCGTTCGCTTGAGTGGCAACCCTAAGGGGACCGACAAGAGACGAAAATGGTCCTCACAACACCAGTTTTTATGTTATGCTATGTATAAAACTGGTAATTTCAAAGCGCTTAAAAATATCCCAAAAAGGACATTCGCCGTTTGAATTATACCTCCTGCTTTGTCTTCATCTTCGCCCCGATAATCTGGGCAGAGCGGTCGTGGCGTTACGGCTTTAGTGGCCAGTTTCATATGTGCGGGAGGCAATTCGCTGGAACCTTAACTTGTTTAGTCCACCTTACAACAGACCTGTACCGTGGGCTGACACCTCCTACCTTGCCCAACTAGGTTTATAATATCTCCATCTTCAGGTTCGTAAATGTGTCATCGTAAATGAGAAAATGTTCAAAATATCTTCTATAGCAGAAAGAAATACTCAACTTTTTAAACTAACCTGATAAAACGAATGAAAGTTTCTCTCGCCCGGTTGAAGGCTGACCACTCTACTTTTCTCCAAGAGGTAGTTGCTGATGTGTCCGCCGACTGGGTCGCCCTTATAATCGAAATGTATGTCCATGTATTTGCCGAAACGGGACGAATTATCGTTGCGATTTGTTTTTGCGTTGCCAAATGTTTCAAGTATGGTATTTGACTGTATCAAAACGTTTTTCACTCTGAAAATGAAAATGAAGATTTAAGTTTTAAATCCAGTAAGTGATGCACGGAATAAGAACATAGTTAGTCTCGTAACGCACTGCCCGTCATCGCCAAATAATCAAGCGATCTTTATCACGATCTTTTCATGTTGTTAGGTACCATATTATCATCATTCCGAATCCGTAAGAACATCTTAAGGTAATTGTGGAAAACGCAAATTGTCACTTATCATCTCGTCCATGTGCTTAACTGGAATGATGGTAAAGACCCATGTGAACTCAGAATAAGTCCTACCACCATTTAAATGTTCTCCCACAAACAAGGGGATGTAGCCTTCCCGTTCTAAAAGCCCTGCAGATATCTTTTTTTATTGCTTCGATGGGTGGACGAGCTCACGGCCCACCTGGTGTTAAGTGTTTAATGGAGCCCATAGACATCTACAACCTAAATGCCGCCACCCACCTTGAAACATGAGTTCTAAGTCTCAGTTTTTGTAGTACGACGGCTGCCCCGCCCTTCAAACCGAAACGCATTACTGCTTCACGGCAGAAATAGGCAGAGGGATGGTACCTACCCGTGGCGGACTCACAAGACCACCAGTAAATAATGACTCCACTAGTCTTTTTCGAACCATATCGACTGTCTCCAGTGGCCTTACTTCTTACACCGCCACCACCTACGGCCCACACCTGTCAATATATTCCCTGTGTACTTGTGTTGTGTTCGCAGCGATGTACTTCATTATGAATTTAGATGCCTCAGTTTTGCCTGCACCCGATTCACCCGATATAAGGACGCACGTGTCCCTTCCCTGGAATAAAAGGAGCATTGTGTTAATAGACTAATCTTTGAAGGCAATCTAGTAACTGGTCATGCGCGTGTCTTCCAAAGCAAAACAGTATAGTATGGAAACTTCGTCAGGGTTTTGTAAAGGGTTTTTCGACCATGAACGAAAACTAATTATTGCAATAATAAGCATTGAAACCAATCAACTTAGTCACTGTGGTATATTAACCGGTAAAGGTAGATGAGTCATTACTAATCATGCATTTTAGACTACAGCGAAGGAACCTTCGAACTCTTGTGTCAAGGTCAGCGGCAACTATTTTTTGTCGTTAATTACGGAACTTATGCCTACGGAGAGAAGGATGACAAATGCCGGTATTACCAGTTAGATCTCAAATAATTATTTTAAGCATTTCTATGAGTTTAAGTGTACAATACTAAACACAAATCGATCCAAAGTCCCTTTTAGACCTAGAGTTTCCAAGCGATCTATGTGAATGGGATTATTGACTCTTATACATTATGTCTCAAGGTTGGGGAAAGCATTCACGGTAAAAAAAGTTTTTTTAAAAGGCAGACGAGCATAAGGCCCACCTCATCGTGAGCGGTTACCGTCGCCCATGGACTTCAGCAAGGCCAGGGGCAGAGGCAAGCCGCTGCCTATAAAGTGCGGTGAGAGTTTTACCGAGAATTATTCCCTGGCTCGTTAAACTTTGACCAACATGCGATTTCAAATCATCTGTCGCATACATTATGTTAATCGCCATAATGTACTCGCGTTAATTAGTTCAATCGAACAAATAATTTATTCAAAACGGGAAACGTGTTGGCTCGGAAGCTTTTTTTTTGCAAAATCAATGCATTTTATTGGAAGCAAAAAAAAAACTCCGGAAGCATAAAGCACGTTCGCTGTTCAATTTTACACTACATTCACTCGGGATGGCATTAAAATCTATATATTAAAATACGTGAAGCAAAAACTTTGTATCCCTTTTTTTTAAAATTGCGCGGACGGAGGAGTATGAAATTTTCCACACTTATAGAGAATATAGAGAAGAAGTGCACAATGCTAATATTTTATTTTAAAATAATGCATAAAAGATACATTACATCAATAAAGAAAACATTACACACACTACATACCATGTATTTGACGCACACACGCATGCATACTATTTATTGTCAAACTTTTGTTCTTGGCGTCTGTTGTCAAATTGAGAATAGATTAAATATTGTTTGTCTTTGTTAATATTTTTTATAGTGTAGTCTTGGCGAAATTTGTGATTATAGAAGTATAAAATACAATCATAATAGTGTACAAGCCTACAATTCCAATTAATTATAGTCAAATCTCGACTACTGCGGGGCCACTATTTTCAATTAAACTGTTACAAAATCATATAGGTTGCAGTCGTCGTGGACTGAAGGATAAAACGTCCGGTGCATTCGTGTAGAGCGATGCACCGGTGTTCGAATCCTGCAGGCGGGTACCAATTTTTCTAATGAAATACGTACTCAACAAGTGTTCACGATCGACTTCCAAGGTGAAAGAATAACGTCGTGTAATAAAAATCAAACCCGCTAAAATTATAATTTGCGTAATTACTGGTGATAGGACCTCTTGTGAGTTCGCGCGGGTAGGTACCACCACCCTGCCTATTTCTGTCGTGAAGCAGTAATGCGTTTGGGTTTGAAGGGCGGGGCAGCTGTTGTAACTATACTGAGACCTTAGAACTTATATCTCAAGATGCGTGGCGCTTTTACGTCGTAGATGTCTATGGACTCCAGTAACCACTTAACACCAGGTGGGCTGTGAGTCGCCCACCCAACTAAGCAATAAAAAAATTTCAGAAAGTTTAAGCTCTTTGTACGTTACTGGTAGTAGGGCATCTTGTAAGTCTACCGGGGTAAGTACCATCACTCTGCCCATTTCAGCTATTACATTCTTCATTCATACTGTTTGAATGATTGGACAGCAGTTATATCGTACAATTCAGACTTCAAACTTCATGTCTTAAAATGAATGGTGGCATTTACGTAGTCATGTCATCACATGCCATCACACTTTTAAAAGTGATAACATGATTATACAAGCTCAAACGCGAATCCGTGAGGTCTTCATGTAGGTTAAAAATATCTACATGTATATGTGAACATCATGTTTTATCATTCTAAAGCCACTGGTGCCCAACAAAGAGTGATATGAGTCGTGAAGGTCATGCAACTTGAGTCAAATCAACTTGAAAATTTTATTGACTGGAAAAACAGAATCGTGTTTTTTTATTGCCGCTGTAGGCAGACGAGCATACGGCCCACCTGATGGTAAGTGGTCACCGTCGCTCATGGACGTCAGCAATGCCAGGGGCAGAGCCAAGCCGCTGCCCACCATTCCAACCCGCTGTCTCCCTTAACACATACACACATAATAAGTCTATACACATAATAAGTCTGTATGTTTACCTGCTGCCGTAAAACCCTCTGGCAAGCATCAGCAACGGCATAAACATGTGGTGGAACCTCGAACATCTCCCGGCCCCTGTACTGAGCCATGTGTTGGGGCCCATAGATGTCGAGGGTCTTGTAAGGGTTCACAGAGACGAGAACCTCGCCGATGTATGTGTAGATTTTATTGTGTTGAAACCTGAGGGGCAAAAAAAATCTTATTTTAATAATGAGCTGAGCGTAGCCAGACGTACAAACGTCATTATGTATTAAATTTCGATAAAATCAGTTATACTGATCAATTCAATAAATAGCTATTACTCTAAAGTTTTAAGAGGTGCTTTGCTGGTTACTTTAATAAATAACTGTTACGTCTTACGTACTTAATAGCTGTTAAGTTTTAAGAGGTAATTTGAAGAATGACATGCCATACCACTCGGGAAAATGCGAGGAGAGTTCACGCGAGAACTAAATTATAATTATGTTGCGAGAAGTGTACATGAATGCGTGCATGTCGTGGGCAGCGGCTTGCCTCATCCCCTGGCATTGCTGATGTCCATGAGCGATGGTAGCCACTCACCCTCAGATGGGCCGTATAATCGTTTTTTTTTTTTATTGCTTAGATGTGTGGACGAGCTCCTAGCCCACCTGGTGTTAAGTGGTCACTGGAGCCCATAGACATCTACAACGTAAATGCGCCACACACCTTGAGATATAGTTCTAAGGTCTCAGTATAGTCACAACGGCTGCCCCACCCTTCAAACCGAAACGCATTACTGCTTCACGGCAGAAATAGGCGGGGTGGTGGTACCTACCCGTGCGGACTCACAAGAGGTTCTACCACCAGTAATTACGCAAATTATAAATTTGCGGGTTTGATTTTTATTGCACGATGTTATTCCTTCACCGTGGAAGTCAATTGTGAACATTTGCTGAGTACGTATTTCATTAGAAAAATTGGTACCCGCCAGCGGGATTCGAACACCGTTGCATCGCTCGATACGAATACACCGGACGTCTTATCCTTTAGGCCACGACGACTTGTGTTCGTTTTGTTCTGTCGTTTGCCTACAAGAGCAACAAAAAAAAGTAGCGGTCTCAGTTAGAGATGTACATATATAGTGGATGGGATTATCTTGAACAACACATAATATGTACTACATTATAACCTTAATTTTCTTTTTAATACGCTTTTATTTTTTTATTGGTTTATTGGTTAGTTTTCAGATACACTTTTTGACCTTATTTTTCTAGTTTGTTTTAATACATATATGTACTATTGGTTAAATATTTAAGACTGTCTCTTATGACTTTTCACTCTATCTACTTTACGGATATTATGCTCACATCTAATTTGTTGATTTTAATAACTAGTCTATTAACGATATATTATGTTGAATGTATTAATGGGTGTATATTTTGACTAATTTTGAAATCTATCTATATATATAAAAATGAATTTCTGTTCGTTAGTCTCGTTAAAACTCGAGAACGGCTGGACCGATTTTCCTAATATAGGTCTTGAATTATTTGTGGAAGTCCGGAGAAGGTTTAAGAACAAGTTAAATATGAAAATGCTCGGAATTAAATAAAAATAGCAATTTTGTTTTCCCTTTGATGTGTCACCGGTCGGACGGATGCCTTTTGTTTGTTTTATGTTTATTTTATACAAAAGTTTAAGTCTTTTATTTATCGATTGAGGTACTACCAAGTCTGCCGAGTCAGCTAGTGGTTAATAAAACATTAGGGCTATCCCCAAGGAAAATACAGAATAAAGCACAGAGGGACCCAATAATCTCTACCAAATACCCGTTACATAAAGCTAGTGTCAAATAATAAGCCTTCGCTCTCAATTCCTCACGCTACATTCCGACCTATTGAAGGCAATGTCTCGCCTCATTAGTTGAACGATAAGAAACAAATCTATTATTACACGTGGATTATTTATCTAAACTATGTTATTGTTTTTGTTACTTGATATTGAGCTCTCGTCTACATCTACCTACGCCAAAAAATTGGTAAAGTTAGAATTTAAATGCAAGAAATCAACATAAAGCAAACAATTTTTCTTTTAGTTTAGATTTTTTTTATCACTGTTAAAATGAAATGATGTTAGATTAATGTTTCTTTTTATGTTTGTCCTCTACTTGTATCGTTCCTAAGACTTTCATTAATTTATAATGTAGCTTGATACAGTGCTCATTGACACGTCGAGGAAAGTTTCTGTCATAAAACCACGGTGTCTCCCGAGCGCTATGACATGTCCTTCTTCAAACGAGGCTTGTAAAGAGTACTTAATGGTAGGCAGCGGCTTGACTCTGCCCCTGGCATTGCTGACGTCCATGAGCGATGCTAACAACTCACCATCAGGTGGGCCATATGCTCATCAGCCTATAAGGGTAAATAAATAAAAAACATTAACGTAACACAGGGGGCGGGGGCATGTGGTAGCCTCATCAAATTGTCAGCTTTATACATTTGACCGAGTTTCGGTGGTATTGTACACCATAAAATATGCGGTACCCTTCTCAAACAAATATTATATTGCCGGTAGGGCGTTTTGTAAGCCCGAATGGGTATGTATCGCCACTCGACTTTCAGAGTTAGACCTTTTCACATCTCAGGTGGGCAGTGTGCTTTTTCACCAAAGAACGTGCTAAAACATACCAAATTGCCTAAAATTTCGTCAAGAAAAGATCCCTTGATTTTCAAAACATCCATCACAATCGTAAACTGTGGCAATATTTTTATGGCCCGCAGGATCGCGTGTCGATTCGTAAGTCTCATCGGGTTATGAGCTCAATGACCCTTGGGCGAACGCTACCTTGGCTCCTCGGAGAATCATAACAAATAATTACCGTAACCGTATATTCAGTCCCTGTGTAGCACACTAAACTTTGTGGAAATTTCGAATATATGGACTTTTTAAAACCATGCTTTTTAGAAAACTGTAGATAAATTAGCTTTTTTTTCCTACCTAGCTGAGAGCCTTGAGAGGCTATTTCAGCGTAACCTTAACTAGTAGGTGAGCTCACGGGACTCAAATCTGACGACGTTGCTAACACGAACCCTAGCAAGAGCCGTGCTTCGCAAAATCTACCACCGGATCGGAAACGCGACCCACTGAGAAGATCCGGCGAGAAACTCAGTGGGCTGTGTCTGAGGGTTAATTTATTCGTCGAGTCCTTCGTCGTAAGCGACGGGTTCGACAAGAACGATGACCGGTGCTTGGGGTACCTAAAAGCACCGTTAGTGGATCGGGAGGATCCGAAATGACGTGTTTGGGGCGACGTTGACTGCTTTCCATTCTGTCCGCAGGTCCGGGAATGTAGTTATCGGCGGCCACGATGAGAGGGTTCTCGTGTCGTGCCGCTTTATCGAAGTGGTTATTTTTGCTATTTTCGCAGACTGCACACGTTCAGCGGACATAAAGACGCTGTGGACTCTTTTGTATTAACGTTTGTAAAAGGGCCCAGGAAACATCGCAGAGAGAAGTTCATTCCAGGGATGGATCGGTTACGTGGCAAAAATATCTAAATAGAAACGCACTATGGCTGACCACAGTTCTACTAGGGCTACCTGATGATAAAACGTACCTAGATTGCATATTCGTGGGTCCCTAACGCATCTAACGTAGAAAAGCAGTCACACACCGTTCCAAAGTTATGATCAGATACCACATCGATGAATTATTGAAGGCAGTCAAAATGAGATCGCAAACGTGTTGCACGTCCAAATAATAATAAGAACAATGATATACCTATCAAAAGGTATATATCCGATTTGAAGTCGCTCGCAAATTTTATTCGCGGCGCAAATCTGAAATATAATAATTGTTTTATAACAATTAGCATAGAACTCTCGCGGTTATCTAGAATAGATTGGGCACACTATTATTTAACAGATCCTTACCACTTCCTCTATCTACCGGCTACGCAAAAAAAAAACGGTGTGTAAAGAAACAGTTTTTTATCTCTCATTGCTCTCTGTGTTTGAAGATAATAAAAATTTTCGTTTATAGTTCGTTCAACTTTTCACACGATCAAGGTCAGAACTGTGCAATGCCAGCTTTAAGCATTCAGCTGCTGCTGCTGTTTTAGCTGAATATTTTATGCTTTTTATCATCATAATATTTTTTATGTTAGAGGAAGTCTGAAAGTGGCACCTGTGACAGAGAAGCTGAGGAGTGCGCGTTTGGGATGGTATGGACATGTGATGAGACGAAATGATAATGAGGTTGGTAAGAGAGTGTTAACTATGAATGTGGAAGGATATAGAGGAAGAGGTAGACCTAAGAAGAAATGGATGGATTGTGTGAAAGACGATATGGGTAAGATGGGAGTGAGCGAAGAAATGGTATATGACAGAAGAGTATGGAAGGAGAAAATATGTTGCGCCGACCCCAGGTGACTGGGAGAAGGACAGGATAATGATGATGATCATCATAATATTTTTTTAGTTTTTTTAAACTATTCTTTATTTTTCATTTTTCAGTCAAATTTCAATTTTTCCATATTTTTTTTAAATATTGAATTGTCATCGGTCTTTAATAAGTATGCCAAATTTCGAGTTAATCCGACTTCTTGTAGGAGGTCAAAATCATGTTCAAAGATTCCGTTACATACGTACTAACATACATAGTACGTCCGAAGCTAATAAAAACGTTTTATAAACCGGATCAGGGTAAAAAGGATCGGCTTTTAAATATGTCTTGTGACTTTTACGAGACACGTCACAAACAAATTTCGCGACAAGACACATTTTCACTATTTATCTAGTAAAAATTTTGATATCCGTAACAATATTCTTTATTTTTTCATTGCTCTTGTACACATATGAGCATACGAGCCAAATAATGGTGAATTCCCGTAGCCGACATCAGCAAAGCCAGGAAAACAATCAAACCACTGCCTACTGTTGTATTCATTCGTAAATATAATACTAACAAAAACAAAAACATTCCAAACGAAAATTTACGCAACTTTTTTGCATCATCAAAACAAGTCCACGGCGGCCGGTCAGACGCGGCATTACGTCACCCCGTCAAGAGAACACAGCCTGCCTCTAGTTCAAGATTAGAAGCATCCGAGGTCAACCTAACTGGTCTACATCTGGTTATAAACCTTTGAATTTAAATTAGACATTCTGTTATGTTGTTAATTAATTTGTAAATCATTTACGAAAACCACGAATAATAATTTAAGAAACGGCTACGCGACTTAGAACCACCTTAGGCTGGTCTCCACTACATCCCATCGTCAATGTCGCAATAGCTCCTAACATGAACATCCAATAACTCCTATCCTGATTTGCCCGTCTCTTCCTATATTATTCGAAACTCGCTGGACCCGAGTATTTTTTTAATGCCCTTGTAGGCTGACGAACATACGGCCCACCTGATGGTGAGTGGTTACCGTCGCCCATGGACTTCAGCAATGCCAGGGGCAGAGCCAAGCCGCTGCCTACCGTTATCGCAGACCCTAATATCAAATTCTTTTGAACGATGGCATTCGATTGCATACAATAGACAATTGACTATCGCTCGGGAATTGCGTGACTCAAGTCAACACTGGAAAAAGTTACACCGATGATAATAATAATATTAATAATAATATGACTCATCTGTAGCGTCATGCCTATTTGTCGTAACGCAATGCATATTTTCAACGTTCCACTATCTAGCAGTGAAGTAATAGATTACATTGGATTACTTAAAAACGCGATACGGTTTTTTACCTTTAACTGTATTAGTAGATCTTTGCTCATGGTCAAAGGATTACCGGTGGTAGAACTTATTGTAGGCCGCTCGGGTATATACCGTATATAGCATTATCCTTTTTATAGCAGTCATGCGTTTCGGTTTCAAGCGCGAATAAATCAGTTACTTTGAATTGAGATTCGTCCTTTTGTCTCAAGCGGGGTGACTACATCCACAATATGATGTCTATGGACTCTTTGAAGTCGTCGTGGCCTATGAGATAAGACGTCTGGTGCATTCGTGTTGAGCGATGCACCTGTGTTCGAATCTCAGGCGGGTACCAATTTTTCTAATGAATTACGTACTCAACAACTGTTCACGATTGACTTCCACGGTGAAGGAATAACATCGTGTAACAAAAGTGAAAAACCCGCAAAATTATAATTTGCATAATACCTGGTGGTAGGACCTCTTGTGAGTCCGCGCGGGTAGGTACCACCGCCCTGACTATTTCTGCCGTGAAGCAGCGTTGCGAATGCGTTTCGGTTTGAAGGGTGGGGCAGCCGTTGTGACTATACTGAGATCTAAGAACTTATATCTCAAGGTGGGTGGCGCATTTACGTTGTAGATGTCCATGAGCTCCAGTAACCACTTAACACCAGGTGGGCTGTGAGCTCATCCACCCATATAAGCAATTAAAAAAAAACTCTGATAGTCACTTAACAACAAGAGCGGTCAACGAGAGCGTGATTTCGTTCAGCTATGTATAAAATTAATAAGCTGATAATAAATAGGCTCTGCAGTAGCAGTACACTATCCTCAATTAGCTTCTCCTTCCCATAATCATCTTACTAGAGAAGGCTCTTAATTTCTTCTTAATTTTTAAGATCACCGGTTGCTTTGTAATCCTTTACGAGTTGGACCACTACCATACTTAATTCTGCTGCGAAGTTTCCTTCCGACCTGGAAGGTGGGTGCTCGCGTAATGCTCTAGATCAGCGGTCTGTGAACCGGGGTAAATTACCCCAAATGGGGTACTAAGAAATTTTGGGGGGTAAAAAGGAAACTTTTGTGAGTAAAAAGTATATATTGAAGTGAAACTTCTTTAGAATCGTTGTGATTCCAAACTCGATGAAACGAAATGAAAGGAAACGAAAAAAAATGTTTTTTTTTTTCATAATTATCATGTGGGCTATAATATACAAGGCCGCAGAAGTCGTGGCAGACCCAAACTCCGATGGTTGGATGGCGTGGAGCGCGACCTCAAAAATATCGGCGTCAAGAACTGGAAGGAGAAAGCCCTGAACAGATCAGTCTGGAGAGACATACTGGACCAGGCTAAGGCCCACCCTGGGCTGTAAGGCCTAAGATGATGATGATATAATATACAAGATGCTGAAAAGAAACGATTTCGTTTTTTTTTGTTCTTCGCCATGGGGTAATATCAACTTACACAAAAATACTTTGGGGTAATAATTAAAAAAGTTCCTCGACCGCTGCTCTAGATGGACACACCTTATGTGATGTTCGCGGCGTATCTAAACAGAACAATTCGCTTCGTCCCATATCACGAAACGACTACGATGTTATCTTTACACCACTCCAATTTATCGAATGATAAAATAAAGGCGACGGGTTTTTTGTTCTTCGAGTACACGCTTTACATTCTTCAAGAGACGGACTATTTTCATAAATAATACCTATGAGCGTGCAGTATGGTAACACGGTAACTGAGGCCTGAGATCGAATTCTCAATTGACTATAACGAGTATTAAACCAAAACGCATTATAACGGCACGGCAGATATAGACAGGGTGACAAACTAACCACCCGGGCGGGCTCATAAGAAAGATAGTAAAACAGCAACATTAAAAAGTTTTAGGATCATTCAGTTTTTTCCAAAATATAAGCAGTAATATTTTCCAAAAAATTTAGATGGGTGGACGAGCTCACAGCCCACCTGGTGTTAAGTGATCGCTGAGACATTTATAACGTAAATGCGCCTCCCACCTTGAGATATTAGTTCTAAGGTCTCAGTATAGTTAAAACGGCTGCCGCACCCTTCAAACCGAAACGCATTGCTGCTTCACGGCAGAAATAGGCGGGGTGGTACTTACCCGCGCGGACTCACAAGACTGGTGGTAGGACCCCTGTAAAAACTGTTCTTAATCACTTTATACACTGTATTGTTTCTAGAACCGGTTGCCTGACATATGTAAAGAAATACTTTTGGTATTTAAAACTCTTTAGTTTTAAAAAAAGATTTTTCTTGGACAGAATTCCTGATCTGTCATTCAAAAAAGAGAAAAAATCAGTTTTATATAATTCAATAAAACCGTTTAAAATAATAATTTGAAAAGGAGATTAAAGGAGGGTGGGTATTTTACAGAAAACGCAATTAAGTTTTTTATTATTGTTCAATCATTCTAGAATATTCCATATTATTATACGTATATGCCTTTTTAAGTGAAAATACTCTTTCAGACGATCCTGCACTCAACTGCGACGCAAATGCAGTTTGTGTTAATGAAAAGTTAACACATATCAATTCACATATAGCTAAAATAGTTTTCCTTTATTTTGAACTAAGTACTAATTCATGTAGTATTGATGTTAAAAACGAAGTTTTTATAGCGGTTCGAACGGAGATTGGGGAAGTCCTATGTCCAGTAGTGGGCAGATAAAGGCTGATGATGATGAAGGGAGATTCTCTGGTTGCCTGTACTATCTACAAGAGACTAAAAAAAAAAAACACAGACAATCGTTATTTTGTTTTGATTTTGCATGTACCCATCCATATCCAGTAAAATATAACAAAACACATACTTCGTCAATCTTAAAACACATTAATTTATAGTTTAGTGAATGATAATTTTGAAGCTGTCTAGTCTTCTTCTTCTTATCAGCCCACAGACGTCCACTGCTGCACATAGACCTCCCCCAAGTCTCGCCACAAAGACCGGTCCTACGCAGCCTGCATCCAGCGAATCCCCGCGTGCCTCAATAGGCCGTCGGTCCATCTTGTAGAAGGCCTACCCAAGCTACCTCTTCCGGTACGCGGTCGCCACTCGAGAACTTTCCGGCAGCTCTCTATAAGCTCACTCAATTAGAAGACCACACAAACAGCACAACACCGGCGTGCCTCATAAAACCCAGTAACCTCGGTTCATATTGTGTAAGGACTTTATACCGTGCGATCAGAATACTAATGATCATCGAAATACTTAGAGGAAAGCGTGTCACGAACACAAGTGTACTAAAACTCTGAGTCATCATAGCACACTACAACATTCCGTTTAGTGAGTACTAATTCTCTTGAGTTACGCATCCTCTGGAAAGCTGAGCAGGATTGAAAACGTTCGGCGTTGGATCTGATTGGTTGATTTGGTGCATTTTAGTGTCCATGGGCAGATATCCTTACGTCCCACCTAGTGTTAACCGGCCACCATAGCTCTTAGGAAGACAATTACTATATCCCTTTCAAATTGGAACAGATTTAATTGCGCCAAAAAGGGCCGTGAAACCACACGAAGCGCCTGCAATCAATAGTCAATCAAGGAATTCGGCTCACTCTGATACTGCCTATGAATTGCCAATTTTAATAAGAGAAAAGAGGGAAGAACTTTCATGAACCCTTTTTTTTTAGCACTAATATAATTGAAACCTTTTATTGCTAATGGTAAAAGATCTCGTGGACGAAACCCGATGCGCTGGACTGATCAGTTAAAAATCCTTACCAAAACCCCACTTAACGAGTGCGTGGGCGAAGCCTCAGTTCGTGAACTATGGAGAACAGCTGTCAAGGCTTTAATAAACAAGGATTCCACGTCACCACGACTGCTCTACCAAGACTAACCGACTATGATGATGATGATGATGATTGCCAATAAGCTTTTATTTCTTAACGTACATTATACAACAGACTGCGGTGGGTCTGAAAGTATAAAAAAAAACTAATGGCACTCGGGGACTGCCGCGGTAAAGCTATTGCATAGCATTTTTTATCAACTTATGCAATTATAATTAGACAATAATAATTTAATACTAAAACAATAATAAAATAAGACCACGCTATATTTCTACACATTAACAAAAGCAAAACATTAACTGTCCCCTTCACACTCATAAGTTAGACCGCGCGAGAGAGAGATGGGTAGACCTTTCATGATGTGCATGCAGTGCAACGTCACGCCGCGCGCTTATTCACAAGCACTACACAAGCGCAACGCGTGAATGTGTTGAACGCGAGCTAGATGGTAGACGGAGTGGGGGTGTTAGATTTTATTTTCGTTACGAAAATTCTTGATTCGGTCGCCGCGCTCAAAGCCCGCGATAAAACCTATGCAATAGCTTAAAAAATAAAAAGGGTGCGTGTACTTATGTACGCGCCGTAAGAAGTTATACTTTAATTTTATTAAATTTTTTTTATTTTTTTTTTATTAAATTTTAATCAATTTGAAAAAAAATCGAGTAAACAACATCCTCAAACACGCATATGGACATCCCTTTTCTTGACATCGTATAAATTCGGTAATTCTCGGTACGGTTCGGAAAGTTCACCTGCGGCTATATTCAGACTCGCCAAGTTACGTCGGTCGTATTGTAATGAGCGATTTAGTGGGCAACTTCATTCTGTTAATTTTGTGTCACGGTGCGCGCGCATCGTAAAATTTCACTCTTATCAATTTTTCATAACGCGCCTAAAGAAATATAACTTCAAAATATGCTACCTACCTAATTAATGACATGTTTGGTCAACGAGGACTGTTAGCGCCAAAACAGTGACGCTGTCGCTTACCTTGACATATAAGTCCAAGTCTCTAGTACATTAAAATAGCTGCGGCCCTACCATTGTTAGTTCAAGTCGCCCATTTAGATATAAAAGGAAGCGTGTCCTTGACGTGATCACATTCTCTATATGGGGAAGCGTGTTTTTTTATTGCTTTAATGTATGGACGAGCTCACAGCCCACCTGATGTTAAGTGGTTACCGGAGTCCATAGAGATCTACCTGGAGCCCATAGACATTTACAAATGTAGAAGGTGAAGGAATTACTGTCTAACGTAAAATATACCTTAGAAATATGCCTCACGATTTTGAGGGCGAGCAATTTCATAATAATTAAGATATTATAATTTTAACAAACCACAGAAACGACTTTGGCAGACTTCAAAGTTGTTGTTGGTATGAATAATTTAAAATAATATCCATTGTAGGCGTCAAGTGACGTCATAAAGGAGCAGCACATCATGTTCGAATATACCTTTAAATTACTTCATCACACGATTTTTTGTTTCAAAATAATTATGACTGCCGAGCTGTGGCGCTTGAAGAAAATGCAATCACGACTTGTACCTAATTGCTACTTCGGAGACTTATAAAGGATATTGTCGAATAACAAAAATGATTCTCATTCAAAAGGACCTACAGCTAGTTTATATTATTTTAGTTTTAGTAGTTTAGTTTATTATTTTATAGATTAGATTAATTTATAGATTAAAATTACAGGCAGCGGCAGAATAGCAGCGATAGTTTCAGCTACCACAAAGCTGAGCCGCGGCCTTTTTATCTCCACTGTCAGTATAATTAATATATTGTAATATTGTTTAGATAGAATTAGAAATGTATGTCATATTAATTGAAAAGTTATTTGTATTGTGGAGTAAATAAATGTAATTATTATTATTATTATTACATTTAACGATGGCGAATCAATATCGGGCATTACTGTGCCGTACTTAGCCAGACTGTTTCTTCGTTGTAGAAGTTTTGTTCTAAAATTAACTTTGACCTCCGCGATGCTCTAAAAAGCGACATGCATTTAAAAAAATGCAAGTGACTTCGATAGGGATACCGAGCCATCGACGTAGCGTTGGTTTAGGGTGGTAGTATACCGAGGGCATCTCCATCTGCTCAACGAAGGGCTTGCTAACAACAGCTTCGCTGTTGAACCCACTAGCGCAGTGGTCGGCAAACTTATTAGCCAAAGAGCCAAATATGCAAATTAAACCGACTTAAAAAAAATTGAGAGCCAAATCTGTTTGTAAATGGAGTAATCATTTATTATTGCAAATCATAAAATAAATGCTATATTGTATACTGCTTCGATTAATATATATAATAATCGACATCAGTCAGTGGTGCTGATATTAAATGACCGTACATACTATTAACCGGCTTTTTCGTCCACAACCGGATAATATTAGAGGCCGGGAAAGCCCGTAAGATATTTTTGCCAGAGCCACACTCAAGAGTTCAAAGAGCCGCACTTTGCCGACCTCTGCACTAGCGTATCGGAATAGTGACCCGCTGAGAAGACTCGGCGAGATACTCAGCAAGCTGATGATATGAGCTGGATGTCATTTCAATCTTTTCAACGAGTACCTGTGTCCTATGTCATGGCTGCTCCTGATGTAACTGGAAGCGTCTAATAGCACTAAGAAATCATGCGCTGTGAAGCTAATCAGCATGATTCGCATGATGCCTACTGTGTTTTATTACGTGCAGCGTGTTCCATTTGCTTGCCTCATAAAACCGAAAGAAGATCGAATTAGCTAAATGAAGGTGCTGATTAGTTGAGGACGATAGCGATAAGTTTACTGCTCGTTTATTATTAACCACATGTGAACACCTGAGTCGCTCTCCGCTAAGGCAACACAACTTTTTGGCGGGAACGCGAGGAGTAAAGTTGTGTGATTTTGTTTTATTTTGTCTATTTAGTGTTTCTTCGGGTTTAAACGTGTAATAACGGTGGTTTATGAACTGTTTAATATCTGTGAAAGTGCACAAATGTGGGAAAATAAAACAAAACCGCTGGACGTAACTTCTCGGGATCCTCCAAAAAGTCCACTGAAAAAATCTTAGTAATGACCACCATTTTACTGAGATTATATATTTCATCCCAGTATCATCATAAAATCACATAAAAAAAAAGACAACACACAATCAGTCAACAGTTCGTCTTTTCACACAATTAGAAGCCTTCATATTAATACATTGTATAGCTCCGTCACACGTCCTTCGTGTTCCCTTGGATTCGCACCTGACAGCTGTAACGCATTGTAAGACGTTGTAAGTTTGTAAAACAGAATTAGCTCAGCGCTCAGTTCGAAGCGTGTAAGTGTGTAAACAACGTCTTGTGTGAATCACATTCTCGGCGCGATGACGTAACGAATGACCGCCGCGGTGATCATAATTTAATGTTTCGCTTCATACATCTGCGACTTGTATGAATAAGTGAAGTAAGACGCGGGATTTAATAGTGTTTGGTTACTAAATAACGTAATCTAAAAAGGAAATCACGTCATTGGAGATATGTATAAGCAGAAACTCTCTCTCATGCGACAATTGTTTGTAATAAACCGACTATTAACTTGCCTTGTACTTATCTACATATCAATACTTCAGAAGTATAGGGTAAAAAATCTGAAATAAGTCATGTTGATTTATCAATGTCTTTTTTTCAAAAAGCTGCCTAGTATCAATCAGTGCTGTTATCAAAATATTTAGAATCACAAAACAAATTTTGTTTCTATTTTTTAGAGTCGAGCCTTTTCCTAAATGTATTATTTTCAAGCTGATTTAAAATAAGGTATTGCAGTTCCAAACTGATATTGAATTTTGACTTGTGACAATTTGGGTCTGATGCATCGACATGTATGATCTTCGTTTCTTAATACAATAATTTACGCAATCTTCTTTTGTTTCATTATGAACTCGGCTTCTTCTGATGACAATCCTATAACGTGATGGCATCGAGCTCGTCTAATGATGAACTTGGAAGTTGGGGAACGAAACTTACCTCCTAACTATTCAATGGTAGCCTAAGAGGCTATTCTAGCTATGCCCGGACGAGTAGGTGAGCTCACGGACTCAACCCCAGAGAATTTCCTAACACTAGCCCTAACAAGAGCAGTGCTTCGCAGAATCTACCACCGGATCAGAATCGAGACCCACTGAGAAGATCCGGCGAGAAACTCAACGGGAGAAACTCTTGCATAGCTGCTGACAAACTCAATGATAATTGGCTCATTTTATTATTGTCTTAACGAGTACTAAATGCAAAATATTATGTTTAGTTTTGAACTATATTTATTGTTGTTAATGTACTGATTGACAGGGGGACGAGCTACTATCCAGACCGATACCATTTATTTGGTTCATATTGTTCATAAGTTGAGTCATTGTGATATTTATAAAATGGATTGAATTGAATAATTTCCTTGTTTTAAAGTAGTAATCTACTGTATGTATTTTAATTCCCAAAGTTTTGCGAGTTTCGGAAAAATTACATAATATTCATTCTTTTTATAACATTTTTTTTATGGTGCTCTCCTTGCTTAATGGCGATGGATATGAAATACAATAATAGTTTCATTATGCTTTACAGTTTTACGACCGGTCGCCCGCCTGACTTGAGAATACTCAGCCTTGAACTGGCAAATTACAATAGGAATCAATGAGAGGGTTGACTCTGGTAAATAACATTTAATTACGTGCGTTATCGGCGGTTCGATTTATTTCAAATTATTGAATTGCTGCGTACACGAACCCCATCCAATTTAGAAGTGGTTACTGGACCACTGCGTTCATCGACAGTGCGTTTCCAAAGATCTTTTCTGCCACGTACCATCCGGCTTTGGAATGAACTCCCCTCCACGGTGTTTTCCGAGCGCTATGACATGTCCTTCTTCAAACGAGGCTTGCGGAGAGTCCTTAACGGTAGGCAGCGGCTAGGCTCTGCCCCTGGCGTTGCTGATGTCCATGAGCGACGGTGACCACTTACCATCAGGTGGGCCGTATGCTAGTCTGCCTACAATGGCAATAAAAATAAAATAAAAAAGCCTATTGATATCACCCCCCTTAAGATATGAGGTTGAATTATCACTCATCATCAGAAGTTGGTACGATTTTACCGGGGCAGTCGAATTCATCGTGGTCTGCGGGATAAGACACCCGGTGCGTTCGTATCAAGCGATGCAACTGCTTAAGTTTGCCGCGAAGGAGAAATGCCTTTCAGTTCAACATCGACCTTACGTCACGAGGTTTATGGTAGCATACACATTGTAAATAGGCCATAAAACCATTGCTCATACCCGCACCGGTGGTACCTGAGACGTAGAAGTCATGTGTCAAGGTGGCATTTACGTTGTGCATTGTCTATGAGCTCGGATAATCTCTTAACACCAGGTGGTTGGTATATGAGCTCGATCGATAGTAAAAGCAATCAAAAATAAGCTTTCACATTTAAATCATCAGTTAGGTAATAACCAGTACATTTTTTAAGACGCGAGCCGCGCGTCATCTTTTAAAATACGCGACATTGTTCAACCTTTAGCTTTCGGACAGGATTTCTTTCGATTCAATCCTTCACTGCCTCAAAATGGCGATCAACCGTTTTCGTTCGAATATTTCGTCGGCGAGCAGATATTTTTGTATTACAAACATTGAACGTATTATAATCCTGCCTATAAATCGTAACACAGACTAATCAAGTAGATTTTTTTTTTTAAATAAATGCTTTAACCTTCTTCACTAATTTGTGTAAACTATCACTATGCTTGGTATTTCTCTACGAGACCGAATCAGAAATGAGGAGATCCATAGAAGAACCAAAGTTGCTGACATAGCCCGTAGGATTAGCAAGCTGAAGTGGCAGTGGGCAGGCCACATAGCGCGAAGATCGGACGGCCGATGGGGCAAAAAGATCATCGAGTGGAGACCACGTACTGGCAAACGCAGTGTGGGATGGGACCAGAAGGACCGACGACCTGGTGAAAATTGCTGGGTCACGTTAGATACAGGTGGCAACGGACCGGCCGCACTGGACATCATTTGGAGAGGCCTATGTTCAGCAGTGGACAGTAGACAGGCTGAGATGATGATGATGATCACTCAACTCGGTTATGAGTAGGTGCTTCGTACTTCGCTCCGTTTTACTATCATAAAAAAAATCACGAAAATTGGCGCGAAAACGAGAAAACAAAGAATATTCATTTGAGAAAAATTCCAAATTCAAATGTAATATTGTCTAGTTTTATTATAACAGTACTTATGGCTAGTCTGTATGTTTGTATAATAAGACTTTTTGTTCACTTATCTTGTTTTATTGCTTATGAAAAAACAAAAACATATATTAAAATGGTAAAAAGACAATACCATTGGGTTTTTATCGTCGGTTCTTTGCATCACTGTATCTAATTTTAACTGTGTTAAAAGTACATTTTGATTTTCAATAATATTCAATAACACAAGGACTTCATATTAATGCGGGACAGGCCATTAATACTGCTGATTCTCTAACCAATAAACATTAGCTGTTCCAAAAAAAAAAACACTTTAAATCATTCCATATAAATTATAACGCGGAAATCAGGTTGCCTCGACTCGGCAAGCTCCAAGCCGAGTTCTCTGCCAAGGAATTGACTAACAACCGGTTCAGGAAATACGTCCGTAAGGCTATTCCGCAAGCGGACACACACTTCATTAAGCAACCTGATGATGTTATCATACCGGTGACTCAACATACATTTATAAGTATTACATCTTTTCACATTACGCTGTCAGTATATGTAGCTATGAATAAGAAATTTAAATCGGAACGTGTTACTAATGTACACTCGAAAGTATCTACAGTCGGCATCGCTGCGCCACTTTGAGAAGGCAGCACGACATGAGAACCCTCTTGTCGTGGCCGCTGGAAACTACACACCCGATCCTGTAGACCGAATGGTAAACCGTCGACGTCGCCCAAAGCACGTCATTACGGACCGTCCTGATTCATTAACAGTGCTTTTTAGGCACCACAAGCACCGGTCACCGTCCCTGTCGAACCCGTCGCGACGAAGGGCTCGACGAGCGAATTAACCCATAAACACATCCCACGGAGTTTCTCGCCGGATCTTCTCCGTGGGTCGCGTTTCCGATCCGGTGGTAGATTCTGCTAAGCACTGCTTATGCTAGGGTCAGTGTTAGCAACACTCCGGTTTGAGCCCCGTGAGCTCAACTACACACGTTAGGGCGAAGCTGAAATAGCCTCTCAAGGCTATCAGACAAGCTCGATGGCATCACGTTTATAGGTTTATCATCAGAAGAAGCTACGTTCATGTAAACAATAGAAGACTGCGTAAATTATTGTACTAAGAAACGAAGATCATACATGTCGGTGCATCAGACCCAAATTGTCACAAGTCAAAATTCAATATCAATTTCGAACTGCAATACCTTATTTTAAATCAGTTTGGAAATAATACATTTAGGAAAAGGCTCGACTCTAGAAAATACAAACAAAATTTGTTTTGTGATTCTAAATATTTTGCTAAAAGCACTGATTGGTATTAAGCAGTTTTTTTTAAGTAGGAGGAAATAACAAAATCTACATTTTCACTCATAAAAAACTCAAACTCTCGCATCGAGCGACTGAAGTTCACAGTTTCAGCGGTGAACGTTACCGCGAATTATCTTCGACATTCGTTCATTGAGGCAACATTGTAAGCATCACACGTAACGGTGTCAAAAACCTCGCTCGTCTATTTATAAAAACATATCCACCTCCTCTCTATACTAGGCCGATGTTTTGTTGATCACAAATCCTGATTTCGTAATCTTGTTTGTAAATAACACTCTATTATGTGTGCGCGCTTTTGAAACCGAGGATTAGTTGTATCAATGTGTTCGTCCTTGGGAATCGTGACGTCGCTTCTTAGGTCACAAACCTGAACTGTGTAACAAGACTACAATCAGATCAGTGAAACAACAGACTAGTTTTTTTTCCCTACCTATTCTAGTGGCCTCGAGGGATCATGCTAGATTCACCGGGCTCTAACCTGAGGACGTTTCTAATACTAGCTCTAGGAAGAGCAGTGCTTTGAAACTACCACCGGATCGGAAACGCGACCCACTGAGAAGATCCGGCGAGAAACTCACTGGGCTCAGACTAACAATTCGATTGCAACAACTTAGACGATTCCTTATGGAACAACGACCCCCGGTCAGACGTGCTGTGGGACTATTGCGTTAGTTTGCGCATTTGGTCAGAACTTGGGGTGGAGAAGCGACGAATTTATTATGTGGATTCAACCTCAGCGTACTTAGTCTACAGACCCAACACGGTGACGTACCAACAATCCAACATAGGTATCCTCTGAGGGTCTGAATGTTAATAATCTGTCAGGTTTATTATAGTCATAATCTGAAACTACAGCTGCAACTATCTAATCACGCATCCGTTGTATCAGGGTTCTGTTTACTCCCATAATACTCGAGTACAGGTCGTAGAAAAGCTTATATTGTTTTTCTTTTATTATATCTTATTACACATCGAATAACGCATAAAGGTGACATGACGGCGACTCTAAATACGATAGAGATTCACAGAAATAGGGATGAGAGTGTCGCATCGTAAGACGGAGACGTTTAAATATAGAAACAAACGTTAAAGATGTTAATTTTGCATTTGTTGTCCTTCAAATTTAGATGCGCGTAAGCACAGAACGAATAAGAAAGGTGCTCATCAACTAAGATGAAATATCTTTTTTATAACTTACTAGCTGACCCGGCAGACTTCGTAGTGCCTCAATCGATAAATAAAAGACCTAAACTTTTGTATAAAATAAACTTAAAACAAACATAAAGGAATCCATCCGACTGGGGACACATCAAAGGAAAAACTAAATTGTTGTTCTTATTTAATTCCGAGCATTTTCATATTTATCTACCTTTTAAACCTTCTCTGGACTTCCACAAATAATTCAAGACCAAAATTAGCCAAATCGGTCCAGCCGTTCTCGAGTTTTAGCGAGACTAACGAACAGCCATTCATTTATATATATACAAATAGATAACTTATTATTAGTTAGGAAATATTAGAAAAGCTGCTAGAAACACGCAAAGTATGCGGAAGATGGCCCAGAGACAGAAATCAAATGCGCTCGTCGGACCAGATACGCTATACTCTCAATACCTCAGTCCACGTTGCCATCTGCCCAGCCAAGGCTAAGCAGGGCTGGCCAAGTGTAGTCCAGGAGAAGGATTAAGAGAGGCCACGACCCTCAACATTGAGGATTATCGACGATTCAAAAAAAATGATAAATCTCCGACCGGTTGTTGAGATTTTAGACAACATTACATATAAATTACATTACATTACTGTCGGTAGGATCTCTTGTGAGTCCGCACGGGTAGGTACCACCACCTCGCCTATTTCTGCCGTGAGGCAGTAATGCGTTTCAGTTTGAAGGGCGGGGCAGCTGTTCGTAACTATACTGAGACCTTAGAACTTATATCTCAAGGTGGGTGGCGCATTTACTTTGTAGATGTGTATGGGCTCCAGTAACCACTTAACATCAGGTGGGCTGTGAGCTCGTCCACCCATCTAAGCAATAATAAAAAATAATAAAAATCTATAGGCACAGTTATTTTAATCTATATATCGTCTTTTCCCATTAAAGGGTACAATTTACAAAAAATTTCGAAATTAAGTTAATATGCGGAATCATTTGGTATCACCAGTATTTTTCTCATAAATACTGTCAAAGGAGCGTACTTTAGTTTTAGGTTTTTTTTTGTAGTTTACCTATGTTTTGAGTTTTTGACAACTATTACCAAAATTAATACATCATTTTATCTTACTTTAAAAGACAGATAATGTAACTGGTAAAAAAAAAATATGTTGCAAAGATTATTAATATTAAAAATATCACATGTTAAACCTTTAAAGCACTCTCCTGTAAAATTAGTAAGTTTTGAGATTATGTATACAGTTTTAATGCGAGAAGCCGATATGTCGTGTAGTTGGTGTATAGTGAATCATCACAGTCGCCTTAATGGATGTAACTCTGGTTTTTCATGGCCGCTATATAGACAGTCGGAAACGAATCTTTTTTTTTTTATTGCCCTTGTAGGCAGACGAGCGTACGGCCCACCTGATGGTGAGTGGTTACCGTCGCCCATGGACTTCAGCAATGCCAGGGGCAGAGCCAAGCCGCTGCCTACCGCTTAATACTCTCCACAAGCCTCGTTTGAAGAAGGACATGTCATAGCGCTCGGGAAACACCGTGTGACCGCAGTGGCTCCAGGTAGTATGGATGAACTCTACTCCGGTGGCGGGCGGTGCGATGGTAAAAACGAGATGCCGGTATCATCTCGAACAATTCCTCAGAGCACTCCCCATGGAACATACGCTACAAAATACAGAGGGAACCGAAGTCCCTCCGCAGAATCTTAAGTCTTCATTGGATTAGTAGGCAAACAAACGGCTGAAACACTAACCGACGTAAACTGATTGCGTAACTACCGTATCTTAGTTAGACACGAGTCATAACAGATTTTAGACAAAGCTATGCGAAATAATTCTCTCACACTTTTACCGTGCAACGTCAAGTGAAAATGTTACAAACTTATCACATTATCGCGAATATACATACAACGTAACACTGGAACAGTAACACTGCTTACTTAAATAAGCTTACTGGTGGTAGGACCTGTTGTGAGTCCGCGCGGGTAGGTACCACCGCCCTGCCTATTTCTGCCGTGAAGCAATAATGCGTTTCGGTTTGAAAGGTGGGGTAGCCGTTGTGAATATACTTGAGACCTTAGAACTTGTATCTCAAAGTGGGTGGCGCATTTACGTTGCAGATGTCTACGGGCTCCAGTAACCACTTAACACCAGGTGAGCTGTGAGCTCGTCCAACCTTCTAAGCTGTTAAAAAGAAAAAGAAAAAAAATATCCTAGCTATGTTTGTGTATTTCTCATTTTAGATATTTTATTATGTACTGGAAGTTAATTAACTCGGGTGTATCGTCTAAAATCTATACTACACTCGAAGACTTCGACGTATCATGAACAAAATTCATTAATTAAATCAATCAAATCGGTTTCACAACAAGCTCTACCGCACCATACAGGGTGTGACGGTAGTTATCATAAAACATACCATACAATGAACTAGTTTATTTAGCGAGTGCTTTTGTCAAATCTTATAATTGAAACATTGTTGGGAGCATGTTGACATACTGCAGATTTACTGTACTCTGTACTCAGTTATTCTTGACATGCGCCATTGGACTTTTTGGCGGGAACGCGAGGAGTGAAGTTGTGTGATTTGTTTTATTTTGTCTATTTAGTGTTTCTTCAGGTTCACATGTGTAATAGCGGTGGTTTATTAATTGTTTAATATCTGTAAAAGTGCACAACTGTGGGAAAATGAAACAAAGCTGCTGGACGTAATTTATCAGGATCCTCCAAAAAGTCCACTGAAAAGAATCTCAGTAAATGACCACCATTTTACTGAGATTATATTTCATCCCATGTCATCTCATCTCATTTCATTTCATTCATTTCATATTATCATTTTCATAAAAATAAGAGTATAAATTAAAATAAGACATGACCTAAAGGTCTTTGTTACCAGGTCATAAAATCCCTTTTAAAAAGACACGCGCTATTAATTTTATAGAAAATTAGAAGGTAATTAGAAAAATATCGACGAATAACATCTTAGTCGTCCGTGATCACGACAACTGTGTAAAGTATTTGAAATATCCCAAATAATAAAGGCGAAATTAAACGCTAAAAGTAGTTATGATTAAGTATATCTATGAATCGCGAAATAAAATTGTTGTTGACGAAATACAGATTACCTAGCTCTACATAGAATTACCCTCCTCGTTTTGTGTAACGTAATCATATCTCAATTCCAATTTTGATATCGTGTATATAGTCTTTTTTTTATTGCTGCCCCACCCTTCAAACCGAAACGCAATACTGCTTCACGGCAGAAATAGGCAGGGTGGCGGTACCTACCCGTACGGACTCACAAGAGGTCCTACCACCAGTAATTACGCAAATTACAATTTTGCGGGTTTGATTTTTATTACACGATGTTATTCCTTCACCGTGGAAGTCAATAGTGAACATTTGTTAAGTACGTATTTCATTAGAAAAATTGGTACCCGCCTGAGATTCCAACACCGGTGCATCACCCAACACGAATGCACCATGCACCGGACGTCTTATCCTTTAAGCCACGACGACTTCAAAGTCAAAGTTCAAGTCTTCTTAGTACCCAATAAATTATGCAACACAAATGTCTAAAACCCTATATTGGTAGTTCCCTCGCCGAACTTCGTACTCACTTAAACCGCTCAGTTGACCCGCGGAGCCGTCTGCGACGAACGTTGACCCCGCAATAGCTTGCTTATTGTCTCATTACAACGGCACGTGAGCGCAACGTATCCAGCCGTATGAAATAATTGGTATCGGTTCTTGTCTTATGCAGAAAATTGTCAATTTCTCGATATATATAATTTTCGAACGAACTTTTTAAAAAGTTTGGAAGCGTATACATTATATTCTTTTATTTTATTTTGGGATAATAAATCATAAATTCGATCAGTCAGCTCGTAATGAAAACCGTTAATGACCAAAACCAAATCCAACATGTTACAAATCCTCGAAATCGGTAATGACGTGACCAGCTAAATCGCTCCTGGTGGAGTCTTTGCTCACCCACCTGTCCTACTGAAGTTGTAAAGGCCTCCAGGTCACTAACCCCTCATTCATATAAAAAAAACAACATGCTAAATTTGTTTTAAGATAAAAATTTATAGCATCGTCCATTTCCAATAAAACACAGGTTTGCGAATCGCTTGATTTTGCCATGAACTCCTAGTCAACAATTATTGAAGAATCCTATAATTTTGAATTCGTCGGGTAATTTTTCGGGTCACATTTAGAAACCTATTTAGTACACGCAGAATTTTTCCTTTTTTTAGGCTATTTATCTGCCAGCAGACTGGAGAGCCTATTCAGGCTTTGCTGTTGGACTCATGGACAAGTTCACGAAGCTCAGCCTGAATGAATTTACTAACATCAGTCCTAGCGAGAGTAGTGCTTCGCGGAGATCAGAATCGCGTGTGGCGGTAGCCATCATACAACGCAAGATATTTGACAGATGCCTGAATCTCACTTACGACATTTTCAAAAAAAGCTTGCATATATACAAGTTCCGAACAACAACAGTTGGACCGTCGGTCTACCGAGCAATACCATCCGCTCGGAGGAAGATCTTCCCTTTGTCGTATACCTACACGTCGCGACCCATTGAAAAAATCAGGCGAGAATCTGAGTAGGTGGAGCTTTCCACCGATATAAATATTCTCAAACTTCATAAACGCTGTCCAAGCAATCAAAGCTATCGTAAAAATTACGTCTCACGATCTCCGCCGTCAACTATTCCACATGTCCTACATAATGTTATAAAGCGTCATGTGTGTCAGGAAGTTGATTCGTATGTGGGTCAGCCGTAAACGATCCGACATGAGTCGGCCTCCTCGTGCACCGGATGTCTTTAACGAATGAGTATCATCAAGCATAATTTACTCTCACCAGAAGTAGATGCTGAAGGTTTGATGCTTCTGCAAATTCAGTTCATTGGAGCCATTCAAATACCTTTTCCAATGAACACGGTATATGTGAGACGTCTATGGTGACATTTCATTATAATACCACATACATACACGAGAATTTTTCGTCGCTTCGCCCTCTTACTGTTTCGTGGTTACAGACTCTGGCAGTATGGTAGTAAGTCCTAGTGCGGGTTCAAAGCGCCATCAATAATCACGTGTTTTTTGTATGTCGTGAATTTGATTGCGTGTACTATTCCAGCGTCGAAGTCGTTAGTGAACACGTGCGAGGCATTTAATTGGAAAAACTTATACGTGACGTAAGACTTGAACCATAGCGTATTCCCGTCACTCAAAACGATTTTACTCGACGTCGTATCAAATACGCCACGGCGGCTTCTAACATTAAAAGGTACTAGGTGTTATCCCGTACAATATCCCGCGTATAATAGTTATTTAGGTATAGATGGACCGAGGTAGACCAAGAGCCCGCAGCCCATCGGATGGTCCAATTAAATCCGCTCAAATCTCAACAACAAGCTGTATAACGCACTCCATGACGCCAAGAGCAGACGCAGATGGAGGTGCATCATAAAAAAGAAATTAATCTTTCATCGGGGGATATCACAACCTTCAGTAATTATGAAGAAGACAATGCGAGGAGGGTTATTCAGAAAAAAATAATATGGATGTTTAGTGTCAAAGGTCCATAATGATAATAAACACATATAAGGTAATCGGTTTTCCAATATAAAACAACCTAGCGTAAACTTGACGTTATTACTAAACAAACTAACAAAATTCAATTGCGGCAATTCGTATACATAATCGTTTACCTGCTGAATTTACCTACTTGAACCATGAAAGAAACCTCTATGACATTCAAAACAAATAAATATATATCTAGTTGTGATATAAAAAAGAACGGCTACAAAAGCGTATATATCTAATTTGAAATAAATCTTCATGGTCGCACAGTCCACCGAGGATTATCCCTGCAAAGAACGAGAACGCCTTACCCATGAGTTTATGTTTCACGTGACATTTGGAAGTGAAACAGAGCGTGTAAGCCACGTTGTTACGGGCCAAAATGCGAGACACGAAACAAATTCTAGCTTTTTAGAGGCAGTTTTATTATACGACGCCTATTGCGGACCCCAAATTGTTTGCATGGGAAAACGATGGCGCATATAAAACTGTAGGTCTTCTTCTATTATTAGAATTATCAATACATATAAAGGACATTTATTAAATGACTCATTTTTAATGATTCAGCGGGAGGGTCGCGGCAAGCCTATCGATTAAAGTGCATAAGCGCAGTTTGTCACGCAAAGGGCGACAAGGACGAAAGGACCTGCCGCCCTAGCCAAAAGAACTGTACACACAACATATTAATATTACACTACGAATTGTAACGGATCACAGTATATTTATAAATTAGAACGGCAAATTACAACTTTTTTACAGAAATACGTCACTTTTTTGCCTACCTAAGCTGATGTTCTTGATAGACCATTTCAGCGTAACCCTAACAAATAGGTGAGCTCACGGCACTCAAACCTGACGACGTTGCTAACACTAACCCTAGCAAGAGCAGTGCTTCGCAGAATCTAACACCGAAACGGAAACGCGACCCAATGAGAACATCCAGCGAGAAACTCAGTGGGCTGTGTCTATGGGTTAATTTACTCGCCGAACCCTTCGTCGCAAGCGACGGGTTCAACGAGAAGAATACGTCACATCATTCGAGGTATAAAGAAAACAAATCTGGAGGTTTCGCAACAATCCACGGTCATTCGGTAACGTGCGAACTTATTGTGGTACACTTCATTCACGGTTGTTTGCACAAGAAGTTAGTGTATTGCGCAAAGGAACGGTTTGAGATCGTGGTCAATGAATGATAAAAAATATGTTATTTTTTGTACGTTATTACAAAGTTAAGTCGTACACTGTTTGCATTACTAATAAAAATCTTACGTTACGGACGTTTTTTCCCGGTTAGGGTACCCCTCCGCATCGTCCCATAAGGAACTTCGTTCCAAAAAGCTGCCCCTAACCATTTAAGGTATTAATAAAGAAATATTTCTATGAAATTTGTTAACAGCGATTTCGTCAATAGCAACTAAAATATATACCAAATAAAATATCGTACGTGACAAAAAGACAACGTTTTATACATTACATGCGTTTTATTGCATCGTCCTTATCTGTGTTATAAATATTATTGAAGAGTTTATTAGCTTCGTATTCAAGTCGAAAATGTGTAGACCAAATATTTTTTGCGAATACTTGAACGACAAACTAAATACCAATCCTTAAATTTATTTCAATGAACCATCTATAACATGTCAAATAATCAACCTTGATACGGTTATCACGATAATTTAGAGATAAATAAAATAATATAGACTACCTGTGATAATGGCACACTCAATCGGATGCTATGTTTATTAGATTAATTGTGTATTTACAAATTTAATCACTAGTATTTAGCATTAAACGGTCACCAGAACCAACAGAGTTCACAAAGTGAATACCACTTAGGTATTAACCATTAGCACGTAAATTACCTGTAAAAATTAATACAGTTTTAATATTTAATAAATAAAAAATGAGTATTGAGGGATAACTTGTGGCCCGGAGGCTTTTCCAGTTTCACCAGGACAAGTAGGCGAGCAAGGGCTTAGTCAGAAGGAGTGGAATTTGCTAACAGCTACCCGAGAGCTCAAAAGGAGACATAACAATCCAAAGAGTAGCTGCTTCGCGAATGAATCTACTACCGGATCGGAATCGCGACCCGTTGAAAAGATCCGGCACGAAACTCAGCGGGCTCATGCGTGGGTTAGGTTGCACGTCGAACTTTTTGTAGAGTTCGACGAGTAGGGTTTATTTAATAGTCTTGATGAGATGCTGCTACTATAACTTAGTTCGAATGTACAATTGTTTCTAAATAAATTTTCCTTCCACGTATAATCATTCAACGTTGAAGTAATTACATAGTTATATAAGATCTAATGCAAATTTCCTTCGCGAAGCAGTTACGCGTTCCGGTGTGAGCAAAGTGGACATTTGTGATAATAATGACTTCCTCTTCATGTTCGTTCGCGCACGCTACGGTACTACTGAAATGATTCTCATGTGGAATTCACAGGTGGATGGAGATTAATTTAGACCTCATTTTTAGGTGTACATTTAAAACGTAAATTAGACCTAAATAGGCCTGCCGTCTTGTATGGATCCGTTTGTTGGACCACTAAAATAACGGATGAAAGGCGATTGCATGCAGCAGAGATGCGAATGGATAGAATACGGAATGAATATATTAGAGGAAGTCTGAAAGTGGCACCTGTGACAGAGAAGTTAAAAAGTGCGCGTTTGGGATGGTATGGACATGTGATGAGACGAAACGAAAATGAGGTTGGTAAGAGAGTGTTAGCTATGAATGTGGAAGGATATAGACGAAGAGGTAGACCTAATAAGAAATGGATGGATTGCGTGAAAGACGATATGTGTAAGAGGGGAGTCAGCGAAGAAATGGTATATGATAGAGGAGTATGGAAGGAGAAAACACGTTGCGCCGACCCCAGGTGACCGGGAGAAGGGCAGGAGAATCATGATGATTAAAAACGTAAATTGTCCTAAACTCCCAAAATCCTAAAACTAATTCCTGATTCTCCTAATTCTAAACGAATACGAAATATTAATACGAAAGTAACTCTGTCTGTCTGTAATGTTTTTAAGCGCAAACCGCTGAACCTATTTACAAATTTCGGTATGGAGATTGTTTGAGCACTGTTTTTTTTTTATTGCTTACTGAGTGGACTGAGTGGACTGAGAGTGGACTAACTCGCGGCCCCCATGATGTTACGTGGTTACCGAAGCCCATAGACATCTACAACATAAATGCCGCCACCCACCTTGAGACGTGATCTAGGTCTCAGTTTTTACAGAACAACGGCTGCCCTACCCTTAAAACCGAAACGCATTACAGATTTACGGCAGAAATCGGTAGGGTGGTGGTACCGACCCGTGAGGACTCACAATACGTCCTACCACCAGTAATAAATATTGGTTACCTTCCATCTATTCACTGCTAATAATCCAGGCATTATGTGTGATTCGCGCGGGCGAAGCTTAAGCCGGAAAGAGAGTTTAAACTAAAAGGAATCTAAGTGATACAAGAGGATATAGTACCACATTTAACTACGGATTCTAATCAAAAAGAAAATCCTCAACTCATTCCAAACAGACGGAGGAGTTACAGGTACACCGTCTACGACTCAAGGTGGCTCAAAGCATTATCTCAAACTAAATGTTCCACGCCCAACTACAGCGTGAAGAAAACACAACCGCGCCACGATAACAGCGCTTATCTTTATCGACATCAGTAAGAACATAGATACATAGCTAGTTAGTATTATTGGATGAATATTATCCTTTAACTTTGCTTACGTACACACATAAAACGTACACAAATATCAGATTCCTGTCTATTTCCATTTATATATTTAAATTTTATTCCACACTAGCTGACCCGGCAGACTTCGTAGTGCCTCAATCAATAAATAAATGACCTAAACTTTTGTATAAAATAAACTTAAAACAAACAAAAGGAATCCGACGGAGGACACATCAGAGGAAAAACAAAATTGTTACTTTTATTTAAATTCCGAGCATTTTCATATTTATCTACCTTTTAAACCTTCTCTGGACTTCCACAAATAATTGAAGACCAAAATTAGCCAAATCGGTCCAACGGTTCTCTAGTTTTAGCGAGACTAACGAACAGCAATTCATTTTTATATATTTAGAAGATTTACGGACCTTCACCTAGGCTTTTCGCCTGCGTTGTGTGTAACAGAACGACATACACAAGAGAAGAAAGGAAACCCAGAACTCATTGGCGGAGCTTCTTCAACAAAGCCATCGACTTTGACCGTGGCTGAGAAGAAGTAAATCAATTAAACTTTCTCTTAGGAGGTTACATGATAATTTTTTTATATTAATTGCCCTTGTAAGCAAACGAGCATACGGCCCACCTGGTGGTGAATGGTTACCGTCGCCCATGGACTTCAGCAATGCCAGGGGCAGAGCCAAGCCGCTGCCCACCGTTAAGTACTCTCCGCAAGTCTCATTTGAAGAAGGACATGTCATAGCGCTCGCGAAAAACACCGTGGAGGGGAGCTCATTCCAAAGCCGGATAGTACGTGGTTTGTTACATACATACAACATATAAGTTTGTTTATTTGCGAACAGACGACCCTGGCTCTCTCCGGCTAGTGCTGCATATCCACCTTCCATTCATAGTAAGATATTGCTCTGCAAGGCGTGCTGTGAGCATACTCCAGCAGTCACGTCTGAAAGTATGCGGCAGTATTACGAGGGACCTTTTTTTAATAAATAAATCCGTACCGTGTTTTGTCGAAGGCAGCCTAGAATAGCATTTCAGGTCTGCGGTCGCACGGTACCATAAACGCACGTTGCATCAATGAAGACATCAAAGTAACAAATGCATTACGCTATTCAATAGGGGAACAGAGTGCTTTCGGTGTACCGCAGAAACCTTTCACCGCGCTTCTGCCTTAACGTTAATTCAATCATTGAACTTGCGCACTATGTCAGGAAGCAAGATTACGTTGTCATTGTTATGACTTTGTAAAATATTATTTTACATACGAACACACAATCATGCTTCCGTCATGACTTACGTGAGTGTGGTGTTCGCTCACGCAGCCCGCAAGCGCATAGACATCCTCCAATCCCTACAATCCCGCTTTTGTAGGCTAGCCGTCGGAGCTCCGCGGTTCCTGAGGAACGTTGTCCTACACGACGACCTGGACCTCGAATCAATCCGGAAACATATGAAGTCAGCGTCGGAACGGTACTTCGATAAGGCTATGCGTCATAATAATCGCCTTATCGTTGCCGCCGCTGACAACTCCCCGAATCCTGATCACGCAGGAGCCAGTCACCGTCAACGACCTAGACACGTCCTTACGGATCCATCAGATCCAATAACCCTTACATTAGACACCTTTAGCACTAACACTAGGAGTAGGGACCCCGGTAACCGTACTTTTCAAACTTGACAAAGAGTTCGATGTGAAACATAGGCCCGCTGAATTTCTCGCTGGATCTTCTCAGTCAGTCGCGATTCCGATCCGGTAGCAGATCCATTCGCGAAGTAGCTAGCAGGTAGTTAGCTTATTAGGTCTCCTTTAGAAGCGCTCGGGTAGCTGTTAGCAAATCCCACTCCTCCTGGCTGAGCCCTTGCACGCCCACCTGCCCTGGTAAAACTGGAAAGGTCTCCGGGCCACCAGTTATCTCTCAAACATAAAAAAAAACAATCATGACTGGAATAGCGTCATCGCTAAAGTTAAACCGCGATTATACGGAATGTTTGCTTTTCAATCTAATGTCCAAAGTTATCTATACTAATACTAATACTAATAATATTATAAAGAGGAAAGATTTGTTTGTTTGTTTGTTTCGAATAGGCTCCGAAACTACTGGACCGATTTGAAAAATTCTTTTTCCATTAGAAGCCGACATTGTCCCTGATGAACATAGGCTACTTTTTTAATTTTTTTTTTTATTTTTTTTTTTGGTTTCATGTGTGATTTAATGTTTCCGAAGCGAAGCGAGGGCGGGTCGCTAGTTATAGATATATTTATCTCTTTTAAAATACTTATTTATGGAAGTGTTTTTCGAACAGAATGTTATCAAATATAATTAGGAAATTGATAAAATACTGAGCTTTTTACCGATGCTAAATTAGGGTCGCTTACGCATCAAGTTATTCTGAGCTGTGCTTTGTTAGACTAAGCTGAATTTCTGTCACTATATTTTTTATCGAACTAGGTGCGGTAGAGTACTTCAGTCCGTCGATGCGGATGAGATCCCAAAGGGCTGTGTAAGTGAATTGCTAAGTGTTTCGATGGTTGTAACATGAAAATCGTTCTTCAGAAGCTGTACCGCGGTTTTTATTTATTTTTCCTACCTAAGTTTAGGTAAGACTTACTGGGAGGGCTATGGCAACGTAATCGAGTGAGTAGGTGAGCTCACGGGGCTCTAACCTGACGACGTTGCTAACACTAGCCACCACCGGATCAAAAACGCGACCCACTGAGAAGATCCGGCGAGAAACTCAGTGGGCTTTTAACAATACGAATCACTCAACGCCAGAAAGGTGATGAATCCTATATAAATCTAAAGCAATCAAGAATTCATCACAACACATCACACTACTTTTTACTAGATAGGAGTTCATTCCTACATCTTCGTGCCTCGTCTGAGATACAAGGCTTACAAAACTCATTACATCCCGATCCAATAACGAAAGGTCCCTTACGTCTAAAACGTAAAACATCAGAAACATTGGGCAAAAAACAATCATTCAAGTTACTATTTTATGAAACAAACAATTAAATACAGCTCGAGGAAAACTGCAAGGATATGACGGTCAAGGTAGACGTGACATCAGAAAACAAGCGTCACTAAATGAATCTCTGTATGATACATCTAAGGTAAAACAATTATTTTACACGTATATTATATATAGCGGCCCACTCCGGCTCCGCTCGGGTCTTTAACAAAAATTACAACGACGTTGTTTTAGTTTTTAAAATAAAAGAACACTTATTGCGGCATAACTATAATAGTTAGATGCTGTCGCAACACTTTTGGTAAATATTAATGTGTTCTACAAAGTCGTAGTACATTATATTATTCTATCATCAATAGTTTTCGCAGCGCACGCGGTGTAAGGAATATTTTAGGTATTTTTTTTACACCTTGAGTTACATTATTGGAGTTTTAGTAGGGATCGCTAATTTTATGCCTATGTCACTCGGGAATAGTGTAGGTTCCAAACAGTGAAAGAATTTTTCAAATCGGTTCAGTAGTTTCGGAGCCTATTCAATACAAACAAATCTTTCCTCTTTATAATATTAAGTATAAGTATAGAAGTATAGATTTAGCTGCTGCTGCCTTCTACGAGATGTCAAAGATCTCGTATTGGCTCAGTGTGCTTAGTGCGAGTTTTTTAAAGTTTTCGATAGCGTAAAAGTTAACTCTTTGTATGGAGTTTAAAGGTTTGCCACGTTTGCCGCTAGGGGCGCTGTTCCAACTGCATTTTACGCGATCGAAAACGTTAAAAAGCTCGCACTAAACACACAGACGTATTGTGACTTTTTCTCTTAGGCAGGGGACCGAATCTTCTCACGAGAACATCTTCGTCAGCGCAGGGTATGTGCGACTACCGTAGCCACGCAATATACGATTCTCCTGGACTCTGGCTCGTACTACCGATACCCGGGTTAATATGGAGAGATTCCCAGGTGCAAGGCGATCAGCACTGCAACCATAAGCACGTCCACCCTAGCACGACTCGTCATTAAACAAGGCAATAAGTCGGCTATCGCTCAGAAGCCCAGGCGATGGATACCAGCATGCTGAATCGGAATGTGATACACCATCAACCGATCGCTCTTCGTCGATATCAACACGGCGGCGCACATGGCCTGGGCCCTTCCTATCGCTCCGAACCGTCACCAGGGAGGGAACCTACTACAGATGCATTGTGAGAATCAGACTGGCATTTTTTTGTTTGCAAAAAAATAAATAACACTTCAGTCATAGGAAAAAGCAAATCCTAAAATTTTTCTCTGATATCAATAGTGTACTTACATATTCTTCCAACACTAGATTTGACTTTTTTCTTTTCGAAAAAGACCTTTAGGATCCTCGACCTTTAAAACGTTTAAAGTTTCTAAGCTATTTATTATGACTCAGAATGATGTCAAGAAACATGTTATTTTATTTGAATTGTTTACTGCTGTATTGGTAATAGATGAGCAAGTGACTCAAATGGACGATCAGGATCACTGCACCGTTATAACACTGTGTATATTGCTATTAAGAGAGAAACTTCTTAGTAATCCTTGGATTCACCGTGCATATGAGGTTCATAATGTTGCAGAAAGAGGAATTTATATGAAGAAAGCCAGCAAACCTGTCACCCTGGTGTAAGTTTGACAGGCCCCTATCTTATCCTTATCTCCATTTTCTACATTCCTTTCTATACCTAGCCCAATTTAATGAGAACCTACTAGTGCAATAAAATTTTTCATTTATTAGTTCACTTGTAGATGTAGATGTACATTCTTGACAAGACAAGGTTTTTAGTATAATATAGGTATATTACAGTGGAAATATAGTACTTTATGATACATATGTACATCAATTTAGTAAACATACTACCAGGAAAACTAAATCCATTAAATATTAAATTACACAAACATAATTTTTTTGTCTTTACCTAATATTTTAGAGAATAGGCTCATTATTATTTTTATCTATTAGAAAATATAAATTATTGTTTTGATATCTCTACAACATTACAATTACATTATATTTTTACAACATTTTATCTAAACAGGTGCTTAAGTATAGGACAATAAATGAATTAGCATTAAAAAAAGCGTGTAAAAACAATTTCATACATTTTATTACACTTTCGAAGTAATATAGAGAAGTAAAATTTCGCAGTTCCGAAGTAAAATTAAACTATATTATTTAAAAAAAAACATTTAAACTGAAGAAATATGAACCAAATGCAATAAAAGTTAACTAACTTTTCGCTGTAACTGTATAGAACAACTTGCTCTCATACATAACATTGTAATTTTTAAGGACTTCTTTCATTAATTTAGTTTCGATACGAAAGGGTAAAGACTCACCTCAAATGCAAATTTTCAATAAATGTCTCTGTAGTCAAGTTGTCCAAGAGCACAAAGTCGGACACGCCGACTTCTGGTAGTGTCGCCATTGTCACAATATACAAAGAACAATTTCAATAATAGGTAGGTAGGAATTGTTCACACACAGTTTGTAAATTATAATTTATGCGATTACAATGTACTGTCAAGAATGTCAACAATCCGTTAAAATTAAAATCACAAATAAAACGACATGCCACTCCGAACATTTCATTTCAACTGACGTTAAAAAATTCAAATCTGAAACTGACAATTGACAATTTTTTTTAAAAGATTTTATGACCTGATAACTGAGACCTTTAAGTCATGTCTTATTTTAATTTATATTATTCATATTTATATGAAAAATGATATTATGGGGTGAAATGAAATGAAGATGATTAATTTGAGACACTAATCAACTGGGATGAAATTAAATGAAATGAATTGAGATGATATATAATCTCAGTAAAATGGTGGTCATTTACGAAGATTTTTTCAGTGGACTTTTGGAGGATCCCGAGAAGTTACGTCCAGCGGCTTTGTTTCATTTTCCCACATTTGTGCACTTTCACAGATATTAAACAGTTAATAAACCACCATTATTACACATTTAAACCCGAAGAAACACTAAATAGACAAAATAAAACAAATCACACAACTTCATTCCTCGCGTTCCCGCCAAAAAGACCTGACAATTGGTAAATATCGAAAATGTTGCTATATTAGTTTCTAAAATTTCCCCAACCACTTATAGTTTTTTACACGTTGTAAATTGTATGCAATAGAAGTAAAGCAACGTTACACTTAAAGTGACACTTTTAAAAATGTTTTCGTCTTCGATATCATCAATTTAACTGAAACCTACAACAGAAATCTTAGGGAGAATTAAGTCCTATTTTTTTTACTGTTTATCAATTGTTTTCATCCAAACCCATAAATACATATCAGGAACTAGTTTACTAATTGAATAAGATAACTATTATTTCAATAATTCGTAGGTCGTAGCTATTGCTTCTGAAAATTATTTAAAAAAATGGTATTCAAATTTGTTTTTAAACTGAGATGACTATACAAGTTTTTCGAACGTAAATCGGAGCGGTTTAGATCACCGCCATTTTCCTTGTTGTAGGTGCTTCAAATGTCATAATAATTTTGATTATCATTATAATTGTTAATTTTCTTTGTGTATTTTTATTATTTTATATTATATAATTAGTAAATGTTCCTATTTACTTCTTAATTTTATTTTGTTTAATATATTGGTCGTACAAGAGTGATGTGTTAGTAAATTTAGATAGGTCGTAATTTCAAGGACTCTTCATGTACTACAATAAAAGTCTCCGTGAGAAGCAACGAGGATACGATCCTGAGGGCTTTGTGAGCCGATAGACGTGATAATTAATCGAATGTGAGGTGTAAGAGTAGTTATATTTATGGGACAATGAGCGAGTCGCCGGGAGTGGAGTGGCTGCCCGCGTACAGTCCTGGAACTCCTCGCCACAGCCCCCTCGGACCGATACCGCGCTTCCTTTACGAGGATGTGCAGCCACTGGCTTTGCAACAGGAAAACAACAACAAGGACGAACAGAAGGAGAACACTAACAAAATTAAACATGCGAAACCAGCCTACAGGTAGCAAATTTATATCAATTCGTGTTGCTTGAGCTTAATCCACTGTCCTCCGTAACTGTATTCTATTGTTTTTTTTTTTTTTACTAAATATATTATTTTCGTTGACTAAGCCTTTCGTGCAAAAATAAATCTTAATAAGAATAAACAAAAGATTTTATTTTTATGGCAAGGCCTCATACTGTTTTTTTTATCTGTAAGAGAACTATAACCCAAAGCCATAGTACCTAAAAGTCTTAAAACAATGTTCATTAGCTAATTAGTCACGTTTTAGCCATTTTGTTTATTTTTACTAACCAAAATGTGTAGCTATGATATAAAATAATAACTTATTTTATCTAAAATAGTATAGTTGAATAAAAAATATATCAGCCTTAACAAGTCTTTGCTCAGGTTGGCAGCTCAGGCCCCATATCCTTGGAACTGCCTTGATTTCGATGGCCCTTCTGTTGGCTGCCTCGTCATTAGTGCTCTGAACAACACTAGCCTAGAACAAAAGTTAAAATTTTTTGTGTACATTTACAAACATTAATTCCAACTAAATCAATCTTGCAATAAGACCATGGACACATTTTCCTTACCTTATTTCAAATCTGATGACCATATTAGATTATACTTATTAGAGATACTAAACTATAGAAATAAATTGTCATGCTATAGAGAATTAAATGAACATTATTTAATTCTGAGAGGAAATTTAAAAATATTAATATTTATAGATAAGTGGTCACATTTAAGAATACTAAGAATTGTCTATCAATGTTATCAAAGGTATACAAGCAACATACATATTGTGTTCTGCAAATCCACTCTATTAAAATACGTTTCTGATATTTCTAATTGAAGGTACACAAAAGATTCAATTAAAACCAAATTTAAGTATATTCATCTGAATTTCTTGGAGCTGGTGGTTTTGCTGGTGGTAGGACCTCTTGTGAGTCCGCGCGGGTAGGTACCACCGCCTAGCCTATTTCTGCAGTGAAGCAGTAATGCGTTTCGGTTTGAAGGATAGGGCAGCCGTTGCAACTATACTGAGATCTTAGAACTTATATCTCAAGGTGGGTGGCGCATTTACGTTGTAGATGTCCATGGGTTCCAGTAACCACTTAACACCAGGTGGACTGTGCTCGTCCACCCATCTAAGCAATAAAAAAAAACTGGAGCTTAGGCCTCAGAACAGACTACATCCCATTTAGAATAGATTCAAAGTTTTTTGTTTACATATTGTAACACACTAATGTCCTAAAGATAACATAATGAATATTATTTAATAAAACTAACTCTCCACAGCTATGCAAGCATGATAAGGCTTGCAATCAGCAGCTCTCCGAATGGCAAGATGACTCTGAATGAGATATACACTTATATATGTAATGCATTCCCATATTATAAAGAGGCTGGGAAGGGTTGGATGGTAAGTCTGATTGTTTTTAATATGAAAGTTCCCACAAACTCAAACTAGGCTACAGCCTAAATAAAGCAGTAAAGAGAATAAAAGTAGTAAAATAAAGTATTTTCTAAGCTTTTCTGATATTTGATAAATAATGTACAACTTCCTATGTTCCAATGCTTTATATAACACATAAGTACACATTGAGAAATGTTTTAAATATCAGGAATAAATGTAAAAAAATTGATTATATGTATTGATGTATATGGTAATTGTGTTCACAAATAACCTTTCCTGAAAAGATTACAAATGCTTTATATGGTGTATTCATTTTCAGAACTCTATAAGACACAACCTGTCATTAAACAAATGTTTTATGAAAGTTGCTCGGAGTAAAGATGATCCAGGGAAGGGTTCATATTGGGCGATGGATACTAGTTACAAAATGGCAGAGGTCACTCCTAGAAGACGTAGGAGTTTAAGGGTAAAAATTGTGATAAAATTATTTTTGGTTTAATTATGTAATCTGAGTGAAGTTTTTTATTTAAATGCTATTGCCTTATTAGTTGATTAGTTCATTATTCTGATTATATTAGGGTTTGGTTTTAGTTGTGAATAAATACCTCCACGTGGGATATATGAACTGTAGCTGTCATTTTTCTAGTCTCTCTTGTCTTTCCAGTACCCAAAACAAGAAAGAATCCTTGGATCTTATAGTATTTGAGGGGGTAAAATTGATTTATTAATTTTCAAATAAATTTTGTGTGAAAGTAATTGTGAAAAACACATGGTGATTCACATATGTGTGTTTTTAGAACTGATGTACCAAAAGATAAGAGCGCTCTAATGATTGCTAATTGTTTAGAAAATATCATTAAAATAAATAAAATTAAATAGTACATAATCAAAAGTATAGATTTCGACCTACACTGAAAAACATAGTTATACACAGCAATAACAAGGAAGAGCCAGATGATAAACTGTGCATTGATCCTGTATGAAAATATGTGTTCTAATTTTATATGGCAGAGGACTGCCATGTCATGTCATATGATCATGTCAATAAATGCCTTAAGCTGTCCTCTGTGTCTAAGTGTACCAAAGTATAGTGAAAGATAGTCTGTAAGTCTGTCAAATGGAGCAACAAAATTCATCTTGACTATGCCCCTACTATTGTTGATCATCTATGAACCCCGGCAATCACTTACCACCAGGTAGAGCCTGAGCAAGTCAACAGAAAAAAATGTGTTTGTAATTGAAAAACTGGTTTACCCTAGATGGCACCGTACAGTCCAGAGTGCAGCTCGAACAGTAGCGGGGAAGCCGGGCCCCCCGCTGCCACGCCCACGCCTCCGCCGACTCCCACCACCCCCACCACTCCCACTTCGCCACAAGTCCTGCCAGTCAAGGAGGAACCCGTCACCAATGAGCAGTCTGGTATGTATCAATAAATACGGTTTGGTATTGTTACATTGTTGCTAAAAGTAGCAAAAACAATAATCAGAGAACTTTGACCATTTTGAGTTCTTATACATGTTTTAAATTAAATTCATTCGTATTCAAATAACCATACTCCCCAACCTAATTCATGGCTGAAATAGATTTCTGTTCCACTAATTAACCCTAATTTTATTTTAATTGTGGAGTGAGGGGTGGTTTCAGCAGACACCATCGACATCACATTGTGCTGCCCTCAAAATTTATTAGTTACACAGGATTGTTTGATGAACATACCTAATGTCAAGACACAAATTGTGGTAAAACTTCACAAAGAAAATGTGAATATGAAAAGATTATTATTTTCTTGTTAAGTTCTTGTATTATGATCGCATTGGAGAGAATCCTTTGCAACAATATAAATATATTACTATATATTTTATTTTGATATTATTTTTCGGCTTATGCATAAATACTCCTCCCATAATCAATGGAAAAAACGGTTTACTTTGCCCCTGACTTACTGGCGTTTTAAAATTGTATGATATTTGATATTATTACTGGTGGTAAGACCTCTTGTGAGTCCGCGCGGGTGGGTACCACCGCCCTGCCTATTTCTGCCGTGAAGCAGTAATTCGTTTCGGTTTGAAGGGCGGGGCAGCCGTTGTAACTATATGTGAGACCTTAGAACTTATATCTCAAGGTGGGTGGCGCATTTACGTTGTGGATGTCTATAGGCTCCAGTAACCACTTAACACCAGGTGGGCTGTGAGCTCGTCCACCCATCTAAGCAATAAAAAAAAAAACGTACAGCTTGTTGATTAGCTTTTATATTACAGATTCTAAACACACGGACGATGCGTTATCGGCTCTGATGAATGAGGAACTAATGACCGACGTTGACATTACCAGAGGTAAGTATAACACGATTACTTAACAACAGATTGTATGAATTTCTAACGAACATATTTTTAATTTCAGTTTTGTATATATAATATATTTATTTGTTTAGATCTGTGTCCGAGCAAGCTGTACAAGCTGTGTCTAAGCAATAAATAAAAAAAGAGCTTGCGGCCCACCTGTTGTTAAATGGTTACTGGTGCCCATAGACATCAACAACGTTAATGCCGTCATCCACATTACTTCTGAATCTCAGTTCTATAGTAAAATAAATGGCCACCCCTCAAACCGGAACGCGTTAATGCTTCGCTGCAGAAATAAGCAGAGTGATAATACCTACCAGTCACACACAGAAAAATCACTACCAGTAAAGGTAAAAGGTTTGAGAAGTGAATGAAATTTTGCTCTAATACAGTAGGAAGACTGAAGTGTTAATGTTGGTCATGTCGCGACATGAGGTCGGGTCGTCCTCACATTGGTCAATCAAATAACCGGTTGTTTGCGATGTTTGGAAGCGCCTGTCATTGCGCCCCGAGCTGCGCCGCTGCCCCGAGGCCCGGGCTCGTGTTGATGTCCGTGTCGTGTGTAACAGAACGGTGGCTGTGCGAGCCCGGCCGGCGGCACGTGTGCGTGGTCGCCCGCCACAGCTCGCTCACGGACGACTACGGAAACTTCGGACACAACCCGCCGCGGCCCGACGACTGCGACTGTCCGTCCGACCCGCAGTACTACGAGCCCGATGCGTTATAACGCTGCACCTGTCCCCCCGTCCCCCCGCAGTACTACGAGCCCGATGCGTTATAACGCTGCACCTGTCCCCCCGTCTCCCCGCAGTACTACGAGCCCGATGCGTTATAACGCTGCACCTGTCCCCCCGTCCCCCCGCAGTACTACGAGCCCGATGCGTTATAACGCTGCACCTGTCCCCCAGTCCCCCCGCAGTACTACGAGCCCGATGCGTTATAACGCTGCACCTGTCCCCCCGTCCCCCCGCAGTACTACGAGCCCGATGCGTTATAACGCTGCACCTGTCCCCCCGTCCCCCGCAGTACTACGAGCCCGATGCGTTATAACGCTGCACCTGTCCCCCCGTCCCCCCGCAGTACTACGAGCCCGATGCGTTATAACGCTGCACCTGTCCCCCAGTCCCCCCGCAGTACTACGAGCCCGATGCGTTATAACGCTGCACCTGTCCCCCCGTCCCCCCGCAGTACTACGAGCCCGATGCGTTATAACGCTGCACCTGTCCCCCCGTCCCCCGCAGTACTACGAGCCCGATGCGTTATAACGCTGCACCTGCCCCCCCGTCCCCCCGCAGTACTACGAGCCCGATGCGTTATAACGCTGCACCTGTCCCCCAGTCCCCCCGCAGTACTACGAGCCCGATGCGTTATAACGCTGCACCTGTCCCCCCGTCCCCCCGCAGTACTGAGTGCGCTCGCCCTTCATAAGGCGCTAGTGCATTGGATTAAATGCTTCTACCCACATTCGACGGATAGTCCAGTATAGTACAGATGTGGGTACAGATTGACGTGCCCGCGCGCAGCCGCCGACACGTCCGCACTCAGTATCCCGTGTCGTATCATGTATTCGTTAAGTACAAACGTACATAATCGTATTGTTTTGTTTTATAATAATAATTAAAGAAAGATGTAGATTTGTACTGAAAATAAATATATATATATACATATATACAGAAATAATCGATTATGTCTTATCGATTTATCTTGTTATAGTGTCGATGTTGGAGATATTTCAAAGTACGTTGGTATTTGAATTGTGCGATGGAGGTCTATTCATGTAAACTGTTATAATATCGTTGTTGCAAATTTACTAATACCAAAATAACATTTTTTTTAATTTTGTCTGTCTGTTTGTTCCGGCTAATCTCTGGAACGGCTGGACCGATTTTGATACGATTTTCGCTGATAGGTAGCTGATGATACAAGGAGTAACTTAGGCAACTTTTTTTAGAATAGCTTCCCCCGCGGCGTCATTCGCGGTACGAAAAACCGCGGGTAGCATCGCGGGACTCAGCTAGTCTATCTATACATGTAAATAAAATTGATGTATCTGTTTGTAATATTGAAATAACCGCTTTTTACTACACGCATATGAATATATATACGGTACATACACCAAAATAACATTTTTAACAATTTTTGTCTGTCTGTCTGTCTGTCGGTTTGTTCCGGCTAATCTCTGGAACGGCTAGACCGATTTTGACGGGACTAGAGAAACTTAGGCTACTTGTTTTAGACTTGCTTCGCCTTGCGGCATCACCCGCGGTACTACAATAACCGCGGGTTACATCGCGGAACTCAGCTATCAATACATATTAATAAAATTGGTGTGTCACTCACACTCCTCAATAGAAGATTGTATGTATTAGTTTACGTGAATAGAGTCGTCCATCTGTGAGGAGGAGATGTAGATAAGATTATATCGAGGGTCGCGCTAGGCAGATGTGTTCGTTCAACGTAATGTTGTTGTCGCGGGATTTTGATGTCTTTACGTACCGTTATTATTGCATAGCCACATAAATAATACATTTCCATGATTCGTTTACATGTATTTATATATAATGAGCGATGAATTGTAAACGAACTTGGACATAATTGAAGACGTGAGTGGATGAAGGGGTTAAGTATCGTTTTTAAGGTTTTTGAGTTTTTATTTACATTGAATAAAGGTTATGTGCGTTTAAACCATATTAGACCTTAAAAGTCCAGGATTAAAGGCCATTTTTATAAGTACATGTCATGAAGGAGTTATGTAAGATGAAAAAGTGCAAGTAACAAAAGTTTGTTTCGCGTTTTATCAAAATCAACAAATTGTATCATATCCCCTTTATCCACTCATGTCTTCAATTAAAAAAAAACCTTGTATCCAAATTATTTATTACTGCAGTAATTAAAAATGAATTCTGCGTTATCTGTTTCATAATTCGATAATTACATCTAGAATTAAATTATATGAAGCTATTTTGTCGCTATGCAATAACACGATCTTAACTTTTTTTAAATATACAAAGAAATGGTGTTGAAAGTAAAGTTCTTAAACTTAACTCCGGACGTGTTCAATGAACCTCACACAAGGTATTTAACGATCGCGTTACGTAACAATGATCCAATAACATATCTGCCAACGATAGATTATTATACACGTAATTAGCTATAGTTACCTATATTACAGTGGCGAGGTGGTGACGAGAATCGTTAGCTGATAATCATTTCATTTGGGATAAGAACTGAAATTGTTTCAAAGATATGTTTTTCGTCCTTCGAAGGAGGGAGGGGGGTCTCGCAGTGTTTATTCTTGCTCGCGATTTATACACGGTCATTAATAGGAACGAATCCAGCTATACGTGCGAAATTCAGTACTTGGCAATTATGTACGTCCTAAATCATTGAGTGTTTGACAATTTGAAACGTCCCATACATCAGCTTACTGAGTTTCTCGCCAGACCTTCTCAGCGGGTCGCGATTCCGATCCGGTAGTAAATTCATTCGCGAAGCAGCTGCTCTTGAGTTGTTAGGTCTCCTTTGGAAGCGCTCGGGTAGCTGTTAGCAAATCCCACCCCTCTTGACTGAGCCCTTGCTCGCCCACCTATCCTGGTGAAACTAGAAAGGCCTCCACGCCACCAGTAATATTTCAATCCAAAAAATAATAATTTGAAACGGTTAAAATATTCTGAAGAGCTATTTTGTAGTCCGGTGTGCAACTTACAAAAGTTTGTTTGATATTTGAAAATCAAATTTTCCAAGTTTTAATTGGGGTTCAATTGAAACATAGTTCGGTGTATGACCACACGATGTGAGACTCCCTTCGCTCTTTATTTATTGCTTAATAACCTTTAATTCTCCATGCGATCAGATATTTTAATCTTGCGGCTGACTCTACGTACTTATGTAATAATATGACTGTATTATTATTATATAAATTTAGGACATCCGTTGCTAAAAGAGGAACATGTTTTTAAAGCAGTCTTAGTTACAATATCGAAGGTTGCTATATGCAATATTATACAAATGGAGCATAGGGGCGTTTGTGGCCCCCGGGCGGCTCCTCGCAAGCGTAGGCCGTTACAGTTTATCGTGCTATTTTATTCCTTTATTGGGGATGCTTTTATTTTATTTTTCAAGTACCGTCAAAAACAGTTATATCCTTAGAGAGTTACAAAATACGAGTCTCGGTCATTGTTAACGTTTCACATGAAATTATATAATACATAGAACGTAAAATTGAGTTATTATCTATTAATAAACGGAGAAAAAAATTGATTTGTTCGAAATTTAGTAACGCGTTTGTCGCTAGCTAATATTTGAGTATCGACTAAGATTGGCTTATGATGATGTTAGAGCTAGCACCGCTCGCGTTCACCACAACTTCAAGCATAAGGTATATCGCTGTATCGCTTTAGTACAATTACTTTGCGATATTTCAAAGTGAAACGTACGAGATGACAACACACAGCGACTTGCAAGAAATTCGGAAAAAGAATTGAATATTACCGGGTAACTTTATACACTGTACTCACTCGCTGTAAATAGCACGTACGTAAATGGAAGGGCACCTAAAGTGTGTCACAAATGTCCCTTGGATATGCCTTAAATACCAGTCCAATACACACGTCTTTCAAACGATTTTCATGTATTTAAGGTAATGTCTTGAATCAGGGTTGTCCAGAAAACGGCCCGCGACGCGTGTTTTAATCAGAAAAACTTATTCTTGTAACATTCCTGTGACATCATTTAAAAGTGAAACTATCTTCTTTTTTTTTTTTTTGTGTACCTCTGGCTTTTGTTGTAAATTTAATTAGCACAGGTATGTAGTTTGGACAGTCCTCTCTTAAATAATTCAAGATATCCGAGTCGTGACCGCATCAGTACCGTTGCCCTGGCGCACTGCATCCCCCTTACCTAGGCTAGACTTAAATAGAGTCCTTAACCGCAAGGAGCGCCGTGTCCCCGATCTCGCCTTGATATATGCATTTAAAGCAATTGAATATGCTATTTCGAAAAGGGCACATCTCTGAAAATGTAAAATGATAAGGAAATTAAAAAAAAACTGATTATTTTCTAAAGCAGTGTAAGATTTAAAATATTAACTTTTGAGATATATTTTAGTGTTAATAAGCAATTAAAAATTACTGGAATTATTATAAAATGGGTGTAGGTAAGTTTCAAAACTACATGTATATGAAAAAACGTATTTGACAAAATATGCGACATGTGCCCTTTTCGAAATCGCATATTCAATTAAAATAGCACGTTAAATATTGGGAAAGCAATAAGACTGTATTGAACGCAAATACAGTATTCGGAGCCAAGTTGGTGACGACAGATCTCAGAACGACCAGTATATTATTATATTATGAAAGAATATATTATACAAATATAAAAGAAATTATAAATGCATATAATTATGATAGTGTGCTATAATAATGATTAATTTGTGCATGAAACTTAATTATATTTTAGTTTATTCTTTTTAATTTAAAAAGAAATATGAATTAGTTATAACGAATTTATAATTTAAAAATTAATAAAAAATAATAATAATAATAATAAATGTTAAACGCACTTTATTAAAATACGTAATTTGCTTTTAGATGTCGCGCTATCGGCCTATTAATGATTAGTTTCAATAATTCAAGATACGTTTTTAAGCTAAAGTTATTTAAGGTGCAACTATATATTATGATATTGATGTATTACTATTTTTTTCTGTTTTTTTTTGTGCCATAAAAATTGAAGGCGGTTCTAATATGAACCATTAGGTGTAAAAAATGTCCCATATCTTATTGAAAATGTGTTCAAAATAAAGATTTTTATATGTTGTAAATTACAAAGATAATGTAATTTTTAAGCTCGTGTACATAATAATAAGGTGGTATTATTTAAAATCATATTTCATGGTGAAATTATACATAATTGGGATTCTTGTTTGGGAAGAACGTTTAATAAATTTTACTCACACTTTATTATTCATATGATTTGGCTGCATTAGAAATTTGTGAATTTTTTTTATGGTGTAATGTAAACATTATGTCTGCGATTGACGTGTTAAATTGTATGAAGTCGACGGGCTTGATTAATTATTATTGGTAATAAATCAACATTCCTTGTTTAAATAAAAGATAGTTAAAATTTGTAAAATTTAATTACCTTTTTTTGGAAAATTTTATTTATTTTATACAAAAATACATAAATAGCGAAATGTTTTCGAATGATGTTCCGATTAGCTTATTTAAAAAAAAAAGAACATTGAATTCATTTACTAAAAACATATTTAATCTGTGAAACGCAATGTGTTGCCACTTTTTTGAACATAATTTTCTTAGTATTTATTTTATATTCTGTGATAAAAAAGTTTTTTTCGGAAAAATCTTTGTAATTTATGTTTTAAAGCGTGGAATGTATACGTTTGTATTTAGAAAATATAAGATTGTGATTAATCTTCTCTAAATACCGGTTAGTATATTTTCAGCGTCGTTTTTAAAAGTTACGTGTATATTTTGGAATGGATTAATGTTTTTTAAAGTCGAGAATTCAAAACGATTGTAAATTATTTGTGGGTGATCTGTAATGTTTACGTTTATTTTCCGTTCGGTTTTACGATTCCGCCTAACGATGATATTAAACGCGGCGCAATGGAAATCAAATATTTTATATTAATTATTGTAATATTAGACATTTAATTTAAGAGTAGGATGTTCTACCTCTACGAATATATGTAATAGTTGATGTACAATATAAACTTTTAACAAAACTTTTCTTTTATTTTCCTACCTGCCTACTTGTTCCACGTAGGGAATAAAGCGGTACTTGAGACACGATGATCTAAGATCTTCGTATCTTGGAACCAACCGACATAAGTGCAATTTATCTAATTCTACGTGGAATAGTTCCTGTTGCTATTTGTGGAGTATTTTATCTACAACACCAATTTATTTGTGTTAAAAATGTCGAAACAGTTCATAACTGTACAATGAGCTCAAATTAGTCAAATATATTGTTACGCGCTGGGGTTCGGGATAAACAAAACTTCCACCGAAGTATAAATTAAAACTCTATTTAACACTTAAAACACTTACAGAATACTTTACAACTCGTAGTTCACTTCTTCGCTTCGCTTCAGATGATCCGTTCGCTTCTTCACTTCGAGTATATCCGATTACTAACTGTCTCCGTGTCATCACTACAACGCTTTTAGAGTCGCTAGGACATCCCTAGAATTATCGAGAACATTCCTAAAAATTCAGTAGTTTCGGCGCGTTTCCGCTATTTGACAATAGATCGCGTTGTACGTCTCGGGCGTTCTCTATTATTCGTTTTTGCTATTCGACGATAGATGGCGTTGCTCTTACCGGCTTAACAGTATATATGAGTCGTCTATTATCAAAGGTGGCAATCTGTGCATTTGGACAAAAATTTTTTATTGATATGTCAATTCAGATTGATTTGAATATAATCGTCTCCTTCAAAGAATACGGTTCAAAACCTGCATTAAATAAAGGTTAATAGTTAACCTGTTATTTATCTAAGATGTCGTTCCGAAGAGTTTTGTGACTGCCAATGGAATACAAAGTCAATAATTCGTTTTTCTGATTTACCAATCATTGTCCAAAAGTCAGATTGCCGGCTTTGATAATAGTCGACTCATATTAGCGTCCCTGGCGTCTCGTATGAGCTGAGGTTAATAAGGACCGATCTAATTTACTTGAGAATTTTCGCATTAGTCTGTAACGGTAAGTGTTACACCAACTGGTAGCTACAGTGGTGAATATGAGATTCTATTAATAAAAGGTTTCCCAGGGCGCCCTAAGAAAATAAAAACTGAAGTGCAGTTAGACAAACATAGTTAACCAAAGTGCATACACATACAAAAAAAAGAAATTAACGCCTACATACATTAACTAGACATTACATTAAACAAAACAGAAGATTACAATCATAAATTATGGGGGGTAGACATATGATGGTGATGGTGAAATGTAATGATTAAATACGTATCTATAAACAATGGTGATTCTGAAGCACCAGGTCCAGTATCTAAGGAGGATACTCCAGCTCCTTGGCATAAGCTGACAAGTAATAGGTACAGAATCTGATTCCGGAACGTAATTGGACGATCCACGGAGCGTATTCCAACAATAAGAAACAAAGTCGCGATTGACGGGACTATTGGAACCCTATATAATAAATCGGGCACTAATAATTAACTTGACTAACTGATATTCAGATACAGCTAATTATTTAAGTGTTTACTCAACCTTCTCTGCAACTAGTTAGCGCGGCTTCAGAATGACGGGCAACTTTTTTTTTCAAACTATGCTGATAGCCTTGAAAGGCTATATCAGCTTCTCCTTGACGTGTAGTTGAGCTCACGGGGCTCAAACCGAAGTGTTGCTAACACTGGCTCTAGTAAGAGCAGAGCTTCACAGAATCTACCACCGGATCGGAAGCGCGACCCACTGAGAAGATCCGGCGAGAAACTCAGTGGGCTGTGTCTATGGCTTAATTCACTCGTCGAGCCCTTCGTCGCAAGCGACGGGTTCGACGAGGACGGTGACCGGTGCTTAAGATACCTAAAAGCACCGTTAATGGATCGGGAGATCCGTAATGACGTGCTTAGAGCACGCGTTTATATACAGGGTGGCCCATAAGTCCTTTGAAAAGTAAAATTTGAATAAAACGAACAGGGCGCGCGTGAGCGGTGCAGGGGAAGCGGGGGGAGTAACTTCGGTTTCTGGGAATTTAGTCGCGATGGAGCGTTTTACCGGAGCGGACCGTGCGTTTTGTGTGCGCGAGTTTTATAAAAACGACAATTCGGCAACCGTTGCGCGGCGTAAATTTCGAGAACACAAAGGTTTACACAACTTTGACGACACTCCAACTCTTCAAACGATTAAGAACTGGGTTGCTAAGTTCGAGGAGACCGGTTCGACGTTAGATAAACCGCGGTTGGGTCGCCCAAGGACGTCACGTACGGAACAAAACATAGACACAGTGACACAGTCTATTCGCGAAAATCCGACACAGTCAACTCGTAAGCGCGCCAGAGCATTAAACGTATCCAGGACATCGTTACAACGGATTTTGAAGAAAGATTTACATATGCACCCTTACAAAATTCAGTTGGTTCAAGAATTAAAGGAAACTGACGGTATTCAAAGACAAAATTATGCGAATGAAATGTTGAATCGGTTTACTTCCTTCAATAACATAATGTTCTCTGACGAGGCTCATTTCCATCTTAACGGGCATGTTAGTAAACAAAATTGCCGCTATTGGAGCCCCATCAATCCAAAACTTAAGCATCAGAAGCCCTTACATAGTCCGAAAGTGACTGTTTGGGCCGCTATGTCAGCCCATGGTATCCTAGGGCCTTACTTCTTTGAGGATGGCAGAGGGCGCGCAGTTACTGTTACGTCGGAGCGATATGTGGCTATGATCGAAGAGTTTTCATACCAGAATTGCAAAACTTTTCAGGCTTTAATGCCAGGACGTGGTTTCAACAGGATGGGGCCACTTCTCACACCTCTAACACTGCTATGCCCGTTATCCGTCAACTTTTTCCTGGCAAAGTTATCTCTAAGAGAGGAGACATTTCCTGGCCTCCACGTAGTCCAGATCTGACCCCGATGGATTTTTTTTGTGGGGCTACCTTAAGGCTAAAGTATACGACACAAACCCGCGGTCAATTGAGGCCCTAAAAGAAAACATCCGCAGAGAAATGACAAGCATTTCAGCAGTGACGTGCCGCGCAGTCATCGACAATTTTAGACGTCGTTTGCAAGAGTGCCGTGATCGCAACGGATTACATTTAGGAGATGTTATTTTCAAAAAATAATTCCCGTTTTTTAAGCTTTTTATGTAAATAAAAATTTAATTCATAATGTAATTAGTTTTATTTTAATAATTTTTTTTTCATATCAAAGGACTTATGGGCCACCCTGTACAAGCGGGGACCAAAGAAGTTATAATGCGGGTAATGCCGAACGTGGGTCACTAAAATCGCTATGGTGCAGTGAACGCCAACTCACGGGTCGCAATAAAATTGTGAATAACTTAATACTGTGTTACAAGTCTAATCACCTAATCATATTGTACTCTTAATCTCTTGATTAATGAATTGAGCGTTGAATTCGATAGATGAGGGAAAATAATTAAAGCAGCTAAGTGTCAATAGCTTCATGAAACAAATTACCAGTGTGGTATACACAGGGAAGGTAGGCAGGGGCTTAGGTCTGCCCCTGACATTGCTGAAGTCCAGGGCTTCGGTCAGCACTCACCATCATGTGAGCCGTACGCTCGTCTGCCTACTAGGGCTTCTAGCTAGTATGCAGTAACCTTTATTTGTTCATCCATTACGTCTTAAAAGCTTTAACTTTAATGGTAACATGAACGTGTCACGCGGTCTCAGCTGCGATGAAAGTTCTAATTGCTGTTGCAACGGAGTCCAGAGCCCGCGGCGCGACTGTCATCCTCGCCTTAAGACATGCGGTTAAAGAACCTAACTGAGATTTCTTAGATTCATTTATTTATAGCTTAGATGGGTGAACGAGCTCACAGCCCATCTGGTGTTAAGTGGTTACTGGAGCCCATAGACATCTACAACGTAACCACCCAACCACCTTGAGATATAATAAGTTCTAAGGTCTCAGTATAGTTACAGCGTCTGCCCCACCCTTCAAATCGAAACGCAGTACTGCTTCACGGCAGAAATAGGCGGGGTGGTGGTACCTACTCGTGCGAACTCACAAGAGGTCCTACCACCAGTAAACTATATAACTGCACTAGCAGACACGGCCACACGTTGCTGTGGCTAAGGTTTTGTTTCTAAATAACACGTGGCCGGCTATGCGAATACCAAAAATTAACAAAGTAAGAACAATTGGATTTCACTGTATTGCGTTTACTACGAAATAAATTTTTACTTATACTTTAGCCTCGGCAACACGTGGTGCTTAAGCCATTAAAATGTAGCGTATATGACACATTTGTAGGTTTAACATAGCAGCGCCATCTATTGATTACTTACTCAATCCAATCAACAGTTATCGCCATCTGTTAAAATCGTTTGGAGTTAACAGATAATTACTATAACTGATAACTGATAACTGCGGTAGGCAGCGGCTTGGCTCTGCCCCTGGCATTGCTGAAGTCCATCGGCGACGGCAACGACTCACCATCAGGTGGGCCGTATGCTCGTCTGCCAACAAAGGCAATCAAAAAAAAATTGTGAATTTCAAATAATAGACAAATAATTTGCAATAAAATAATATTGCGGCTATAAATTAAGATGTAAGCTATCCTATCTTTCAAGTTGGATCAAACTGCAAATTTAATTTAAAATCGGTTAAGTAGTTTAGGAGTCCATCGCGGACAAACAACGTGACACGTGATTTATATATATTAAAATAGTTTAAATCCCCTCCACAAACGACCTGCTTTACAACAATCCTTAGTGACAGGCCCAGAGGGCGTCAGTCTTGCCATTGTTTGGATTTTTAAAAAACAAAGCATAAACATTTATTTTGTCATTTTAACAAGGCCTCGCTTCGTTCTACTGAACGAATGAAATACGATTTATAATATCAACAACTTTATTCACGTATATACAAGAACAATATACACATTAATATTGACGGTTCGATGTCGCGGCGCAGCGAGGATTGCGTTTCACTAATGTCAACGCACAGACAGATTGCAAGCGCTATGTTAAATTATACGAAAAGTGTGCTTAGTGCGAGCTTTTTAACGTTCTCGATAGCGTAAAACTTATCTATGGAATTGGAACGTTTGCCTACATTTGCCGCTAGAGGCGCTGTTTCAACTGCATACAAATCTGAGTTAACTTTTACGCTATCGAGAGCGTTAAAAACTCGCAGTAAGCACACCGAAGTCGCGTGACGCGGCCGCCCGTATCGACACAGCTTGTTGCTTGCGATCTTTCAGTGTGTTTAATCAATACTTTTAACAGATTTCAGAAAATATATTTAATTACTTCGATTAATTCAGAACCTATTCGTTTCTATATAAAATTTTAATGGTGAACTGTTCCCTGTAAAATGCTCGGTCTCGGTTCATATTGCTCTACCATAACTTTGTAGTTGCGCCGACCACGGGAGGGAAATAACAACATTCTTGAACGATTTCAAGTTAATTGATTATTTTGTTATTTACATTTCAAGCGTGTCGACAAAAAAGTATTTATTTCGATCCCATGTTTTAGAAATAATAAGATGATTAAACTTTTAGAATAAGGCAATTTAAATACAGGTAACACTGGTCTTTAGTGTTGCCATATTTACATCAACAATGTTTGAATTCATTTATTTGTCCAACGATAACCTAGAACCGAACAACAAAATTTCTCATTAAGAAAAAAAAATCGTTTCTACAGATAAATTAAAAGTCGAACCAATCTCAAAATAAATCAGATAATTATTTGTCAAACATAGAAAGCATTGCAGACGAAAAAAACATTATGAGAAAATAACTTAATACATTTACAGCTAAGTACAGTAAAAAAGACAACAGACATAAATTTACATATTCACAGCCCTTGCAACTCCCAGCACACTCAAAAATTATATATAATTGTATATAATATTTACAAATAACTAATTTAGCACATAGAGGCTGCGCTCGAGTCGTCCCGCACACTACGGACGGGATTTGCAAATTAAAATGTGAGTAAAGGTCGCGCGGGCAGATGTAACAAGGAGTTGTGGTCGTCCCCCGCCCGCCGCCGCCCGCCGCCCCCCGGGGCTCCGGTAGCGGACCCCCTCCCCCAACCCCCCGCGGGCGGGGCGCGCGTCCGGCGGTGGAGGAACCCCCTTTATAGTTATTTCAATGAAAATTGAAATGAGACAAAAAATTTGCATTGTGGTCGGTATCAGCACCGAAACTAACTCCAAATAAAATATTATGCGAGCATCGAGCCCGGCGCGGAACTACACAGGATGTGAATTTTACAAAAAATTACAAACAAAATGTACAAAGCCAAGCGACCGGTGTTGCTGCTGTCCCGGGGCGCACTTTGGGAACCTACAGATTTCAGATTTACTGTTCTAAAGTGTATATAGTATATAGCACAACATTTTCGAACGAATATATTCATATCCATCTTTGAGATGATAAACTAAGGCCATACAGACGAGTGGGGGGCGCCCGCGGACCGCGCCGCGCCCTACCACTAGTAGTTATATATTCTAACAACTTGTCAATGTGTAAGTACAACAGCATGAAAATAGCTTTATAATATTATCAATGAGTAACAGATCCCTAGCGCGGTACGGTCAAACATTTGTCAATGAGAAGGCACGAATTAATTATAAATATTTTTTTGTCTCTTTAACTAAATACTCTATAGCATTTTGTCTCTTTTATACAAAATATGGTTTGTTGTAAATATCTCTAATAATAATGTGACTTTAATATTATTGTTGTTACACGCGCCGCGCC